>NW_028259135.1:1251000-1876500 GCF_977971745.1 Zootermopsis nevadensis
ATACCCACACTTTGCCACTCATTGTGGTGGGAGGGACTGAATAAAACACGAAAAATTAAGGTATTGTAGATGCGTCATATTGTGAATTAATAGTATTAAAATATTTAAAAATAACCGTCAATCACAATAAAATT
Organism: Zootermopsis nevadensis; assembly: GCF_977971745.1. Classification (NCBI taxonomy): domain Eukaryota; kingdom Metazoa; phylum Arthropoda; class Insecta; order Blattodea; family Termopsidae; genus Zootermopsis; species Zootermopsis nevadensis. The sequence goes on from NW_028259135.1 coordinate 1,251,135, forward strand.
AAAAGATCAAAAGATTAAAATATCATATTACGTTCCCTATCGAGTACTCGATTTACATATGGAACTTACACAACATGACAGTCAAGTCAAAAGCGTATATCAATATATAAACTTAAAACGAAAATTACTGAAATGCAACGCCAATATTAGGTTTAATAAAATATGTATAAGTGAATCAATATAAAGGACAAAACATCATAAGAAAAATCATTAAAAATCCTTAAAAGTAATTCAGTGAAAAGTTTATATACAAAACACCAGATGATGGCTATATATAGCCGAAACATGTTGTGTAAGTTCTATATGTAAATCGAGTACTCGATAGGGAACGTAATATGATATTTTAATCTTTTAATTTCTATTGTGATTGACGGTTATTTTTAAATATTTTAATACGAAAAATTAAACTTTAAGATAGCTGATCCCCGGCGAGATTCGAACCAACTCAGTTTTCCCCAAGTTATTTTCTCATAAGTGTACCGCTGTTGAAACCTAATAACGCTCGTTAGAGACTTGGGGTAGTTTTTTACGTCATTTCCGCCATGGGGATTTTCTGACCTCTTGAACCCACTACTTGATTCTCCCCGCCAGATGTCTCGAGTTCACATAACGTACAAGGTCCTTTGGTAGACCTGGAACCAATTAGTCTGCGTTTCTTCCGATATTCAATGTTCAGTTTTTAAATTACTGCCAGAAAAGCGAAAGAATGGATTTATGAGGGGAGAAAACTCCATTTTGCAGAGGTTTCCCTGAAAGCTTTCCAGTTTCTCAGATAGTCAAGCAATTCTAGAAACATGCACACAAATTCCCGCAAGTATATTCAACCCCTTAAGACCAGAGGCCAGCGAAATACTCATTACTGTGATCTGTCCGAAGGTTCAGTGAAACTCCTCTCACAAATTATCACAGTATTCTCGCTCTCATTCTTGAACTCGGCTCTAGGTCGGGGTACATGATCAACGTCACGCTCCGGCTGGGTTTACTTTATTCGTAGCTGGGATATTTGTTGCGCCTCAAAGCCGATCTGAACGCAGAGGCTACAAGAAGGGATCGATCCCCGGTTGCACAGTCCGTAGCTACTGAACTACCGCGGCTCTTAATTATTCACACAGTAGCCCCAAAACACAAATATTCAGTTTTATTGAAATATATTCTGCGATAAATTCCAAGTCTAGGAATACGATTCATAAGAAATCAGTATGTCAGTCAACTAATTATGCGCCATCACAGCCATTTTGACTAGTTATTTATTATTATTTAGTGTTCTGTCTGATGACAGGTCCATATGAACAGGATCCTTCCATCCTTTTCTCTTCTCGGACTGGGACCTGTTCATATACGTTCTTGGCAGATCATCCAGAAGTGGTTTGCCATTGCCTTCTTCTGTGTGTGAATGGAGTAATTGTTGGGATGCCACGGAGGAAAACTCCGTGTTGCCTAGACCACGGCCTTGCCCAACACAAGTTATAAATTCGAACCCGAGACCCCAGGATTACAAGGCCAGCGTTCTAACCGCTGGACCACCTCATCTTATTATTATTTAGTGTTCTGTCTGACGACAGGTCCATATGAACAGGATCCTTCCATCCTTTTCTCTTCTCGGACTGGGACCTGTTCATATACGTTCTTGGCAGATGATCCAGAAGTGGTTTGCCATTGCCTTCTTCTGTGTGTGAATGGAGTAATTGTTGGGATGCCACGGAGGAAAACTACGTGTTGCCTAGACCACGGCCTTGCCCAACACAAGTTATAAATTCGAACCCGAGACCCCAGGATTACAAGGCCAGCGTTCTAACTGGTAGACCACCGTAGTAGAAAGAAAGAAATTTCCTTCCTTCATGGAGTCGAAGGTTCATCTCTGTGTTCAAGAAAGGCAGTCAAAGAACCCTATCACGTGTCTTTCATTCCATTTCACATCTTAACAGCCTGTGTTCTTCTTGTCCATTTTAATATCATCCTCCGGTCTGCACGTAGAATTCTTAAGGGTTCTGTCATCTTTACTGTTTACCACTCAATACTATGTATGCATTTTCTGTGTCCCGTAATGCGTCGTGCTTATCCCTCCTTAATCTAGCAGAAGGCCCACAAATGAAGCTTGAAGCTGCCACATTTTCGTTTCCCCTAGCGCCTTATATCTTCCTCAACGCACTGTTTGCATTCTCCCTTACATTTTCTAAATATTTCTCGTTTCCTCGACCATTCCTACCAGCACTTGTCGAGGAATACAAACTGGGAGGTGCAGCGGACGCTCAAAGCACAGACAACTGCTGTCTATTTCGGATTCTGTGGCAGTCGGATGTTAATTTTTTTTTAAGCAGCGGCTGCGACTGTGGAGGTCTCTGACACGTGACAAAGAGAGCAGCGTTTGTACCAGTGTGTCGTTGCGGAACTGTTAAATAACTTGCTGACGAAATGAGATTAGTTTAGTAACAAGAAATCCCAATGTGTTAAACCACTTTCCACAATCCTTCCTGCACAACCGGATATTCAGATTTCAGATCAGATTTTATATTCTTTAAAAGTAAGGAACTCGACATGCATCCATTCATAGAGGTTAAATCAGAGAACAAAATTTAAAACTACACAGCAAAATTTAATGCAGAATCCGAAATTTAATTTATATCTATTCAGTAACCTCGCAGACATGTCGAGTACACCCTCCGGTTATCACTTTCGGAACGGTAACCGAAACTGACTGAAATTACAACAGCTCCTCAGTACAAAATCTGACATATTTTGTTGTATTTTTTGAGAAATTAAAAATACGGGCACAGAGAGACAGATAGAAAGGCAGGCTTACACACGGATCAAACTTCAACCACTGCGCTGGAGTAGTCAAGGCACTTCAATATCCAGCAACCGGTAGTCTGCTTGCCACATGTGAGACCAGACCCTGATTGCACTCCGTTCCGAAACCGTAGTTTCATTTGGGACACAGCCAGGACCAACCGACCTTTTGAAGTCTGATAACTGGATGAAGGTTCAAACTAATAAACACAGTTCATTCCTTCATTTGTATACTAACACTTCGTGTATAAGGTTTCAGGTTCTCACGGCTACGACTAAGAAGATGGCTGTCTTCTAGGATGTTGCCTCCTGTAGTCTGGTATGGACGAATTGGAGGAATGATATTCATCGCCCTGATGACGGAGGCAGTATGACCTCTGAAACGTTGGTTAACATCGACCAGACTACACAGCGCAACAACCCAGAAGACAGAAATCTTCATACTCATCGCCCTGATGATGGAGGCAGTATGACCTCTGAAACGTTGGTTAACATCGACCAGACTACACAGCGCAACAACCCAGAAGACAGAAATCTTCATACTCTGATGACGGAGGCAGTATGACCTCTGAAACGTTGGTTAACATCGACCAGACTACACAGCGCAACAACCCAGAAGACAGAAATCTTCATACTCTGATGATGGAGGCAGTATGACCTCTGAAACGTTGGTTAACATCTACCAGACTACACAGCGCAACAACCCAGAAGACAGAAATCTTCATACTCTGATGATGGAGGCAGTATGACCTCCGAAATGTTGGTTAACATCGACCAGACTGCACAGCGCAACAACCCAGAAGACGGATATCTTCATACTCACCGCTGTGAGAACCTCAAGTCTTACATATTCGAAGTACTCGGAGAAAAAAACTTTCTGAATTGTCACTTAGTACCTGGGACTGAACCCGGGTTTCCCCAACGGAAACACACCGTCTAATCGCCTCAGATTAAAACCATTGATATCCGCATCCTTCCCAGTTCTGTATCCCTAATCGTTCAGTAATTCGTCGCTATAGCATGGAGCTTCAGAGAGCTTGGGACTATGTTATTACATAAACATTTTCATGGAGACTAAATACAATCATTTTAGGGCCATCAGCCTAGTCAGTATCGACATCAGAAGACTTATCTGTCTCGATCCAGTGATAAAAATTGGCCGATACACGCACCATCTCTGAAACAACAACAATTACTCCATTCACACACAGAAGAAGGCAATGGCAAACCACTTCTGGATCATCTGCCAAGAACGTATATGAACAGGTCCCAGTCCGAGAAGAGAAAAGGATCGAAGGATCCTGTTCATATGGACCTGTCGTCAGACAGAACACTAAATAATAATAAGATGAGGTGGTCTAGCGGTTAGAACGCTGGCCTTGTAATCCTGGGGTCTCGGGTTCGAATTTATAACTTGTGTTGGGCAAGGCCGTGGTCTAGGCAACACGGAGTTTTCCTCCGTGGCATCCCAACAATTACTCCATTCACACACAGAAGAAGGCAATGGCAAACCACTTCTGGATCATCTGCCAAGAACGTATATGAACAGGTCCCAGTCCGAGAAGAGAAAAGGATGGAAGGATCCTGTTCATATGGACCTGTCGTCAGACAGAACACTAATAATAATAATAATAATAATAATTCGATAATAATAATGAAACTAAACTTGTGATTTAAGAGCTAGACTAAAACGAGTATAACCAACTCCAAAGAACGTCCTGTACTTTAAATGTCTCTCAGATAACGTACAAAGTTTAAATGAGTCAAACAACCATAAACTTTTGGAGTCGTGATTTCTTGTGTTCTGAAATGAATCTATAATCACGAAAAAGACGATAAATCTTTAACGTATGGATGAACACACGCGTGAACCAAGGTTACTTACATAGGAATCGAAATCATACAGTCGATAATGTAATTTAACAATGATGGTAGGTGGTAACCGATAATGGAGAGAATAATGAACAGCTGTGCAGAACAGAGCTAATGGTATTATCTTTCGCTGTGCTGTGTTTGATATCCTCATGAAGAACACAGGTCTTACAGGATGGAAGAGGTCAACGTTTCCCAGTTTCATGAGCCTTTCCAGGTACGGTGTTTATGAAGTGTCAATAGAGCTTTTTTTAGACAGTGCAAATATGTTGACCCGATTTGAAGACAGGAGCCCTACGTTTCATTTCAATAACCGAACAGAGAACAGAAAAATGTAGCGATAACACTTTTTGTTCCCGAGATATCAGATTATAATCTGAGCTGAGTTATCGTATATAATGAATACGATAAACTATTTCCTTTGTCTCTACAGGCAAATGAGTGAACGGTACACTGAAGTATTATTTTAAGACGCTGTTTCAACTCTTGAAGTTATATTACTTCAAATGAAATGGTACGACAGTAATCACTACAAATTAAATCGTTCATTTGCAAAATCACATGAGTCCATTTTTTTTTTTAATTAACTGAGTTAGTGTTACCATGGCACTCACCAAGGTAAATGCATCGTTTCCAACATTGGTCCATGTCTTCCGGGCGTGGGCAACATCAGCTATTATTTGGTTCCCGTAAAAACGTTATGAGTCCTGGACACATGTTATTTATATACTAGAAACCACTGAAACGAATGAAAAATAACTTTAGCTAAAACTCTGTATGCTTAAGATGTTAGTGAACTATATCCGTGTAAAAATCCAATTCTTGTCAATTATTCTTGCAGGAAAATAAATTAAGCACAAAACAAAGTGTTATCTTAGTTTTCGCACAATTTTGTGGACTCGTGTGGTCTTAAAGATAACCGATTCACTTAAGTACACACATTTATAACAAATCGTGGTTCAGACTTTGTCTTGGTTAGTCTTGGGGATATTTAATGACGATATTGAAGGAAGTGGTCTTAGCCTGTGGTGAGGCACTCGGAGAAAACACGAAAAGTGTCAGGACATCCAGCAGGTCGGCGGAAATTACAACTGGATACCTCAGAAACACACAATTGTAGCTACAGCTTTGCACCTACACATCTGACGTACTTGAGCGTTTTAGGATGATGAATACGACCAAGATCGTAGGCAGTTCGTCACAATCATCACTGTCATCTTGATGCCTTGTGAAACGAACAAGCGAAACCTCGCTCGCTCGTTACGCCAGTTCGCGGTTCAGTGGGCTGTGTGTATGAATCATTGAGGAACGAATAGTTGTATAATAAAGCCAACGAAAGATATCTTTCAAGACCGAATTACCAGATACAGTCAACAACAACCAAAAATACTGGGGATGAAGAAATAAAATGGATCTGGAGTTTGCTTTCGAAGTTAACTACCTAGCTTTATTCCGTTGGTCGAAAATGCAGATAGATGCTTCACTCCAAATGCAGAATTCAACACGTCAGATCTGTTGACGTGTCTTATTTACTTACCTGTGGAATAAGGAAAGGTAGACATGTCCGTAATAACTTCTGAACCACGAAAAATCATCCCATATTCAAACTTTCTATTCCGTCATGAATAATATCAACATGGTAACAGTTCGAAACTCTGAGGTGGGAGCGTAGAACGTGAAACTAACATGACGACCACGGAAAATGTCTCTTGCATTCTGATTGCGATAACCCCTGAAGATTATAATATGAAATATGGTATGAGGGGGGATATGAGTTGCCTACAAATTATTTAGGAACAGTCTTTGATATGTTAATTAATTATTATAAACATTGTAACTGCGTAAATCTTCGAAATTAGGCCAATAGCTGATGTGTTTACATGCCTGAATCGAAATTGTAACACAAATGGGTCACTAAAACGTTTTATCGAGCCATTAATTCGAAGCACTGGAAGGAAAACAGTATCTCGAAGTTATACCAAGAACTTATCGTTCTCATTATTAATTACACTACAAAGCACGTACAATATTTCAATGTAGACGGAGGAAATCACAGAGGGATATAGTAAAATTGCACAGTAGGAGTTTCATGGATTCTGCTCATCACTTAATATTGTTTATGGTCATTAAATAAAGGCCAACGGAAGATGTTTATCACGCGTGGCGGAATGCAGAACTTCGTACAAATTTTCCGCTGCAAAACCTCAGAGAACAGTTTCTTACGTGACCTAAGCGTAAAAGGATGATATTAAATCAGATCTTAAATCAGTTATTAGAACGTTAACTAGCTCAGAACAGTGAACAATTGCGGACTTTTAAGGAATCTTCCGGTTTCATTTATTCATTATTTATTTGTGGCAATCATTATTCCTATAATTTTGGCTTTGAATGATAGAATGACCATAAAACTGGCAACCATGGCCGATTTCGGGGCTCTCCCCAATACAAATCAGGAATACCAACCATATGACCACACCATTCGGTTACTAGTTGTTTATTTATTGATTTATTATTATTATTTTATATATTATTTAGTGTTCTGTCTGACGACAGGTCCATATGAACAGGATCCTTCCATCCTTTTCTCTTCTCGGACTGGGACCTGTTCATATACGTTCTTGGCAGATGATCCAGAAGTGGTTTGCCATTGCCTTCTTCTGTGTGTGAATGGGGTAATTGTTGGGATGCCACGGAGGAAAACTCCGTGTTGCCTAGACCACGGCCTTGGCCAACACAAGTTATAAATTCGAACCCGAGACCCCAGGATTACAAGGCCAGCGTTCTAACCGCTAGACCACCTCATCTTATTATTATTTAGTGTTCTGTCTGACGACAGGTCCATATGAACAGGATCCTTCCATCCTTTTCTCTTCTCGGACTGGGACCTGTTCATATACGTTCTTGGCAGATGATCCAGAAGTGGTTTGCCATTGCCTTCTTCTGTGTGTGAATGGAGTAATTGTTGGGATGCCACGGAGGAAAACTCCGTGTTGCCTAGACCACGGCCTTGCCCACCACAAGTTATAAATTCGAACCCGAGACCCCAGGATTACAAGGCCAGCGTTCTAACCGCTAGACCACCGTGGCCATCTATTGATTTATACTACAATAAAATTTTCTTAGCGTCCAAACGAAGGCTTATGAATTTATAAAGTTATGGAGAAAACATACAAATTAAAATGACTGTCTTCTGGGTGAACGTTTATCAGACTACACTGCGCTACAAACCAGAATACAGCCGTCATGCTCTCCGCCATGAGAATCTGAAATCCTACAACAGCAAAAAGTTGTCAAACCACTGTAATACACAAAAGCAATTTGAATGGGAGAGACGGGGAGGGGAGGGGGGGGATATTCGATGAGAGGTGATCGAACCAGAGTCCTCTGCGCACGTTCCTGGGTGCTATTGTGCCGGTCATTCAGTTGCCTGTGACTGAAGCCGTGTTGAGCATTTCAAAGCAGCGAAAGCCACCCACTGACGAGTGTATTGCCCTTCGCTACTAAACATAGAACGAAGCCTCACTGGTTCATCTGTCTGACTTACAGTGACTGACTCACTGAGTAGCTGACTTACGGGCAGCGTCTGACCGGTTAACAAGTAACCAAGAACACGAGAATCTTTCTCTATGTCTCCCTCACTGACTACATTTCTACCCACTCAATAGCCGACCTTCATACAAACTAAACGCACAAACGAATTTCATGGTACGGAATCTATTCTGATAAATCGATATTTACTTGGCTGATAAAAAGACTTCCCTGATGAATATGAAAATTCTTCACCAAAGCCAATTAATGACATCTTAATTCAATTCACGTCTTCATAAATAATTTAACTGGCATCCGCTTTCACAACATTCTCTTACCTACGGCAACACCTCTCAAGTAACCTCCGTCAATGAGGTTTTCAACAACTAAACTATATTTCCCCCCCATTCGTGTTACATGTCCTGCCCATCTCAACATCCTTTGCTTAATGACTTCAGCATTTCTCTTAGGTTCAAATACGCTAATCAGAAAATTGTTCTAAAAATTCTCCATGTTGAAGATGGCTGTTTTCTGGGGTATTGAGTTCTGTAATCTGGCAGGAGTTTACCGACGTTTCAGAGGTGCTTGCTGTTTTCATCATCAAGGTGGTGAATAAGCCGCGAGAAAGAACTGAAAGGGCTTTGGTAATAGAAACATATGCCAAAAAACAATGCGTAAGTGTGGTTGGTTTTTTCAAGTGTTTGTTACACACAAACACTGCTGCATGATTCTGAAGGTTATTACGAGAATTTGCGATATTTTGCTTCAATGGTATGCCCATAGTCTTGTGTTGACTCAATGAAAGGAATCGGTGAAGTAAGATGTATTTCTGTCCGTGCAGGAGGCTTAAAGCTAAATATAGGCCTGCACTACGCGACTAGTAGCAAGCACCAACTCCGGACATGCGGATGTCGTAAGAAATACGCGTAATCAGTCAACGTATTTCCACGACACACAAATGACAAATTCTGTTTATGAGAGAATATGTACTTGAGATTAGATTATGTAACTGAAGATACTGGTAGTCGTTCAGTTTGGGTGCAAATCAAAGGCGGAGGGAAGAATGAACAAAACAAGTTGTGAGACAGTACCTCTGAAACGTCGGTCGGTACCTACCAGTATCCCCCAGAAGACAGAAATCTTCATACTCTGACGACGGAGGCAGTATGACCTCTGAAACGTTGGTTAACATCGACCAGACTACACAGCACAACAACCCAGAAGACGGAAATCTTCATACTCATCACCCTGATGATGGAGGCAGTATGACCTCTGAAACGTTGGTTAACATCGACCAGACTACACAGCGCAACAACCCAGAAGACATATCTTCATACTCTGATGATGGAGGCAGTATGACCTCTGAAACGTTGGTTAACATCTACCAGACTACACAGCGCAACAACCCAGAAGACATATCTTCATACTCTGATGATGGAGGCAGTATGACCTCCGAAACGTTGGTTAACATCGACCAGACTACACAGCGCAACAACCCAGAAGACAGAAATCTTCATACTCTGATGATGGAGGCAGTATGACCTCTGAAACGTTGGTAAACATCGACCAGACTACACAGCGCAACATCCCAGAAAACAGAAATCTTCATACTCTGATGACGGAGGCAGTATGACCTCTGAAACGTTGGTTAACATCGACCAGACTACACAGCGCAACAACCCAGAAGACAGAAATCTTCATACTCGCCGCTGTGAAAACCTCAAATCTTACAGATAACTTCTTGTCGCCATGGGAACCTAAAATCCCACCTAATAACAGTAGTTGCTAGGTCCACGCTGTGCGGACCTGACCCTCCACAGATTTTCGGGCAACCGTCTCGGCGATCGATATCTTGACACCTGTGCAGCGAGGATATACCTACTAGTTGAGAGAATTCGCCAAGCAATCCGTTTTACCTTCCAGACAGTCTGTCCTGACGGCCCCGTGTCGTCTGCTGGCTTCGTATTCAGCAACTTACTTATTGCAGTTCCAGTCCTGGCCCTCAGACCAGCAGACCCGATTAAAATCTGTCGTTCTCCCCAGTACGAACCCAAACGCTAACCAAAAGGAAGCGACGTTTCTTAAGAGCCAAATATTTGCTATGGTAGTCAATAAATCCCTAGCATTTAATGAAACCCAAAGGTTTATTACACGGTTCATAAGGGCCCGCCACTGCAGTCCATCCCCCCTAAAACGTGTTTCCCTACGAAATCTCCCATCAATGCTTCGATCTTACCTTCCAGGTTTTTCGATAAAATCGTTCGTGTATTTCTCATATTTTTGTGCGTGCTACATTCCTCACCCATCATTCTTGGTTTGGTACTGTAATTTTATCTGGTGAACACAAGAACCATGAAACACCTTACCGTACATTTTTCTCTAACCTTCTGTCTATTTAACATTTCTTAAATCTGAATAACCTTCTAAGCAGCAACATGTTCTCCAAATCTTTGTTTCCCCCTTTATGTTAAAGACCAAGTTTCACAACCATCTCAATCAGCAGGCAAAATTATACCATAACCGCCCCCCATGATCTCCGATATACCACACGTTATCTATCTCGTAAAATACCACTGAATAGATTTCAATAAAATTTGACATAAGCGGTTTCCAGTCAGAATTCAATGGCAATATCTTATTTGGACACATTACACTGTGTGGATGAGACGTGACAAAGTATTACGCCGTTCGACATGGCAACAACTGACAAGTGTTTTAACAGGCCATATCGAAGAAACCTTCCGCTTTCGAACCGGAAGCGATATCTAGCCGGTTCGGAGAAACGTGGAGTCAAGCCGACAAGGACACATATACAAGACATGTGGAAGTCTCCAATGCCTACGAAACAACTGATAACGAACACTCACGCAGAATGAGATTCAAAGTCCCGAATTTCATGACGACAAACAATGTTCCGGCGTTAGGGTCTCCCACAATTTCCCGGAGTCATTACACCTGTTTCTCCTACTTTTTTCTGATTTTCCTTTCTTCATCTCCAAAGGGAACAACCGACTACACCGAAATGAAGAGCTACGAGTACTTCCGTATGACAAGAAGTCTCTGTTGCTGGTCCATTTATGCGATGAGACATTTCAGTGGCGACACTGAGGAAGCAAGGCCGAGGGCCAGGGTGATGACCTCATGCCGCGTTGTCAAATTGCTCATTCCAAATTAAAATGGAGATTAAGTGCAGAGGTCTAGAGTAATCTGATGGCAAGTGAGAAACATAACAGGGGCAGGAGGGGGGCAGCTAGAGAAGAAATCTTTATTTAGAGAAACGATAAAGTCTTGAGAATATACAGCAGAAACTGATTTAATATCAATAAAATCTTCTCGGGCAATCTGCCGCGTTAACTGGTTACCGTAGTAAAACCGACGTTTCGGGAACCAACTCTGTCCCCATCATTAGGGTTCTGATGTGACTGGATACCTCGGAAGACGCCTGGTACCCGAAACGTCGGTTTACTACGGTAACCAGTTGACGCTGTTGATTGACCGAGAAGATTTTATTGATTGTAGTCGCCGCGAAAGTCTCAAATCCTATATGATTTAATATCATATCTAATGAATAGAAACAGTTGAATTTTGAAAATGTAATCCTGGGGTCTCGGGTTCGATTCCCGGCGGTGCCCGAATTTATAACTTGCGTTGGGCAAGGCCGTGGTCTAGGCAACACGGAGTTTTCCTCCGTGGCATCCCAACAATTACTCCATTCACACACAGAAGAAGGCAATGGCAAACCACTTCTGGATCATCTGCCAAGAACGTATATGAACAGGTCCCAGTCCGAGAAAAGGATGGAAGGATCCTGTTCATATGGACCTGTCGTCAGACGGAACACTAAATAATAATAAGATGAGGTGGTCTAGCGGTTAGAACGCTGGCCTTGTAATCCTGGGGTCTCGGGTTCGAATTTATAACTTGTGTTGGGCAAGGCCGTGGTCTAGGCAACACGGAGTTTTCCTCCGTGGCATCCCAACAATTACTCCATTCACACACAGAAGAAGGCACCGGCAAACCACTTCTGGATCATCTGCCAAGAACGTATATGAACAGGTCCCAGTCCGAGAAGAGAAAAGGATGGAAGGATCCTGTTCATATGGACCTGTCGTCACACAGAACACTAATTAATAAATAATGGGAATTGTCTGCTTTAATATTTGTTTTCTTTTTATATAATTTAATTCCTGTAATGTATTTGAGAAAGAACGATGTTTACTGAAAAGGGGACAAATTAAATCAAACCTTTCACAGAATATACACCGAATGCTAAATGAACTGTTGGAGAATATTTAAAGACGAATATAACGGAAATATTTGTTCGCCCGTACAAAACACAACGGGGAATATCTCCGTTCCACAATTCCAATACACGCATTTAATGCAGAGACATCGCAGAGCCGCTAATTAAAATCTGAACAAGTATTCAAACCATTCGCCATTAATGCAGTGCATTTTCGCGTTCCAATGGTTCGATGACATCCACACCACTAACACGTCATACAAATCACCATATTAATTTCACAGATAAAGTAAGCGTGTTTCATGAACCAATTATTACCAGACCAAAGCCTCTCGCTCAGTAACCACGTTTTACTCTGTAATTTCACAATTTGTGACTTTGAATGTTCCGCCAGGGCTGGGCTAACTAGACCTGCGATAGTTCCAATTGCATGGCCGCCATGTTAGTATTGTTAATTACAGAAACTGAAGATGTTTAACGGCGTGATAATCGTGTGTCTATAAATTTTTATAAAAACGGGCAACAAATGTCTTATTTTTTGTAGTGTTCTGTCTGACGACAGGTCCATATGAACAGGATCCTTCCATCCTTTTCTCTTCTCGGACTGGGACCTGTTCATATACGTTCTTGGCAGATGATCCAGAAGTGGTTTGCCATTGCCTTCTTCTGTGTGTGAATGGAGTAATTGTTGGGATGCCACGGAGGAAAACTCCGTGTTGCCTAGACCACGGCCTTGCCCAACACAAGTTATAAATTCGAACCCGAGACCCCAGGATTACAAGGCCAGCCTTCTAACCGCTAGACCACCTCATCTTATTATTATTTAGTGTTCTGTCTGACGACAGGTCCATATGAACAGGATCCTTCCATCCTTTTCTCTTCTCGGACTGGGACCTGTTCATATACGTTCTTGGCAGATGATCCAGAAGTGGTTTGCCATTGCCTTCTTCTGTGTGTGAATGGAGTAATTGTTGGGATGCCACGGAGAAACCGGGGAAGCCCCCGGAGGAAAACTCCGTGTCTATACTCCGATAAATGTGGCCTCATGTCTCAAAATCATTGACAATCTCTGATTTAGGAGACTGTCGTGGTCTACTTTAAGATATTATCCTAGCACGCGCTTGAAGAATTTTATCGTCAAAATAAAACTGGGCCAGCCCGTGAGAACTGGGTAACACTCCGTGGGAGACCTGATATCAACGTAATTTGTAAATAATTAACTTCTCCTAATTACATTATTCATCACAAGTAGGTCTCTCTTTCATCTTAATGAGAAATAAAGACGGAATGAGAACATAAATTCAAATAATGATGTAATTTGTTCTTTCTCTCTTTACAGCAGTTTCCGAAGAGCAGGAACCGGTCCGACCAGGTGTTAAAAAAAGTTTCTTTCCTTAAGCTTTAATGCTATTGTAGGTTATCACGGCAGCGAAAATGAAGATGGCTTGTCTTCTCGGGTAAGATGATATAGTTGCGTCATATTGTGAAACCATATATTAATTAATAATTCGGTTTTGGTCCGTCTAATCACAATTCAAATTTAAAATTTAATATTTACAATTAAGATAATTAAAATATCATTTGATGTTCCTCATCGAACAATCGATTTACATTTGGAACATCTTTTTACAACATGTTTCGGTTGGCGCATCGTGTAGTCTGGTAGAAGCTTGCCGACGTTTCAGAGGTGTTTGCTGTCTCCAATCAAGTAAAGCTATTATATTAAAAAGTCTAAAACGAAATTCACTGTACAATTTTAGTGTTCGACCCCCAATATCAAATTTCATCAAACTATGTACCTTCTCTGGCCACTTTTGTGCCATCGAACGCTACAGAACCAGTTCAGTTGATAAAGAATCGTTGAACAAATAAAGAAATAGTCACAAAACATACACGGATTATACCAAAGCCTGATCCGATATGCTACGATACACTGCAGTCATGTAGAAAAGAATGCGAACCAAGGATCAATACAACAGCGAACTAAGTTCTTACACCACGTGTAGAACTCGCTCCGAGGTTCTGCGTGTTTTTACAAGGAAGCGAGAGTCCCTGGAGGGGATGGAGAAGCCCGTATAAAGAAGAATGGTTTTAAAATACCTAATTAATCGTGTCTACTTCTTGAATTCTTAAGACCTCAAATTTTATTGTCCTCAACTCTCTCACCATCTCTCTCTCTGCTGAAACCTCTCTTTCTCATTCTGTCACTTAAAATATGGTTTAATCAAATCACGTATGCCATTTATTAAAACGGAATATTTTTATATCTATTCGTGCTGGCTTCAACTACGCGGCGATACCAATCGTGGAGAGTTTAATGTGGGCTACTGAATTCTACGCTGCTTGGAACTTTCTGGCTTAAAGTTAGAGCATGCAATCCAATTCATTAAGACGTCATACTGAACACGTAGCAGCACGTAGTTGATGGAACGCGCCCAATGAGAGGCGAAAGTTCATATTTTTTGTCCAAAAACATATAAGAGACTTCGATTAAATATGTTGTCAAGACTCTCATTGTCACGATTCCCCAGTGCGACTATAAAAGACCCGATTAACCCTTTAAATCCCAGTGGTAACTATATGTACCACCCTGTTTTAAAAATCAGTAACGCAGCGTAAAAAACGGATCATTAACCAACTGATATTCGCAATGGTAAAGTGTCGTGTTTTCTTTGACGTACGGACTAAATTCATAAACGTTACTTAAACTCTCTTTGGTCTCAAAGGTTTAATATTCCACAGAGCTTTTAGAAGCTACGTCGTCATGTTCAGATTGATTATTTAAAACCGATGTGCTTCTAGGTTATGACAACTTGTAGTCATAAACAGCATTTCGGAGGAACATACATCCTCAGTCTTACTGTTGTCCGCATAATTCTTTAAATAATATTTAATAGTTAATATTTTAATATTTTCCGTCAAATCACAATTTTAATAAGATAATAAAATATATAAAATATTTAAAATATCATTTCACGTTCCGCATCGAATGATCGATTTACAAATTGGAACGTCTCTTACGACATGTTTCGGTTATATTTAACCGTCCTCAGGTATAATTTAAAACTCGAATTACAATCATTTACAATGTTATGCAGTTTATTGAAATGTTCTTATCAGATTATTCTTATATATTAGAACGAAGGTATTGTTTTTTATATGGCGTGGTTCATCTGATGTTCAATATTAGTCTGTAAAGCAATGATTTAAATAAATAAAACATTAATAAATATGGAGTAATATAGAAAACAAAATGATGGAAGTAAATAAATAGTAAAATGTATAAGTAAAATTAATTAATTTAATAAAACATACCGGTGATGAGTTGATAGAGACATGACGTGTCTGGCGGAAGACATCTAGAAGTATTACTGTGTCGGGTCGAGGTTTAATACTGAATTGCGGTTGCTCGTGGATTGCGTATGATATTTTAAATATTTTATATTTTATTATCTTATTAAAATTGTGATTTGACGGAAAATATTAAAATATTAACCTAACGAAAGAATATATGTAAATATGAAAGACATCCTCGCTCAATTCCAAAGGGCTTTGTGCACACATAAACTGCATGGATAGATGTCAGTACATAATTACACGCATCACAACACGTCAATCTGGTACTGAGGATGAGAAAAGAAGAGCTTACCATTCATCTTTACTATTCCATACTTCTTCCGTGCTTAGGTACAGATTTTACATTCTGTAACATAACTTTATTACATGTATATTACATTTCAACTGCAAGAATTCTGCTATAGAGATTTCACGGAACATAAGCAGAAATTCCAACGCAAATGCAGTCGTCCTGTTTATACTGAACCCTCCCATAAAGGGATAACATATATAAAGTTTCACGTAATTCAAAGAGACTACGAAATCCGTGGAGTTTCCTGAACGAAAAAATAAAATAAAACGAAATCCTATTACATTATCTAGTGACCTACTCAAAACTCGTTTAAATTCATGCATGAAGAATTTTTTAAGAACAATCTTATCAAGAGGTCACTTCTCCCTAAACAGACATGTTGCAATAACATAGTCACCGCGTTTAGCTTTGACAGCGATAACCTAAAAACAACCTGCCTGCTATCAGCGAAACATTTAAATGGAGCAGTGACACGTCAACTCACAACTTTCTCCACCTTAAAGGTCAACTGAAAACGCACTCTCCGCCTAAATACGTGTCGTGCAGGGAAAACTCCACATATTAAACCCTCGCAGTATCACGCTCATGTCGGCTTAACCCCGCGAAAAGAATTCTCCGATTATGACCCTTAGGGCCGGTACGAACACGGCGAAGACAAGACTAATTTCTGTGACGGGATTTGAACTTCGGTCATCCGGCACACTTTATTAACACGGGTGTCGCACAGCTCACTTCCTCTCGATTGGCTGTTAACAACTGACGTGATGAATTTTACGAACCCTAACTATTAACACTTAATCAATTGAATAAAAATTTTCTTGGATATTATCCATCGTCTAGTAAATATAAAACGTAAAACGACGTTTCGGAGATGGGACGAGGTCCGGAGATAGGGACTAGCTCTATCTAGTGGGCCCAACTGTGTAGGAACCTGAAGACGGAGATAGAGTCTCATCTCCGAAACGTCGTTTTACGTTTTATATTTACCAGACGATGGATAATATCCAAGGAAAAAGTCCGGAGATAGGGATTAGCTCTATCTAGTGGGCCCAACTGTGTAGGAACCTGAAGACGGAGATAAAGTCCCATCTCCGAAACGTCGTTTTTACGTTTTATATTCACTAGACGATGGATAATATCCAAGGAAAAAGTCCGGAGATAGGGATTAGCTCTATCTAGTGGGCCAAACTGTGTAGGAACCTGAAGACGGAGATAGAGTCGCATCTCCGAAACGTCGTTTTACGTTTTATATTTACCAGACGATGGATAATATCCAAGGAAAAAGTCCGGAGATAGGGACTAGCTCTATCTAGTGGGCCCAACTGTGTAGGAACCTGAAGACGGAGATAGAGTCCCATCTCCGAAACGTCGTTTTTACGTTTTATATTCACTAGACGATGGATAATATCCAAGGAAATTTTTATTCAATTGACTCTTCACCATCGTCAAGAAGTTTTAGATTTGATATATTAACACTCAATGCTTTAAACATTCTACAGCGCGTTCACTATTGAAGCTGAAAGCAGTTGTCACATCCGCGCTGGAAGCTTCTTTCTCGATACGAGTCAAGGCAAATGTTGGCAGAGAACGCACTGAATCTATATCTCTACAGTTCGAATCTCTGTCAAGTAGTCTGCTTTGCTCACAGATTCCTTCGTGGTTTTCATCTCTCGACGTAAACGTCTCGTTCTGTCTCATTCGATTATTCAGATGAAACAACATCGTTTAATAACGTAAAAATCATTTTAACTCCTGTGTAGTAGTCGAATCCGGAAGGGACCGTCCTTAGCAAACAAATGCACACAGTTCAACACTACAAACTCTACAGACCACGATAAAATAGCCTTCCTTTTGCCATATTAACATTACTCATTCTGAGTGAGGTCATTCCCATTAAACGCCACGTGTCCGTCCAATTTCCCTCTCACAAAAAGCAGTTTCCTATCCCTCTTAGGCAAATGAATTAACTCCACGTTGTTGGATCTTATTTGAAAAAGCCTACATTCATTAAGATGATAAAGAAATCCGCATCTTTTACTGAACACGAAGTTTCGTTGTCTGAGAGATATTCAGATTAAAATTTTATATGCATCTCTAAACTCGATCTGTCCCACCCATCATCCATTATTTAATGATATCAATGTTATTAAAGCCTTAATCGTGGGATCGTGGGTTCGAATCCAGCTCAAGGCATGGATGTTTTCCTGTGCTGTGTTATCCTGTGTAGGCAGAGGCCTCGCGAAGGTGTAAAATCTCGTCAGAGAAGTCCCTCCAAATGTCTAAATAGATTAAGAAAACCTTCCATATGTGAGGCGACCAAGGTCCTTCAAAGACGGCACAGCCACGAAGTAACCAGGCCTCTTGTTGTTAAGTGAAGAGTTGGCCTACACAATATAAATGTCCTCATTCTGTCATTGTCTCCTAATCTTCCACAGGTTGAAATATTCTCCTCGATATTTTATTCTAAAACCTTCTGTCTGTGTTAGTCATTCAGATAAAGAGTCCACTTTTCACACCCAATCAAAGAAAAATCTATTTAAATAATTAGTTCTTCGGAGTTATTTATTTCTCTGTCTGATATCGAAATGTTTTGTTAGTTACAGGATTTGTCTTAAGCTGAGATATGCCGGAGAAACGACTGGATGTACACCGAGTTCACTATATTAAAAAAAAAACCCGGCTGAAGATGGAGACAATTTATTCCTCCGAAGCGTTGATATGTACCTAACACTCAGAACATCTCAAGCATCTACAGCGAAGCCAAACTCCTCGGTTGCGTAATGTCATTCTTCTTTACAAACACGATGGGACTGGTTTCGTATCCCTGTCTCCTAGGTAACGCTAATCTCCCTCCAATCCGAAACGAGAATTCAGTGTTCCGGAGAAACGCGATTGTGGGAATCGCATTCGACGTAAGACACTCTCGACGTTTGTGAACTCGAATCGAGATAAAAGCAAATGTGGACTAGTGACCCAGAGCACGCACTGTGGCTCCAATCACGCAAACGCGGAATTCGTTTATATTTCTTTGTTAAAATTATCAGATTTAGAAATAAGTGCTACTTTATTCACGTTGACCTACTAAATTAACATTTTCACAAAAAAAAAGTTGGTTCTTAAGATTATAGAAAATGAATGTTCAATGCTTTCAAATTTATGTTATTGCAGTCTCGCACAACAATCATTATACATTCTTTCTTGAAAACATTAAGCTTTATATTAGTACTAATGCAAGTGTTCGAACAGGTGACCTGGGGTTACATGCCGACAAACCCCACCCCTTCATCATACTCCATTCCATTATTTCGTTTCTGAATCTGACTGTACTCCATCACAATGCTTTTTACGGAGGAACGTGTCTTTGTCTCCATAATCAAGAAATTAGAACATTTCTGAAATTTTGCACCTCAGATCTGGGATAACACCGCTGACCTGATCGCCCAAATCGCGCAAAGGCCAGAATTCTTAAATGATTCTCTGGCTATAGAAGTTATAGCTTAACAGCTACGAATGTAATGGGAGGTTAAGCATGGATAGTGAACATGTAGGGATTTGGAAGGAAGGTGCCTGGAGAAACGCCGAAAAATCTCATCTTTAACCTCTCGATGAAAGTGCAGGCTCACACTGCACTGTGATATTCTGTCTTACGGCTTCCACAAAGCTACCTGCAGTTGGAGTATCAAACCTAACCTAACCTAAACTAACCAAACCTAACCTAACCTAACCTAAACTAACCTAACCAAACCTAACCTAATCTAATCTAACCTAACCTAACCTAACCTAACCAAACCTAACCTAACATAATCTAACCTAACCTAACCTAACCAAACCTAACCTAATCTAATCTAACCTAACCTAACCAAACCTAACCTAACCTAAACTAACCTAACCTAATCTATCCTAAACTAACCTAACCTAACCTAACCTAATCTAACCTAACCTAACCTAACCTAACCTTATCCAACCAATCCTAACCTAACCTAACCTTATCCAACCAATCCTAATCCTAACCTAACCTTATCCAACCAATCCTAACCTAACCTAACCTAACCTAACCTAACCAAACCTAACCAAACCTAACCTAACCTAACATAATCTAACCTAACCTAACCAAACCAAACCTAACCTAACCTAACCAAACCTAACCTAACCTAACCAAACCTAACCTAACCTAACCTAACCTAACCTAACTTGGATTTCGTTTTTTAAAAAAGTACGAACACGTGCGCTCGCGTGTTGGAATGAAAACAAACAATGCTTTTGCTCATATTAAACTCTGAAACAAAATGTCTGTTCGAATTTTCTGCTTGCCAGAGGAAGACGTAATGGGACAGACTTAACCCCATCATTTCTTCCTACATTCATCTGACTTCGCTACTGTCTGTCTGTCTGTCCGTCCGTCAATCTTTCTTCCTTCTTCCTTTTCACTTTTTCTTTCTTTCTTTCTCTTTTCCTTCATTCCCTCCCATATTTCTTTCATCTCTGCTGTTATCCTCCTACCTTATTTAGTTCTGTCCTTGTTTACAATATGATGACTGTTCCCCGTTAATAACCTCGAAGTCTCGATAAGCAGGCGGTGATGAACTGTCCCATCACAGTTCAACGCTCGCCACATAACGCATCACCGGGTCCACTCCCCTGTTTGATAATAGGAGCAAATACTCCCGGCATCTGACACGCCCTATTTAATACCAAAGCACGGCTATATATGGAAATTATTTAAACTCTTACTTCGAAATATATTCATTCTGTTATTCAGATTAGAAGCCCTCGTCTTCTCCTCGTTATTTCATTGTTTGTTTAACAACGCTTTATGGATTTAATAGGTATCTCAGTGTCTAATATAGAAGGCGTGTTATATTATAAATGAACGTAAAATTTTGTTACTCTGAGTGAAGAATGCAGATTGGGAGTGTCGGAGAGCAAACTGCTGAGGAGAATATTTGGCCATGAGAAATACGGTGTGACAAGAGATTGGAGAAAGTTGTGAAATGCGGAGTTTCATGATTTGTACTCCTCAAATCGAATACTGCTTGGTAAGTCTTACAAAATGGCAGATATCTCGGATAAAGGATGTCTGTGATCGATTCTGGCAAGTTATGCAATTTTTTTAACTTCGATCTAATCTATACTGACATTTTGAAGGATATATTTCTAAATAACAAATCAATTATGTGCTGTCAGCTTGACACTCAGCGAAGGAACATGACAGATTTTGTACAAGTTACTTAAAGTTATTTGTCACGTGACGCGGGACTGGACTGTAATCGTACAGAGAGATCCAGTCGGTGACTGACTCACTGTTCGTACCCCTCCTACATCTTATCGCAGGATGCTGTCGGTCTCAGAGCAGGACTTCCGTTACAAGTAAGTTCCGCTGCACTATGAACATCTCGATTGAGTAACAAGCTATTTGCCAAACAAAACAACTGTTCAAACCTTCATCTAATCTCCATAGCGAAGTGTAGTACACGATCGTAAATATCTGTTGAACGTATAACCTTGAAGATTTCTGTCTTCTGGGTTGTTGCGCTGTGTAGTCTGGTCGATGTTAACCAACGTTTCAGAGGTCATACTGCCTCCATCATCAGAGTATGAAGATTTCTGTCTTCTGGGTTGTTGCGCTGTGTAGTCTGGTCGATGTTTACCAACGTTTCAGAGGTCATACTGCCTCCGTCATCAGGGCGATGAATCGCCCTGATGATGGAGGCAGTATGACCTTTGAAACGTTGGTTAACATCGACCAGACTACACAACGCAACAACCCAGAAGACAGAAATCTTCATACTCACCGCTGTGAGAACCTCAAGTCTTACATATAACCTTGAATCAAATTTTACCAGGCTCTATATCAAAATTACTCAGAGTCGATGAATGTGGAATGGAAACCAACGTAATTAATGACAGCTATTGAAAACGGAAACCCATTGTATGAAACACCATCCAACGTCGATTATCTCACACCACGATTGGAATTCAGAGCTTTAAAACCATTTTGGTGCCACTGGATATTTCTTCAGAATCTCTGATCAATAATCCTCATCTTTAGCATGTGATTCTACACGGCTGCAATACTAATGAGTCGCCATAATGCGCGTCGAAGTGTGATAGAAGACATCAGCATTCAAATTTATGTTTGTAGTAAAATTAATAAATGGACACAAATATGACTAATCGAAAGAACGGTGTATTTCGAACTTGTTTCCAAAATTAAGCCTCGTGCGCTGATAAAAACAGAATGCTAATTTGTAGCTGTTACTGCCGTGCTCTCGACGAGAATGTTTTGTTACGGACAGAGTCGACATCGTTCCTCCAGAGTCAGAAGCACTATCAGCTGGCGCACATCCTGTGAAGGGAAAAAAACAAAAACAAAAGCAGTTCTATCTGCTTTGCTGTTCACACAATCCTTTCCTCCTGTTCAGCTAACGGCGGTAAAAGTTTCTGTTTCACCTGCCATCCTTCCCTTCATGATTCCCACTTTCCTTCACCTTCCCTTCCACCAATCGATCCGTTCTGTCTTCCTTCCATCCGTACTTTATATATTCCTGTCTTTTTTAACAGAAAGATCATCTCTCACCTGTTTGCACAGATATTCTGTTATTCAGCATCCATAGGGCTCTGAAGAAAGAAAGAAAGAAAGAAAGAAAGGAAGAAAGAAAGAAAAACACATTTTCTCTCTTATTCAGCATCCATAGGGCTCTGAAGAAAGAAGAAAGAAAGAAAGAAAGGAAGAAAGAAAGAAAAACACATTTTCTCTCTTATTCAGCATCCATAGGGCTCTGAAGAAAGAAGAAGGAAGGAAGGAAAGAAAGAAAGAAAGAAAGAAAGAAGAAAGAAAGAAAGAAAGAAAGAAAGAAGAAAGAAAGAAAGAAAGAAAGAAGAAAGAAAGAAAGAAGAAAGAAAGAAAAACACATTTTCTCTCTTATTCAGCATCCATAGGGCTCTGAAGAAAGAAGAAAGAAAGAAAGAAAGGAAGAAAGAAAGAAAAACACATTTTCTCTCTTATTCAGCATCCATAGGGCTCTGAAGAAAGAAGAAGGAAGGAAGGAAAGAAAGAAAGAAAGAAAGAAAGAAGAAAGAAAGAAAGAAAGAAAGAAAGAAGAAAGAAAGAAAGAAAGAAAGAAGAAAGAAAGAAAGAAGAAAGAAAGAAAAACACATTTTCTCTCTTATTCAGCATCCATAGGGCTCTGAAGAAAGAAGAAAGAAAGAAAGAAAGGAAGAAAGAAAGAAAAACACATTTTCTCTCTTATTCAGCATCCATAGGGCTCTGAAGAAAGAAGAAGGAAGGAAGGAAAGAAAGAAAGAAAGAAAGAAAGAAGAAAGAAAGAAAGAAAGAAGAAAGAAAGAAAGAAAGAAGAAAGAAAGAAAGAAGAAAGAAAGAAAAACACATTTTCTCTCTTATTCAGCATCCATAGGGCTCTGAAGAAAGAAGAAAGAAAGAAAGAAAGAAAGAAAGAAAGAAAGAAAGAAAAACACATTTTCTCTCTTATTCAGCATCCATAGGGCTCTGAAGAAAGAAGAAAGAAAGAAAGAAAGAAAGGAAGAAAGAAAGAAAAACACATTTTCTCTCTTATTCAGCATCCATAGGGCTCTGAAGAAAGAAGAAGGAAGGAAGGAAAGAAAGAAAGAAAGAAAGAAAGAAGAAAGAAAGAAAGAAAGAAGAAAGAAAGAAAGAAAGAAGAAAGAAAGAAAGAAGAAAGAAAGAAAAACACATTTTCTCTCTTATTCAGCATCCATAGGGCTCTGAAGAAAGAAGAAGGAAGGAAGGAAAGAAAGAAAGAAAGAAAGAAAGAAGAAAGAAAGAAAGAAAGAAGAAAGAAAGAAAGAAAGAAGAAAGAAAGAAAGAAGAAAGAAAGAAAAACACATTTTCTCTCTTATTCAGCATCCATAGGGCTCTGAAGAAAGAAGAAAGAAAGAAAGAAAGAAAGAAAGAAAGAAAGAAAGAAAAACACATTTTCTCTCTTATTCAGCATCCATAGGGCTCTGAAGAAAGAAGAAAGAAAGAAAGAAAGAAAGGAAGAAAGAAAGAAAAACACATTTTCTCTCTTATTCAGCATCCATAGGGCTCTGAAGAAAGAAGAAGGAAGGAAGGAAAGAAAGAAAGAAAGAAAGAAAGAAGAAAGAAAGAAAGAAAGAAGAAAGAAAGAAAGAAAGAAGAAAGAAAGAAAGAAGAAAGAAAGAAAAACACATTTTCTCTCTTATTCAGCATCCATAGGGCTCTGAAGAAAGAAGAAGGAAGGAAGGAAAGAAAGAAAGAAAGAAAGAAAGAAGAAAGAAAGAAAGAAAGAAGAAAGAAAGAAAGAAAGAAGAAAGAAAGAAAGAAGAAAGAAAGAAAAACACATTTTCTCTCTTATTCAGCATCCATAGGGCTCTGAAGAAAGAAGAAAGAAAGAAAGAAAGAAAGAAAGAAAGAAAGAAAAACACATTTTCTCTCTTATTCAGCATCCATAGGGCTCTGAAGAAAGAAGAAAGAAAGAAAGAAAGAAAGGAAGAAAGAAAGAAAAACACATTTTCTCTCTTATTCAGCATCCATAGGGCTCTGAAGAAAGAAGAAAGAAAGAAAGAAAGAAAGGAAGAAAGAAAGAAAAACACATTTTCTCTCTTATTCAGCATCCATAGGGCTCTGAAGAAAGAAGAAGGAAGGAAGGAAAGAAAGAAAGAAAGAAAGAAAGAAGAAAGAAAGAAAGAAAGAAAGAAAGAAGAAAGAAAGAAAGAAGAAAGAAAGAAAAACACATTTTCTCTCTTATTCAGCATCCATAGGGCTCTGAAGAAAGAAGAAAGAAGGAAGGAAAGAAAGAAAGAAAGAAAGAAAGAAGAAAGAAAGAAAGAAAGAAAGAAAGAAGAAAGAAAGAAAGAAAGAAAGAAGAAAGAAAGAAAGAAGAAAGAAAGAAAAACACATTTTCTCTCTTATTCAGCATCCATAGGGCTCTGAAGAAAGAAGAAAGAAAGAAAGAAAGAAAGAAAGAAAAACACATTTTCTCTCTTATTCAGCATCCATAGGGCTCTGAAGAAAGAAGAAGGAAGGAAGGAAAGAAAGAAAGAAAGAAAGAAAGAAGAAAGAAAGAAAGAAAGAAAGAAAGAAAGAAAGAAAAACACATTTTCTCTCTTATTCAGCATCCATAGGGCTCTGAAGAAAGAAGAAGGAAGGAAGGAAAGAAAGAAAGAAAGAAAGAAAGAAGAAAGAAAGAAAGAAAGAAAGAAAGAAGAAAGAAAGAAAGAAAGAAGAAAGAAAGAAAGAAAGAAAGAAAGAAAGAAAGAAAAACACATTTTCTCTCTTATTCAGCATCCATAGGGCTCTGAAGAAAGAAGAAGGAAGGAAGGAAAGAAAGAAAGAAAGAAAGAAAGAAGAAAGAAAGAAAGAAAGAAAGAAAGAAGAAAGAAAGAAAGAAAGAAAGAAGAAAGAAAGAAAGAAGAAAGAAAGAAAAACACATTTTCTCTCTTATTCAGCATCCATAGGGCTCTGAAGAAAGAAGAAAGAAAGAAAGAAAGGAAGAAAGAAAGAAAAACACATTTTCTCTCTTATTCAGCATCCATAGGGCTCTGAAGAAAGAAGAAGGAAGGAAGGAAAGAAAGAAAGAAAGAAAGAAAGAAGAAAGAAAGAAAGAAAGAAGAAAGAAAGAAAGAAAGAAGAAAGAAAGAAAGAAGAAAGAAAGAAAAACACATTTTCTCTCTTATTCAGCATCCATAGGGCTCTGAAGAAAGAAGAAGGAAGGAAGGAAAGAAAGAAAGAAAGAAAGAAAGAAGAAAGAAAGAAAGAAAGAAGAAAGAAAGAAAGAAAGAAGAAAGAAAGAAAGAAGAAAGAAAGAAAAACACATTTTCTCTCTTATTCAGCATCCATAGGGCTCTGAAGAAAGAAGAAAGAAAGAAAGAAAGAAAGAAAGAAAGAAAGAAAGAAAAACACATTTTCTCTCTTATTCAGCATCCATAGGGCTCTGAAGAAAGAAGAAAGAAAGAAAGAAAGAAAGGAAGAAAGAAAGAAAAACACATTTTCTCTCTTATTCAGCATCCATAGGGCTCTGAAGAAAGAAGAAAGAAAGAAAGAAAGAAAGGAAGAAAGAAAGAAAAACACATTTTCTCTCTTATTCAGCATCCATAGGGCTCTGAAGAAAGAAGAAGGAAGGAAGGAAAGAAAGAAAGAAAGAAAGAAAGAAGAAAGAAAGAAAGAAAGAAAGAAAGAAGAAAGAAAGAAAGAAGAAAGAAAGAAAAACACATTTTCTCTCTTATTCAGCATCCATAGGGCTCTGAAGAAAGAAGAAAGAAAGAAAGAAAGAAAGGAAGAAAGAAAGAAAAACACATTTTCTCTCTTATTCAGCATCCATAGGGCTCTGAAGAAAGAAGAAGGAAGGAAGGAAAGAAAGAAAGAAAGAAAGAAAGAAGAAAGAAAGAAAGAAAGAAGAAAGAAAGAAAGAAAGAAAGAAAGAAAGAAAGAAGAAAGAAAGAAAGAAGAAAGAAAGAAAAACACATTTTCTCTCTTATTCAGCATCCATAGGGCTCTGAAGAAAGAAGAAAGAAAGAAAGAAAGAAAGGAAGAAAGAAAGAAAAACACATTTTCTCTCTTATTCAGCATCCATAGGGCTCTGAAGAAAGAAGAAGGAAGGAAGGAAAGAAAGAAAGAAAGAAAGAAAGAAGAAAGAAAGAAAGAAAGAAGAAAGAAAGAAAGAAAGGAAGAAAGAAAGAAAAACACATTTTCTCTCTTATTCAGCATCCATAGGGCTCTGAAGAAAGAAGAAGGAAGGAAGGAAAGAAAGAAAGAAAGAAAGAAAGAAGAAAGAAAGAAAGAAAGAAGAAAGAAAGAAAGAAAGAAGAAAGAAAGAAAGAAGAAAGAAAGAAAAACACATTTTCTCTCTTATTCAGCATCCATAGGGCTCTGAAGAAAGAAGAAAGAAAGAAAGAAAGAAAGGAAGAAAGAAAGAAAAACACATTTTCTCTCTTATTCAGCATCCATAGGGCTCTGAAGAAAGAAGAAGGAAGGAAGGAAAGAAAGAAAGAAAGAAAGAAAGAAGAAAGAAAGAAAGAAAGAAGAAAGAAAGAAAGAAAGAAGAAAGAAAGAAAGAAGAAAGAAAGAAAAACACATTTTCTCTCTTATTCAGCATCCATAGGGCTCTGAAGAAAGAAGAAAGAAAGAAAGAAAGAAAGAAAGAAAGAAAGAAAGAAAAACACATTTTCTCTCTTATTCAGCATCCATAGGGCTCTGAAGAAAGAAGAAAGAAAGAAAGAAAGAAAGGAAGAAAGAAAGAAAAACACATTTTCTCTCTTATTCAGCATCCATAGGGCTCTGAAGAAAGAAGAAGGAAGGAAGGAAAGAAAGAAAGAAAGAAAGAAAGAAGAAAGAAAGAAAGAAAGAAAGAAGAAAGAAAGAAAGAAAGAAGAAAGAAAGAAAGAAAGAAAGAAGAAAGAAAGAAAGAAAGAAAGAAAGAAAGAAAAACACATTTTCTCTCTTATTCAGCATCCATAGGGCTCTGAAGAAAGAAGAAAGAAAGAAAGAAAGAAAGGAAGAAAGAAAGAAAAACACATTTTCTCTCTTATTCAGCATCCATAGGGCTCTGAAGAAAGAAGAAGGAAGGAAGGAAAGAAAGAAAGAAAGAAAGAAAGAAGAAAGAAAGAAAGAAAGAAGAAAGAAAGAAAGAAAGAAGAAAGAAAGAAAGAAGAAAGAAAGAAAAACACATTTTCTCTCTTATTCAGCATCCATAGGGCTCTGAAGAAAGAAGAAAGAAAGAAAGAAAGAAAGGAAGAAAGAAAGAAAAACACATTTTCTCTCTTATTCAGCATCCATAGGGCTCTGAAGAAAGAAGAAGGAAGGAAGGAAAGAAAGAAAGAAAGAAAGAAAGAAGAAAGAAAGAAAGAAAGAAGAAAGAAAGAAAGAAAGAAAGAAGAAAGAAAGAAAGAAGAAAGAAAGAAAAACACATTTTCTCTCTTATTCAGCATCCATAGGGCTCTGAAGAAAGAAGAAAGAAAGAAAGAAAGAAAGAAAGAAGAAAGAAAGAAAAACACATTTTCTCTCTTATTCAGCATCCATAGGGCTCTGAAGAAAGAAGAAAGAAAGAAAGAAAGAAAGGAAGAAAGAAAGAAAAACACATTTTCTCTCTTATTCAGCATCCATAGGGCTCTGAAGAAAGAAGAAGGAAGGAAGGAAAGAAAGAAAGAAAGAAAGAAGAAAGAAAGAAAGAAAGAAAAACACATTTTCTCTCTTATTCAGCATCCATAGGGCTCTGAAGAAAGAAGAAGGAAGGAAGGAAAGAAAGAAAGAAAGAAAGAAAGAAAGAAGAATGAAAGAAAGAAAGAAAGAAAGAAAGAAAGAAGAAAGAAAGAAAGAAAGAAAGAAAGAAAGAAAGAAGAAAGAAAGAAAGAAAGAAAAACACATTTTCTCTCTTATTCAGCATCCATAGGGCTCTGAAGAAAGAAGAAAGAAGGAAGGAATGAAAGAAAGAAAGAAAGAAAGAAGAAAGAAAGAAAGAAAGAAGAAAGAAAGAAAGAAAGAAGAAAGAAAGAAAGAAAGAAAAACACATTTTCTCTCTTATTCAGCATCCATAGGGCTCTGAAGAAAGAAGAAGGAAGGAAGGAATGAAAGAAAGAAAGAAAGAAAGAAGAAAGAAAGAAAGAAAGAAGAAAGAAAGAAAGAAAAACACATTTTCTCTCTTATTCAGCATCCATAGGGCTCTGAAGAAAGAAGAAAGAAGGAAGGAATGAAAGAAAGAAAGAAAGAAAGAAGATAGAAAGAAAGAAAGAAGAAAGAAAGAAAGAAAGAAGAAAGAAAGAAAGAAAGAAAAACACATTTTCTCTCTTATTCAGCATCCATAGGGCTCTGAAGAAAGAAGAAGGAAGGAAGGAATGAAAGAAAGAAAGAAAGAAAGAAGAAAGAAAGAAAGAAAGAAGAAAGAAAGAAAGAAAAACACATTTTCTCTCTTATTCAGCATCCATAGGGCTCTGAAGAAAGAAGAAGGAAGGAAGGAAAGAAAGAAAGAAAGAAAGAAGAAAGAAAGAAAGAAAGAAAAACACATTTTCTCTCTTATTCAGCATCCATAGGGCTCTGAAGAAAGAAGAAGGAAGGAAGGAAAGAAAGAAAGAAAGAAAGAAAGAAAGAAGAATGAAAGAAAGAAAGAAAGAAGAAAGAAAGAAAGAAAGAAAGAAAGAAGAAAGAAAGAAAAACACATTTTCTCTCTTATTCAGCATCCATAGGGCTCTGAAGAAAGAAGAAAGAAAGAAAGAAAGAAAGGAAGAAAGAAAGAAAAACACATTTTCTCTCTTATTCAGCATCCATAGGGCTCTGAAGAAAGAAGAAAGAAAGAAAGAAAGAAAGGAAGAAAGAAAGAAAGAAGAAAGAAAGAAAGAAAGAAGAAAGAAAGAAAGAAAGAAGAAAGAAAGAAAGAAGAAAGAAAGAAAAACACATTTTCTCTCTTATTCAGCATCCATAGGGCTCTGAAGAAAGAAGAAAGAAAGAAAGAAAGAAAGGAAGAAAGAAAGAAAAACACATTTTCTCTCAAGATAGGAAGAGAAACACGTTTTCATTCATTCATTCATCCCTTAAGCCAGCCTCCAGAGGACTCTCTCATGCAGTGTAGCTGGCAGCTGCCATCATTAAAGCCACCTCTTGCTTTGCCATCGATCTACGAACAACGCAGTGGAGGGCACGAGCTCTCACCCAACGCACGAACCTTCTGTCACTGCTCAAGTTTTCAAGACGAAAACTTGCAACTGCCGAATGACGAGTCAGAGGTCGCGATCAAACAAGTGAGTCACGAACCGCGCGCCTCGAGACCAGTTCTTCTATGAAATTATAAAAAGGTTATACTACAAGATGCTTCTTATACAGTTACACGGTGACAGAACACTCAAGTGTAGAAGGCGGACGCCGTAGAAACTGGCCGACGTTTCGGAGATTCTCATTGCCTCCTTCATCAGAAATGAGAAGAAGGAATCTGACAATGACGGAACGGGCTTTAGTGTGGTACAGTCATTGCCTCTAAAGAGAGGAATAAACGAAAACATTTTGTTCTTGAAGGAAGAAATATAAAAAGAAATGAGGTTTCTGTAATGTGTACATGTGGCTAACAAGACAGGAGGTGGTCGAAAACTGGCTCAGAATTGTATATCAAATGACAGAATTTTGTGTTAACGGTCATGAACCTTAGAGTTCTGTTGCCAGAGACTTAGTAAGTTAGTAACTGGCTAGACAGTCAGTTAACAGATTCAGTGCCTTTATCAATCCACAGACCTCGGCCTGGCTTCTACTGGCTTCCTGAAACTGTTTTGAGTAAATTTGCTAAACATTTGTATTTTTCATAAAAAATTAAAGTAATAATTTTATTTTCTTACTGATGGAAGAGCGGACGACAAAAGAAGCTTTCGCATTTTATGAAAAGCATTTGTAAAACTCAACTTAAGCTGCTCATGTAATTAAATCCGCGTAGGATAAGAATTGTGATATTCTGAATAAATTATTAACATTACAAAAGATTCTTCTTTCCACGAAAAAACTCTGTACCTTTCGGGCATATCGTAATGTTAAAAAATACAGGTCGATCTTAAGAATACATAAGAGAGGAACACGTGACACTAGGTTCAGTACACTCTATTGTTTCATAAGTACACTCTGTTACTCTTTCATCTGCTGCTAGGCGTCGCCGTCATCTTTTTCAAGAACAATTGAAATGCAGAGAGCAAGGCGGGCGGTGTAGCAATTGAAATACACAGCCTCTGGGCTCCTTACTGCCGGTTGGTTGCCTGGTAACAGTGGCGCGTAGGTAGTGGGGAAAACTCTCGAGAAAGGCGATGAATAATAAAGATAAAAATATCATGAAGTAAGACGCTACAAGTGTACATCGCTGATTTCTTATTGGAACAAAAAAAACCATTTGTTGTTTATTACCCACAATGAGACAGTTTCTTATAAAGAAGCAGACAGAATCCTTAATTAGATTTCAGGATCTCACATCGGCGAGTGTGAACACTCTCTTCTGACGTTTCAGAGGTGCCTTCGGTGATAAGACCCCTTGATGGAGGCAGTATAACCCCTGAAACGTCGGTAAAAATCTACAAGTCTTCACGGCGCAACATCCCAGAAGACAGTTATCTTCAGAATATTTTATGAATGCTTGCAAGGGACAAAATTTGAATCATGCTTAATGATCACATCGATGACTGGAGTCATGGAGGAGAGACCTACGCATTCTATAACTCGAAGTTAATTTTAATATCAGATCGCTTTATCGCGAAAAATAGAACGGGATGACCACTGCAGAGGGCGAGTGCGTGGACCTCGGAAGCTCTGCAAATTGAGACAGGCTGAATTATAGTTCCGGGATCTGAACTCCGGTCGTCAATCCGCAGCCACTCGCATTCTCGGTGGTAGAACTAGCTTTACTCCGACTCCAGCTAAGTCCAGGGTTAGAGATGAAGCTCCTAACTTGGTACCGAGAATATGATGATATAAGCTGCTGGTTCAGGGCTTTCGTACATCTTGTGGGGCGCTGATAGACGAATATGAAGCCTCTGCGTCCAAACTGGTTCTGGGGCCCACCCAGCCTCCTGTCCAATGGGTACCGGGGTCCTTTCCCGGGGGTAAAGCCGGCCGGGGCGTGATACTGACCACTCACCTCCCATCTAGTGCCGAGGTCAAGGAAGAGAGGAGCTATACCTCCACTCACCCCAAGCGCCTACATGGCGTATAACTAACTAACCAACCAGATGGCTTAGGAATCCCGAAGGTTCATCACCGAATTAACCAAAGCCCTGTCCTGGGCCAACAAACTGCAGTCTCCTTCAACTCCTATCTCCCATAGATCCCGCCTGAGATTATCCTCCCATCTACGTCTAGGTCTCCCCAGAGGTCTCTTCCCCTCAGGCTTCCCAAATAGTGGACCCAACCAACCAGATGGCTTACGGAACCCGAAGGTTCATCACCGAATTAACCAAAGCTCTGTCCTGGGCCAACAAAATCCAGTCTCCTTCAACTCCTATCTCCCATAGATCCCGCCTGAGATTATCCTCCCATCTACGTCCAAGTCTCCCCAGCGGTCTCTTCTCCTCAGGCTTCCCAAATAGTGGACCCAACCAACTAGATGGCTTAGGGAACCCGAAGGTTCATCACCGAATTAACGAAAGCCCTGTCCTGGGCCAACAAACTCCAGTCTCCTTCAACTCCTATCTCCCATAGATCCCGCCTGAGATTGTCCTCCCATCTACGTCTAGGTCTCGCCAGCGGTCTCTTACCCTCAGGAGGAGGAGAACAGATTTTTAAGCTCGTCATTGTGCAGTTTTCTCGCCTACATGGCGTATAGTGGGACAAACTTTACTTTTAACTAAAGGACAACCTGCACAGATCAACTAAAATCTGATACTTAAGAAATGAGTTGTAAATATGTGTAGTACTGAAATGAAATAACAAAGTTCATGTTCGAATGGGACTTTGGTGAACGACGATACTTATAATTTTGTAAGAAAATCACATTTTACACTAAGACTCCAGCACGGGAACTGTTAAAAATCTTAGCATCGATCGTGTAACAGGCAAAGAGCGATGCCTACCGACGAGGCTTCTAAAGAGGAAAAGGAGAATGGCTCAATTGCAAAACTGTAGTTGTTCTAGAATAAAAGTCCAAAGTCTGCAAAATGGTTAAGGTAATATAATACAGGCGCAGTCGTCGAACGAATGCTGAACTCAGACTTCCTGGTGTGCGTTGGATCGTCTCGAATTTCAGAAAGGAAACAATTTCAAATTACTTAAATATCACAGAGCATCCATCCATTTTCGAAGTAGTTGAAGACGTCACGAAGAAGTGTTCATTCAACTATAGACGTACATTCTGCACAAAATGGTGTATAATACTTGCTTTCTAACATCTCTTACTTGATAAACCGTTCACTTTAAAGACAGGTAAAGATTTTTCAAAACGCCACGGTGGTCTAGCGGTTAGAACGCTGGCCTTGTAATCCTGGGGTCTCGGGTTCGAATTTATAACTTGTGTTGGGCAAGGCCGTGGTCTAGGCAACACGGAGTTTTCCTCCGTGGCACCCCAACAATTACTCCATTCACACACAGAAGAAGGCAATGGCAAACCACTTCTGGATCATCTGCCAAGAACGTATATGAACAGGTCCCAGTCCGAGAAGAGAAAAGGATGGAAGGATCCTGTTCATATGGACCTGTCGTCAGACAGAACACTAAATAATAATAAGATGAGGTGATCCAGCGGTTAAAACGCTGGCCTTGTAATCCTGGGGTCTCGGGTTCGAATTTATAACTTGTGTTGGGCAAGGCCGTGGTCTAGGCAACACGGAGTTTTCCTCCGTGGCATCCCAACAATTACTCCATTCACACACAGAAGAAGGCAATGGCAAACCACTTCTGGATCATCTGCCAAGAACGTATATGAACAGGTCCCAGTCCGAGAAGAGAAAAGGATGGAAGGATCCTGTTCATATGGACCTGTCGTCAGACAGAACACTAAATAATAATAAGATGAGGTGGTCTAGCGGTTAGAACGCCGGCCTTGTAATCCTGGGGTCTCGGGTTCGAATTTATAACTTGTGTTGGGCAAGGCCGTGGTCTAGGCAACACGGAGTTTTCCTCCGTGGCATCCCAACAATTACTCCATTCACACACAGAAGAAGGCAATGGCAAACCACTTCTGGATCATCTGCCAAGAACGTATATGAACAGGTCCCAGTCCGAGAAGAGAAAAGGATGGAAGGATCCTGTTCATATGGACCTGTCGTCAGACAGAACACTAAATAATAATAATAAAAAGATTTTTCAAGGAAACTTTTTATCCTAATTCGGAAAGGAACAATTACTTTGACATAAATTATTGAAAAAAAATTCACATTTCAGGTAGTTGAGATGAACAGATTATTAAAATGACAAATAAGGGTTGATCCAACGCTTAAATCTTACACAAAAATTAGTGTAATGCGGTTTAAAACTGATAGAAAAGTTTCTTCATTTGTTAGGCTAAACTATATAAACCATATTCTTACTGTTTACATATTCAATACACGAGTTTAAGCTTAAAGTGTCGACACAAATGTGAGACCATACAAGATGGCCGTGACATTTTAACACTTGTACAGGTCAGCCTTCTACAACGCATCTTTGTACTGTAATCTCTCAACGTGAAGTAAACAGTAAATTATTGTTACTTGTTATTAGATTCAGGTTCTGAAAACCAAAGGACGTGACGTCACACACGGCTGTGGCGTCGAATATTGACCACATTTCCAAAACTTTTATATTAAAGTGAAACATGACGTAAGAAGAACATAAAATATAAGTTAAATTCAATTATCGAAAATGAGAGATACGAGAGCCATGGGATTTATCAGATTACATAAAACTGAAATCAAAGCTATATGGAAGATTTAAAATATATTCGACAAATGAAGGGACGGACGAAAGATAAAAATGTTTAATCTATACGAAAAGAGTGAACAATGACTGAAAGAGATTACTACAATGTCAGAACAGACGGATTAAATCCACGGAGATTATACCTCGTATTACGCTACTCTTACTGTCGTCACAAATTTCAATTCACTATCTGTACTAGTATACTAACTCCAAAATTCATAATCCTTGAGAATCTGACAGTCGCTCAGCTGTCAATAAATCCACTGCTACTTTCGCATGAGCTCATCATCCGTCCCAATCCACGGCCTCCAATACAAATTCCCTAAGATCCATTTTAATATTATCCTTCCATTTACCGCTAGGTCTCGACGTGGTCTGTTACCTCCCTTTGCAACTAGAATTGTGCATGCAATTGTTTTATCCGCTCGTGGTACGTCCCACACATATCGTCCTTCTTAATATATTCACACATTTCTGGTATGTTTCAAAATCAAATTATCAAATATATTATTTTATTTTATGTTTCTAATTTATTAATATTCATTTAGTATTTATATTATTTACTTTACAGGATGATACAAAAACAACAACAAAACGTTCACCCACACAAAATCATGTTAAGCACGACGTACATACAGAACAACTTCGAATACGATATTAAAAAATACAATAAAATCTGTAAGAAAACATCGTTTGAAATCTGATAAACATCTGACTAAAAGTCTCATTTAAGAAATTATATTTAAGTTTATATAATTTTATACGCCTGAAGATGGTTCTTTTAGAACTGAAACATGTCGTGTAAAAAAGTGATGATCTAATGTATAAATCGAACATTTCGATAGAGAACATCATTTAATATATTTTAAATATTTAAATGTTAATTATAGTAATATTTTAATATTTAATAGGAATTTTATTGTGATTAGACTGACGAAATTTAAACAAATATATATTCACACAAGTAATACAGAATGCCCCCCCCAAAAAAAAAATGTATAAACATTACGATAAGAAATGTTAACTTTTTCTATCGATCGACTGTGCCAAGAAGTTAACGGTGGTCAATTTGAAAACCACTAGATTTCCTACTTCATTAAGTGCCACGTATGTAACGGTTTATTTTATTAAAATGTATTTATTTCATTCATTCAACTCATGAAAATCCGCCATTCCGAAATCGCAGGAGGGTCGGTGTAATGCACTACCAAAACGCCCGTAACTAAGAAACAAATGCTAATTCGATGATGCCGGCTGGCACACTGATTCACTATGAATGTAGGCCGCACCCCCTAGCGGCATAAGCTCGTACTACATCCGGTTCGCCCTCTATTGACACAGTCTTGAAACTTTCCGATCGCACCTCGTATGTATCTTTCTGGAACACGCTCTATTTGGTTAAAAGTACAAATTATAATATTTTGTATTTACCTAACCCACTGGGTTGGAAAAAGATTCTTTAAATAAACGAAGAAGAATAGAGAATCCTTAATTTCTCGCATCTAACCACTTACACTATGTAATGTGAATTAGCCCATTTAGATAATATTAAATCACGAAGTGATATAATTTCTATATTTTTGAGTAATAATGGAGATTAGAAGATACGTCTGATAACACTTAAACACACTTATAAAAGGAACAGAAGGGAGTTAAGAAGCATGTCTGCGGAGACATCGAAGGAGCCCAAAGCCATTCAGATCAAATCTGGAGCTGTACATGAGAGACATTCTTCTTATCTGATGATCCTTGCAAAATATATGTAGTTACAGTCAGACTGGAAACAGTTCTGACCACGAGAGAGAAGAAAGTCTAGAAAAATTAATTCTATTTCATGAGCCAACAACAGAAATTTCCTGTTCTTGAGCGTTTACGGATTACGCCCCATGCAATTATCTTCAAAATTCAATACCGAAACGTCTACCAGCGTACCTTCTGATGTAACGAACAGCGTGATCCTATTCTGTTCACATGAACCAACTAAAGAACGGATAATCAGATTTTAATTACAATTAACCCCCATAAAGTCGAAGCTCGTGAAAGTTAACATTTAAGAATTCAGTCCCTACCTCAAAGAAAACAACACTTTATAAATACAAAGATCAAATGCTTAATTCTGTTTAAGGACATAACCTCCGTTTTAAATGAGAATAATTATAAAATCCATAAATATAAAACGATGATATACCAACTGTCCGAGCAGGTGGTACATATAGTTACCACTGAGGTTTAAATGGTTAGTATTGGAGAAATTTACAAAAAAAAACTGTCGAACCAATTTTCATGGTTTCTGCTTCATAAATAACGCAGAGTCCACATTTCAAGCAAAACGTTTATTTTTCGTTCGTTGAGTGACGTCACAAATCCCCCTTCACTAGTTTCTTTCTAATTAAGAACTCGTTGCTGGACTCAAAGATTGATTATTTCCGGTCCACGTGTGTCTGTTTACCCTTTTCGACCATCAGCATACCTTGCCTGGCTACGTACAGCACTGGGCATGAGACTGGAAACAATAAACTAATTTTGTAGCCAACTTGTTCGGAGGTGTAGCTTGTAGTCTGTTTCCCGGTTCCTGAATCGACGAAATATGACACTCATAATCAAGTGATCATTCGATTAATTCATTATTAAACCTTAAGTAAAAATATCCCAAATATTTGGCTGTAGAAGAGTTCCTCACGAAATCACCGTTGGACAAAATGAATAACTCGTGGGTTAAATATGGACATATAAACCCCGCCGCGTAATGTCTCTTATAAAAATCTAGACACGTGCGCTTGCGCAAATGAATGGTTCTAACCTTACTGCGTATGAATCTATAAAAAGTTGTCAGTGGAACCACGGTTCCGGAGAATTAGACGTAAATACGTCTATACGGAGAGGAAGTTTATATATTGGCTTTATTCTAAATATTTCCTTTATACCTGCTTTACAACTGCGTAAAGTTTGATTAAGACTTTGCTTATTTAACTTAAATTAGTTACGCTTAAGATGGGTATGTGGTAGCTGAATGTAATGAAATGTAATGTTTTATAGGTAACAACAATGCCGAGTAAACAGATGTTCCTTAGGTAACCATTATTGTCGATTTGTTGATAAACAGATGAAGTTTCCCAGGTAACCATCCTAAAATATAGACGTATTTACGTCAAAAAGAACACATTTTGATGACAAGAACTTTTCAACCATAGTCATCATGACATTTACACATGGCAAATAAATAAATTAAAAATAAAATTATGTTTCCGTGATCAAGACTTGAGCTGATTATAACAAAAGGCTCCGATGAAGATATGAGTATCGATCTGGAAGATGACAGCTTGTAGCGGATAAAATACTGCAGCCAGTAATAGCATGGCAGAATGTCCGACAAACTGCGTACAGGATTAGCAATCCCAAGAAACAAAAGTTGATCACAAAAATCTTCGTAGATTAGGTAAATATCTAGCTAAAAACAGGATATCTCTATAAACAGGTTAGAAGATAATGGAAATGAACACACAAATACAACGATTTCCAGGCTATACACAATAGAGTAGTTAAGTACCATCGTTCTGAATTTATTTGGTGTTTAAATAAATGTCCCTGCATCTCTTAACAACCATCAATGGCATTCGAACATTAATAATTGTACCTTACCATACACATGCTATGAAAAGAATGTTCTTTTGAAAAATACACAGCATTGAAAGTATATATTTATTATTCAAGTCATATACACAAACTTTTAAATTTTGATGTTAAAATTTAAAATTTAAAATTGATATTCTGCGCCATTCATCGTTATCTCGATGTTACAATGTTGCGCTTTAATATTTCTACATGTTTCGATGTCATAGCATCATCTTCAGGTTTTTATATTTAAAAACTATTCTATATTTATTAATGCAAGCTTTTCGTTGATTGTAGATTGTAGATTACTATTGTAGGTGTTTTCTTTGGTCTTCTTATTATTTTGCATATTATGTTAGCTGTTCATTGTTCTGTGAAATTATTAATAATATAATTAATATTTGAGTTATTAATATTATTTATATGAAAATGAGTTTGGATATTGTGATAAAAATTCATGTAAAAGTAAGAACATAATATCATCAAAACATCAAAATTTAAAAGTTTGTGTATATGACTTGAATAATAAATATATATGTTGAATTATAAACACAAACATGACGCATCAAAACTATAAGCATTGAAAGGGTTAAATTAACTAAAGTTCTGTACTCACTATCAAACCAGCTTTACTGCACGAAGAACTGTGACTCGGCGATTTAATTCAGATTACAAAAAGTTCACTTTTTTCCACGGGAATAACAACGTAGCACTTCACAGACGCCCAACGCACGTTCAGTGATTTCGATGAACGTAAGAATACAACCGACTGCTGAATTACGATCTCATTTACGTTTACCAGTGCTTGATATAATGAAATATAACCTGTCTGACCCTTCCTACGTCTTAATGTCTGTGCGTCTCATCAACAAACTCCAGTCTATCTTTTTTTAAATAGTGCCTATGACTGAATCA
Organism: Zootermopsis nevadensis; assembly: GCF_977971745.1. Taxonomy (NCBI): domain Eukaryota; kingdom Metazoa; phylum Arthropoda; class Insecta; order Blattodea; family Termopsidae; genus Zootermopsis; species Zootermopsis nevadensis. Next base: position 1,290,087 of record NW_028259135.1, read on the forward strand.
GAAGTGTAAACAATCTAATAGAACTGGTCCCACAACATTTCAGTTCTTGTAGTCGTCATCTGGCGAATGTCAACCACTCACATTTCAAAAATTCTCAAAATGTTGACGAACATTTTTAATAAAAATACAATGACGGTGGAGGGAATATATCGATCTTGTCAAAAAAATATAAAAATTCAGCGTTTTAAGAAATACTTTTCAATTGAAAAATTACAAGCCAAAGATTTACTGCCATCGGACTTCCAAGGTCAAAAACATTTTCTCCGGAGTAAGAAACATTACAGTACACAGGAAAAACTGTGTGTTTTGCCTACGTCACAAGGAGAATGAAAACAAACTCGTGTACTATGTAACCCAAAGCATTATCGACACGGGAAATGAGACAGCGAGTTACAAAGACCTGCTACTGGGAAATAATGTTTATACAGGGTGGGTTGGAAGTAAGTAGACGTTAAATAATCGCTTTGCATTAGAAATATAAAGATTATAACCATTTCTCAATGCCTACTTACTTCTCACCCACCCTGTAGTATGGACAATATACGATTCCATAACTGTGACCCCTCCCACCCTCTGAAACCTGGTGCGTTTTACTTCTAACGGACATATAACGTACAGATTCGCCTCGAGTACAGTAAAGATTTATCGAAATTATTTTACAAGAGTTGAAATTCGTAGTAATAAAACTTGATTCTTTGAAGAAAAAAAACCATTTTCGATGCTGACATGTTAATAACTACAAACTAACGAGAACAAATGACGGAAACTTACACTCGTGTTGATGTGAGGGTTTGCAAACCAACCCTGGAACCACGAATTATTCATAAACTGCGTAAGAGTGCACCAGCTTCATATCCCGTGCAAGTTTGTTGAACTCCCTTCAAGCCACTCCATCAACCAGTCACAGCGCCATCTTTCTGCAACAAATGAAACATAAAACTGCGTTCGCTATGTCTGAAGAGTTAAAAATTGTAAACCAGGTAAAAGTGAGATTTTAAGATTCCTACGTATTCCGTCGTGTAATTCTCGTAAAAAAAATTTTACCGACGTTTCTGAGTTGCTAACCGCCTCCGTCGATCCATTTCCACAGTTACAGTCGGTAATTCGTACACAAAAGTTGAATGACGTGTCGTTTAATTCGCACGGAGAGCGGAAAACTCACGTTACGAATCCCGGTGCTTGTAATTGGGCTCGTTCAATTCTTTTTACCTTATCGTCAAAACTACTTCAGCTGTCGTTCATTTCCGTACGCTTTTAGGATGTATCTTGTTTGCGTGTTGCTTTGCTTAACGAAACCGTGGGCGAATTTCTTGATCTATTTTATACCTTAAACTGTAAAGGATGACGAAAATTATCCTGATCTGTCTCAAGGTTTATTTTAAATTTATTAACGCTGTATCCGTTGAGAGGGATATTTGGCTACGAATAATAAGAAAATGTTCAGAGAAAAATTATACGGTATCATCTTCTTTCGAGGTACAGTCATTCGACTTGTACGACTGTCCGAACCATTGAAAACCTCAGCTAAGGAAGTTACTGCTTCGTCGGATATTCTAACTAAACAACAAACCTTTCAATCCGTCCACATTTCTATCAACACAAAACTTATAAACATCCTATATTTTTTGTAGATGAACCTGCGATATCTAAAAAAATCAATAATAAAAAGAATAATAAAGTAATGTAACTAAAACACAGCTGTTACTTAACCTAACCTACACGCCCTTTTATATGCCTGCTATCTGTTGATTAGCAATTCAAACAAAATCACTGCGCATTAAATTGACAATGACCACACTAAAAAAGTTAGACTGTACCTACACGTATTTCGCCTACAACACGTCTTCTCTTGTATAAAATATTTGCGACATCTGATTTAACAGAAATTGTTTATAACATGGATAAGGCGTAAGAGACGTCTGAACCGACATCTTTTAAAACTGTTTCTTGAAGTAGCAGAGTTATGGCATTGAACTGGTTCCAGTGACAAGAAAGTTTACTGGAAACATGAAACATGGCGGCGAGAAGATTTATGTAAACAGGAACACATTTAAAAATACATAGATTAGGTAGACTTTTCCAATTAATAAAACATCCGAACTTGTGAAACAGACAAGAAGGCAGTGCGAACAGTTCTGCAACTTTTAGTCCAATGTAGACTTGTTTCAGTCCCTTCAAGGAATTTTTATTATTTTTATTTAGTGTTCTGTCTGACGACAGGTCCATATGAACAGGATCCTTCCATCCTTTTCTCTTCTCGGACTGGGACCTCTTCATATATGTTCTTGGCAGATGATCCAGAAGTGGTTTGCCATTGCCTTCTTCTGTGTGTGAATGGAGTAATTGTTGGGATGCCACGGAGGAAAACTCCGTGTTGCCTAGACCACGGCCTTGCCCAACACAAGTTATAAATTCGGGCACCGCCGGGAATCGAACCCGAGACCCCAGGATTACAAGGCCAGCGTTCTAACCGCTAGACCACCGTGGTGGAAAATCGAAATCACCCGCCACCAATCAGCACCACCGAATACAACTCGCCACCTACTGCCTGTCCAATATAAAGCTTTCAATCACATATTAACCCTGGAGATGACAACTCCAATGTTTACTGAGACGTTGGATAATTTTCAACATTTCATCTTTGAAAGCTGAAGTTTGGGACATGGTTACTTAGCGTGAAACTAAGTCTGTCATTACAAGGAGAGAACAGGGCGTGTTTTATAACAGGGTGCTGATGAGGATATTTGGACCTTGAAGAGAATAAGTGACAGGACCTTGAGAAAATTGTATAACGAGCGCCGGGCAAGCTACTGGGTTTGAACCCGTGGCTACATCAGCAGAAAGACTAGTCGTGTGTTGAAGGGCGGTTACAATAACATGTACTATTAATCTTCAACCGTTTGGATGGCTACATCGAACATGTTGAAGTCGGAGGGCGTGTACAAATAAAGAATGCAAACGAATTGATAAAATTTCCCACGGAAAGGAACTACGTAAGATAAGATTTTTCACAACAATTTTTATGCCAGAACACGAAATCTCATTACAAACATTACCTACGTTAGCCCTGAATATCATAGGCATTCAACAACTTATTCCTTAATGCGTAGTTTTCCTTTGTACTAGGCACCACACCATGAAACCGTATAAAGTCGTGAACGTCTTAATCGGCATTAGATCTGCAATAGTTTAGTCAGTTGGTATATTGGATGTAAGAAGACAATCATAACCTGATTACTTCAATTATCATCTTTTCTCTGTAGATTCAACTTGTGCTGGATATAAACAAAATTTGACTAATTCTCCCGAGCGTTCCTTCTTCTAACATTATATAAATATTCAAATCCCTAATTATCCTTCTTCAACCTTGAAGATGAAGACAAAACGTTGACATGTATCTACCAACGAGTCCATACAAGGTCACAACCCACAGAAACAAATGTACAAAGTTACAAGACATTGGCAAACGACTGAATCAGACTCTAATTCCGAGATATTGCAACGAGGCAGTCAGAGAAAGTTGAAGTTACTGACTGAATCATTACACACTCATTTGTGATGCGTCACCGTAGTTCTGGAGAACTGTACTTGGTGGAGAAATCTCTTCGCATTACATCGACTGTAGTCCACTACATTAATTCCAGTAGGTTTTTAACGCTCGAGTCTCCAATTTGTCTTTAAAAAAATATACAAAATACGAAACAAAATCATAAAATGTTAATCTGAAAAGAAGAGATCACATGCGAGACATGAAATGGATTAATCTGGCTCAGGCCTGGGTTCGGTACACGAGGAATTTCTTGACAGAAGATGACTGTCATCTTAAGAAGTCAGTCAACCTTCATACTCGCCGCCCGTGGGAGCCTGAAATATCACTAACGACTATCAGATTCGCAAGAAGATCTCTCTGTTTCATGGAGTACCTTGCAAATGATTTCACTCATGATAAATTGGTAAATGCACAGATCACAGAACAAACGTCGCGACTCGTTGAGTAACATTCTTATTTTGTGGGCCTATTAGGGAGGTCTCGAGTTCAAACATCGGCACAGAGACGTTCCTCCAACTACTGCCGAGAGATTTAATGAAATAAACCATAATCTCTTCCTTCCAATTCATCATTCGCTAATCATCCTATAATTCAACGTTGTGCAATACGAGTCGCTGACAACGTCGTTAACCAGCTGATTTTCGTAATGGTGAGGAGTAGTGTTTTCTTCGCGGTACGGTCTGGATTCGTAAATATTATGAAGACGATCTTCGGCTTCAAAGGGTTAACCAGCTGATTTTCGTAATGGTGAGGTGTAGTGTTTTCTTCGCGGTACGGTCTGGATTCGTAAATATTATGAAGACGATCTTCGGCTTCAAAGGGTTAACCAGCTGATTTTCGTAATGGTGAGGAGTAGTGTTTTCTTCGCGGTACGGACTGAATTCATAAATAATATTCAGACGATCTTCGGCTTCAAAGGGTTAACCAGCTGATTTTCGTAATGGTGAGGTGAAGTGTTTTCTTCGCGGTACGGACTGAATTCATAAATAATATTCACACGATCTTCGGCTTCAAAGGGTTAAATAAATACAACAGGAACATACAGACACCCGGGAAACGGCGTCCCTCAGCTGAGTATCGATGTGTATCCTGGGACTCGTATATGCACAAGTGACATACGGTTCAACCAACCAGCAGGCAGAGACAGGCCGCAAGGTTGCGTGACTTCGCCTGCAAACTTATGTGTCACGCGTTACAATACCAAAAATCGGCATTTCGTTCGTAATTCCGTGACAATGAAGTTAGTCCCGCATTGAAACACCACGACATGAAGGTTTATATTTGAGGGAGTTAAGCATAACTCCGTGCATTCTAGACATTGACATTATTTGAAGGCGACTGGCTAGTTTCATGTTCTAGCCGGTTTAATCCCACTGAAAAAAACCCAAGGGACCCCATGAAAATGAGGCTGGACGGGTTCTAAGAAGTGTACGCGTGGTAGAGAAGAGATAACTCACTGCCCCTGTTGGGAATTGAACCCAGGACCAGTATGTAACTAGTCACTTTATTCAAAGAGCAATCTCGACTTTTAACTGACATTTTTAAGTAAATTTCTGCGTAATATTTTCTATGTAGTTCGTATAACACAATAAAACAATAGTGTCTCTTTGTTCAGTCATCAGGCAACATTTTTCCGGGAAATTCCCTCTTTGTTGCCCTCTCACGTGAAGACAATGAAGCAGGATTTATTTTTAACTCATCACACACTCCATCCCCAGCCCTCATGTCCCACACCCTTCATTAATCCTTTCAGAGATAACTACAGCATCCGTCACCAAATTGCATGTTTCAAGGCCGTGAAGCATTCCATACTCCATGGAGTACAGCCCTTCTTGAGAAGCCAACAGTTAACCAAATAGTTAATGAAATTCATCGCCTTTTCTGGATACTCAAGGTTCATTATCGTCATCACATTGTCCACCAACTGTCCCTGATGTCAAATTATAAATCAGTTCACATCTTAGCACCCTATTAAAAATTAATTTTAATGTCAACCTCACACCGAGATTCTGCAATTATAAAAACGACAACCTGTATAGACATTGAATAAAATTTTTCTTATCCAAGAAAATTTTTATTCAATGTCTAAAGGACGTTTCGGAGATGGGACTCTATCTCCGTCTTCAGGTTCCTACACAGTTGGGCCCACTAGATAGAGCTAATCCCTATCTCCGAAACGTCGTTTTACGTTTTATATTTACTAGACGATGGATAATATCCAAGTAAATTTTTATTCAATTGGCTCTTCACCATCGTCAAGAAATTTTAGATCTGTATAGACATATTCATATTTTCTGATTTTTAAACGTCGCTTAACAGTATCAGTAAAATTCAACCTCGACTATCACGTTTGGATATTCTAAGTTATAATTAGTTGTGTATTTTGAATAATGGGAACTTGAATTGTCATAAGATTATAAACTCATGAATTACGTAGAATTTTTCTTACGTGCCCTTAGCATGGGAAGAGTCAAAGATCCGGCGAATTTCCTTTGAAATAATTCTTCTTACAGTAATGAGTCTGCTGTAATCTCCGTTTAATTCATTTCGTCTCTTTCGTTTAAATATCTTTCTGAGAACAGAAAATAACACCAAACTTTTGTGCAGGTATACAGGGCGGATATCTATGCATACTTTCCAACAGGTTGAACCACATCCGTTTTCATTAAATGCTAATATCGCCTTAGAGAGCTCTCCAGACAAAGAATATTACTAGAATACTTGGTCGAGTCGAACTTCGGTCCGTTTAATTACTGAGACAGCTACTGATCTCTTGCAGTCATTTATATTAACGTGTGGTGCTGGCATGTAAATCCTTCAGTCTCCAGAAAGGATTTAGATGAAGGCTTCGTTTCAAAAAAGAAATTTTATATTTGAAACTTAGAACTCACGTTCACTGAAGTCAGTATCAAATGCAGGACCTAACTTAGATTTAGTAACAACAAGGAAGACCAATGTGACAAAAGTGACAATGAACAGGGGTTGGAGGGTGACTAAACATTTTCTATGAAAAATTCAATGACACTCATCACTTACACGCGAAGAGAATGAGATTAGCAGCTAAAATTGTAGAATTTGTCAAGAATAATAATAATGATATTATATTTATATATATTTATTTTGTACAGTCTATACACAAACGTTTGAAGTTTATTGATGTTGTAAAAATTATATAATATTAAAACATTTTATTGTGTAAAATATTATATTAGCGCTCTTAATCGTAAATACGATTTTACATTATATTTTTTAGCGCTTTTTATTAAAACGACATGTTTCGACGGGTAATACCGTCGTCTTCAGGTTTTTATCAATTTAAAATATTTTAAAAACTATTAGATATTTGATGCAATATATTATAATGATCCGTAGTTCTGTTTGTAGCTTTCCATTTTCATGGTAAGTTGCTTATTGTAGTCAGACGTTATATTTATCTGTGGAATTAATGTTTAATTTTTTTTTCTTGGAATGAGTATGAATTGACATATGAAATAAATAAATAATCGTATAAATATATATTAAAATAGTAATAATGATATTGTTTGTATCGTGTTATTCTGGACGTGCAGACTCAACTGAGGACAAAACCGTGAAGAATATAGTCTGGGTTGTGACACGATATATTCTTCTTAGTAGACAAACGCATTGCCATCGGAGGCGACTACAAGATAACACGTAGTCACATCCCAGAAAAATATAATCGATATTGTCCCTCCAGAGGGAAACTCTTAGACGATACACAGTTGGCTGTAATTTTTATGAGAATTTCTTCTATAAAATTTTAGCCCCCCCAGCCAAATTTTAAATGTATTTGAAATTTAGTTTCAAATTTTTTTATTTCTGATCTATGAATCCTTTTTTGGATAAGTTTGTGGATTTCTATCAGAAATTGCATGTACTCGAAGAATCCTTAACGAACCTCACTAAAAACTTAAAACACGGTTGTCTTCTAGAATGTTGCGCCATGCAGTCTGGTAGAAACTGACCGACGTTTCAGAGATGCTTACTGCCAACATCTGGGCAGAATACGAATAAAACGATTAAACTCGTTGTCATGCAAATTCTGTTTTTGTTCTTAGAAAAATTGTATGCCTCGTGTCCCGCATACATTAAGAAGCCGATCCTTTGAACGTTCTTTCAATTAGATCCATAAAAAAGATAAGACTTCTTAATTTATTATTTATTTTATTTAGTGTTCTGTCTGACGACAGGTCCATATGAACAAGATCCTTCCATCCTTTTCTCTTCTCGGACTGGGACCTGTTCATATACGTTCTTGGCAGATGATCCAGAAGTGGTTTGCCATTGCCTTCTTCTGTGTGTGAATGGAGTAATTGTTGGGATGCCACGGAGGAAACCTCCGTGTTGCCTAGACCACGGCCTTGCCCAACACAAGTTATAAATTCGGGCACCGCCGGGAATCGAACCCGAGACCCCCAGGATTACAACGTATTTGCGAATAGCAAAGCAACTTTAAGCGTCGGAAATAGAACCCAAGTCGTCCAGCCAGTCGGAAACAGTAGTTTAGGATCAATATTTAAAAAAATTATTCTCTAATATTTCAATGAATCTTGCGGCGAGATTAAATTGTTTCACGAAACAAAAGGCCAGGCATTTGTGAACAAGCGAATCGATAGTTGATTTCCATAAAAGCAGGGCATTTCCTGACCAGCTGAGCTACTTCCAGCTTCTCAAATACTAGCACAACGGGAGTTTTCAGTTATTAGTTCATATAGGTCGAATAATACCAAACACCGCATAGACGACGATGTAATTACACAGGTCCACTGACTTTATCGATATCACAAGGCGTCAGTGTAGCTTGGTTCGTGCTACACCGCCATGTAAATTTGTGATTAGAAACCAAATCTCCTCACCTCACGCAACTTTTCGACTGATATGCACCTCAGTAAATTATTGTTCCCTTTGCTTGAAAAATATAAAAGAATTCTCGTTGTATGTCAAACTAGCGTTGATATTGCCTTCGCCATTCTGAGCTAAATTCGTGTGAACAAAAATTGCTCTGAAGATGGCTGTCTTCTGGATTGTTTCGCCGTGTAGAAGTTTACCGACGTTTCAGAAGTCCTTGCTGCCATCTTCAGACTCACAGCCTTAAAAACCTCAAATCCTCCTATCATCTTTCTGTGATATTCCATTAACGTAGGAGACCAAATTTGATATCAATACAAAACAACAGACAGAACTATAGTTTTGTGTATTTGTACCATTTAGAAAAGACATAAGGATCAAAGCCTAAATACTTCGCTCGTTAGTTTGAATTCCACTGTAGACATTTACGGGTGACAGCATCTGCTGTCCTGTGTACGCAGGGGGCTGATCCCCCTTCGAGAAATTCTGCCAAAAATATGAAGAAATTTTATAGTATGAAAAACCAACAAAATGTATGATCAGAATGAACAGACATCAAATTATATTTCCTACTGAAATAGAAGGATTCCCAGAACCTCTGCTCTGAAAAGTGTTCGAAAATGTAATACTCTTTTCCAGAAGACAGACTTTTATTATTCCAGTGTGTGAGATGAAGATTAAAGACGCCATCACTGCGTGAGATTTGCCCCCCCCCCCCCCACCCCAACCCCAAAACTTCTGGCGTTATTGCGACGTAACGCGAAGTATTTTGTATATTACACAGCTAACTGCTTTGGAAGTTTTAACTCGGTATAAAGACGGTGGGAGACGATAATGGACGTGACGCGCAAGTTAAGCATCTCAACCTGTCTCCGTATACTGTGTCATGACCCTCTGCTAAACGCGTAAGGATACATGCATAAGCTACCCATTTCCATCACGACCGTGTACTGTAATAACAATTGAAAGGTTTTGGCGCAAGAAGGACCCATCTCCATCTCATACACTGTTGTTGTTCTTAAGTTATTTAACGACGTCTTTTGAACTACAGATCATGTATAAATATATTTATTTTGTACAGTCTATACACAAACGTTTGAAGTTTATTGGTGTTGTAAAAATTATATATTAAAACATTTTATTGTGTAAAATATTATATTAGCGCTCTTAATCGTAAATACGATTTTACATTATAATATATTATATATTTATATATTATATATTTTAATAAAAGCGCTAAAAATATAATGTAAAATCGTATTTACGATTAAGAGCGCTAATATAATATTTTACACAACAAAATGTTTTAATATTATATAATTTTTACAACACCAATAAACTTCAAACGTTTGTGTATAGATTGTACAAAATTAATATATTTAATCAAACACAAACATGACGCATATAAGATACAAATACAGATCATGTATTCCGCCGAATGAAATGTGAAGTCTCTTGGTTTTTAGAGGCGTTTGCAACTGAGAGTTAAAAAATAATGCTATTAATTTCTTCATGTCTGTCTGTTCGTCTCTCTGAATGTGAGAACTCTGGAACCATTAAACGAATTTTTTAATAAAATCTGAAGAGACGTTTCGCTATAAAACTGGTTGACACATTCCAGTTTTGGTTAAAATTTAACAAAAACTAACAGGCACTTTGCATTGGAAGTTACATGTTTTCTGTTTAGGGAATTGAGTAGACAGTGTATCCCCCCCCAATGGTTACACGGGGGAATCACCCAGCCAGCCGCGAGACGACGTGGAGGGACTCCTCTGCGAAGATCGACGCCGGTACATGCAAAACCTCAGAGACTCCTAGAAAAATGTCACTCCACTTGTTCTAAAACTCCTTCGACATGTGTTCTTTCCTTAAGATGAAAGATCAAATGTAATTCACATATCGAAAAAAAAACAGTTAAAACTTTTGATCTGTAGATTTTGATGTTTACGTTTTTATACAGAAGACAGGAAGAGAAACGATTCTTAACTGAATTGTAATGTATTTTTTAATTTCTCGGTTAATTTCTTTCTTTCTTTCGAGAAATAAACGCGCGTGCCATTTGAAAGCGAAGTTTATCTAAACAACATTTTTAAAAAATTCTGTCCGTAACCTCAAAAAAATAAGATGATAATGTTGCGTCATATTGTGTTGAATATATACTTGTTCAATTTTATCAGTCTAATCACAATAAAATATTATTAAATATTAAAATATTACAATATTTTAAATATATTAAAATGATGCTCTCTAGAGCATCATTTTAATATATTTTAAATATTTTAATATTTTAATATTTAATAATATTTTATTGTGATTAGACTGATAAAATTGAACAAGTACTCAAAAAGAAATAGCAAGTCTCCGTTGCGAAGATCGACTGGTTCTCTAAATAATCAGTCTGTCCTGGGAGTCACACGAAATCCTAAAAAGGATACAAAGTTGCTGAATTTTAAAGTTGCCGCTGGGCCTAACAGACAGACAACCGAAGTGAGTCATTCAGTCGCACTATCCTTTGGCTCAAACTGCACACAGCTGAGACGACCGTGCCAATGCCCTCCAGCGGAAAGGCTCGCTTTAAGACTCACTGCTGGTATACAAAGTGGCACTGAAACCAGGCGATGAAATACCCTCTTTAAAGCTTTGACCGGGATGTTCTTTTGTTAAATCCTATGTGGTAACGACTGATTCGACTTCTAATGGTTAAGTGAAGTGTTTTCTTCGCGGTACGGTCTGGATTCGTAAATATTATGAAGACGAGCTTCGGCTTCAAAGGGTTAACCAGCTGATTTTCGTAATGGTGAGGTGTAGTGTTTTCTTCGCGGTACGGACTGGATTCGTAAATATTATGAAGACGAGCTTCGGCTTCAAAGGGTTAAGTATCCACCGATGAACATGGCGCCAGCTACCAAAATGCGCCCAGCACGATTTTAACCATCAGTAATGTTAATGGCATGAGTTTCATATCTCTTCAGCGCACCTTCGGAACCCACCGACCTTCAATACTCAATAAATGCCAGGAAATCTAGCCGGAGTTTGTGTGTGAGCACGACAGACAGACTGACGGTTACGACGACTCCAATGTTCATTCATTACGCAATCAGGTACACGACACTGCCCGAAATAAACCGACTGAATGATTGCGCGAAGTGACTCAATTGAAAGGTATGGAAGGAAGGTTTACAAATTGAAATAATACGAAACCTGTTTCTATGAAGAAAAATAAAGAAAAACCTGGAATATATCTATGAAACACGACTGCATTTCTCTGCTACGTCATCGGAAAGTACAACGCCACGTTTTCTCCTTCCGATTTCCGGCACCTGAATGTGACCAATGGAATTCCAATCTCTGTCCCACGTTGTCTCTCTCACTCGCTTGATGTCCGACATAAAAAGGACCACCTTCTGTCATCTATTGACGATTTGCCGAACCTCTTCTGCAACGACAGTGATCGTGGCAGATGTCCACTGACGTTTCAGAGGTCCATGCTGTCTCCATCATCAACTACACGGCGCAACAACTCAGAAGATAGCAATCTATAAATATCCGGACTTCTAACAGTAGCTACGTCAGATTTGAGGTTCTCACAGCGATGAGTACGAAGATGGCGGTCTTGTCAGTAGTCTTCCTGGTTTCCAAACAAACACTGATACCTTTAAAAGGTGAAAGTGGTGTCTGTTCGTCTCCTCGGAACAATAACTTACAAAGGATACACTGACCTTTGGAAAATACAATGGTACTGAAACCGCACGAAGCTGTACCAAGAATTCTTGAGCCAGATAAATCCAATCCACATCCTCAAACCCGATTTTACAGTTTTACAAAACGGTCTCTAACCTTCAATTTTTTTTTCGATTCAAAAAATAATCAAACGCGTTCTACATATGACGTCCATCCTTTGTCTCCTTATTTCGATGTCATAAAATATATAGTGGTATTTCATGAAAATAAGATTTATCCTTGGAAAATATGAAATTGAAGATGAAAATGGAGAAATATGCCTGCATCAGAGCCGTGATAGATTTTCGTTGTTTCCTGTATTGAAACATAATATGGCCTGACGGATGACAAAGTTCAGTGCAGACGCCGAGATGGATAAATCAAGTACGCACGCCCATACCAGCGCGAACACAGGACGAGGAGAGGAAAAATACAGTATTTCTTGCAGAAATAAATCTGGGCAGTGTGCATCGTGTACTATCAGTTAAAAAAACATTTAATTTAAACGAAATCAACAACAAAATTCTTTTACGTATGTTTACAGTTGGTATCCAGAGGGTCGTCCCACAGTGTAGCTACTATCCATAATGAAAATGTCCGCCAGATCCTCCACAGCTTTAAGGATTCGTGAGTTGTAACCTTCAGGAATGTGTGGTCCAGTTGAGAATGTTTCATCTTCTCAAGGATTCTGTGCCGTTGAGATAGTCAAGACGAGTTCGAACTGAGGCAACGTTTTGATAATGTGTTCGAACACATCATTCGTTGAAGATTTCTGTCTTCTGGGTTGTTGCGCTGTGTAGTCTGGTTGATGTTAACCAACGTTTCGGAGGTCATACTGCCTCCATCATCAGGGCTATGAGTCTGAAGATTTCTGTCTTCTGGGTTGTTGCGCTGTGTAGTCTGGTCGATGTTAGCCAACGTTTCGGAGGTCATACTGCCTCCATCATCAGGGCGATGAGTATGAAGATTTCTGTCTTCTGGGTTGTTGTGCTGTGTAGTCTGGTCGATGTTAACCAACGTTTCAGAGGTCATACTGCCTCCGTCATCAGAGTATGAAGATTTCTGTCTTCTGGGTTGTTGCGCTGTGTAGTCTGGTCGATGTTAACCAACGTTTCAGAGGTCATACTGCCTCCATCATCAGAGTATGAAGATTTCTGTCTTCTGGGTTGTTGTGCTGTGTAGTCTGGTCGATGTTAACCAACGTTTCAGAGGTCATACTGCCTCCGTCATCAGAGTATGAAGATTTCTGTCTTCTGGGTTGTTGCGCTGTGTAGTCTGGTCGATGTTTACCAACGTTTCGGAGGTCATACTGCCTCCGTCATCAGAGTATGAAGATTTCTGTCTTCTGGGTTGTTGCGCTGTGTAGTCTGGTCGATGTTAGCCAACGTTTCAGAGGTCATACTGCCTCCGTCATCAGAGTATGAAGATTTCTGTCTTCTGGGTTGTTGCGCTGTGTAGTCTGGTCGATGTTTACCAACGTTTCGGAGGTCATACTGCCTCCGTCATCAGAGTATGAAGATTTCTGTCTTCTGGGTTGTTGCGCTGTGTAGTCTGGTCGATGTTAGCCAACGTTTCAGAGGTCATACTGCCTCCGTCATCAGAGTATGAAGATTTCTGTCTTCTGGGTTGTTGCGCTGTGTAGTCTGGTCGATGTTTACCAACGTTTCGGAGGTCATACTGCCTCCGTCATCAGAGTATGAAGATTTCTGTCTTCTGGGTTGTTGCGCTGTGTAGTCTGGTCGATGTTAACCAACGTTTCAGAGGTCATACTGCCTCCGTCATCAGAGTATGAAGATTTCTGTCTTCTGGGTTGTTGCGCTGTGTAGTCTGGTCGATGTTAGCCAACGTTTCAGAGGTCATACTGCCTCCATCATCAGGGCGATGAGTATGAAGATTTCTGTCTTCTGGGTTGTTGCGCTGTGTAGTCTGGTCGATGTTTACCAACGTTCCGGAGGTCATACTGCCTCCGTCATCAGAGTATGAAGATTTCTGTCTTCTGGGTTGTTGCGCTGTGTAGTCTGGTCGATGTTAACCAACGTTTCGGAGGTCATACTGCCTCCATCATCAGGGCGATGAGTCTGAAGATTTCTGTCTTCTGGGTTGTTGCGCTGTGTAGTATTGGATTTTTTTTCATGGTAGGCCCAAGGGTCCATCTAACACAAGGGTTACCCTCGATATACTTTGCAAACATCCTCTTACTAAGCAATGAATTTTTAATTCTCAGGAATCTAGCCATTATCCCTAAGTAAAAGTAATGTTTCATTCTGACGTCAGCTTAGGAAAAACGCATAAAGCCGTGTTCCCAGTGATTCACATTCAGAAACACAGACGTTCAGTAATTGTTCTTTGGCGTCAGTTACTCGTCTAGGAAACAGAAATAAAATATTTGCCTTTTTCAGATAAAAACCCTCTTCAAGAATAAGATAGTATCTTTACGACCGGCCTCTCTCAGCTGTGCCACCAAAGACGAAAAGATCCATTATGTCTTATGGCAAGCTCATAAACATAAAAGATGCCAGACACACAACTACACGTAAAAAATATTTAAACGTTTATTCTGACGGTTAACTCAGTGGTAACTGATTTTTACATCGCTGTATCCCTATCCTTACTTTTAAATGTAAAACAAGGGGGGAAAAAAATTAGATTTTATGACGAACAGACATTTTGTACTGTTTTATGAACGTGAAACGTAACAAAGAGCTAAGAAATGATGATAAAATTTGATGATATGACATTTTTAAGTGTTAAATTATTCAATCTTTTAGACAGGGTAAGAAATGATACTGGAGGTCATCTACATATAATGAAAAAAATATATGAATCGGTCGCTCATTCCAACGTGGTGAGACAGAAAACGAAGACACGACTATTAATCGACCCAAATTCGAAACTACCTTACATAAGACTGTGTTGCCAACCTGCCGAAACTAAAGAATCAATAATCACCGCAAGAGATTCGAGACCCAAACCTTGATGACCGCTGATCGAGACGAACAGCTGACGTAATGAACTGGAAACCGCCGTCACGTGATGACAGCAGGGTACAGACACGTGTCGTGATTACACTCTTGTGCTACGTGCAATGAAAAGATCTCAACCATTGGTCACAACATGAGATCATTCAAATGAGATGACGATGATGGTGTTATTTTTCTGGGTTCTGGCTCTGTGAAGAATCGTAGAAGCATACTGTATCCATCTTCAGCCCTGAAGATGGAGACAGCATGTTTCTCCGAAACAAATATAATAAAAAAAATAATAAATAAAGTATATTGTATTTTTATTTAATAAAATACCGTACATATTAAATCTTGTCCGTCTAATCACAATAATTCTTATTAATATTAAAATATTACAATAATTAACATTTTAACATGTATGAAAATTGTATTTAAGTTATTATTGATTTGAAGCTTTATATAATTATATACACCTGAGGATGGTTCTTTTAGGAACTGAAACATGTCGTGAAACATGAAAAAATGATGGTCTAATCTAAATCGAATATTTCGATAAAGAACATCATTTAATATTTTAAAAATATTTTAAGTGTTTTAAATGTTAAAATGTTAATTATTGTAATATTTTAATATTTAATAAGAATTATTGTGATTAGACGGACAAGATTTAATATATACTTATTATATCACAATATGACGCAACTTTAAAATCTTATAAATACCGTACATAAAACTGTCAGAGGCCAAATTTCAGAACAGACTGTGCATATTATACGTGAAAACCTGGAGTATTACAATGTATTGTTGAAAGGTTAGCTTTAGCCGTAACAAGCGATTCATCATTGTCATGAAACATTTCTGTACGTCCTGAAGATGAGACAGAAAAGAACGTTTACTTTTTAAACGAAAAGTAACAAAGGCAAACTGTCACACTTTGAGGCTCGTTTCATAAACGGTATACGAAAATCCTTTTCTCTGCATTCAACAATTCATAACGTGAGAACAAAAATATCTAAAATGACATTGGACGTCGTAATAATTCATCTGTTGTTCTGTTAGCAAAGACGCCATTTCACAAACAAAGAAACTCGGCCGATGATTTCAGTATAAAGATTTTAAGTGCGTATTCAACTTTTACACGGTACAGTCAAGAGCAAAAATAAGGTTGTACTTGTGTCCAAGCACCAGATAATGTTCTATGCATCTCATACCTCGGCTGTAGATTAAAGCTGAATGATCATTTTCACACTAAGGCCACTTTAATCCTTGGGAAAGAGTCCCTAGGTACAGATTGGGGCCTGGATGGGCCATATAGCCGGGGTATGGACAAGGTATAAGGAGAAGCCTCCGTGCCCAAGCTAAGAATCGAATGAGAGACCTTTCAGTCTACAAACGAGATCGAAACATATCGATTCTGTACATAGATAACTACGAGCGAGAATCGAAATGGGTTCCATTAGGTGGAATGACAGCTTCTTAGAAGCTCTGTATTATTTTGTGATGTCGTTTGATAGGATGATCCTTGGTTTTTATGTGACGAAGTTTCAACTACACACGTTTTTCAGTGTCCACTGGTAGAATGTTGAACAGGAAAGAAACAAAGCAGCCGTGGCCTATCTCAGCACTTTAAAGCACGGTGATAACTATATATACCACCTTCTTTCTCTTAATTTTTCCCCACAAAGTGTTTTTTTATTCCAGAATAAACAACAATTATTTCTCCGTCACACAAACAAATTTGTATATTTTTCATAATTTTGAAGTGTTTTTTGTTTTATGAGCGTCGAGCAATGAGCTTCAAAAATTTTCAATGCATTTTCCTAGCATTTGTATACGTTCAGTGAGACTGGAGTATACAAATCTTTCAATCAGGATAGCCGGCTTCGGACCTGGCTTCGAATCCGAAATATTCCGAACATTAAACAGGAGTACCAACCACTGTACCATCACGTTCGTTTGTACTGTGGTAGTACCGTTTACGAACAATGGACGTTTCGAAGCAAAGAGCTTTACTTGGCAACTGAACAGCGTATCACAACTTGTCTGCGTTTCCAAGAATGGATATCTCCTAAGTAATCAATGCGGCACGGAATATTAACGAAGCCAGTTCTTGGAATACAGTTTTAAAATGTTGATAGTATCTGTATTTCAAAAGCTTCCCTATACACACACATGTTTCATATGGAATGGATTTTGCGTGACTGACTTACAGGTATTATAGTTGGTGTAATAACATCGCCATTGCCTTTTGTGAAGTTACTATGTCAATAAATTACTGTGTGCATCTATACTACAAATAGCGTGTAGCATAACTGAACCGCTATATATGACGTCAATATACCGAATTATATGGAGGGGGAAGAGTAGTGGAATAAATTATAAACTTTACTTCTTCAGGGGGGGGCCCTAGGAATTTATTATTATTTTTATTTAGTGTTCTGTGTGACGACAGGTCCATATGAACAGGATCCTTCCATCCTTTTCTCTTCTCGGACTGGGACCTGTTCATATACGTTCTTGGCAGATGATCCAGAAGTGGTTTGCCATTGCCTTCTTCTGTGTGTGAATGGAGTAATTGTTGGGATGCCACGGAGGAAAACTCCGTGTTGCCTAGACCACGGCCTTGCCCAACACAAGTTATAAATTCGAACCCGAGACCCCAGGATTACAAGGCCAGCGTTCTAACCGCTAGAATTACAAATATATAATTATACAATTTAATAACGCATTTCAGTTCATAATTTCCGCTATAAGCCTAACAGAGAAATCGAATTCCTGAAAATTTAATGTAACTAATCTCAAAATTCTGCCGCGTAAGTCTGATATAAATTTTCCGACGTTTCAGAAGTGCTCGCTTTAAGCAACGTCCCGACTACACGGCATAACAACCCATACGACAGCCATCTTTATATTTTCCGCCGTGAGAACCTAAAATCTAATATTTGATACGTAAATTATGGCCTAAATGTTTTTGATTCAAATTTTTTAAACTCGGAATCAGATGGGAGCTCAGTGGTCAGCTTCGTGTTCCGGTTTCTTTACCCCCAGAAAAAATGGTCGTTCGATACCCACAGCACATAATTCTGGGTGGACCTCCGACGCGAAAGCTAAGATAAAAATCTTTTACCCCATCTGACCACAGTCAGTCACTATACTGACCTACAGTCGAGGTTAAGAATGCGAAGAGACTGTGCTTAATTAAACAAGACACCAAAGATTCATTTATATGGACCAATACATTGCATCGAAAGAGTTTTCATAACATTCTTTTACTTACACAAAATATTTTAGTATTAAAATATATTAAAATTAGCCGTCAATCACAATATAATATTATTAAAAGATTAAAATATCATTTTACGTTCCCTATCGAGTACTCGACTAATTTTAATATATTTTAATACTATATAAATCACAATATGACGCATCTACAATATCTTATAAAATATTTTAGGAAAACCACATTAGACGAAAGCAAGAATCTCTCCAGATTCAGATCATACATTTCAATGTTCATATTATTTCTAGCAGAAAATTAAAAAGAAAATATGTAACCGAGGTTCGATCCCCGACGGGGACAGAGAATTTTTTCCTCTAGCCTTTGCTCCTATCAAATAGGTACCGGGACCAAGGATCCATTTGCCAAAGGAAACTGAGAGAAACCACGAAAAATTTCAGAATAACCGGTCCCCAGGTCGATATTTGAACAAGGCGGGAGTGAGAACCTCTAGACCGCGATGTTCAGTATGGAATCTGGCAAGGCTGGAAACTTACCGCGAGGCAAAGCACATGATGTTCGTTACAAGATAAGGATAAGGCCGATACAATGGCTTTCACTTACGTAATATTATTCATTTGTTCGTCTCGTCCGGTTGTAAACCAGAGCTGCTAACACAAAAACTAAATACTGATGACAAGGTTAGGTGGGTGGAACGTATTTGTACTCCACTATTTTAATGGCCATTGGCAGGATTTCAAGGGAAGAACGAATATGATAAAAATGTGAAAAGTATCTTGTAGAATTCTTTGTTGTTTTATTGCAAACGCCACGTAAGTTTAAGCCCACTTTATGGTATATCCGTTTTACGCATGGCCACTTTTTTGTTCTGATGTTTGAGACGTTAGGTTATTAAACTTTCTTTAAAGTGCTATTACAGTTCCTTCGTTAAATGAATAACTTAATGCAGAGACGCGATTTCATGGTCCATACAATCACGCTGCATCACTTGACTCCTGAGAGACGAGGACCTCCTACCGACCAACAGAAAACTCGACAGGAAATTGCCAGATCCGGGAGGTTACATGTGTACTGAATGCTCTTAAGACCTTAAGACTCACATTTACGATTTCAATCCTAAAATAACGCTGACGAAAAGCTTGGTTGGCGTTGCTAGAAATACCAAGATTTCTGTCTTCTGGGTTGTCTGGTCGATGTTTACCAACGTTTCGGAGGTCATACTGCCTCCGTCATCAGGGCGATGAATCATCGACCAGACTACACAGCGCAACAACCCAGAAGACAGAAATCTTCATACTCATCGCCCTGATGACGGAGGCAGTATGACCTCTGAAACGTTGGTTAACATCGACCAGACTACACAGCGCAACAACCCAGAAGACAGAAATCTTCATACTCATCGCCCTGATGATGGAGGCAGTATGACCTCCGAAACGTTGGTTAACATCGACCAGACTACACAGCGCAACAACCCAGAAGACAGAAATCTTCATACTCATCGCCCTGATGATGGAGGCAGTATGACCTCCGAAACGTTGGTTAACATCGACCAGACTACACAGCGCAACAACCCAGAAGACAGAAATCTTCATACTCATCGCCCTGATGACGGAGGCAGTATGACCTCCGAAACGTTGGTTAACATCGACCAGACTACACAGCGCAACAACCCAGAAGACAGAAATCTTCATACTCATCGCCCTGATGATGGAGGCAGTATGACCTCCGAAACGTTGGTTAACATCGACCAGACTACACAGCGCAACAACCCAGAAGACAGAAATCTTCATACTCATCGCCCTGATGACGGAGGCAGTATGACCTCCGAAACGTTGGTTAACATCGACCAGACTACACAGCGCAACAACCCAGAAGACAGAAATCTTCATACTCATCGCCCTGATGACGGAGGCAGTATGACCTCCGAAACGTTGGTTAACATCGACCAGACTACACAGCGCAACAACCCAGAAGACAGAAATCTTCATACTCATCGCCCTGATGATGGAGGCAGTATGACCTCCGAAACGTTGGTTAACATCGACCAGACTACACAGCGCAACAACCCAGAAGACAGAAATCTTCATACTCATCGCCCTGATGACGGAGGCAGTATGACCTCCGAAACGTTGGTTAACATCGACCAGACTACACAGCGCAACAACCCAGAAGACAGAAATCTTCATACTCACGGCCGTGAAAACCTCAAATCATACACAGAGATACCAACTTTGACTGCGATGACCAAGATAAAACACACAAATATTATAATTTTTCGTAAAATTAACCCACGGGTCACGTGCGGCCTGTGGGCCATGGGTTGTGTACCACACACGGCTACCTGGAGGTGTAGGATAGCCCGAAGCAACCCATGGAAGCGACTCAGCTCTCGTTCTTTCAGTGAGCAGTGAATTGCAGAGAACAGGAAATGAAAAGACAGACATACGATGCAAAAGGTGATATATAGTAGAGAGAACTCAAAAGACGGATAGCAAAAAGAAAGTAAAGAATTTCCATTATCGTTACGCGGGCTCTTTGTGCTGTGCCTATCGTATTTCGATCGTAGGAGCCCTTTGCCATCATTTCCAAACACTGAGGGGTGTCGTATTAACGTTGCTACAATTTGAGGGACCCCCAAATACTCGGATTCATTTCAAAATGTCTGTAACACGTCTGAGGAGCTCTGTAAATCCAAATAACCAAGTCACGCTAAAAAGAAATCAGGATCACATATTATTTTTACCTTTAGTAAGAACAGTTAAAATAACGGCTTGCTTTCAAGAAATCTGATTTGTAAGAACCTGAAAATTGAAGTATACAAAACAATAATCTTGCCTGTTGTTTTGTATGGGTACGAAACATGGTCTCTCACTCTGAAGGAGGAACACACATTGCAGGTGTTTGAGAATCGGGTGTTGAGGAGGATATTTGGGCCTAGGAGAGAAGACGATGGGGCGTGGAGAAAACTGCATAATGAAGAGCTTAAAAATCTGTACTGCTCCCCCAGTATTGTCAGGGTGATTAAGTCGAGAAGAATGAGATGGGCTGGGCATGTAGCGCGCATGGATGGGACAAGAGGTGTGCACCGGGTGTTGGTTGGGAAGCCTGAGGGGAAGAGACCTCTGGGGAGACCTAGACGTAGATGGGAGGATAATGTCAGGCGGGATCTATGGGAGATAGGAGTTGAAGGAGACTGGATTTTGTTGGCCCAGGACAGGGTCCGGTGGAGGGCTTTGATTAATTCGGTGATGAACCTTCGGGTTCCCTAAGACATCTAGTTAGTTAGTTAATATATTTTATGATTTGAGTCGATCTGAGCTGGAGTGGTGTAAGTCAAGAAAAATACAGAAGGCATATTTATTGTTATATCAATCTTACGTCAATAAAAGTTATTACATAAAAATATATCTGAACTACAGATTAGCTTTTTTCAACAAAACCGTTTATGACAATGCAGTCTCTAATGTTAATATATCTTTATCAGTAATATAATTTAAGATTATACGCATTCATGCAAGTTTAAGCGTGCAATACAGTATCTTTACTGATGATAATAAATTCGCACAGGATGTCACAAAAATATGTATACATAATGCTGACGTATGTAATGATTGTGTGAATATATCTTTTTTGGGACACGCTGTATTTACTGCAAGTAAATTTCAAACTTGAGTAAGATACAAACTTCTCTTCTTTTGCGTGTCTTCGAGTCGCGTTTCGTGACGTGCTCAGGCACGTCTTTGGAGCATCTGAACCAGCACACGAGATAATTGTACTCAAGTCTCAAATAAGTGATCACGTCATTTAACAGGAATCTGTTAATGACTGCAATTTACAACACCCACATTATTAGCACAGTCGAAGGCTTTTGTGAATACGGTAATGAACCTTATATCATCTTCTCAGGGACCCACCGAAAGCTGTGGGCCGATCGCTTAGCACTCCTGTTTTGTTTTCCGAGGTCCCGGTTTCAAATTATAATCCAGCGACCGCCTAAATGGATGAAGATTTTTCGTTATTTTTCTCAGGCCCTCCAGGCAAATGCCAGTACGGTACTTACATTGAGTCATTTATACTTCCTTCAGTATTCATGTCAATTCATCATGCATTACTCATCTCTTTTCCTACTGCTCGACTCTGCTCCTAACTAAACCCTAAGCAAGTGTCCTCTAACTCCATCCATGTCTCAGAGCCTGTCTTACACGCAAGGTTACTACAAGGAACGAACAACAACAAAAAAAGCTTGTTTCCTGTTTATCGACATCGGCGAGCAGAATCAAAGCTGTTTCTTGTGGTCTTGAGTTCTGTTGTATCCAGACAAAATGAAACGGGTTTCTGACGTCATCTGTCCACTCCCGTCATCGTTTCAATGGTCGTTCACAGACCAGCAGGCCAACTTGAGGAAGGGCACACATCTCTGTAATTTTTTGGATGCGCGTTACTCATCAAGACACAGGCACGCATGCTGAAGTCCTGCATTCGAATCCTACATGTACGTTATTCGTGACAGTCGAGAGAACCCCTGTTTTGCAAGACTATTTCGTGTACAAAATACACGTCTGTAGCTAAGTTTGTACATGGTCTTCAGCTACGAGTACAAGCTCGACATTACGAATTTTCAATTTAGGGGTAATCAAGGTCACTTGCTTTCTGTAGCAATCTCAGGAAACTGAAAATCACTGAGAAGGAGACAAACAGGACTTCGAACTGTAACCGGATATTACGCTCCTGGGTTCATCTTCACTGTGCAACATGGCCCTGCTTACATCCTGTGTCGGCCCCTGCAAACGACAATTTATTGAGAAGAATTTGAGGTTTTCAGGGCGGTAAATACGAAGGCGACTGTCTTCTTATTCTCCTTTTTCCAAGTGTAAAAAAAAAAGAGTCACGAAATGTGACAAAGACCTCGGAATTGGGCAGATTCCGACTAAACCAACAAACCTGTTCACGATAGGATCCAACGGTAGGTTTTTTTTCTTCAATGCGGTAATCAAATTTGGGGATTGAAGCTAACCACTCACCTCCATCAAGTTCCAAGGTTAAAAAACACGTAAAGCTCCACTGCTCAATAATCTGCGACAACTTTACTTTACCATGCCCTAAAAAAATATGACACGAAAAGTTGGTTAGAGGTCACAG
This sequence comes from Zootermopsis nevadensis, assembly GCF_977971745.1. Classification (NCBI taxonomy): domain Eukaryota; kingdom Metazoa; phylum Arthropoda; class Insecta; order Blattodea; family Termopsidae; genus Zootermopsis; species Zootermopsis nevadensis. The sequence goes on from NW_028259135.1 coordinate 1,313,566, forward strand.
ACCTCTTCAATTTACACTTTTCCCAAATTTACTCCTACCAGGCCTGCATCATTTTCGACTAAAATGTTCTCCCTTCGAAGTCAAAACTCTTCTACACAGTGTCACACCGATTCTACTCGTGTTTCACTGCTTTGTGTTCATTCATATCGTTTTTAGGGGTAATTCGGTTAGACGTATAAGTATCACCCATTCTCTTCTGTATCCCCCTCGAGCTACGTAACCCTCCTGTACCTTAACCACCCCGTTCCCTAGTCAGATTACCACGTGTTGCTTAGCACAGTAAGTATCAGCCCCTCTGTCAGGGGCACTCACCCTCAAACTGAGGGTTCATATTATCCGCTGTTCGACAGGAAGAACGCGAGGGCGAGGAATAGTTAACCAAACAACGAATCAACTAATTATACAACTAACCAGTTAGCTGACTACTGATACTTACTTAGAATCTTACTATATGCAGAAGATTTAGATTTTGCAACCAACACGAGGCGTCCTTGTACCTTTATTATTATTATTTTATTATTTAGTGTTCTGTCTGACGACAGGTCCATATGAACAGGATCCTTCCATCCTTTTGTCTTCTCGGACTGGGACCTGTTCATATACGTTCTTGGCAGATGATCCAGAAGTGGTTTGCCATTGCCTTCTTCTGTGTGTGAATGGAGTAATTGTTGGGATGCCACGGAGGAAAACTCCGTGTTGCCTAGACCACGGCCTTGCCCAACACAAGTTATAAATCTGAGCACCACCTGGAATTGAACCCGGGACCCCAGGATTACAAGGCTAGTGTTCTGACCGCCTTGTACCTACATGACGAAAATCGCCGATTTACAGCAAGAACCAAAAACATAGATGAAGGGAGTGGATCCCTAGTGAACGCATGACACGTCTTCAGGTTCGGACAGCGGAAACAGACTCCAGACATGCGAATATGCGGAATAAACACGAGTGGACCGTCCAAATGAAGTGTTCCTCCAGTTTAGGATTTGATGGTGGAAAATAAACCCTCCCGTTGTAGAACTAGTGAAATGAGAAAGATATTTATAGTCGGAATGCCTGAAGAGGCCACTTATGAAACCTAGATTTATCTAAATGCTTATTAAAATACATCATAATGAAATATGGTACGGAAGTTTTAACTGGATTAAACTAATTCCGGTTTTATTTTAGCCAACGACAGTAACTAATCACCGTTTACCCTAAAACAAATTATCAAATATATTATTTTATTTTCTATTTCTAATTTATTAATATTCATTTAGTATTTATATTATTTATTTTACAGGATGATACAAAAACAACATCAAAACATTCACCCACACAAAAATCATGTTAAACACGACGTACATATATACGAACAACTTCGAATACGATATTAAAAAATACATAAAAATCTGGAAGATAACATCATTTGAAATTTGAAATCTGATAAACATCTGACTAAAAGTTACATTTAAGAAATTATATTTAACTTTATATAATTTTATACACCTGAAGATGGTTCATTTAGAACTGAAACATGTCGTGTAAAAATTGATGTTCTAATGTAAATAGAACATTTCGATAGAGAACATCATTTAATATATTTTAAATGTTAATTATAGTAATATTTTAATATTTAATAGGAATTTTATTGTGATTAGACTGACAAGATTTAAACAAATATATATTTATCATCTCATAAAACACTCAATAAACTGAGTGACTATCAGCTTCTCAACAAGAACTCTTCTATGCAGTTATTTACGGACGGACAAACACGACCTATCCATCACGCGTTCACTTCCTGCAAGCTTACGTCGTCCACAGAACGTGGAAAATTGCTTCTAGTTTGTTACTTCAGAGCAGTAGCACGTGTTTCACATCAAATAGGTGAAGCGTGAAGTTCACGCCGTTCCTTCACTGTGAAGGATTGGAACGCGCATGCGTCTGACGTCTCTCGCAGCCCCAAGATACTGAAAAGTCTTCAGACTTCAGAAATGTAACTACATTTTCAGAATATTATGCCAGTTCGGACAAAGAATCCCCTTCCAGGTCAGTTTATTCCAACCACATATGCATCAATTCATCACACATCTATCCAAAGACCTACCAATTCATATAAGCCATATGTATGTACATATATATATATATATATATATATTTATTCTAGGTTGTGGGATTTCTTCAATAAACCAACCGAAAGACCTGGCTCAGGGATCGGAAACACTTTGTGGGAGAAAAGTAATTTTTTACAGTACTTTTACAAAAAACGCCTTTCCAAGAACCTCGTGAGAAAAAAAAAATCCTATTTCTTTCTAAATTCACGCCAGAGAGATTTTACACCATCGCCGTCTTAAAAGCTGATGCAACACGACACAGAAATACTGATATTTCCACTATTACCTGTAAAATATCCTGGCTTGAATTATAACAAAGTTATAATTCAAGCCAGGATCTCTCAGTGTATAGACAGACCGTCCTTACCAAATGCCATCGAAATCGGATACATTACATGGGCTGACAAGGAAATGGTCGAAATGTATTACTCCGCGAATGTCTCTCTCTCTCTCCTTACGACACATCGCTATCCACATCCGACTTCTACCTCATATAAATTTCGCCTTCGTGAGCCACGCTACGTGTTTATTGGCCAATACGTCACAGAATCAGTCATGGCATATTTATTATCAAGCTATAGTCAGCTTTACGTACAACTGGTCTTCGTTCCGCGGATGAAAAGAAATCCTTGTGCTAATTGGTCATTATACTGACTAGAAGAGGTCCTCGTGCTGCTATCTCTCGATCACAGCCGGTACTAATGTAATATCTCCGCAGCACTGGGGCATGTCACGTGACGTCAAGGCCGACAGCGCTGTAAGTAACTGGCCTTTTGTTGTGGTACCGTGATTTTCGCGTTTCCGCTTCCTGTCCTCTTCTAACATCTTACATTTATTTATATTAAACCGTAATCTGGTGTTCCAGGGCTGTGGGTCTGGGAACTCTGCCGAATTATGAAGTGGAACGACTGTTTGATTGTGCTAATGGAGTCTTGGCGTGATCTTTGCAGTTGTCGAGGACAAAATGAAGGAAAATGAAGGAGAGAAGAGAGGAAGGATACGAAAAAGGTGAAAATAATAAAGAAAGAGAATAAGACGACCTCAAAAGAGGCTATAAACAGCCAATGAATTTGCTCGGAGTGTTTTGAAGTCGATGTATTTTGCACAGGAAACGTCTTTCAAAGATTTTTTTTTTAAAAAAACATTCGATATTTTTGTATCACAAAACTGCACTGGTCCCGAAATGTTCTAGGTTTCACGCAAGTGCGTGAGTCACGTAATGGATGAGACGCAACATCATGGACCTTCAACGAGGAACGTCTGTCTGTCGACCCGAAACCATCAACGGATTTCAACGAAAATTCGATTTGGAGAGATTTACCATTAGAAATTGTAGTGAGAATATCTTATTTTGATTTAGATATATCGAAAACATTTCATCACAGAAAAATAGTCATACAACGTACACGAGGAGCATTCCAAAAGCAATTTCAATTAAGTTTCTGGTGTGTTAATAATATCTGAGTCCTTGACGAGAAGCTAATAGTCGCTCAGCTAGTCAAAGACTCCCACATTGCCTTACAGGAAACCTGAAGTTCATTACCGTATCCACTGGTCCCTATTTCGGAACAGATCAACTCAATTCACATCGTCACAATCTCATATATATCTCTAAGATCTATTTTAATATCATCCTATAATCTGCGTTTAGGTATCCTTCGGATTTTCCGACTAAATTTTTTTTTTTTGGAAAATTTTCCATCCCTCCCATGCCCTTATATCTCGCAGATTTTCTCATCTTACTGATAATTTGGTGAAACATTCATCTTATACGCTAATCGTTATGCAATCTTCTCCAGCCTCCTGTTACGTCTTCCTACTCAGGTTCACGTTCTTCTCAACAGCTTCGTGTTACGAAATGTTCTCGATACAGAACTTGCATGGCGTCCAAACAATATCAGAGGGCGACTACTGCTTAAAAATTAAGAACACAGGTAGAAAGATACGAGAGAAAAGAAAACTGTTCGTATTATGTAGAGCGTATTTGAAACTTATAAATACTTAATACACGAAAAACGAAAGCATTTCCTTCAACTTGTTTATTACTGTCAATAAAATTCACTATTGACTAAGAACTTTCTTTCTTAAGTCCCAAAGGTACTTAGTCGTTTCCCGAACAATTTTAAAACTTTCTTTCACTCACGTTCTTGTGGTGAATTCGATCGCTTTACCTTGAAGCACGTCTAAATATATGTTATATTTTATTGGTGCCAGACTAGGGACTAGTAACCCAAAGGTTCACAAAAAGACTACATGTATGTTACAGGTACGTATAAAAACAACTGTCCAACGTTTACGTAATTTATACTGGAGTAGAATCACACAGCTTCAACAAGAATGGAAAAGTGTAGTCGTTGGAACAAACCGATATTCCTGTAGTGGTCTTCACGTCGTTTGTAGCGGTACTGACACGAGCCAAGGTCACGCCATTATTGCACTGTCATACGAGGTCATGCATATTGAGTAGCTCGCGAAAAACTCAACAGATGACATACATGAACCGTAAGGTTTTCTTCGCTCACACCGGAGAGTGAACACACACAAAAGAAATTTACTTAGTCAACCTCAAATCCAATGGGAAAAGCCCCCATATTGATTCTGTTCTCCTTCCTACTACAACACCTGTTGATCAAAGTAAATTCGAATTCAACACCCCCCTACAAACAGAATGGTGTATATCAAAGAATGTGTTAAGATACACGGACACTATCTGACATCTGCGAACAGAATGTGTAACTATCACGAAACATGCAACGCAATCTGGAACCTTTAGTGTCATCTACAATCACTTTTCGGTATTACAAGAACGAAGTCCTTCACGGCATCCGTTGCTCACATATCAAATGTCTGACAAAGGATGAAAAATTCCTGCTTTGACTGCAAGGGACAACGATTAACCGTCCAAAAATATCCTCTGTTTGTAAATCAAATATGAACTGTTCAGTTATCATTTAATAATCTATACTTTTGCGCTCTAGCACGATCAAAGAACATCTTATGGGCCCGTCCATGTCTGCCAATCGCGTTTTCCCTAGGAGGTAAACAACCTGCATGACCCCGTGCCAATGTTGGATAACAAAAGCAACAATCTGAAATGGGGTCTTGTTGGAACACAAAGTTGGGCAACAATTACCGTGATCACATTTCGTTCAAGGTTGAGGTTGATTAATAAGGAAAGTATCAAGAACTGCCCTATTTTTTTTTTATAATTTACAGTTCTAACACTAAATATTATAATAATTTTGCAAATTAAAGGACAAGATATAACCTTCGCAGAAAACTTAATTCCGAAAGGAATTTGCATTCGTCTCGAAGTTCAGAAAAAATCACAAGGCCTAACAATACTTTGCCGTGATAAAACAAACATGCATGATGGTTAATATAACAATTGATCTGGCTGTAAGGCATGTGCAAATAACTATAACTAGGCCCGCGAGGAGCAGGGCAATCGCTCATTGATTGGAGAAGCCTCTCAAAATATTACGTCTTATGAAAGGGCTGATTTACCCTTCATCTTATCTCCAATCAGAAACAGAATCCGACATCCACGTAGACACGTATGGAAAATGGAGAAAGATACACAACAGAAATGTTAAACACAAATACGTAATTGAGGAACGTCAGTGATAATAATGACACTAGTCTTTGGCAAGGCAGCTTCGCGTCGACGAGGTGGCCGAGTGGTTAAGGCGTTGGACTGCTAATCCAATGTGCTCTGCACGCGTGGGTTCGAATCCCATCCTCGTCGTGTTTATTTTTACACGCAATTTTTTTAACTGTCAGTAGCTCAATATTGCAATTCGAGCGTATTATTTTTTAATACGAATAGGTGCCCATAAAAAAAATTTCACTCCACTAGGAGTGGGCTTCAATTCACGCGCCTTGTTTCTATAGTGAAACACCAACTGACGCTGATGTTTATCTTCAATTTACATGAAGATTTCTGTCTTCTGGGTTGTTGCGCTGTGTAGTCTGGTCGATGTTAACCAACGTATCAGGGGTCATACTGCCTCCATCATCAGGGCGATTCTTAGTATGAAGATTTCTGTCTTCTGGGTTGTTGCGCTGTGTAGTCTGGTCGATGTTAACCAACGTATCAGGGGTCATACTGCCTCCATCATCAGGGCGATTCTTAGTATGAAGATTTCTGTCTTCTGGGTTGTTGCGCTGTGTAGTCTGGTCGATGTTAACCAACGTATCAGGGGTCATACTGCCTCCATCATCAGGGCGGTGAGTATGAAGATTTCTGTCTTCTGGGTTGTTGCGCCGTGTAGTCTGGTGGATGTTAACCAACGTTTCAGAGGTCATACTGCCTCCATCATCAGGGCGATTCTTAGTATGAAGATTTCTGTCTTCTGGGTTGTTGCGCTGTGTAATATGGTCGATGTTAACCAACGTTTCAGAGGTCATACTGCCTCCATCATCAGGGCGATTCTTAGTATGAAGATTTCTGTCTTCTGGGTTATTGCGCTGTGTAGTATGGTCGATGTTAACCAACGTTTCAGAGGTCATACTGCCTCCGTCATCAGAGTATAAAGATTTCTGTCTTCTGGGTTGTTGCGCTGTGTAATATGGTCGATGTTAACCAACGTTTCAGAGGTCATACTGCCTCCATCATCAGGGCGATTCTTAGTATGAAGATTTCTGTCTTCTGGGTTGTTGCGCTGTGTAGTCTGGTCGATGTTAACCAACGTTTCAGAGGTCATACTGCCTCCATCATCAGGGCGATGAATTCATACTCACCGCTGTGAAAACCTAAAATCTTCCATTTACATATTGGTCACTTAGAGGTTTTCCTACCAAACGTTTCTTATTTTCTGTAAGTACGCTGTATGTCCTACCAATTTAATCATTTTGACTTAATCACTATAATGAGATAAATTATGCGAATAAACTGAATGAAAACTGTTTTGTACAGAGCTGTAATGACAAATGCAACATCGCAACCATAAATGTCAACTGCGTTATATGATAAACATATCTACATTTTTTGTGTGGAACATTTTCACTTTAAAATTACAAAAATGGCGACGAGACGGAACGACAACGATGGACGATGTAGGCTTTAACCTCATTGCTGCCCTCTTAAGGACAAGTCAGGAGAAAGTCACTCAACCCTGAAGGCGGAGGTGGAATGTTGCTCCGAAACGTCGGTAGCCTCCACCCCGACTACACGGTGTAGCAGTCCACAACACCACAATCTAACTGAAAGATCCAGTTTCTGTGGGACAACGGTTGTGGAAACAGAACTTGTACCAAAAAGACATTAAAAAGTGAAAATTCATTTGTTTTAAGCTAATTCTTCTAATATTCGTTCATGTCTTCCTCGGTTTCAATGTCGAAACTTGTGCAATCCAGTGTCAAAGGTTTAATGGAAAGGTTTTAAAGAAAAGTTAGTGGACATTAACGTGTTTAAAAAATATTATGATTGCATCTGCGCATTACAGTTCTGGACTTACGTTCCATCATTACTTTTACCAGGTAAATTTTATGGTTCCGATGGAAAAAGTAGAACGCTACGGCGAACATTTTTAATAAACCATTATTTCTAATGAGATGATAAAGTTGCGTCATATTGTGATAAATATATATTTGTTTAAATATTGTCAGTCTGATCACAATAAAATTCCTATTAAATATTAAAATATTACTATAATTAACATTTAAATATTTAAAATATATTAAAATGATGTTCTCTATCGAAATATATATTTGTTTAAATCTTGTCAGTCTGATCACAATAAAATTCCTATTAAATATTAAAATATTACTATAATTAACATTTAAATATTTAAAATATATTAAAATGATGTTCTCCATCGAAATGTTCGATGTAAATCGAACATTTCGATAGAGAACATCATTTAATATATTTTAAAATATTTAAATGTTAATTATAGTAATATTTTAATATTTAATAGGAATTTTATTGTGATTAGACTGACAAGTTTTAAACAAATATTATTTATAATGTTACGATGCAGTTTTCTAATTCGTCGACCACTTACCAGATAAGCTTTCGTGACGAGAAAGTATTTCTTGTAAATGTTACAAATTCATAGCGTACTAGATAAGACTGATAAAACGCTGAATTACGTATCACGCATGAATCAACTCCTGAAACTACGTCCTTACGATTTTTACTTGATTCTTGCCCAACGAATTACTCACGATGACCCCAAACACCAGACTTCCTAACAGGTAGTAGTCATGGTTTTACTCCGTTTCTCCAAACAAATTATAAGGGTATTACTTTGAAAGAAATAAATACCCGTTTCCGTCTATATATTTAATTAATCGTCATGTAATTTGTGCAGCTGAAGAAACATAGACACAAACTATTTTCCACACTGCAATTTTATTAATGGAGACAATTTGCAGAAGACCGTTTTATATAAAGTGATTCGCATTCAATTTTGTTTCCTTCAGATGCTTGTTAGGCAAACAAACAATGTTTTCAGTGTAGACGTCCTCTGAAGCTAACTATGTGGAGCATAATCTTTCTAGAACTGACAATGAAACAGAAGGAGTTCTGGAAATCATACACACGTCACATCTTTCAGAAAACCATCGTAAAATATTCCGCCACTCCTTTAACCGTTATATGGAATGTTCTGAGGATAAAAGCCAGGTATTGACATAAAATTCTCTACGCCAGTGAGAAAATTGTTTACATAAGATGATTAGATTGTGTTATCTCTCGTTAGATAACTAATTTTCGTACAGTCTACTCCAGAAACGGAAAGTTGTATGAATGTAATAGCTATAATTTTACAAGCTGCTTCATAATGGCTGTGAAAATTGGTCTCCAATCTTTGTACAAAAATACAGATGAACGGTGTCTGAGCACGTAGCAGCTTCAGACCTTGTACTCTTTACCGACTATAAACCATCGAATACGGGCAAAAAGAGTATAGATGTGATTTCTCCGATCAGTGGCGGGATACAAAGCATGCAAACACATTTCATAAATCTGGTTTAGGCAGATTACAGACTAACAGAAATATATATAGATGGACGGTATAGTTTTTCGCCAAAGGAAATCAAATTTAAAAATACGTACACGAGTAAGATTTGAGGTTTTCACAGCGGTGAGTATGAAGATTTCTGTCTTCCGGGTTGCTGCGCTGTGTAGTCTGGTCGATGTTTACCAACGTTTCGGAGGTCATACTGCCTCCATCATCAGGGCGGTGAGTCTGAAGATTTCTGTCTTCTGGGTTGTTGCGCTGTGTAGTCTGGTCGATGTTAACCAACGTTTCAGAGGTCATACTGCCTCCATCATCAGGGCGATGAGTATGAAGATTTCTGTCTTCTGGGTTGTTGCGCTGTGTAGTCTGGTCGATGTTAACCAACGTTTCAGAGGTCATACTGCCTCCATAATCAGGGCGATGAGTATGAAGATTTCTGTCTTCTGGGTTGTTACGCTGTGTAGTCTGGTTTACCTCTGACCTCGGAAACGTTGGTTAACATCGACCAGACTACACAGCGCAACAACCCAGAAGACAGAAATCTTCAAACGTACACAAGTCACAAAACCTGAAGAGAAAAGACCTCTAGGAACATCTAGACCTATCTGTTTGTTAACCAACCAGTCAGTCAGTGGGACAATTTTTCCGTCTGTCAGTTAGTTAGTCAATCAGCCTTTAAGTCAATTCGATAAGCAGACAGTATATTAGTCACTAATTAAACAATAAATCGAGTGAACAATTGTCAAACTTTTCAGGCAATTGGAGATCTACATTTTGAAATAAAACTCGAATAACTGCGTTAAATTAACCTGAAAAAGTTTGACGTTTTATCTATTCTGAAAAAAAAAATATGCCGAATCTCTTATCTGTCCCTTAAACTGATTAAGAACTGAAAGGATATTTCATCACCGAAGTGTACAAGCAAGGCGAGGCTCTGCTCAGCTCGGCAACATCCTAATCTCTTCTCTCTGGCGAAAGAGCTTCACGCTGAGTCGCGTGTTAAAGTGTGCTGTTGTAACGTACAGGTTCGTTCTGGAACAGTTTGGACTACTAATGGGAGGTAAGTTATAAAGTTACCTTTCAGTGTGAGTTTTGATAGATACCACTTTTTCCGTTCTTCGTATGAAGTGCCTAGAATAAATGTACACTGGGAAGGTCCATCTGTCCACGTGCTTATTCTCAGACGGATTGTAATACTGGGGGCTAATTTAGATGAACTCTGAAGTTTTCTGATGATGGTGCATTATAATCTGTAAAAATTGTTTTATTGGGGTTTTCAAGGCGGCCAGATTAACGCTGGGTTCCGTGGCCGTGTCGGTAGATTCCAACGTTACAGATAAATATTCTGTCTCCTGCACGGCGCCGAAACTCAGAATAACAGTAGAATTAAACTGTAATAGTGTTCAATGCGAATAAGATTCATTCCCGTCAACTTTACCGGATCATCATACGCTAGCTTATTGAAAATAATTTATAATTATGAAATGTGATCCTTTGGTAACAACACATTTGCAATAAATGAATATCAAAATGGCTGTCTTCTAGGTTGTAGCGTCCTGTAATCTGGCAGAAGTTTATCAACATATCAGAAGTCCCTACTGCCTCCATCATCACTCATCGCCCTGATAATGGAGGCAGTAAACGCCTGAAACGTCGGCAAACTTCTACCAGACTACACGGCGCTACAACCCAGAAGACAGAAATCTTCATCGCCCCGATGACGGAGGCAGTATGACCTCTGAAACGTTGGTAAACATCGACCAGACTACACAGCGCAACAACCCAGAAGACAGAAATCTTCATACTCTGATGACGGAGGCAGTATGACCTCCGAAACGTTGGTTAACATCGACCAGACTACACAGCGCAACAACCCAGAAGACAGAAATCTTCATACTCTGATGATGGAGGCAGTATGACCTCTGAAACGTTGGTAAACATCGACCAGACTAAACGGCGCAACAACCCAGAAGACAGAAATCTTCATACTCTGATGACGGAGGCAGTATGACCTCCGAAACGTTGGTTAACATCGACCAGACTACACAGCGCAACAACCCAGAAGATAGCCATCTTCTGACTGACAGCCGTGAAAACATCGAATCCTACCATCCTCAACATCAAGGCCAGGAAATATGCAAAATCGCATAGAAAGCATTCGACTAGCCAAAAGTTTTGTGGCTTCACATTTGTGTTGACTGTACCAGAAACCTGAACATAAAGATTGTACAAATACAATAAAGCTTATCAGACAGCGCGATTACGAAATATCTGATGTGTCATGTGGTTCTGAATCTTCCAGCGTTACGTATTTGAAGGAAAAAAACCTTATTTCGGGGCTGTGGCATTACTGTAAATGTTAAGGACTTTACAATGGTCTGATCGCCCATCTAGAGTCGTTTCGCTTGTTAAAAGGGACTGAAGAAAAAATAATCCGGATGCTGAACCGAAGAATAACAAAACGGCGATGATGATACGTAGTAAAGTACCCGGCAGAGAAGACAATTTTCATATATGACTAAATTCTGTTTCGTTCAGGAATGTGGCGGGCCGCGTCTCGAATACGTAACCCTTCAGATAACGCCATAAACATAATCGGGGGCTGTGAAGTTGGGAGATCTTGGCGGCCATTTTAAATCACGAAACCGTGAGATTATACGACGCGTTATCATTTCGTGCAACATGTGATGTGACGCCATCTTGTTGGAACCACAATGTCGCATGTGTGATCTCAACAAAACTCCTATGCGTCCTCTATGTACATATAGCTACTTCAGAAATCAAGACGCAAACTACAGGAATGCAAGGAAATGTTAGTGTTGAATAAGAATATTTTAAATATACAACATTACTGGACACTTTTCCATACATGGTCTAGCGGTCAGAACACTAGCCTTGTAAGCCTGGGGTCTCGGGTTCAATTCCCGGTGGTGCTCAAATTTATAACTTGTGTTGGGCAAGGCCGTGGTCTAGGAAACACGGAGTTTTCCTCCGGGGGCTTCCCCGGTTTCTCCGTGGCATCCCAACAATTACTCCACTCACACACAGAAGAAGGCAATGGCAAACCACTTCTGGATCATCTGCCAAGAACGTATATGAACAGGTCCCAGTCCGAGAAGAGAAAAGGATGGAAGGATCCTGTTCATATGGACCTGTCGTCAGACAGAACACTAAATAATAATAAGATGAGGTGGTCTAGCGGTTAGAACGCTGGCCTTGTAATCCTGGGGTCTCGGGTTCGAATTTATAACTTGTGTTGGGCAAGGCCGTGGTCTAGGCAACACGGAGTTTTCCTCCGTGGCATCCCAACAATTACTCCGTTCACACACAGAAGAAGGCAATGGCAAACCACTTCTGGATCATCTGCCAAGAACGTATATGAACAGGTCCCAGTCCGAGAAGAGAAAAGGATGGAAGGATCCTGTTCATATGGACCTGTCGTCAGACAGAACACTAAATAATAATAAGATGAGGTGGTCTAGCGGTTAGAACGCTGGCCTTGTAATCCTGGGGTCTCGGGTTCGAATTTATAACTTTTGTTGGGCAAGGCCGTGGTCTAGGCAACACGGAGTTTTCCTCCGTGGCATCCCAACAATTACTCCATTCACACACAGAAGAAGGCAATGGCAAACCACTTCTGAATCATCTGCCAAGAACGTATATGAACAGGTCCCAGTCCGAGAAGAGAAAAGGATCGAAGGATCCTGTTCATATGGACCTGTCGTCAGACAGAACATTACAAATAAAAAAAAGATATAAACTTCCTACTAAAGTTAATTAAGCTTTAGATAAAAGAATTATACTTGCATAATTGATTAAGCTGAGTAATTAAAAGGAATTTTCATACTAAAACACAGAAGACTACACAATGAGAGAAAGATTAACAACCGATAAGTAACAACTGAACAGATTATATTTCTTAAATAATCATGGAGGATAGTATGAGACAGATTACAAAATAAAGAATACCTAAAATGTCATACGCATAAGCTGTCAGAGAAAAAATAGTTAAGGAAAGACCCACAAACAGATTGCAAGACCAAATTAAATTCAGAATCTCAGAACAGGCTTCAAATTCCCCAGTACTTAAAGATGAATAATAAGATACACTATATCTCATGTTGTGTAATTTTGTCGTCATTTGTACCACTCTTTACATATTTTATAAATTACACTTTTATTATGATCCGTGGCGTAACAGCCCTCTGAGATCCAAAGCCGACTAGCTTGACTGCTGGCCTCACGTTCACATGCCTAAGCAGAGGTCGACGATCATCCAACCAGATACAGGGTGACGTGTGGTCAGCACGACGAACCCCCAGTCATTGCTAGTTTTCATGACCTGATTACGCTACTCATTGTAGCTCCCCAATTTCCTCACGATGCTGGGTTGGCACCGGTCCCATACACCGATCGAAAGCTCATGAAAAAATTTCTTCTCCCCCGAGACTCGAACCAGCGCGCATTCCGTATCGCCGGTCCGAAGCATACACAATTTAAAAGTGTGTTACACCTTGAAAAGAAGATGACAGAAAACAAGACACACACTAAAAAATCCTAGTGCTCTTTCATCTTTCCTTGTTTTATGTGTCAAAATACACTTAATGAGTGCTTTATTTGCAGAATTAATCGATTACTGATACTTGGTTCTGTTTCAGCAGGTCTCATTATGCAGCTGGATAAAAGCTTCTTCCTAGTGGTGATTGTCTCTGGTGAGAGTTCCTTTTGTATTTGTTTTTGTTATGAAGTGCTTTAACTACAAAACTGCTCAAAGAGGGAGAAATTAAAAGTAATATTTATGTATTACAATAAATATATATACGACACTGACCACTCCCATCCAATGCTGAGGTCAGGAATGAGCAGGAGCTATACCTCCGCTCTCCCAACCACCCCTATGGCATGTAGTTTGACTTTAAAGCTACCAATGTGTACATGTGTCAATGCAATTGTTCTCTGGAACTTCTGAAAATATTTTGAAGAAACCTGATATCACGACTCTACACTAAATGTCAGAAGAACTTGGCCTTTGGTGTGCAAAAAATAGCAGATTTAAATTCCTGTACCATGAGCTACTGGTCAGATTTTAAATCTGCGTCAGTTTAATTGTAATGGTACGCTACAGTAACACATTGTCAGCTGGATTGTGCATAAGAAATAATGCATGGCCAGTAAAGATAAGTACTGATACGTATCGGTCTAAGTGAATTCGATCCATCTTCTTAAAAAATTACACATTGGCGCATGATATTAAACACTACTAATACTAAGAACTATAAAGTTATTTAAGGCATTTTTAAATAAGAATAATTTTTCATCAAAATACATAAATAAAACTGTGTCTGAAATACATAAATATGTAGTCAAAGTTAATAGATCACAAAAGACCATATTTACAAAATATGTACTCTACTTCTCTACTCTTGTTAATAATGTTACTTCTCTGCCTCTAGTATGCGCACTTCTCGTTCATGGACAAGACAACGCGCAGACTCGAATACCCGATAACTTGATCGCGTGTTATCGGGATCAATCTCTTCGACATCCAGAAAACAGGCCTCCCATGTCCATCGAAACTTTTATTGATATTGTCAGAAAGGTTGAAAAATACCAGAGAGGGACAGTGGATATTAATACACTGGCAACATCAATGTTACACAGGTGAATGTTCTCAATATATATAATTTCAACTTATGTTCTAATTTAATATTTTCCATGCTATGTGGTCCTGACACTCTCAGACCATTTAATTTACAAGTTCTCTACACTAGGGGTTCTCAACCCGTGCCCTGTCAAATTGTTTTATGTTGCCCACATATATTTTTTATAATATGATGAAAAATAATCACTTAGTATTGGGAACCGTGCTATGTTTAATGCCTTCAGCAGTATCCTTTGTTACGAACTACTGTATGGGTTAAAGACGACCTTCAAATCAAGCAGTACTAAGTTGTGCTTTGCTGGTGAACACTTGAAGGAAAGATTTGGGGTTTTCACAGCGGTGAGTATGAAGATTTCTGCCTTCTGAGTTGTTGCGCTGTGTAGTCTGGTAGATGTTTACCAACGTTTCAGGGGTCATACTGCAGTATGACCCCTGAAACGTTGGTTAACATCGACCAGACTACACAGCGCAACAACCCAGAAGACAGAAATCTTCATACTCATCGCCCTGATGACGGAGGCAGTATGACCTCTGAAACGTTGGTTAACATCGACCAGACTACACAGCGCAACAACCCAGAAGACAGAAATCTTCATACTCTGATGACGGAGGCAGTATGACCTCTGAGCCGTTGGTTAACATCGACCAGATTACACAGCGCAACAACCCAGAAGACAGAAATCTTCACTTGAAGGAAACATGGGAATCATACCAACAAAAATTCAACATTATAGTGAAATATTAAAAGAATAAAACATTAGTCTCAAATATCTCAGTAATGACTGAATTTGTTAAAGAAAATGACTGAGTAAATTGTGAACATTTTTGCATTATCAAATTCATAGCGTGTTCATGAGTCAATAAGGGAGGATTAGTGTGGTCCTAGGTCTGGAAAAGGTTGAGAAGCCATGGAATATACAGTACATTACAGTTTCTCATTCTTATGTGTCATTTTCAGCAACTGGATGATCAATGGTGATATTCAATCTAGAACTTTCTTGTAGACTAAAGTTAAAATTGCATGGTAAGAGAATGTTTTTGATATGGTGGGCTTTCTGTTCTGCAGCTTTCGACTTGATGGCATTGAAAGAAGTCAGGATGTGTTGGAAATGGAAGGGGTGATACCATACGCAGTTAAGGGCATACCATTCTATAAGCATCGCCTTGTTTTGAGATACCTTGTTCCCAGCAATGAATACCAGTTTCCAAATGAGAGTCTGACACAAGTTGAATTGGTAAGAACCAAGGAATTTATAATACTCATGATTTTTATCAATTCTTACAAAATGCTAAATTCTATGCTTACTGCAAGGTATTTGCATGAAAGGAAACAAGAAAATAATTTAAATTTTTGCTCCTATAAAACAGAAAATTATCACTTAAAATTTTTGTTTTGGTACAAATGGGAAACCAATATTAAAAATGCACCTTACAGAAACATACTGTAAAGACGGTGATTTTGTATTATGCTATTTTATTGACTAACTTAAATTATATATTTATTCCCAAAACATGATAAATAAAATAACCTGTAGCTTTGAATTATTTCCTCTTTCAGTGCACATTACATTTTATGCTGTCCCATTCCATCGACAAAACACAACGTGGTGATGAATCAACAGTGTGTGGTAGACTGTCCAATTATGAATCAGGCCGTGGTAGTCGTAAACCACGAAACGCTAGATTCAGAAGACAGGAAGAGGCTGCCATCAACAAACAATCCTTGGGGCCTCAAGATGAAAACCAAAACTCGTCTCATTCAGAAGAGGGAACACAGAAAGTTGCAGATACGATAGTTCAGAGTTTAGCAGAGGACGCGTCAGAAGACACATTAAAACAAACTAATGAAGATGATCCACATCAAGGAGAAGAACCACCAGAAACATCACAAGAGGATGAAAATGCAAAGAAAAAAGAAGATGAAGTAGAAATGATAAAACAAACAACCACGTAAGTCCTTTTCCTTCCACACCTCTTAACAAAGGCGTGGGAGACAAAAATTACAATTTAATTTTATTTGGAGAGATAACATTAGAAAGAAAGAAACATATTAAAACAGCTAATTTCTTAAGTTATATTTGTAACTAATGCCCTGTGCAAACTGTTCATTTTGAAATGCTTCTGGTAAAATCCGCTGTAGTAAATGTTTGACATTTACAAACTATTACAAAATTAACTCCACTGTTTGTAAGTTCAGTCATTACTTCCCTTTTGCTCCACTTAGAGAAATACCAACATTTTTGAAAACATTCTTTATACGGCTTACGCTTAACGATACACATGGAAAGCTAATTTATGTCTGTATATAATGCAGTATCTGTGCTATTGATCTCCTCTGTCAATTTGCAATAAATGTATACAATATTTTTATTTTCCGTCTATACACAAACTTAAAATAATGTTGTTTAAAATTACTTAAAATTATAACATTCTCAGTAGATACTGCATCTTGTTACATTTTTTTTGTATTGACGACATGTTTCAATGTGTATTACATCATCATCAGGTCTATCAATTTTAAAAACTTAAAATCAAACAAATCAATATACGCAACGCAAGATGTACAACAGTTTTTAAAATTGATAGAACTGATGATGATGTAATACACATTGAAACATGTCGTCAATACAAAAAAAATGTAACAAGATGCAGTATCTACTGAGAATGTTATAATTTTAAGTAATTTTAAACAACATTATTTTAAGTTTGTGTATAGACGGAAAATAAAATATTGTATCGATAAAACACAAACATGACACAATTAAGATATAAAATAAATGTATATATATATATATATATCAAGGTTACACATATAAAGATGTAAAGACTTAAGAGATTGGAGGACATCTTGTATCTCTTTTAGCATCATCTTCATTAGTTCTCTCAAAACATTTAATTTCAGGTATTTGACAGTCATATGATATCTTACAGGGGAAGTGAGTTGAAGAATGGGAAGTTTATCTTTGACGATGATAAAGAGAGTAACAATTACCCACAACAAAGGGCAAAAAATATAATGGAACCAACAACAATCAAGAACCAACTGCCACGTGTTACCGTCTCTACCGTTGAGAGCGACTGCCCGGTGGAGAATGGTGTTGTGAGAACTGACTGGGGGACTGTTTCACTAGGAACTGTACTAAGTGGAATTGTTGCTGGACTATTTCCACAACAGATCAGAATTGCCGATCTTGTTCAGAAGGCGATGCATTCCAGAACTCTAACACCAGAACTAAGCTCTGCTGTTGTTGATAACAAATTTGCCGCTACTCTTGTAGGTATGAGCAGTTTTCCATTTGATTTCTTTTTCAACCAAATAAGTGAACTATATCAACTTCCATCCAGTGATTTTTCATAGCTGTGAAAGCAGCTAACATCACCCAGATAAGTGGACATCCCACAGCTGTCTAAACATGTCAGTAGTTTAAGATAACATCCTAGAATCTGGCTACATGGGTTGAGGAATATCCACAAAATATCAATATTCTTGGATCAAAAAATCACTACACAAGGAAAATGTGATTTCATATGCATTATATCTGTATATCTATTTGAGAGCACATTCATTTCTGAAACTACTCAATGATAATTTAAATTGTATATCTATATTAAAATGTTTACATTTAATTTAAATTTTATTCCTGGAAGTTCACTTTAATCCCACATTTTCATGAAGCTCAAATTCAACTTTATCACTGATTTCAAAAATGGCTGATCATATCATTAATTCTGGTTGCTCTTAAGATGGCATAGGCTTATCTAGAAATGTTATTATAATTTCATAAGATAGTGTAATTGCATCATATTGTGAATATTCTAAAAATTATTTATTTTAATCCGTCTTATCACAATATTTAAAATTTCTTATAATTAAGATAATAAAATATCATTGATGTTCCATATCGATTGATCGATTTACATTTTGGAACATCTTTTACACAACATGTTTCAGTTTTTATAAAACCATCATCAGGTGTAAAATATTTACGAACTTAAAACTCAAATATGATTCCATTTGGTGATGTTTCATGCCATTTGTTTTTCAATTTTGGGCGAGGTGTTGTCTTTTCTTAAATTTTATCAGATGTACATATCGGTCTGTAAGTAGAAGATTGAAAGAAACACTAAAGAATTTGAAAGAATTTATAAAAGAATTTAGAGAATAAAATGCAAAATATATAAATTATAGTTAGAAAGATAATATAAAATAAAAGTAAATCTAAAATAAAACATACCATAGATGTAGGAGTGATTGTTATTAAGCCAACTGCTTATACATTCTATTCCACTGTGTGTAATCAATTAAGAGTCTAACAAATTTTTATTTTAAGGTGATCTTTCGGAGGTTGCTTTGGAGCAGGGTCCCAAGAGACTTCAGGATATTAAAGTTGGAGTCTCTGGTGGATGGAACAGCACAATTTTTCCTCGTTGGTACTTTGACAAAGAGAAGGAAGGTCATGAATTAACTGATGCTGAGATCCGAGGTGGCCTCGATGGTAAGAGACTAACTGTCTGCAGCGGACTTCTGGCTTGAATTTGAATCAGTCCTTTCTCACAAATAATTATAATAAATATCAAAATAATATTCTAGCTCACACTGTTTGTGCATAGTCTTTCTGTAATAAATATAAATCAGATCAGATTATCACGTTGTAATGTATGAAGGAAATTTCAAGTAGAACAGATGAGATGAAAACTGATCCCTTGCCAATAAAATAGTGCAGCTAACTTTATTGGTCTGTTTTAATTCTGCAGGTTTAGTGATGGGAACTTACATCCAGAAGTGGAAACAATTTGCACCATCACTGAAACTTTCCCAACTATTATCCATGTATTATTCAGAAAATGGAGTGTTTGAAACTCAGTATCGTGCCTGCCAACGCAGGGACTTATATTCTGAAGTGGCCCCAAATACAGTAATGGAAGAACAGGTAAGAAAATTCACATATATATTTATTATTCAAGTCATATACACAAACTTTTAAATTTTGATGTTACAATTTAAAATTTAAAATTTAAAATTGATATTCTGCGCCATTCATCGTTATCTCGATGTTACAATATTGCGCTATATACTACTACATGTTTCGATGTCATAGCATCATCTTCAGGTTTTTATATTTAAAACTATTCTATATTTATTAATGCAAGCTTTTCGTTGATTGTAGATTGTAGTTTACTATTGTAGGTGTTTTCTTTGATCTTCTTATTATTTTGCATATTATGTTATCAAATATCAATTTTAAATTTTAAATTTTAACATCAATAATTTAAAAGTTTGTGTATATGACTTGAATAATAAATATATATGTGAATATTAAACACAAACATGACGCATCAAAACTATAAAGGTAAGAAAATGTTTTGATCTCTCAATAAACCACAGACCAAGGTAATTTGAGCAAAAACTGCTGAGAAGAACATTTGGACATAAGAGAGAGAAGAATAGAGAAAATAAAATGGGACATTTCATCTAATATTGTTAGGGTGACTACATCAAGAATAATATGATGGGCTGGACTTGCAACATGCATGGGTAGATGAGAAACACGTACAGAATTTTAGTTAAACAACTTTAAAAGCTCGATGGACCTACGTGTAGATGGACAGACAATATCAAAATAAATCTTAAAAAAAGATAAGGTGAGGGGAGGTACTGGATTAACTGATTCATGCTAGAGTTAAATATTATTTAATGTGAACATATTAATAAACATTTGAGTTCCATAAAAGAAGTGAATTTATTGCTCAAATAAAAGTTATCACCTGCACCAACGAATTAGTTGGTTGGTAAGTTCAGATCACATTTCTTTATTTACACTTTTATATTTTCAGACTTACCGGTTCACAATTGTTCTCGATCAGCAGTCGATAAGCTCGGCGAGTGTGGATAATGCCCGAGTCAAGACATTTGCAGAATCAGCTGTCAGAAGTCTGGGTAGCTATTTACGTAAGTATATGATTCTGAAGGTATGCTCACCCCCTGGAAATTAGTGTTTGTTGTGAATAAGGGTCAATATGTATGTTACCAGGTGTTACTACTTCAGTTGGGTGCAGTTTCTCTTGTGATAGTTTTGTGTATTCATTGTGGTTACCTTGATTTCTTCTGTCTTTGAGAACAAATGTTAAAAATATCTTCTTGTGGTGGGGGTTGTCTTTTATTTTGGACATGTTACGTTGAAAATAATGAGGCATGTTGTCATGAAACTTTTACCAAAATGAGTAGAATATGACTGACATAAACTACATCGTACCCAAGTGTAAGTATGAAGAATCAGAAAATGTGGCTGTGTATTAGTGACACTGTTGGAAGTAACAGCTCATGATAATTAATAGCATTTTCTAAATTATTGATTAGTCAAAAAACTCTAAGTGATTTTAAAATCTATAATGTCTAATCCTTGAGAACTGTAAATTGACCACACCGATATAAACACTTTCAATATGTGTCTGTTTATGTACTGTTAATATGAGGTTTATCATATAAATAAAGATAAGGTGCACAAAAATACATATGTGAACAACCATATAAATATTTTGCTTCATAAATCATTTTTATAATTAATGCTGCCATCAACTTCATTAAATGCATATATTTATTTTTCCAGTCTATACACAAAACTTGTTTTAAAATAATGTTGTTTAAAATTCTATAACATTTACAATATATAATAATATAATATATATATATAATATTACATCTTTCCAGCGCTTTTGATTTTTGACGACATGTTTCGATGTTTACCACATCATCTTCAGGCTTATCAATACATACATTTTAAAAACTATTGTACATTTTTGTGCATTGCATTTATTGATTTTTAGTTTTCTGTCTTCATCTTGATTTGGAGTATGCATTTAGATGTTCATTATCTGTGAAATTAATTTTTCTTTTTCAAGTTCGTGATTATGGATTTTGACATAGGAAATATAATAACAATTCAAAGAGTGTAAGATTGTAAGCGCTGGAAAGATGTAATATTATACGACACAGAAAAGCGCCACAAAATATAAAATATAACATAATTCAATTTATATTGTAAATGTTACAAAATTTTAAACAACATTATTTTAAAACAAGTTTTGTGTATAGACTGGAAAAATAAATATATGTATTGATATAACACAAACATGACGCAATGAAGATATAAATTCATTAAATGAATGAACCTTTAGCAGCTTCATGATAATACTGTGTTTCTGTTCTTCTATTTCAGCTGCAATGAATGAAAACTCTTGTACAAGAGCGGGCACTCCTCGTGAAATATCTCCTGCATCTTTGACACCGTATACCAATGTGACTGTTGTAATTGATAAAAACTGGGCATACAGTGACATCAAGAAGATTCTATCGTAAGTATGGGTCAGAGATTACAAAGCATACCGTGACCATCAAACAATAAACACTAACTTTAGACTGCAGGCAATGTAAAAACATAATAAGTGTAACTCTTCAACATAAGATTAATTTTTTAGTACTATGTTAGATTTTATCAAAATTCTTGATGGATAATTGTCTAGTTTTGTTAATAATAGTCTATACATTTTTTTTGTAGCTACTTGGTGAAGAAGCTTGAATTAGGAGA
The DNA here is from genome assembly GCF_977971745.1 of Zootermopsis nevadensis. Classification (NCBI taxonomy): domain Eukaryota; kingdom Metazoa; phylum Arthropoda; class Insecta; order Blattodea; family Termopsidae; genus Zootermopsis; species Zootermopsis nevadensis. Next base: position 1,335,878 of record NW_028259135.1, read on the forward strand.
ATATGGAAGTCGAATCACTGTGCTCGATGGAAAAAAGAGAATTCCATTCGTCACTGATGTAATGTATACAACTGATTTTGATGCAGAATTCAATGAGTCTGCTTACAACACTCGTAAGTTTCTTACTGTTTCCCAGTCATCACTAGAGCTTCAAAATAAAATAAAATAAATAAACTCATTATACATAACAAATGTGGTAAAAGAGAAATTTTTTAGATTATATAACTAAGTTCATATGACATGATCTTCCTTTAAAAAGTTAATAGAAAAACAAAGAAATTCCCTGCCTTCATGGAATCAAAAGTATTTGTCATTATGTTCACAAAAGCCAATCACTGGACCACATCCTAATCCACTGAACCCAGTCAACGCCCTCTAAGGTCCCTCATAGCTGAAACAAGAAGATGGGGCATCAGAGTATAATCTGTAACTACAATTCCTGAACTTCATATAAAATAATTTAACTTGTTATAATCCTTCACCAATTACTCAGAGTAATTAAATTTCTGATATAAATCTAAAGTTTAAACTCCACTAATAACAATGCCCACTACCACTACCAAACATGCTTCTGTAACATTTCTATCCACCTTACATCCTCACAGCCTGCCTCCCTAAGGTTCCTTTTAATATTATACTCTCGTCTCTTTCTCAGTCTTCCAAGAGGTTTCCCTGCTAGTAATTGCTTTAGTCGCTAATTTATTTTATGGATACAAGGGGTGTGACCCTCTTAATATCAGCACCGAACAAATGCACATCAGTTGACCCGTCTGGTTTTAAAATTCAATGTGAACTAAACTCTTTATAGATGAAGGCGGAATGGATATCCCAAGAGCACTTGAACAAGAGCTTCAGAAAAACATGGAGGATCTTCTCATAGCAGAGGAGAGGAGTAAAACAGCTGGAGGAAGATCAACAGTTATTGTGTTCATACCCCGAGAATCAGTCAACCTGAATAACAATGATTTAACAATTGCAAAGGAGCGAGTCAAGCATTTTAGAGAATACCTTCCAGGTTAGTACCTTAAAAACATTTTAGTGTGGTTAAGTGTCACAATCCATCTCATCTCTGTTGGCACTACTACCAAATTTAGGCCAAAATACATTTTCTAATCGTCGAGTTAGCGGACTCTGGTTCAAAGATCAGACCATCGCAAGACAACAATATTTAACAAGGTTAAACAACAGTAATGCTCTAGACTTGTATTCAAAAGGTACAAAGTTTGATTCTTGGCTGGGTTATGGATATCCTGAGGTATTTTGTGGTCTTCCTCAGTCTGTCAATGCAAATGCAAGGATAGCACCTTCAGACAGACTATAACTACCTACTTCCAAATCCCTACCTGCACATAAGTCAGAACTAACTTTCTGTTTCATTTAATGCTCTGTAACCTTTGCAGCTGAAAGAATATCACAAAATGAACCAGTGAACAATAATCGTAGGACAACATACAAAGAATTCAAACATCCCACTGTCTGAATAGCCTATAATAACATGCATTACCACTGAGAATGTTCACAATGTGTGATATTTTAGATTGCGTTTTAACAGAAATGTCAATATCCCCACGTGCTCACTGTTACGCCTTCTCTGCAACAAAATGCACAAATATTTGGAATTTCATGTTTGTCCTTCTGCATCTGTGAAATTAATAAATGAATTTTTATTAAATTTTGTATCGAAAGGTTCATAGTAAAATTTGCTGTACATATATTATTTTTTATCCATATCAGTCCAATACGTTATCCTTACATTACTTTGCATTAAGACTTTATGAAGTTTCTCAAACAGCCTACAGATCATAAAAAATGCTACATAATATAAAATACAATTTTTTTTAATTCTACAAGTTTTATATAAAATTTTTATCAATGTAAGGAATATTTAATAGAATATAATAAATGATTTCTGTGCATTGTGACATTTGTAGCGAGATAACTTTCCTACATTAAATTTGTGATTGCAGTGAATGGAGACGAAGGCTTCTCTTTTCTTTTACTTCACACAGAATATTGTAAAAAATATAAACATGTGATTTTAAAAGCTTTAGAAATAATGATATGCGAGCCATTGCAATAAAGAGTAATTAAAGATCATTTTCCTTTATCTCAACTACGTTAAAGTTTCTTAAGCTAAGATGAGGGAAGATGTCAATGAATAGTTATTAATTAACTGTACACCTTTATAAGAAACTTCCAGACTAAGCTACATTTACGTTAATTGAATGATTTGAATTTCATTTGTTTCAGATGTTAAATTCCTGTATCTGTCTCCTGGAAACAAGGACAATTACAAGGAGCTAGTAGACAATCCCTCAACTGACATCTTTACATTTATTTACCAGGGAACTGAAATTGAAATACCTGGCATTGTCGATCCACTTGTTGACAGAATTAAGAGGGGTAAGCTTACCTCACTTAAGTACGAATTTCAATTTACATAGTGAGCAGGTTGGTTTAAGGGTACTACTCTAGATTTGTACTGGAAGTTATGTGGTTTTAGTCTCAGCGAAAGTCACTTAATAATAAGAGACCCCAGGCAAATTTACATAGTACAAGCCTTGATGCACATTTTACCCAGAGAGATATTTTAACTTTGTTTTAGTTCTGAGCGGAAGCTGTGAACATTTCAGCATGCTAAAAAAAAAAAAATAACCATTGGTATTTGATTAATGAGCCCCAATAGTTCAGACACCAAAGCGAATGACTGGCCATGGGCTGTATGATCAAGGTTCAATTCCCTGCAGTGGCAGAGATATTTCTCTTCACAACCACAGATTAGCTCTGGGGAAACCTAGAACTCTCATCTGATTGGCCACCCTTTCCTTGGCGGTAAAGATGATGTAGCATGAAGCTGACCAGTCACCTTCATCTAGTATCAAAGTTAAAATGTGTAGATTTTACCTCCACCCCCTTATATCTTCATGGCATGGTGCTTATGCGCAGGAACTTTAACTTTTTTATGTTATGCGTCTGTGTCTTTATGGTGTATGGCATTTTGTATTTGACTTGTCAAAGACCACTGTCATAAAGAGGTGAATCTGGTATTAATTTTTTTCTAGGTGGTATTAATTTTTTTTTTTAAGTTAAGTACTTTAGGTTGGATTGTTTTGTAATTTATGAGTTGGTTGATTTTGAGTGGGATGTGTTGTTTTGTTGTGTCTTATTGTTTTTGTTGTGTCCTTTTTTTATTGTTTTGTTCTGTCTCTGTGTTGATGTATCTCATTGTTTGTTGTGTCTTATTGTTTTTTGTGTCCTTTTTTATTGTTTTGTTCTGTCTCTGTGTTGATGTATCTCATTGTTTGGTGTGTCTTATTGTTTTTGTTGTGTCCTTTTGTTTATTGTTTTGTTCTGTCTCATTGTGTTGATGTATCTCATTGTTCTGTTCTGTCTCATTGTTTTGTATCTTATTGTAGGTCACTGCCACCGGGTATAAACCCATTTGCAGTCAATAATAAATAATAATAAAAATGGTTATTGTTTATTTTACTAGTTCCACTGAGACTGCAAAACCCAACTTGTGGTGCTGATTGGAGTAGGGAAGATTATGGCACTGCTGAATACATACATTCTGTCAAGTCGAAGGGAGTGAAATATCATCGACTGCATCCCAACTACTTCTATGGGGTAGAATCAGCAAAAGTCACAGTAAGAATAATTCCTTCATTCAGATGATATGCAGTATCTGTATTCACTCTTACACAGCAGCAGTGGTGCTAGGTAATTGTCACACGAGAACTATGTCACAGTATAGTTTTCGTTACGGTCAATAAGAAAGAACAAATGTGGTACTAGTACTTCAAGACAGTCGGAACTCATCTACACCTCTCATCTCTGGCTGATATAAAAAAACATCAACAAAAACATTCACCAACCTAAAAGTTTATTTGAACACGACGCACATATATAGAACACCTTCAAATATATTAAAATGGAATCTGGAAGTGAACATCACTAATAACTGATAAACAACTACAAAAAAAGTTGCATATAAGAAATTATGATTAAGTTTTAAGTTTATATAATTGTAATTTTTACACACCTGAAGATGGTTCATCTAAGAACCGAAACATGTAGTGAGAAAGAGATGTTCTAAATGTAAATCGAATGTTTCGATAAGGAGCATCACATGGTATTTTAATTATCTTAATTTTAAATTGTGATTAGACGGACACGATTAATTAATTAAATATATATTTTCACGATATGACGCAACTCTATCATCGCAGGTCTTGAATTTGTCAGAAAACCTGTTTTAAACTGTTTATTAACCATACGACTGCTTTAGGCCATCATCTTGACATCTTGAGAGTATGTGTATTACACATAATTATCAGCCTTTCAAGCGACATGCATTTCAGTTTTATGTCAAATACAAAACCAAATACCCTTCCACAGAAAGTCTACCATTAAAAAAACAAAACAAAAAAACAATTATTCTTGATCACTGTGATGTTTCCAAGGGAAAGCAGAACCATTTATTGACAAATACCATAGCTCTATGTAAGACTTGAGGTTCTCATAGCGGTGAGTATGAAGATTCCTGTCTTCTGGGTTGTTGCGCTGTGTAGTTTGGTCGATGTTAAACAACGTTTCAGAGGTCATACTGCCTCCATCATCAGGGCGATGAGTATGAAGATTCCTGTCTTCTGGGTTGTTGCGCTGTGTAGTTTGGTCGATGTTAAACAACGTTTCAGAGGTCATACTGCCTCCATCATCAGGGCGATGAGTATGAAGATTCCTGTCTTCTGGGTTGTTGCGCTGTGTAGTCTGGTCGATGTTAACAAACGTTTCAGAGGTCATACTGCCTCCATCATCAGGGCGATGAGTATGAAGATTCCTGTCTTCTGGGTTGTTGCGCTGTGTAGTCTGGTCGATGTTAACCAACGTTTCAGAGGTCATACTGCCTCCATCATCAGAGTATGAAGATTTCTGTCTTCTGGGTTGTTGCGCTGTGTAGTCTGGTCGATGTTTACCAACGTTTCAGAGGTCATACTGCCTCCATCATCAGAGTATGAAGATTTCTGTCTTCTGGGTTGTTGCGCTGTGTAGTTTGGTCGATGTTAAACAACGTTTCAGAGGTCATACTGCCTCCGTCATCAGGGCGATGAATATGCCAATAGGGTGTGAGGTGCTGAAACGTTGGTTAACATCGACCAGACTACACAGCGCAACAACCCAGAAGACAGAAATCTTCATACTCATCGCCCTGATGATGGAGGCAGTATGACCTCTGAAACGTTGGTAAACATCGACCAGACTACACAGCACAACAACCCAGAAGACGGAAATCTTCACCATAGCTCTAGTTTGAAATATAACCAACGAGAAGAATGTTGAAATAATCTGCTGTAAATTATGCATCTGATAGAACCAAAAGAGTTTTCTAGTGTGACAGTCTGTCGTGCCATAACACTTGAGCATGTGAAACCCAGATGCAGAGCTTAGAGTCATCACTCTTTTAAGTTAACTCCCTATATCCAAATACTGATACACAAAATGCAAAGACAAACAGTTATTCCATGATTCAATCTTGACCTTTCTTGAGTACTGATTATTTAAATATGATTGCCAGTTCATACTTTGTGCCATTTAAATCAGAGCATGCAGAGTTAATTTTTATAATATGTCTGTTTCAGGTCATAAATTCCAATTCTGATGAAATTGACGTGTGCCATTCGAGAAAATTAGAGTACCCTGATAATGCTACAACTGACGTAACATGTAAAAAAATAAGAGGTGAAAACGTTGAAATACAGCTAGTCAATCCGTGCGATGGGTTTGAGTTCATCTCGCAGTGCCCCCCACTCTTCATTTCAGTAAAATCTACTGACACAGTCCTGCAGCCCAGTTGTAATTATGGTACGTAAAACTGAATTCAGTTGATAATAAAAAATCCTTCCATAGTCCTTAAAATAGTAACTTCTATTCCATGACAAAATCCTCTCGGACAACGAGTCATGTCAGTTCTGGAACAGAAGCCAAACATTTTTATAATCTTCTCTGCCTTCATCAACAAGGGAATGATCGTTCCTGACGTGGCTTGCTGCCCGAGAGTATTTTATCAAATTCAGTCACCATGAAAGTTTCAAGTTATATATTAATCTGTGCTTCAACACGTAGTCATAGAAATTTCCAAATCGACTAACCAGATATTTAAAAATTCAGTTCCTACCACAGAGAAACCATTGCAAAAATAAACTGGTTACTATGATTTAGGGAAATAATCACAATTTATTCTGAGTATCATATGAAGCCAATAACAAAATGCAGTTACTGAAGCTAAAATATGAAGGTACATAAGTACAAACATTTTACAGTTTAACACCATTTTAAGGGTATGTAATACACAGAAAAGTGTCAGAGTATTAAGTCTGAACAACTGCAAATTCTGAAATAATGAATTTAAAAGAACAATTCATTTTCATAAATTTCAGTATAACATCACATGATGTTTTTACACTTTGTAAATTGTCTAGAGACTCATTTGAATTCAAAATTTTATAATAAACTTTATGGTCAATTTTTATTGAGGTCCTGGGCTCAAACCTCAGCCCAAAGACTAGCTATCTGATCTAGCATTTTTCACAGTTTCCTCAGTACCTCCACGAAAATACTGGGGGCAGAACCTCAAATTAGACCACGAGTACTTCCTTCCGTATCCTTTCCAATTTATTATTCGTTGATCATCTTATCATTCAGTGCTGTACTGTCTCAGCGACTGACAGCATAATTAATAAACCATAAACAAATAAGTAAATATAAAAAAATTGTGGGACGCCAATTGAGAAAAGAGAGTTGGTTGAAACTGCTACTGGAGATTAGGTAAATATTTTTTTTTGTGTGATTCCAGATTGTGTATATCCTAACGATGTCCAGTATACAATTCGGAATGAAGGACTTGGCTGCACAGCAGGAATTGGTCGTTCCCTGAGCGACTCACAGCTGATTTCATTTGTATTCACCGTCATACTACTGCTGAAAAGTTTGAGTGCTGTTAGTTAGCATGTGAACTAGTAAGGTGTTTGCCTAGAATTATAGTCCTTATAACACAAATGACTTACAATTGTTCTCTCTTGTGCCATATAAGGTAATATTAATTTAAAGGTATTTGTATTGTTTAATTTAAAACTTTTAGGGATATAAATATACTTTGTATCTTAATATGTCATTAAATTGTATAGCGGACATACTTTCAGTTCATAAACTTATTACAGCTCTTATGCATTATATTTTGATAATATAAAAGAAAAAATAATTCTATATGTAATGGGATATGCCAAGACTGCTTTTGACTAATATGAAGGAATGGTAATACAATTTTAATAATTCCTCTGTGTACATATAGTATGTACACAAGACTACTGCAGCGAACTTCTGTATTAAATTTGTGTTTTTTAAAATTCACTGTAATATTTTCCTGCAATTTCTTGATTTATGTCTTTTACCAGTGTGTTCTGTGCAATAAACTCCATTACGTGTACTCTCCTACAACAATTTTTTGTCTTCAAGATGGCTGTCATCTGGGTTGACAGTGCTGTGTTGTTTGGTAGAAGAAATTGAAATCCTACAGTTCTGGCCACGTTTACATAATACTTTGAATGCAATGAAAAGCCCTGCCTGTTGGTTCCTATGTGTCAAGTCCACTAGTAGGCTCTGTGTGCAATCCTTCGCTGCAACACTGAAGTAGTGGTTATTCTAAACTGAGTTCCATAGTAGATCCTACCCGTTGAACATCTAGGCTGGATTTATGTTTGTTACCTCCGACTACAATGTAATGGCTATGATCTACAGAAAATCGACAATACTTTTTGGCCCTTTATCAGGATTTGTGTGTTATTTAGGTGATTATTTTTGCTGGTATTCATAACATTATGATAATGTATTCATATAAACGAATAAACTTTTTTCACCGCATCTAACCTATGCTGGTAACCCTTCTTATATTCATTTTATGTTTTCATATAGTCCAGATATTTTATTTCTTACTATTTAATTCAATATAAGTTATTTATAAGACAGTGTAGTTGCGTAATATTGTGATTTATTAAATTAAAATTAATTATTTGGTTTTCCGTCAAATCACAATGTATTTAAAATAAGATAATTAAAATATCATTCTGTGCTCCATATCGAATAATCGATAATCGATATGGAACACAGAATGATATTTTAATTATCTTATTTTAAATACATTGTGATTTGACGGAAAACCAAATAATTAATTTTAATAAGTTATTTATTTAAAGTAGTCCTCTTCTAATTCCTGAACTTTCAACAGGCTGTTCATTTAAAACTATCACAGGTTCATTCATTTACTGAAATTTTGCTTATTATACTGTAGTGTCATGAAGGCTGAACACGCATATTAGAAATTAAAAGTTAAGCATATAAGCGGTATATAATCATGTTTCAAGTCAGGTCTCGATAATATTCATTGTCAACACGAGGTCGTACATTGGTTTTTATCTGTTTGTTTTATTTATCTATGGATTATTTAATGATGCTGTTAGTATCTCAGACTATATATACTGTCAAATAATAGAATAATTAATAAATTGGAAAGGATATTGAGGAATGGTCATGTCCTAATTTAAGGCATGTGCCTGGAGTTAAAACATATAAATCCTCAGTTAGGATAATTGGTCTCTGGGCTGAGATAATAAGCTAGGACCTTCATAACATGAAGCAGGAGTACTAACCACATGACTGTGGCACTGGTGGTTTTATGAAAATAACATGAATAGTTTTTATTTACAATTTACACGAAGACATTATTAGTTCCGCACAACACAAAGCTCTCAGAATGCCTGTAATTCTGGCAGTGATACTTGCAATCCAATATATTTACTTTCAAACATATTCTTAACAATCTGCTGTCCTTTGTTTATAAGCACCTGACTATGTAAGAAGATTAAGTAACAAGGGGCAGGGCAGAAACAAAAATTTTAAAACTTCCTGCCAAAATGACAAAGTATGAACTACTTTTACTACCATGTTATGGAAGAAATGAAACTTCTTTCGACCTACTGACAGAAAATATATTAAAAATTAAACCTCATACCAGTGATACCATTTGAATCAAAACCAGATATTATAGCATATTTTGTCAAAACATGGTCAATGCTGCATAAACGTATTATATGCTCTACTTCTATCAGATAAAATTTGTACGTTATGACAGACAATTTGCAACATTAATGATAAATCAGCTACCTTTTTTACATTTACAAATTTTTTTCAAGAACACAGATCTATCTGAAATTTAAAGTGGCAAACTTTTTTAATGGCCAATCTCTGGTCCAAGGAGTTCTACCGGGTGTCAAAAAGACTTTGAAAGTTGGTGAAAGTTTGCAGAATGCTCATAGTGGGCTGTAGAGCCAATTATGATGATAATAACAACACTGTTTTACCTTTTGTATTAATCAGTTTTAAGTCTAGTTTCATTCTAGATCACTAAACAGTGGGGCCCATTCTGTCACGTGCAGCTAACAACTAACAAATGAACCAATCACTGCCTTAATTGAGTACCATATACATTTCATCCGAATTTATTCAAGTCATTGACAAAAAGAGAGAGTACCAAGAAATTCAAAAACCATTTCATTGGCCAGGTTAATCTTATCTCATGTGTCGACTCAGATTATACTATCTGAGGTTATGGGTGTAATCGACTGCACGTTTAGTAAAATCCACAGTCTGTGATGACTGAAGTGTCTGAAGACAATAAGTGACTAACTTTAGAACAATGAAACACAATTTTCTTATTATTTCTGTCCTTCATTACTGAAACCGGTACAAATCTGGGTTTAAAAGAACAACATGAACATCCATGAGCTGACAACATGGGTAATGATCTTCACATCACTACTGGCTGGTAAGCTGTGTTAGGCGTTGAAGTTACAGGTGAGCCATGAGTAACAATGTCCTGATCCGACTGGCAACTAAACTTATTCTCTCATTCCATGGGAACAGCACACCGAGGTTGTTACGATAGTTCCAAGAAGAATATTTGTATACAATATCAACTACGCCGATAACAATGATGGCACTGTGCAAAATGTTGGCTTCTGCAGCTCTGGGATCGTCGGTTCACTTTCCATTCGAGGCATGGATATGTTCCCGAGTTGTGAAGTGTTCTTTCAGGCTTTATCGTATGTGAATACCTTAACGTCTAGTTCGTGACTCCATATCGTAGCGTTAGTATACATCACAGAATCGTCAATAACAGTAACACCAACGTGACGGATGCTCAAAGTCGTGAGATCGGACAGTGACACCATGACCCATTAGCTATTTCACATGATGACGTCATTGTCCTTGTCAAGCTAATCTCTAGATAACGTTTAAATCGTGTGTGTGTGACACAAATAACACGTTTTGAATTTTCGTGTACTCCAAAGACGACACTTTCCCAATCTTTTTTTCCGTGTGGTGCTGTTCCTGTGTAGATGTGGGCTTTGTGAGAGGCCGAAACTCGCATTATCCCCCCCAACCCCATCCAAACAGTTCTAAGAAACATCGAAAAAGCTTTGAGCTGTCAAAAGATTCCCCAGAAAAGGGGCTACAGCGAATATGCAGTAGTTATGCCTGAAACTGAGCAACAGCCAATGACTTTTGCGACTGAGCCAAGTCGGACGAAACATAGTCAACATATAACTGACTCATAGTTATCGCTGACTAACCTCTGTAATTGATATACCATTGTTAAATAACCTACAAATTAATCCGCAAGTAATGTGTAACATTTTAGGGCACGCAGGTGGACAGGAGAACACAGGAATGACGATTCCGGCGTCGCTTAGAGATTGCTATGGGAACGAAGATCTTTATTCACGGAACAAACGACTGCCAATGACCATGGCAACACTCATCGAGTTGATACGCAAGGTGGAACTGTACAAAGGAGCATATTTCGATCTTCGGACTTTGTCAGTGACTTTACTGCACAGGTAAAATAATCATCACCTCTTTCACCGGGCTAAATGCTAAAAACGAGATTGATTTAACTCGTTTAGAAAAAATTAAACTTCTTACTTTTAAATGTTAACTCAATGAAACAAATCAGGAGAGGCGGTCTCAAAGATGATAATCGAACCTGGGACCCCCAGAATACCAAGCGGAGTACGAACCATGCGGTGGCGACCTTATAAAAGTTGTCTGTTCTTTAAAGGTTCCGGATGGACGGTATTGAAAGCATTCCGGGTGTTCCGGCATCACCCGGAGTCGTTCCATTCCGGCTGTCAGGACATCAGTTTTCAAAGCACAAGGTGCTGTTCGAGCAGCTCATTCCGGGCAATGCCTACACCTTCCCCAACGAAAGCCTCAGCAAACAAGAACTGGTGCGTATTTAACCCGAATTGCAGACCAACTCCTCTCTATTCTTGATTCAGTTTAGTTTATCAATTATAACACAATAGACTGTTTTAGTCAGTCAGTTAGTTAGTCAGTTAACTACCTGACTGCTTGTTAAGCTGAGTCTGTCAATCACATATCTGGTAAGTTAATTATTAAGTACGTAGGTGGGATTTTTCAGGTTCTCACGGTGACGAGATATTGACCGATGTTTCGGATGTGCTAACTACCTCTATCATCAGGGCCATAAGACAGTCATCCATGTTCATACTCGCCGTCTGAAATACCACCCGATATAAGAAGTTAACGCCACGGTGGTCTAGCGGTTAGAACGCTGGCCTTGTAATCCTGGGGTCTCGGGTTCGAATTTATAACTTGTGTTGGGCAAGGCCGTGGTCTAGGCAACACGGAGTTTTCCTCCGTGGCATCCCAACAATTACTCCATTCACACACAGAAGAAGGCAATGGCAAACCACTTCTGGATCATCTGCCAAGAACGTATATGAACAGGTCCCAGTCCGAGAAGAGAAAAGGATGGAAGGATCCTGTTCATATGGACCTGTCGTCAGACAGAACACTAAATAATAATAAGATGAGGTGGTCTAGCGGTTAGAACGCTGGCCTTGTAATCCTGGGGTCTCGGGTTCGAATTTATAACTTGTGTTGGGCAAGGCCGTGGTCTAGGCAACACGGAGTTTTCCTCCGTGGCATCCCAACAATTACTCCATTTACACACAGAAGAAGGCAATGGCAAACCACTTCTGGATCATCTGCCAAGAACGTATATGAACAGGTCCCAGTCCGAGAAGAGAAAATGATGGAAGGATCCTGTTCATATGGACCTGTCGTCAGACAGAACACTAAATAATAATAAGATGAGGTGGTCTAGCGGTTAGAACGCTGGCCTTGTAATCCTGGGGTCTCGGGTTCGAATTTATAACTTGTGTTGGGCAAGGCCGTGGTCTAGGCAACACGGAGTTTTCCTCCGTGGCATCCCAACAATTACTCCATTTACACACAGAAGAAGGCAATGGCAAACCACTTCTGGATCATCTGCCAAGAACGTATATGAACAGGTCCCAGTCCGAGAAGAGAAAAGGATGGAAGGATCCTGTTCATATGGACCTGTCGTCAGACAGAACACTAAATAAATAAAATAAAATAAGAAGTTATGTGCTTTGTGTTCACAGTGCACACTGCACTTCATGCTGTCCAGCACGGTGGAGCCGTGGGAACGAGGCGACGAAGACGATGTGTGTCCTCTGAATCTCTACGGGTTACCAACAGCCGGCAACTGGCTGTGAGTTCTCATACAAAAATCTGTCGATGCTGCACTCGAAACCTTTCAATTTTACTCATGAAATGATCGATGGTGTGATTTTACGCAATTATCAGGACTGCGTCTAATGCAGAGAAGACGTTCTATCCTTTGTACCTTTTCCAGAAGTCTTTTACTCAGTGCCAGAGACGAGCAGCTCCTACGTTGCTCAGACATTAATAACACGAACCTTAATACGCCTAAATGTTTACCATAGAAATAGTATTATGATAGCAGTACAAATGAATGCAAAAATTAACTGATGAAAATAACCAATTGTACGAGGTGCGATCGGAAAGTTTCAAGACTGTGTCAATAGCGGGCGAACCGGATGTAGTACGAGCTTCTGCCGCTAGGGGGTGCGGCCTACATTCATAGTGAATCAGTGTGCCAGCCGGCATCATCGAATTAGCATTTGTTTCTTAGTTACGGGCGTTTTGGTAGTGCATTACACCGACCCTCCTGCGATTTCCGGATGGCGTGTGCATCAAATTTTGCCAAAGACTCTCCAAAACGGCTACGGAAGCCTATGAAATGCTAAAGCAAGCATTTGGGGAGTCCGCAAACTTTTGTGTGGCATTCACGTTTTAAAAATGGCCGAACCTCTGTCGATGATGACGAGCGTTCTGGACGACCATCTTCGAGCACAACGCCCGAAAATGTTACGAAGATTCGGCAGGCCATTCACGAAGATCGACGTCGTACCATCAACGACTTGTGCGACATTGTTGGGATAGGCTATGGGACCTGTCAGCTGATTCTAAAGGAAGAACTCCACATGCGACGCATCCTGTCTGAGGACCAGAAGCAGAATCGACTTGACTTCTCGTTTGTCAGGAGCTCAAAGATCTTGCAAGAACCGACCCCAACTTCCTTTCTAAGCTCCGTGTGACTTCTTCCTCTTCCCAAAGATGAAAATTCAGCTAAAGGGAAGGAGATTTGAGACGATAGAAGAGATTCAGGCAGAATCGCAGATGGTGCTTGACAGGCTGACAAAGAAAGATTTCCAGGGATGCTTCCAGGCTTGGCAGCGGCGCTGGGATCGTTGTGTTCACTCCCAGGGGAACTACTTCGAGGGTGATGGATGAATTTAATACCTGAGATAAGTGTACGGGTTTTTATACGCGCAGTCTTGAAACTTTCCGATCGCACCTCGTATCAGCAATGTTTCAAGTAGAGAATGCCCTCTCGAGGTTCTACGGCCCGCGGTCACCCTCCCTTCCAGTAAAATCAAATTTCTTATCCGTGATCTATGAATTTTCGGATAATAAATTTGTGGTTTGCAGTATTCGAGGTCCTGACTACCAGAAGGCGAAACTTCAGGGCGCGAAACTGAGCCGCTGTCCTGTAGAAGACGGCGTGGTCCATACCTCGAAGTGGGGCACAGTGGGTCCCGGGGCTGTGTTAGCAGGGATAGCATCTGCGCTTGAGCCCCAGCAGGTTCAAATAACTCTCCTGCTGACCGAACCAATTGAAACCAGTGACACCGACAAATTGGAGAAGTTTGATCGTTACAGGACGATGTCTTCGTCCGCTCAACTACACAACACGTGGGCCGCTACTCTGGCAGGTAAAGTAAGCACTTTTCATTCCACGTACGCGTTTCTTGTCACTCCGACCGAGCTCGCTGTCTTATTATTATTATTATTATTATTATTATTATTATTATTATTATTAAGTGTTCTGTCTTACGACAGGTTCATTGCTCTGCCCAAACAGAGCTCTCCAGTTGTCCCTATTCTCGGCTTCTCGCTTTAATTCCTGGAACGTCATCTTCTTTCCTTGTTTAAGGTCGTCGGTTAGCTGTATCAATCTTCTTCCCAGTCCTCGCTTTCCTTCAACCTGGCCTTCGGTGATATCACTCAGTAATCCATTCCTTCTCATAATATGTCCCAGCCAGTTAGCTTTCCTTCGTGAATGTTTCTTTGCTCGTTGACTCTCCTCAATACTTCTTCGTTGGTCACTCGATCCGTCCACCTGATCTTCTCTATTCTTCTCCAACACCACATTTCAAAACTCTCCAGGTATTTCTGTTCCTTCTTCCTGAGTGTCCAAGTCTCTGCTCCATACGTCACACTTCACTAGTTAAACAATATAAAATTCCTCGTTGCTAGGCGACCTGGCAGAAGTGGCTGTGTACCAGGGACCACGACTCCAGGGCAATCTGTACATCGGGCCAGCTGGCAATTGGAACGACACGGAGATACCTCGTGTCCGGTACATGGACCAGAGGAACCAGGGTCTGTGGCAGATGACGGACGCTGAAGCCCTAGGAGACATTGATGGTACGCACTGCTGGTACATTCGAGAGCTTCGTAGCCCAGGGTTTAACATATATTTTCTTGGCGGTACGATTAGTATATTTCTGTTCTATATTCTGGGGATGCAGGATGACAGGTTTTTAACATGATTTCCCTCAGTCCCTCTAGGAAAATTCCTTAAATTAGACTACTTCATTATGTATAAATTACTTTATTGGACTGCAGGACTGATCCTGTCAGGGGCAGTGCAGAGTTGGAGAACGCAGCTGAGTAGCCTGCGTCTGTCTCAATTGCTCGATATGTACTACTCTCATCGCGGGGTCAACTTCGACCCCCAGTATAGTGCCTGCGAGCGGCAGGCCAGACTGAAGGAGCTCGAAGAAACGAGCGACTTGTTGCAGACAGAGGTAAATCGAGTCACAGGACCTATCAGTGCTTACAGAGCGTCCTTACGAACGCTCAGTTGGATTTATCTAATGCCCATCATGCATGCGGGTGAGAGAGGTCACGATGCCTACCATTCTCTTTTCTCTCGCAGACGACGAACTTCGCTCGGGTGTTGTCCTACAAGTCTCCGGAAGCCGTCCAGATCTCAGACGAGAAAATCCAGGAATTCAGCCTTAAAGCCGTTCAGGCTTACAACATTCATCTATGTAAGAGGAGTTAAAACTTGCTTAAACCTTTCCATACTCAGCTTTTAATAGAAATATATTCTTGTTCAATTTTTATCAGTCTAATAACAATAAAATATTATTATTAAATATTAAAATATTATTACAATTAACATTTAAATATTTAAGATATATTAAAATGAAATATAATGTAAATCGAACATTTCGATAGAGAGCATCATTTTAATATATTTAAATGTTAATTGTAATAATATTTTAATATTTAATAATAATATTTTATTGTTATTAGACTGATAAAAATTGAACAAGTATATATTCAACACAATATGACGTAACATTATCATCTCATAGAAATATATTATTTAGTTTTTATGTTCACGTAGCCTACAAAATCGCAGAAAACTGCTAAGGGTTGGAATAATTTTATCATGTTTTATCTGCACGACAGGCTTATTACATGTTAATAAAAATGTTTCCATTAAAACAGGGAATTTCTTGAGTGTCTGAGCAACTATCGACTGTCGATCTCTATTACTTGAGTCAATGTACTCGTATTCCACCCGTTGTTCCAGCCACTCTCTTGGGGGGCATCCGCTGTGACGACCAGTCGCCGCCCACGAGAGTCCACCTCAACGTGATCCTGGACGGCACCTGGACAACGTACGAAGCCACTCGAGTCCTGGCGTGAGTGGTTATGTGACTGCCAACTTCTCAACTCACAGCGGCAAATTAACTGCCCAGCAGGGCCGAAATCAGGGGTTCTCAGGCCCTTTCCAGAGCTGGGCTACATTCGTCCTTTCTTTTCTTCTCGCGAACCGCAAAGTTATACGACAATTTACTGAAACATCAAATTTCTCTCCTTTGTTTTTCGCGGCTGGATTGCTGGCATAGAATGTTGAAATTATCCATCGCTTCGACAAACATTACAGTTGCCATTTTCAGGATAAATAAGCAAAGTATTTTTTTGGGGGGGGGGGGCAGCCTTAAAAAGGCCAGACAGTTTTCTGATACCAGGTAAATATATTTCGGCATACTCACACAAGGTGACACAGTATAGAAAAGTGTACGCGGGCCTCATGCGGTCCGTGGGTTGAGAACACCTACTTTAAGGGTTCCATCCTCCACATTTAGAACCTTCCCTTGAAATGTCTAAGATGATACGTAATTTTATTCTGCTACACTGGCCGTAGATAGATAGAGCCCCATCTCCGAAACGTCGTTTTACGTATTATATTTTATTTACTAGGCGATGGATAATATCCAAGAAAATTTTTATTCAAATGACTCTTCACCATCGTCAAGAACTTTTAGATTTGATATAGTCTACAGGTCTTACGTCAACACATAATGGACTGAAATTCGCTCGCTCGTCATCTTTAAACGTGGAATTCTCATCGAAATCTACCGAGTAATTTCGTAGGCGAAACATGTATATGGTTTGAGACACTATCATTAACCCTTTGAAGACGCGAAATTCTGTTGACTTCAGGATCCGAGAATCGAGGTGAAAATTACATCATCGCTGTTCTCATTTTCAGACACCTGGCACACGAGGCCGATGTATCACATTATGGGAGCAGCATGGCAGTTATCAACGGGGAGGACGGGTCGTGGATTCTCCGAGAAACACGCGCTGCCTCGGACTTATTTAAGCTTCGAAATAGCACAGCCAACTCCTCTGCGGTAACATGTAAGCCTAGTGCTACAGACTATGCAAAGACTGGCATGACGTTCAATTACAGTGTAATAGTTATTATTATTATTATTTAGTGTTCTGTCTGACGACAGGTCCATATGAACAGGATCCTTCCATCCTTTTCTCTTCTCGGACTGGGACCTGTTCATATACGTTCTTGGCAGATGATCCAGAAGTGGTTTGCCATTGCCTTCTTCTGTGTGTGAATGGAGTAATTGTTGGGATGCCACGGAGGAAAACTCCGTGTTGCCTAGACCACGGCCTTGCCCAACACAAGTTATAAATTCGAACCCGAGACCCCAGGATTACAAGGCCAGCGTTCTAACCGCTAGACCACCTCATCTTATTATTATTTAGTGTTCTGTCTGACGAAAGGTCCATATGAACAGGATCCTTCCATCCTTTTCTCTTCTCGGACTGGGACCTGTTCGTATACGTTCTTGGCAGATGATCCAGAAGTGGTTTGCCATTGCCTTCTTCTGTGTGTGAATGGAGTAATTGTTGGGATGCCACGGAGGAAAACTCCGTGTTGCCTAGACCACGGCCTTGCCCAACACAAGTTTTAATTTCGAACCCGAGACCCCAGGATTACAAGGCCAGCGTTCTAACCGCTAGACCACCGTGGCTGTTAGTGTAATAGTATTTCGGATTTATTTCTGGCTCCCTCTTTCAGAACTACAAACTTAGTAGTATTTAAAGTAAAGAATTGAAGGCATAAGATTTGTAATAGCTACTGACGTATGCATTAGAAAAGTACGCTTTATGAGTTCTGTCCTCAACACGTTATCTTGTAAAGGCACGAACATTTTAAATACCCACTGTTATCACAAGACGCAACTGAGAAAAATCTATCACTGTGTGTGATAAAGGACACTTGGTCATGACCTGCCACGTTCTTGCAAAGTCCTTGATATTAAAAAATATTTGGTGAAAGAATCGTATTTAACTGATGCAATGTTCTCCAGGGCCAAGAAGCCTGGATCTGAAACTCTCACTGGCCACGTTCAGCAATTACTTAGCTGGGCGACTACAAGACGAGAGAACAACAAACGTCATCGGTGGCTCCAGTCACGTGATCCTCGTACTTGGCTACACAGCCACAATCAGTGACCGCGATTACACGGAAAGCTCCGAAATAATATCCACGTTCAAGCAACAAAATCCAGGTAACACGCTTTTCCACCGAAGCTAAATGTATTACGTCTGTGTACTTTACGGCGTAGGTTCCGTCTTCACTAGCCAATTCACCTTCTACGTCCAAAAATACGTCTGTAACTACGTTCACGCACGTTTAGGCAGAATGTCCTATTGCCACTCGAGAGGTTAGGATTTGACCCAGCCCAGAGATCGGTTCTCTTGACGTTTCTCGTCGTTTACCTAAGACCTTAAATTAAGTCAGACCTCTTCCTTCCAATTCATTGATCATTCTATCATTCGACGCTATACCAAGGTGATTCAAAAAGGACTTTACAACTTTGAAAGTGTATAGAAATTTATTCAGAAGGCTTACAGAATCGGTTGAGGTGTCATTTTGTAGCAAAACAATTAAAGTTTGACTCACGTTGTGCTGTAGTACCGAATTCCGTCACCGCGAGCTCAAGCGGCAGTGCATTTGAAAATGGCTCGAAAATTTTCTCACGCCACAGTTAGACGAAGATGACCAAGAAGGACGCATTCACTTCCAGCAAGACGGCGCACCACCTCACAGAAGTCCGGGATTTCCTCAATAACAGTTTCCCAGGTCGGTGGGTTGGTCGAACAGGGTCGATAGCATGGCCACCTCGTTCTCCAGATTTGACACCTCTCGATTTTTTCTTATGGGGTTTCATTAAAGATCGTGTGTATGTTCCACCCTTACCTGCCAATTAAGCTCGAATCACCGCCGCAGTTGCAGAAGTGACACCGGATATGTTGGATCGTGTTTGGCAAGAAATTGATTTCAGGTGGGATGTCTGCAGTATCACCAATGGCAATCACATCGAACCAAAATTACTGTTTGAGGTAAAACTTGATTTGTTTTGCTACAAAATGACACCTCAACCGATTCTGTAAGCCTTCTGAATAAATTTCTATACACTTTCAAAGTTGTTAAGTCCTTTTTGAATCACCCTGTATAGTCTGAACTACTGAAAGCGTCGTTAAACAAGCCAAGTATAAAGGCAAAAATTTCTTGTTTTAGTTTTCAAATGTAATTAACACATTACCTACAATATCATAGCCCACACTAATCACATAAAACTTCAAATAAATTATTCGTATTTTTCAGACGTGAGATTCGTTTATCTGGCATCAGAAGTCAACCATTATCGTTTCAAAGAACTGTCGATGATCGACCCTTCTTATCCTGACGTGGCAACTGCTTCTCCAGATAGTAAGGTTGAAACGGTGGTTTCAAAAATCATCAGCAGTATCTCGACAGGTAAGTTCATTTAAAATGGGAGAGAGGATTGATTACATATCTTATTTCAACATTTTCCGATACTACGGTGTATAATTAAAATATCAAGCATCTAAATAACATTTAATAATTATTTTCTTTCCTCAAAGAAAATACAAAGAGTGTTAATTGGTTTATTTTTTAAGACTACTTATAAAAATAATAGTCTACATTTGTAAATACAGAAAAAAATGTCTAAACTGTGCAATATAGAAGAAATAGAGCTGACCAGTATTTTTGTACGAAGATTCAGACTCGGTCACTTATATTTTATTCATCTAATTTCAGTTCCCGGGAGGATAACGGGCGCCTACTGCGACGACGATAAAAATCAGGATACACGAACGGGATTCGAAGGCTACGTCACACCTGGCTTCCCCACCAAGTACCGCATACACTCGCTCTTCCTCGAAAACACAGAGGAAGTCAGACTGAAGGTAGTAACTCCTTCCACGTTACACACAACGTCTGTCGTTTACGAACACGTAACTTCGGTCCCTTTTCGTCGACAAACTATCTGGCAAATCCCAAGATGTCGATATTGGGGTCTTCTGGGTTGTGATGCTGCGTGGAATTGTGTGACCAACGTTTCGGAAGAACATACATATCTGAAGATGTAAGCAGAACGTTCCTCCGAAACAATGCCATCCACCTACTAAGCCACACTGAGGAACAACCCAGACGACCATGACCCTTCGTATTCACACAAAAGTAATATTCAGTTTCAGGGAAGTGGTCACGGAAATCTACGCACGTGCGTGTCGCGTGACCAGGGAAGTATCGGGACGAACTGTATCGAGGTGAAGGACCTTGAAGAGGCGGTTCTCAAGATCCCCTCTCCTTGCGCTGGTTACCCCTACCAATGTCCACCAGCGTACCTGACCGTCACAGTAACAAGAACCTTGACGCGGTGTGCAGGTACGCACAATTCCACAACAACAGAATTCAGGTGTTCTGGAAAACTTTTTGAGCAAAGAGTCGCTGTTGTTAATAAACTGTGCATTCTTCATTCGTTCCTGCCTGTTGAAGGTGGGGAAAAGCTTCCCCCAATACACGATCAGTTACTTACTGCGAGCTGTACTGAGGACATGACAGCTGTTTTACTCAGTTTTAAATAAAATCAACCTTCTGACATGTTTCCCCAATCTTTCTACCGAAGTTATGACGTCACAAGTTAATTTGCACATTTTTTTAACTGATCGTGTATACATAACCTCTTAGGTAGGAATTGCAAATACGCGGGCACACGGAACTGCATGTTAATCCATACCACACATGATGAATGATTTGAGAAAAGTGATGTTTTCTGTACTCACCATCGACACCCCAGCCAGTATGAAGAACTCTGGAATAAGCCATCATTCTGTTTCTCCGGAAGAAATGAGTATCACTTTATGCACCAATTGAAAATCTTCACCATTTCCACACACTACACAACACTTATCAACAAACAACAACATCGAATTTTGTGTTCACGTAATTTGGTTACACGGAAATATCAGACCAATACTTATCAGCGAGAGATCGATTCGTAGTCACGCAGATGTCATTTGTTTTAAGTATGAGGCGGAGACATTTTAAGACTAACCCTACATGTTCACACTGTTGTCCCGAAAATAAACAAACCTGATTAGTCACACTGCCATTTTGTCACTGTGGGCTGGGATACAAAAGTGAAATCACGTATTATTTGTACACTGCACATAAAACTACGCGAGTCCGGCTAAAATCTGTTAAACAACCCCCATTCTTCCCCATATAACGTGGCGCTATCTGCATGTCATCGCTCCAAACAAAAACAACTGAAACACGACACCGCTCTGTGGCAGTCAATTGTTTCAGAGTGCGTTCACTTATTTATGGCAAGGTAAATGCGGTCATGTGAGGGTGGGTTCAACTTGGTTTCGACATATGTAATACAGATAACATTACACTCTGCAGCTACTAATATATCAATCATAACCAATTATAACACAAAATAAACAAAATTTTGGTTTCTGCCTCCAAATAAATACATTAAAATACCTTTACAAATATCAGTCTTTTAATGATGTTTTAAGAAGTTTTGAGACAGACTTTTTTAGATAAAATATTCTCGCCTGGATCGTAGAAAACATTCTCTTAATTTAATATATCTTCTTCGTGAAAGTAATTCTGGTTTGTCATTGCCATTTTAAAATAATTTATTAGCTATCTTATATTTAGACAAACCTCCTTTTAAACAGAGATGATCTGATTTATAAGCACGTGAAGTTAATACCAAGTGTTTGTATTGGGACTTTAAAATAAATGTCAGTTTCGTAAACTAAGTTTATTAATTATAAGGACTCTGACCAGAATTGTGTTTATTCCGTTTCAGAGGACGACTGCCGATATCCGGATCAAGTGAGATTTCTAATGCGTCACGAGGGCCTCAGATGCTTCAGGAGTCCAGATTTTACAGACAGCAGTACGGTTGTTGCATCTGGGAATTCAAACCTTTATCTGTACGTGGCTTTCCAAACTTTGTCACTCTACGTGGTTTCTAAGATAATCGGAACATTTTAATAAGGTTACATCACATCTGAACAATAAAATATTCATAATGACTTTTATAAAATGAGGTGTCTAAAAGAATTTCAAAAATACGTTAACTTATATTTTCAACACTGCCAGGTAAACAAAAAATCCAACGCTCTTGTACCTAAACGAAAACAAAACGTGCAACAATATTGTTTACAATTTTCTGAAGAAAATATTTGCACGCAAATCAATATTGCATGAAACATATCTGCGTGGTTATATGGGTACTGTTGTATAGTATATGATACGCCATTTTCAAAACACACAAATCAAGGTGTGACGAAGTCCATGGTAACAAAAAACTTGATGTATTCTATAAAATACCTTCACACAGTCCTTCAGTATTATGTAACACACTTATAAGAAAAATAAATTACACAGCTCGCTCCTTATCGCTCACGTAGGACATTGCCTTTAACTAAATTTCAATAGAATAAAAATTATCTTTTACGTTTTATATTTACTAGACGATGGATAATATCCAAGAAAATTTGTATTCAATTGACTCTTCACCATCGTCAAGAAGTTTTAGATTTGATATAAATTTCAATAATTTGCAGAAAGTGACCATCAAAGTTAATTTGATCAATATATAAATCGTACTTATTTATAATGTAATACAATATATTTCAGCTATTAGCTTGTTACATATTACAATAATTCACACACGTTTCATAACAAAATGACAAGAAACAGTTACATATATCAGGTGCAATGGTTCCTCGAACTTAAAAATTAATTTTTGTGTTCATTACATTCTACAGTTTGGTGTGCATTTTCATGACCGAACTGAACATAACATAGATCATAATATCAATATTTGTGCAATACGTGACTGAAATGCCTAAGAAATTCAATATCTGACAAAATGGTTTCACTACCATCTTCAGGCAATAATTGGTTGTCGTGTTGGAATCATTTTTATTTTTTTCCAAAATTCATCAGATACTGTCATCATTTCTGATTAATTGGCTTCGAAATAGTTTTGTTAAGTCAGAAAAGAGCGTTTTGTTTCGGGGGGGGGGGGGGAAATTAATCAAAATTTGAAGCTCAAAACTAGTTAAATATCGTTTAATGTGACCAAGAATTACAGGTACGTTAAATTAAGTGTTGTGAAATCTACCATTAAAGTATACATTTATACATTTTAATTATAAAAATAGTCTATTTTATTGGTTTCAATAACATGTTAAACAAATAAAGAAACTTGACTTCGTGAATTCTTCTGAACTTGGAAGCTGACCTCCAGATAACACGGGTTACTTGCCCATACGCTGAATAGACCACTCTTGCTGACACAGGGGGCATCGGTTGTTCTGTTTGACCCACAGCGACATACAACAGTAATGGAATGAGTGGTTACACTCACCCCAAACCACCACACAGTCCTGACGCCCATAGCGCGAGTCCTGTTTGCTCTCAGCCTGACATCTCAGGCAAGCATCTGTTGAACAAAATCAGATGATTTGAGGTTAGGACGCCATTCCAGAAAACAAAAATACCACGCATTCAAGCATCTAATGGGGCAGTCGTAAGTATTATCCACGTACTAACCTGTAGAAAAGGATCCCATTCAGAACACCTAGAAAATCAGCTTAGATTCTATCAAAATATCTTTCAAATACAAATCTAGAGCAACTTCCTGGATGCAGGGCTTTAACATTAATTCCTAGAGATGATAATGTTGCGTCATATTGTGATGAATTATAATTGTTTAATTTTAACCGTCAAATCACAATAAAATATTTTATTAACATTTAAATGTTAATTGTAGTAATAATATTTTAATGTTTTAATATTTAATAAAATATTTTATTGTGATTTGACGGTTAAAATTAAACAATTATTAATTCCTAGTGTGAAATGGCTATCCTGATTACAGTTTTTCGTGGTTTTATTCAATCCCTCCAAGGAACTGTCATAATAGCACCTAAAATTAATCCATGGCAATTTCCTCCGAAACTACACGATCTCGGATAGCTCTGACTGGGTTAGGATAGCACAGCAGACACGACTCAGTTCAGCACCAACACAGAATATGGGAATCAAATGGGGTTCGAGGATAAATTTGACCATACCTTAAACTACTGTTTCTGTTATGTGCTGCACTATGTTGTACTTACAGCTTTTACCTTCCAAACCAGATCATAACTTCATAATTTAATACAGTCTGAAAAATAAAACCCAAACACTAACAGTTTCACATGTGCTATCATGTGGAAGTCACATGGAATTTCACAGGGTGGGGACCCCAGCCAACTGCCGCCAGGATGATACGTAAGGTTTCACATGGAACAGAGAGATTGTAAGACTTTATACAGCAGGACACACTAATGAATGGAAATTTACTGTGAAAGTTGTCCTGAATTTGCAAGTTACCTCAAACACAAGATAAGGGCACAGACAGTACCAATTCTTAGTAGTGGGGGAACATAGGGCTGTCAGTTCTGGTATCGAAAAATATAATACAGTGAAAAGCTATTCAATATCGATTTGGATTCAGCAAGTCACGTAACTTATCGGTACCAAAATATTGCTAGTGTTACGTACTTAAAAAATCGTAACACCGTCCACTACATTACAGATATGACAACGTTGAAGGCAATTATAATATTTAAACTAATTAACAAGTTTAAATTAAAATTAAAAATAACTTTATAATTCATATGGAATAAACGACAATTCGTAACATAAATAAAGATAGTTCACAGTGTTTAAGGCTGATTAGTATTAGGTACTTGTCAATTTAAAAATTATCTAAACCGATAAGACGAGCTACTGACATCGTCGTTAAATAACCCCAAAATAAATAAAGACAAATTAATAAAATGTATAAAACAATTCGAATCGATACGCACGTCTTCGATATAAAATTCCATATCGACTGGAATTCAAAGTAAACATAAAAACAATGATGTCTGCGCGATTATGCACTACACCAGGGGTGGCCAACCCAAATGATCTTTCGGGCCACTTTGGAAATGCATCATAACTCCGCGGGCCACATATAAAATTATATATCCCCATATTAGATTTAGATACACTATAGACATTTTTTTGGAGTGAAAAATTGAAACATAATGAGTTATTATTATTGTGTTTACTATTATTCTTACATGTAAACATAGATAATATAATAATAATGATACTAAGCGTACATTGTAAAGAAATATATAGCACTAAAAATTAAATATAAAAAATATATAAATATAATTTTTGAATATATGGATGCACAAATAATGTATTTTTTAATACATTGATTTTCACTACTTTGGCCATTATAAAATAAATATATTTTGTAAAAGTGTGATGAATCTCGCGGGCCGGAAAAATGTTCAAGGCGGGCCACATGCGGCCCGCGGGTTGGCCACCCCTGCACTACACCATGAAGGAATATATTAAACATGGAAGGACGTGAAGCTTCACAAAACAAGATCTCACACACAGATTTCTTTATTCCTTGTAAACTGGGTGAGTCCGAGGCGTATAAATACATGCCCCTGTCCAAAATCTACTGCCCAGCCTGAAATAATGTAAATAAGGTCTCATCTTGTAGACCCTTAAAAAGATGAGCGTATAATACAGAAACTTCATACGCCCAGTAAATATGAGCTCGGTGAAGTTGGGTGAAGGATTGAGAGAAACATCGAAGACTGTACAGCGGTTTTGGAGATGAAACATATTAATGTATAGTTATGACCTCCAGATTACGCGTCAATTTTATGCAAACTTTGCACAGAACACACAAAAACACGCTTCGTATTATAATATGGTAAGATGCATAATTTAAGAAAATAATCTTTGTCACAAGGAAGTTTGTTCTGTGACGCAAATGACCTTATTATCAGCAATGAACTTTGACCGCTGTGGTGATTTTGTCCCGGAACAAGGAGCATTTTAGAACTGGAATCATCGTTTCCTTCAAATCCACTCATCCCCAGCTGGCCTTGTAATCCTGGGGTCTCGGGTTCGAATTTATAACTTGTGTTGGGCAAGGCCGTGGTCTAGGCAACACGGAGTTTTCCTCCGTGGCATCCCAACAATTACTCCATTCACACAAAGAAGAAGGCAATGGCAAACCACTTCTGGATCATCTGCCAAGAACGTATATGAACAGGTCCCAGTCCGAGAAGAGAAAAGGATGGAAGGATCCTGTTCATATGGACCTGTCGTCAGACAGAACACTAAATAATAATAAGATGAGGTGGTCTAGCGGTTAGAAGGCTGGCCTTGTAATCCTGGGGTCTCGGGTTCGAATTTATAACTTGTGTTGGGCAAGGCCGTGGTCTAGGCAACACGGAGTTTTCCTCCGTGGCATCCCAACAATTACTCCATTCACACACAGAAGAAGGCAATGGCAAACCACTTCTGGATCATCTGCCAAGAACGTATATGAACAGGTCCCAGTCCGAGAAGAGAAAAGGATGGAAGGATCCTGTTCATATGGACCTGTCGTCAGACAGAACACTAAATAAATAAATATGAAATACAGAAGCAGTAATTGTGATGCAATAATTTATTACTCATAACTGGATTTGAACTTATATAGTTGTCAATATATCCAGATGTTCAAATGTTGAAAGTACAGAGCTCAATGAACTTTATATGTTATGTCACGTGCCAATTTTGTACGATAAGTATCCATCGAATAAATTCATAAAACTACATTTGCTCCTCATGTGAAGTCGGATTTAAATTTTACCAACATTAATAAGTCCAATTCAATGTTCTAATATCGGTGTAGACCCCGCGAAAATAAATTTTATCCAAATTCGTTCCACAGCTTCTGAGAGGCGGTCATATAAACTTACTTCCTGCAAATAACAGATGAAATATACACCAATACAAAATTATTTGCAAAAAGATTATCGAAAACTGCGCCAGAGACCTCATTTAGAAGCGATAGCTGTATAAACAATTTAGATACAAAGCGTATCATGTGAGACACGTCTGATCGCCATGTCAAAACAGTATTAGATGAAGTGTTCTCGTAATGTGGACACTGACCTCTTCGTTTCTCCTGTATTGGATAGGTCGTGGACTTGTTATCTCTGAAAACATATTAACAGACAATACGCGTCTATAATGGTCGATTTCAATATTTAGGCTGTACCAGGACCATCAGTGTGTTCAGTCCTTCATTCTGAGACCGTGGGGTACGTCGTCTGAAAATAATTCAGAAACGCTGTCGTAAATAAACATTTTTGGACCTAAATATGCAATCAGTGGGCTAATTAGATTTGTGCTGTACAGTGCGAGACACACAGGGTACCAGGCTTCAGAAACCTAGCGTTGTTTCACCGATAAAATATATCAAAATTGACGGGAAAAGTTTAATTAAAATTTTGAAGCACTGTTCACAGCTTCGAATAAAATTACGGGATATGGAGTACCGAACGGTATTTTCTCTAGGACACCAGGTTGATGGAGTTACTTTTACCTGAGTATTTAAGCGACACCATTGACTTATTTGCTACATATATCATGATCCGTAAGTGTGTAGTTTGTACGGGTGTCGAGATCTGGACACAGTCTTCCTGATATCAAGAAACTGTCAACGAGATCTAACAATTAAAAGGTAAGAATACAGATGCCATTTCTTTAATTTACTCTTTATATATTAACGTTCAATATTTTCAGACTTGTCTGACGAGACAGTTGCTATAGTCAGGTGTTTCGACTAGCTTGCGGATATAAGGAAAATAAACGGATATACTACGTAAACCAAGGACATTACTGGCATAGGAACTGAGACAGCGAGCCACTGGGACAAATATTTACAGAATGGATAGTATATGCTCCCTTATCTAATACCCCTCTGATCTCCTTGCCATTTATTATTAACGGGCCTCGAGCGCACAGATTCGCCCCGACTACAATAAACCTAGATTTCACCTATTGAACTCCGGCTAAAATTTTCTGACGACAGTTAAACCAAGACTTCGCCTGTATCACAGATCTTCTTAAACACGACATGACAATCATAACGTAGTTCATGAAAACTGGCAAGTATATAGAAAAAAAATACTCA
This sequence comes from Zootermopsis nevadensis, assembly GCF_977971745.1. Classification (NCBI taxonomy): domain Eukaryota; kingdom Metazoa; phylum Arthropoda; class Insecta; order Blattodea; family Termopsidae; genus Zootermopsis; species Zootermopsis nevadensis. The sequence continues at coordinate 1,364,170 of NW_028259135.1, forward strand.
TATCACCGTTGGGTGAAATTCATATAAAGTGCGGCAGAACATAAACCTAACCTAACCTAACCTAACCACAGCCGATTGTTAATAAAGTCCACTTCCGTGATTACCAAATGGCAATCGCCTCGAACTAATACCGTTGTTGTTGGGAAGAAGGCATCGAAGAGCCAGACAACGTAGTTCTCGCAATACTTCAGAGATGGCTCTGAAGATGAAACAAATCTGTGGCATTTTCCGCGCGCGACCAAGGTTCAAACTGCACGGTGCAGAATGGCCTTGAGTGGCACGCACTACGCTTCAGTGTTCATGAAATTCCCCGCCTCTGATGAAACAGCAAGGTATAACCGTCATCAGAAGAGCTCGCCACCGCCCCATATCCCGAGGGACAAAAATCCATTTCCAACATTATTTCATCACGATCCATGTTATTCCCATCTACGTCTAGGTCTTCCGAGTGGGGGTCTTTCCTTCAGATGTTGCTGTTATTCAATCCACCTCCCTTCTCGGGTGTAAGTTTCGCATGAAAATATTCCTCAAAAATAGCGAAATATGACCTAATTTGTTATGAAAAAATTTTTGCTAAAATTTAAAAAATCGTCTTGTATTTCAATCATGTTATTTATTCTGAGGAAATACTGACACTCAATAGATGAACTGAAATGCGGAAACACAACTTCATAGAGTCAGGCGGTACAATAATTATTGTCTGAGTTAATGAACTCAGTATTGCTTTCGTGGCAGACAGAGTTATCACCTGCAATCAGACTGACAGCTTAATCAACGAGAATAAAAGGGCATTTGAATTGTTTCATTTTAGGATACGACTGGTTGACCGTGAGATTCTTAAGAATGAAATAAAAAATAAGAAACACATTTCTAAAGGCAAGGTTATCTTGGGCGGAGCCACTCGATTATTCCGCGATTTATAATTCGGCAAAAGTGGTCTTACTTCGCGCACAAACGGATGTTGAAATTCGTTGATATCGGAAATCCTTATCTTTCCTGATAAGACAGTTTTAATGCGCTAATGCATTCTTGGAATAAATTGCATAAGGAAATAAATATTCGTCGCTTTGCCACGCAAAGTCGATACCATGTTGCCGCGCGTGGCAGAACGAACAATGCCGCTCTCGAACGTGCCGCGCGTCGAGCCAAATCGGAGCGGTTCTTTGTCCCGCGGCAAAGGGATTTCAGTGTGCTGTGTTCTCTCAGTTGAGACGGTCTTCCGTCGTAGCAAAAATGGAGAATGAAAAGTGTGTAGCTCTCATACAGATTTATAAATCTAAAGAGGTGTTGTAGAATTCAAAAATTGTTAATTACCATAACAAAAGTAAACTCTTCGCTCGATCAATGAGGTTATGTGTTCGAAATCCGATAATGACGTTCGAGTAAAATTTTTTAACTGTATCCTCCACTAATTCAAATGTCATATTTGCATATTGCATTCGCTGACGATACAATTCCTTAATCCACCAACGCACTTTTCGTTTCGGTTTTCTTATTTTCTTCCAAAATGTTGAACATCAACATAAAGGCAGCCGTTGCACGTGCTGTATTCGTGGTGATCTTGCGAGAACTGCCGAACAGCGTCGATCACAGCCGAACACGGCTGCCGCGCTCGATGTTGGTAACCACGAACACGGTTTTAAGGCTTTGACCGGGATGTTCTTTTGTTAAATCTTATGTGGTACCGCCTGATTCGACTTCTAATGGTTAAGTGAAGTGTTTTCTTCGCGGTACGGTCTGGATTCGTAAATAATATTCAGACGATCTTCGGCTTCAAAGGGTTAACCAGCTGATTTTCGTAATGGTGAGGTGTAGTGTTTTCTTCGCGGTACGGACTGAATTCATAAATAACATTCAGACGATCTTCGGCTTCAAAGGGTTAACAATAAACGAACGAACGAGTTTGCCGCGCATGAACAGCTGCGCGCGGCAGCTGCGCGCAGTCGATACACGGCTTAAACAGAGTGCTTACTTCATGTACGAGCCAAATTCCTTCGAATTCAAAGAAACAGTTAGATCACTAACTGCTGACGTATGTGTGATGAAAATCGATGTTGTGGTTGCGTCAAGAAGCTAGTACTATTTCACACTTACTACGTTTTCTGTGTGTTTATGGCGTAATCTGCAAATACGACTGGTGCCACCTGTACAATCACACTTCTCCTTAACATGTCAACACAGAATGAATACGACAGAACATTCATTTAACTCGGGACAGAATCGGGTGGCTCGTGAACATGACAATGAAATTTCGGATTTCATAAAATACTAGGAATTTCTTGACTAGCTGAGCGTAGGCTTACCAACAGCTTCTCAACGACTCTGCTCCATTCATGTGTTACGTATGACTGACAATGTTATCAGTAATGATGCTAGATGATAGAATGTCCTATTTTACAAGCGCTGTGACCATTAGGCAGCTTTTATAATCGCTTTTAATGGAAATAAAAGTACGAAATGAACAACAAAAACGTTTCAAAATAAATAATTCTCGTTGAATTTCATAAGGGATTTTCCAGCAGAGAATAATTAGACAGTGCCCAGCGCAAACAAATAATAGCATGGAACTTTTCCATTGTTTTTTTCCAGAACAATCTTTGATCGTATGATGATGACCACCGACAACTGCAATCATTTTAGCTGAGTTTCAAAATACTTCCCAGAGAAAGGACTGTGTATATATGCAGCTCCTTCACACGGAATATGCATTACAGAATTTCCGTTCCTCCTTACGGTCAATATTGAAACAATTTGACACATGTTAAGGATAAATTGACTTCAATAACTCTAGTCCCTCATAAAACATGACATATCTCCATTGAACCTTTGTGCTTCAAGATTTATAAATGATAATAAACACTTTGAAAGTTGGTTCTGTGACGTCAACAGTCTACGAATGATGGGCCTGCCTTACTAACAACCAATGGCGTACGTGTCTAAAGCCACACCTCCACAGACGTACAAAAATTCCTTGTTGACCTCTTTTGTTGCGTCAGCTGAGCGAACGTGGCTGACATCAGCTGCTCGTCTGGTGATTGCAGTTCGAGCAAGCACAATTACGATATAGAGCATGCTGAAGGAGCGATTACAGCGGAAATAGTCCACCAACACGTGATTATGAAAGTTATTAACGACAGAAACACACAGCACTGCCACGCAGGAAAAAACGCCTCACTCTTTTTGAATAAACATAGCCACGGTGGTCTAGCGGTTAGAACGCTGGCCTTGTAATCCTGGGGTCTCGGGTTCGAATTTATAACTTGTGTTGGGCAAGGCCGTGGTCTAGGCAACACGGAGTTTTCCTCCGTGGCATCCCAACAATTACTCCATTCACACACAGAAGAAGGCAATGGCAAACCACTTCTGGATCATCTGCCAAGAACGTATATGAACAGATCCCAGTCCGAGAAAAGGATGGAAGGATGCTGTTCATATGGACCTGTCCTCAGACAGAACACTAAATAATAATAAGATGAGGTGGTCTAGCGGTTAGAACGCTGGCCTTGTAATCCTGGGGTCTCGGGTTCGAATTTATAACTTGTGTTGGGCGAGGCGGTGGTCTAGGCAACACGGAGTTTTCCTCCGTGGCATCCCAACAATTACTCCATTCACACACAGAAGAAGGCAATGGCAAACCACTTCTGGATCATCTGCCAAGAACGTATATGAACAGGTCCCAGTCCGAGAAGAGAAAAGGATGGAAGGATCCTGTTCATATGGACCTGTCGTCAGACAGAACACTAAATAATAATAAGATGAGGTGGTCTAGCGGTTAGAAAGCTGGCCTTGTAATCCTGGGGTCTCGGGTTCGAATTTATAACTTGTGTTGGGCGAGGCGGTGGTCTAGGCAACACGGAGTTTTCCTCCGTGGCATCCCAACAATTACTCCATTCACACACAGAAGAAGGCAATGGCAAACCACTTCTGGATCATCTGCCAAGAACGTATATGAACAGGTCCCAGTCCGAGAAGAGAAAAGGATGGAAGGATCCTGTTCATATGGACCTGTCGTCAGACAGAACACTAAATAATAATAAGATGAGGTGGTCTAGCGGTTAGAACGCTGGCCTTGTAATCCTGGGGTCTCGGGTTCGAATTTATAACTTGTGTTGGGCGAGGCGGTGGTCTAGGCAACACGGAGTTTTCCTCCGTGGCATCCCAACAATTACTCCATTCACACACAGAAGAAGGCAATGGCAAACCACTTCTGGATCATCTGCCAAGAACGTATATGAACAGGTCCCAGTCCGAGAAGAGAAAAGGATGGAAGGATCCTGTTCATATGGACCTGTCGTCACACAGAACACTAAATAAACTAACTATGTAGCGATCATGAAGTTAGGTCACTTGTTAAATCGGTCCGACTCACCAGTCCATAAATGTCCGTCATTGTTTTCATAATTCACGTGGGTTCTAATGTTTCAATAATTTGGGAAGTCTATTTTTTCTGTCAAAATGTTGAATTTATATTTAAAAAATATTTTCTGTCTTTATTTATTTTAATGTCTTCGTTTCCTTTATGATATACTCAAGTCAATGTCACCTTTCCTTCTCATGAATTCCGTTTCAGAGGCTGTAATTTTCGTTTTATTTATTTTTTAAAATCTAATTCTCCAATCCATACAAAAGTGTCATTAAGGCTGTGGCATTATAAATCCTTGCTCTACGATGTTTCTGGATTTTGATAGCTTTAAAATCGATAATGCCTATAAAACTCTTAAAATTTTTACAATTTACCTTCTACACCTACTCTCCTTAGAGAACATAATAAATAATAGAAAGGATAATAATTTTCCTAAAATCGAAGGACACGTAAGAAATAGACCAAAATATATAAAAAAGGATCGAAACAATACAAATATTATGTAACATCCCCAGTTCGCAGTAAAAACAAACAGAAATGTGAGACTTCTCGACCTTGGAACAGAGGGTAAGAAATAAGCATCCTTGGCGCCCATTTGAACAACAGTGTCTTCAAGATGACATCTCATGCATCGGATTCAGACCAGGGTTACCGAGAGCCCTTAGAGCAGAGCTTCCTGAACGGTTTTGACATGAAAGGAGAGAGAAACCGCTAAATTATCAATAGACGATAGAGTTATCATAACAGGAAGATCATCTTTCGTGTTCCTGTCAATCATGTATTGCGTTCTCTGTATCCACCTATTTAGTATTAATGACGACACTGATTTTCCACCATATTTTATCAGCACTTCGAAATGATACTTACATATCGAGATATTCAAAATTATCACAGTGGTGAAGATAATATTCTAGATTAAATCACTGTGCCTCTGTGAGGTAATCTTAAAGCTGTACCCATCAGAACACATGAAAGCCTGTCGTCTGTTGTTCGTTCAGTGGTTGTGGAACGAATGCTTTTAGGATGGGTCGTCACTAACCGCGAAATCTTGCGCATGCGCGTATATCGAATTCCTAGCAGGGATTTTCTCCTGATCTGTGGACTGTACTTCTGTAAAGAATGCGCACCAAACTGTCCGATTCAAAGCTTTAGAAACGGCGACTGAATTTCTGGGAGCTGTCAACGGTGATAAGGAAATATCACGTCCTTACGAAGTATAAAAACATTTGCCGTAGGCAAGAATCGACATCGAAATATACTGAACAGAAGCCCAATGTTGTTCTGGAGACTTCCGGCTTCTTCAAGGAGCAAACAACATGCAAGTCATAAGGTAGTTTTATTAACACTTTCATTGTAGAGTCACAACTTTAATTTTACGATCAGGAAGACTGTTATAAATATCATCTGCGATGAAATACAGAATACGTTTATAATAAGAAGGCAGTTTTAATACATGAAACTCAGCATCGAGAGAGTTAAACATGTCATTTGATTCTGGAAGAATTTCGTACCCGCGCTGGACGAACACTGTCTACAATTATAAACAGATGGCGTTAATGCAAAACAGAGTTAACCCACAACTTGCACTTATCGGGGAAATAAGGTATGAATTTAATTAAGGCTTTGACCGGGATGTTCTTTTGTTAAATCTTATGTGGTACCGCCTGATTCGACTTCTAATGGTTAAGTGAAGTGTTTTCTTCGCGGTACGGTCTGGATTCGTAAATATTATGAAGACGAGCTTCACCTTCAAAGGGTTAACCAGCTGATTTTCGTAATGGTGAGGTGTAGTGTTTTCTTCGCGGTACGGACTGAATTCATAAATAATATTCAGACGATCTTCGGCTTCAAAGGGTTAATTACAGAAGATAGAAACAAAATTTAGTAACAGAAGAGGCTTTCGCCTACGTTAAAATATTTTCCCCGAGTAATTAAACGTCTTTTTAATTTTCTGAACCTTCAAACCTTATTTTTCCCCAAAACCGCAGATTGTGAATTAATTCCTTTTTTGTGTAAGAACATCCAGGAATAGTCTCACGTTACAATAATAATTAGTTTAACTCATCAGCACTGTCTGATTAATCGCTTACTTCTCACTTAACACTAATTAATTTACACTGTCAGCACCGTATTCGTACTTTACACTAATTAGTTTAGCGTGTCAGCACTGTATGATTAAATCGCATAGTAAAATCTGTGCTTCATGAACAAGGCCTCATATAAACTATCACCGGCGCCACAAATCTGCAACGCCTTTCACGACTATTAAATTAATCGGTCGAATTAACCATGGTCAATATGACATCATCACTAATAGCCGAAAGCCCTACCGCAATTGAACTACGCAGATCTAGAAAGTTCCTGCCTTGAAAGGACGATACAGACCTCTATCTATTAGACGCATAAACACTGTTCTTGAAAACAGCTTCCTACACTTAACACTATTCGCTGCCATAAAACACATTGAAAATGACACTTCCTACTATATTCTCCATGACGTTACACTGAAATTAATTAGCCCACATGGACACTGTCCATTTTCTTGTAATGAGCAGGATTATACCTGAGTATATAAATTATTTCACCGGATGCAATGTTTTGTTGAAACTTCAAGCTCTCAAAATCGTTAAGTAATACTCGCCACCTTGAGAACCAAGTACGAAGATAACTTCTCAAAAGATTACCGATGTTTCAGAGGCACCTGCTGCCTCCATCATCATGACAATGAGTGACTCAATGTTGTTCTATAGAGGTTATTAAAATTTAATTTTAAGGCAATGAAAGAAATGTCAGAATTACACTAAATTTAGTACACTGGCCAGTTATAAATTATAAATAAAAGAATCAACAAATACGTAAAATGGCATTCACATGCGATAATTTGAATTGTAACACAAACAAAACAACAAGATACAAATGACGTGAATGCTCCCATTTAGGACAGAAAGACAGACACACATACATATACCTGTATATTTCAAAATAAATTATGCGTGTGTAGAAACAGAACTGGTAAGCCTACGCTAAATAGATCATTTTATTGAAACGTTTAGATAACATTTATTCAAATTGGCTGTCACAGGCCGTCATACCAGCATCCGGTAGTCAAACATGACAAAAGGATTAAAGATTTTCAAGGCGGCGAGTACGAAGATTGCTGTCTTCTGGGTTGTAGCGCCGTGTAGTCTGGTAGAAAACCCCCCTCCTGCTGGCCACGTCCCCCAGCTCCTATTGGGTCCAGGCCCTCACGCGACCCTGACTCTGCTTCCCCATTGGTCCGGCCAAAGCTCAGCCTTGACCAAAAGTTTCCTATATTTCAACCAGATTCCACACTCGCGACTTACTCATCGCCCTGATAATGGAGGCTGCAAGGACCTCTTATTTTTGCTAATACTTATAACAGTCATAATATCCATTTAAAGTAAAAAACTGCATTTCTTCTGCATCATGTTTTTCTGCACTGTAAACGAGACGCGGATTCCGATGGAAAAGGGGTACTTACTAAAGGACCAACAGGACATTTCTCTCAGCGCCGATACGAAACGTGTTCTGGAACTTGAAAATGAGTTTCCTCCTTGAAGGACAAGTTGTTCGTGATGACCGTTGTTAGAAATAAACGTTATATAAAAAAAGACAAGTGTGCAACCTTTTCCAGAGACGGATTTCTGTCCAGGCACCAGTAAAGATTTTGTTCTTTGGGTACATGGGAAAGAGATGAAATGATTGTGCCTTAAGAGACAAGTAAATAAGTATCTGCGATGAAAATTGTACAGAAAGGTTTGTTCCTTTGTTCAAGTTCAAACGGAATTTTTGAAAAAACTTCCACTTTCCTCGTTGGAGAGGGGGACAGATGGGTGTGGAGCGAAACTGAATAACTCGGAGACAGACTTGTTACAGTAATCTTACCCGATCTCACCCGGAACTGAAACCAGACCTCCACGTTTAAGAAGCAAGTTTCTAGACAATATGGCCCAAGTTACGTTGATAATGATAAATCCTCAAGAATTCTACATTCTGATAAAACTCGGACCATCTACAACATTCACTTCATGATCCTATCCCGATAAGATTAATAATAAATATGTTAAAAATAAGTCAAAACTTATCGATTATGGAAGAATCAGCTGATAAGATATCATCACCTAGATATACAGATTGCATGTCATTATGTACTGATACATATTTCCTCTACTACGCAATGGGAGACGTACCACCATAGTCTATATTTTTCGTATATCAAATCTAAAACTTCTTGACGATGGTGAAGAGTCAATTGAATAAAAATTTCCTTGGATATTATCCATCGTCTAGTAAATATAAAACGTAAAAAACGACGTTTCGGAGATGGGACTCTATCTCCGTCTTCAGGTTCCTACACAGTTGGGCCCACTAGATAGAGCTAATCCCCATCTCCGGAGATATCTAGTGGGCCCAACTGTGTAGGAACCTGAAGACGGAGATAGAGTCCCATCTCCGAAACGTCGTTTTACGTTTTATATTTACTAGACGATCGATAATATCCAAGGAAATTTTTATTCTATATTCTTCGTGTTTTTCTCAGTCTCCCCAGGTAAATCCTAGGGGCAGTACATCAAAATAGGCCACGATCTCTTCCTTCCGCATCCTTCCCAATTCATACGTCATAAAGTGTCAGGGTAAAGAGCCGTAAGTCGTGAGAGGAAAAGAAACACAGTTTTCGCAGAAGTCATCATAAATCATATTTACTAATTTTACAAATATTTATAAGAAATATGATAATTCTATTAAACATGAACAAGGCTGAAACAATAGTTCAGCTTCATTACAGGAGTTCTAATATGAAATATGGGTCTTTACCCTGACACAGGCGATGACAAGCAGTTGATAAAAATACGCCACACAACAGAGAGCACAAACAACAGAAACTGGGTATGATGATTAAAAATAAACACCCATGAAAGTCAAGGTCTTGTGATCGTTGGTTCGAATCTCACTCGAAGTACGTGTGTTCGCAGAAGGCCTTGCAATGGGCATAAGCCCCTACAACTACCACGTAGTTCTACGAAGGACCTGTAAGGCCCCTACAACTACCACGTAGTTCTACGAAGGACCTGATAGGCCCATACAACTACCACGTAGTTCTACGAAGGACCTGATAGGCCCATACAACTACCACGTAGTTCTACGAAGGACCTGATAGGCCCATACAACTACCACGTAGTTCTACGAAGGACCTGTAAGGCCCCTACAACTACCACGTAGTTCTACGAAGGACCTGATAGGCCCCTACAACTACCACGTAGTTCTACGAAGGACCTGATAGGCCCATACAACTACCACGTAGTTCTACGAAGGACCTGATAGGCCCATACAACTACCACGTAGTTCTACGAAGGACCTGATAGGCCCATACAACTACCACGTAGTTCTACGAAGGACCTGATAGGCCCATACAACTACCACGTAGTTCTACGAAGGACCTGATAGGCCCATACAACTACCACGTAGTTCTACGAAGGACCTGATAGGCCCATACAACTACCACGTAGTTCTACGAAGGACCTGTAAGGCCCCTACAACTACCACGTAGTTCTACGAAGGACCTGTAAGGCCCCTACAACTACCACGTAGTTCTACGAAGGACCTGTAAGGCCCCTACAACTACCACGTAGTTCTACGAAGGACCTGATAGGCCCATACAACTACCACGTAGTTCTACGAAGGACCTGAAAGGCCCCTACAACTACCACGTAGTTCTACGAAGGACCTGATAGGCCCATACAACTACCACGTAGTTCTACGAAGGACCTGTAAGATTCACCTTCACGGTCACGTTCACTTAACACGCAAGCAATCAGCTGGTCAATACAAGGCAGGCCTTGCCGGTAATCGCATGATAAGACGAAGAACGCCCTCACGGGCGAGAAACGCAATTACATTATACATTAGGCAAGACAGAATGATGAGGCAGCAATGCACAGTGGCGTCAGAACACGGTTTATTACGTCAGTGCTTCTCAACATTTCTAGTAGCGCGGGTCCTCCACCCAGAATGATTTTCCCACATTGTGATAAAACACAATACAGACCAACTAAAACATGGCTGTCTTGTGAATTACATCCATAAAACAACACAATTAACTACCAATGGGCCATATAGAGTGAATGACCAATCCTCAGAATTTGTGTTACGCATTCCCACACAACAACCGTTACACACTCTTACTTGAAAACATAATTCGCCTTAATCTGTATCTTCATTTCTAAACGTTACTATTTAATTTAGTGTTCTGTCTGACGACAGGTCCATATGAACAGGATCCTTCCATCCTTTTCTCTTCTCGGACTGGGACCTGTTCATATACGTTCTTGGCAGATGATCCAGAAGTGGTTTGCCATTGCCTTCTTCTGTGTGTGAATGGAGTAATTGTTGGGATGCCACGGAGGAAAACTCCGTGTTGCCTAGACCACGGCCTTGCCCAACACAAGTTATAAATTCGAACCCGAGACCCCAGGATTACAAGGCCAGCGTTCTAACCGCTAGACCACCTCATCTTATTATTATTTAGTGTTCTGTCTGACGACAGGTCCATATGAACAGGATCCTTCCATCCTTTTCTCTTCTCGGACTGGGACCTGTTCATATACGTTCTTGGCAGATGATCCAGAAGTGGTTTGCCATTGCCTTCTTCTGTGTGTGAATGGAGTAATTGTTGGGATGGCACGGAGGAAAACTCCGTGTTGCCTAGACCACGGCCTTGCCCAACACAAGTTATAAATTCGGGCACCGCCGGGAAATCGAACCCGAGACCCCAGGATTACAAGGCCAGCGTTCTAATCGCTAGACCACCGTGGCTACTTTAAACGTTACTACTCCATCACAATGTTTTTACAAAAGGCTGTATACAATCAAACCGGCAACTAGCTCTTGACGGTTAATGCACAGTATACAGTGTAGTAGCGCTACGTTATAGTACGAAAGACTTGAAAGATTTGTGGACGTGAATGCGCACTACACCACGTAGATAAATAAAGAAAGTTCCCCAAGCCTGAGATTGAGAAAGCGTTTATCTTTAGTACAGATTAATGCAGGCGAACGGAAAACGTCGAGCACATCTGATGCAACCTCCACAAACATCCAGATCTAATAACGCTTATAATTCCAGTCTTTGAAGCCATGGTGACGATAATGATTGCGATGGATATGCAACAGCTTTGTCAATCAATGTCCTGTGTTATTTCAGTTGGCAGGAACAAATTTCGCAGAACCTTGAACAGCAGCTTGCAATTCATGTCGAAATCGAATCTCAAACATCCGCACCTTTAAACCTTGGGATGAAATAACAATCTGAGTAACATATGAAAGAATCACCTGTATTTAGAATCCAGCGCTCCAGATTGCACCTATCACAAATATAACTCGCGGGATATCTTGAGGTTTTCAGAGCGGGGAAGATTATAATGTTTCTCTATTTGGTTATGGGCTTTTTTGTGTGTTAGGCACATAGACAGCTTTACCTTGAGCCCCTAAACGTAACATACGCCAAAGAAATTCGTTTATACACACTAAGGAATGCATAATCCTGGGGTATCGGGTTCGATTCCCGGCGGTGCCCGAATTTATAACTTGTGTTGGGCAATGCCGTGGTCTAGGCAACACGGAGTTTTCCTCCGTGGCATCCCAACAATTACTCCATTCACACACAGAAGAAGGCAATGGCAAACCACTTCTGGATCATCTGCCAAGAACGTATATGAACAGGTCCCAGTCCGAGAAGAGAAAAGGATGGCAGGATCCTGTTCATATGGACCTGTCGTCAGACAGAACACTAAATAATAATAAGATGAGGTGGTCTAGCGGTTAGAACGCTGGCCTTGTAATCCTGGGGTCTCGGGTTCGAATTTATAACTTGTGTTGGGCAAGGCCGTGGTCTAGGCAACACGGAGTTTTCCTCCGGGGGCTTCCCAACAATTACTCCATTCACACACAGAAGAAGGCAATGGCAAACCACTTCTGGATCATCTGCCAAGAACGTATATGAACAGGTCCCAGTCCGAGAAGAGAAAAGGATGGAAGGATCCTGTTCATATGGACCTGTCGTCAGACAGAACACTAAATAAATAAATAAAGGAATGCATAATCCAACGATATTCACCAGGAACAAGGAAGTCTTAATGCAGTTTAGAATGTATTTACTCAATACATCGTAAGGTTCTCACATAAATAAACGTATGCTTCTAAAACGATGATCAAATAATTAACAGACCGGTTCCTCAACTAGATCAAACTAGACAAAATTACTATGACTTAAGGGCTAAATAATAAATTAAACAATTACTCAACAACAAAGCAACTAAACAAAAGACTAAATAACGACTTTGCCGAATAACTCACAAATTAACTAACTACATAACAATATTGGAAAAATATACTCTTTTGAGTACACTGCAAATCAAAATGTTTCCTTCAAACAATATCACGCGTCTTGATTCAAAGCCATTGTTTTGCGACAATGCGTTCAAACAATAACTTTAGTTACTTCCTTCATATTCTATGATGTAAGCGCAGGGATGTCCATGTCTGGTGGCCAAAGTACGGGGTTGGCGAAACCCAGCAATTGACACGATCACTGAACTTAAAGCGGTGTCCACAGACCAGGAGAAAATCCCTGCTAGGATTTCGATATACGCGCATGCGCGAGATTTCGCGGTGAATGACGACCGATCCTAAAAGCATTCGTTCCACAGCCACTGAACGAACAACAGACGAATGCTTTTAGGATGGGTCGTCACTCACCGCGAAATCTTGCGCATGCGCGTATATCGAATTCCTAGCAGGGATTTTCTCCTGGTCTGTGGACTGTGGGTGTTGCGATAATATTCTAGATTAAATCGCTGTGCCTCTGTGAGGTAATCTTAAAGCTGTACCCATCAGAACACATGAAAGCCTGTCGTCTGTTGTTCGTTCAGTGGTTGTGGAACGAATGCTTTTAGGATGGGCCGTCACTCACCGCGAAATCTTGCGCATGCGCGTATATCGAATTCCTAGCAGGGATTTTCTCCTGGTCTGTGGACTGTGGGTGTTGCGATAATATTCTAGATTAAATCGCTGTGCCTCTGTGAGGTAATCTTAAAGCTGTACCCATCAGAACACGTGAAAGCCTGTCGTCTGTTGTTCGTTCAGTGGTTGTGGAACGAATGTTTTTAGGATGGGTCGTCACTCACCGCGAAATCTTCGCGCATGCGCGTATATCGAAATTCTAGCAGGGATTTTGTAGCAACTATGGAAAGAACATACAAGTCGACCTTGTCAGCCAATCTTGCAAACTGCTTATGCACTTAAAAATAAAGTAAAATAAAGACTGAGACAAGCCCCCACGAGTACTGGTCTCTGATTGGCCAGAGACAGTAGGCTCGTCGGGGGTCATTATAAGGAGTAGTCGAACGTCATTGAAATACGTCAACGAGTGACAGGAAAAGGTAGCAGAAAAGTGTTTACCGGGCACACCTGACACGTAAGGTGTTTCATCAGCAGGCCGATATTTGCCACATTAATATCAATTAACAAATGTTAAATACTACCAAATACGTTTCCGTGTAAGAATTGGTTAAACTTTATAAGTTCAAATAATTTTGTACGCTTAAAATTCGTTCATATTATAATTATATTAAATTATAATTTAACAGTTTTTGGTGAAACACGTGGAGTGCATGATTTTCACTGAACATGAGCAAACTTCTTCACCATGTTACCTACAAGGTAAGTGTCCTCATTTTGCTTTGCTGTTTTTTTTTAAAGCACACCAGTAATTCTGCACATTACAAAGATACCAGACCGGTTAGCAATGGAAAAGTACTGGAATGCAGTATAAATACATTTGCAATAAAGTTCTCTCGAGCTACCAGCCGCGAAAAAAGTTGTCAGTGGAACCACGGTTCCGGAGAATTTGACGTAAATACGTCTATACAGAAAGGAAGTTTATATATTGGCTTTATTCTAAATATTTCCTTTATACATGCTTTAAAATTGAGTAAAGTTTGATTACGACATTGCTTATTTAAGTTGAATTAGTTACGCTTAAGATAGGTCTGTGGTAGCTGAATGTAATGTAATGTAAGGTGGTTACCTAGGAAACTTCGTCTGTTTTTTGTTGACAAATAAACAATGGTTAATTAGTATTACAAATGTTGAGGCCCTGTGGAACGATTCGTCACATGTTGGCATTCTTTGCGGTGGGGAGTTGTTAAACCCTTGCAAAACTAACAAACTGGAGGACCACCCCCTGTAGGCAGTCCGGGAGTTTTTTTTTAAAATATATTCGAAGGTGATGACATAATTATTACTGAATTTTAGCATCGTGAAAAACAAAAATCTCAAAAGGATAAATATACTTGATTTCTAATTTTCTCCCGGGTGATTAGATTTATACCAGTATACAGGCATACCTCGTTTTATTGCGCTTCGCAGATATTGCTCTTTTTTTTTTAAATCGAAGGTGTGTCGAGCAAATCTATCGGCGCCATTTTTCCAACATCACGTGCTCACTTCGTGTCTCTCCGTCACATTTCGGTAATTCTCGCGTTATTTTTAGACTTAATAGACTACAGTATAGAGTAAACATAACTTTTATATGCACTGGGAAACAAAACAAAAATTCGTGTGACTCGCTTTATTGCGGTGATCTGGAACCAAACCCGCAATATCACCGAGGTATGCATGTATTTGCATCTTTAACGTGAATATATTCAAAATTAAACTTCAATTAGATGAAATCAGCCTGTAAGAGGCTCGATTTGGGCTGTATGGAACTGACTACGGGGCTGGCGAGACAGTATTTGAAACGTCAAAGTTTTTCGGTCGATATAAATTATAGTCTGTACATATATTTTACACAAAAGACATATACCTCTGCCCCTTTCTTTCGTCAGCCATGTTTTAGATCCCCGTGATTATCTCAGGAACCTTCCGATAACTATGGCAACAGTTTCATCAGCTAAATTTTCTAGCGGGTTGATTACCTGAACGGCCGTACGTTTAATGGTATATATCAGTAACCACGTGCCTAGTTTTAATCTGATAACATATTCGGTAACCCCTGAGAAGAGTACTGACGTCCACTCGATATGCTTGCGTCATGTACTTATCATGCCCAAGCTACATAGGCAATATGGCATCATCTATCAGAATTACTTCGAATACATGTGGGCTTAATTGACTGTTAAGACACAAGGTCAAAGTCGTTTGATAATTCAATTGGATTTGCTGTATTAACCAATAGGATATTCGCGTTTTAATGAAGTTTCAGACACACCTCATTTTGTGGGCGTTTCCCTTTTACGTATCGCTCTTACGAGTTTTATCAAAGTATTGCACAACGCTAATTAAGCACACCAACATAATTGCTGTTAAGAATAATTAGACATGAGAAATAGGAAGTAACATTAGGATGGGAACAATTCCACGATGAGAATATTTATAATTTGTATTATTCACCTAACCGTGTCACAGCGATTAAAAAAGAGACAATTGAACGTCGCAGTCAAGTGGTTTGTCCTGGTTCGTATTCCGGAGGTTCCAAGTTCAAATACCGACAAGGCCACCAACTACGAGGTGCGATCGGAAGGTTTCCAGACTGCGCGTATAAAAACCAATACACTTATCTCAGGTATTAAATTCATCCATCACCCTCGAATTAGTTCCCCTGGGAGTGAACACAACGATCCCAGCGTCGCTGCCAAGCCTGGAAGCATCCCTGGAAATCTTTCTTTGTCAGCCTGTCAAGCATCTTCATACTCACCGCTGTGAAAACCTCAAATCATACAATATTTACGTAACTTCAATAAACATAAAATATTAAACTCAAATCGTATCATATTACTCGTATTTCGAAATCATTGCTTCAACAATCTGCCTGTTTCCACAACGTTTACCGGTGATTTTACTTGAAAGGTATGGGACAACAGTATTTTCACTTACTACGTGATCGAAGTGATTTGTTAGAATCGACTAAAGTTAAAGTCGATTAGGTGGTTATTCGGTGCAGAGGCAATTCTTCCATATTCAGAGTAATTAAAATACAGACGTGTCTTCTGTAATTAGAATGTGCCATTTCTTTTACACCACGTGTGATTTTTTTATACCACCATTAATTTGCATTCTGGAATTATATAGTGACGTTTGCTTCATTCCAGATGTAATGAATGAAATACCATAAACCTATATTCTCCAATTAGGTATTTAAGCAGTTCCTCTGCTCGAGATAAAACGAATATTAAGCGATAATAAGTTCATTCATTTGCGAAAGTGATGTTTAATAAATAGGGCATAATGCCTTATTTATTCAAAGCTGAACATTTAAATACTGAGACTTTTAGTATTCTGTGAGCTGTGAACTAAAGTTTTATATTTATTTCTATCACGACTATGGAGGCAGCATGTTTATCCAAAACTGCCTCCATCATAAGGCCACTTCTACCATGAAGGTCGAGGCAGCATGTTACGCTAAAACATCGATAACAAGTTAAGGTTGCTTTGAACAACAACCAATTACACCAAAATTCTAAATTTCACAGCATCGCCGTGTAAAACTCAAAATTTCATAAAGTTTTATGTTCTGTCTCCCCCCCTTCAGCTTTCATGAACTTGGTCTCCTCCGTTTCAGAATTAATACAATCTTGACATTACTCCACTGGACTGAAAGCAAGTAGTCTCTAAGACCACTTCACAGCAAATACGGAAAATAGGAATACTCTTTAAGACCACTTTCCCAGTCTTGCCACATTAATAATAAAATGAGCTCGTATTTTGTGTCCGTCACAGCGTAATCGCCTCCTTGAATGTCCTTCAGAACAAGTATGGACCAGGAACATTCAACAAAAGCCATGCCAGTTTATGGTTATCTAGTGTCACAAGAAACTGTTTATCTCAAATTACGTAAATCAGCCACGTGTAATGTTAGATGACATAATTAATCTGTCATGTCGATAAATAAATTCCGCTCTTTTAGTAAATATCCAGTTCTCCTCTTGTACTGTGAACATTCAGGCATCATAGGCTGATTGATCCTCAATCCAAAAATAAATGCGTGTCGATAAGATCCACTAACTCTGAATTAATTTTAATATGGACGCGGGGAGGGTACTTCTGACCTCACAACAGATATATTGTACTGCCAAGAAGTGATACTGTCTCCTTTAAACTAATTTTAATTCTTCTGACATATCTATTTTTCTTCCTGAGATCATCCTAACCGCTGTTAAATTTAATGTTTAATACTAAAACTTGAGATAGAAACTAAGTTTTCTTGAAGAATAAAACAGTCACGATATATAGCATTTCTACCAAGATAGATGCTAGAAAACACATACCGTGGGTATATATTAAATCTTGTCCGTCTAATCACAACAAATTCCTACTAAATATTAAAATATTACAATAATTAACATTTAAAATATTTTTAAAATATTAAATGATGTTCTTTATCGAAATATTCGATTTACATTAGACCATGATTTTTCATGTTTCACGACATGTTTCAGTTCCTAAAAGAATCATCCTCAGGTGTATATAATTATATAAAGCTTCAAAACGATAAATAATTCAAAATACAATTTTTCATACATTATGCCAGCGTACATTTTTATCAGATTTTTACCAGATATTAAACGATGTTCTTTTATCAGATTTTTATTCCATTTATTTTAATATTTAGTAGGAATTTGTTGTGATTAGACGGACAAGATTTAATATATACTTATTATATCACAATATAACGCAACTTTACCATCTTATAACATACCGTGGGGCTAAAATCCATCAGATGTAAATTAAGCTTAAGTGGTAAGAGCGAATCTCAAGCTTGAAAACTGCCACAATATTGGAACCAAACAGGTGAAGATTTGCTAAAGCAGCTGTCACCAAATTGCATGATTCAAGGCCACAAACAGACTTCAACCACCCCCCCCCCCCCAATACCGCGTAGCTCTAAGTCGCAAATACTGCGTTGCTAGCTTCGCTACGCTGCTAGTTCCGAGCAGTCTTCACTCACCTGGGCTCCGCTGTTCGTGTTGCAACGTTGTATGATCTTATTTCAGACGCAGCTTCATCAATATCACCATAATTGCCAAAGCCTTTATAATCCTTAAGTACAACGGCCTTTCATACGTATTTGAAACTAGTGTGACATCTGCATTCGCTCAATTCAACTATCGCATTGAAAAGGAAAAAAAGCTGTGTTCATAACCTTATTAAATAATATGCAAAGAGACTTCCGCACTTCAGAATAACAACACATTTCTTTTGTGTCGTTACTGCCTGATAAGTTATTGTTAGTAAACAATACAATCAATATACATGTGAATTAATATCCCGCTAATAAGGTCATTGCTCCAGGTGGGATAACAGAATCAGCTTGCGACATATGAAGTAAGACAGAGTAGAGAAAATTTCTCGAAGAACTTAAGATACCTACTTTTCTTTAAAATTTTCGTCTATACACACAGCTAGCAGCAGTTAAAACTTCACAGTTGCACAACTCACTAATCCATCTCTAGCAGTAATTTCTTCTAGGATAGAATCAGTCTGATAAACGTATTGTACATATTTTAATGACTTATCGTTATGAGATTAAAAAATAAAATAATCATGGCCCCAATTGTTCTCCTGCCCATCTCTTAAATTCGCACAACAACGTTCTTTATGTCCGTCATCAGGGCGATGAATTCATCGCCCTGATGACGGAGGCAGTATGACCTCTGAAACGTTGGTAAACATCTACCAGACTACACGGCGCAACAACCCAGAAGACAGAAATCTTCATACTCATCGCCCTGATGACGGAGGCAGTATGACCTCTTAAACGTTGGTAAACATCGACCAGACTACACAGAGCAACAACCCAGAAGACAGAAATCTTCATACTCATCGCCCTGATGATGGAGGCAGTATGACCTCCGAAACGTTGGTTAACATCGACCAGACTACACAGCGCAACAACACAGAAGACAGAAATCTTCATACTCATCGCCCTGATGATGGAGGCAGTATGACCTCTGAAACGTTGGTAAACATCTACCAGACTACACAGCGCAACGACCCAGAAGACAGAAATCTTCATACTCATCGCCCGGATGACGGAGGCAGTATGACCTCTGAAATGTTGGTGAACATCGACCAGACTGCACAGCGCAACAACCCAGAAGACAGAAATCTTCATACTCATCGCCCTGATGACGGAGGCAGTATGACCTCTGAAACGTTGGTAAACATCGACCAGACTACACAGCGCAACAACCCAGAAGACGGAAATCTTCATACTCATCGCCCTGATGATGGAGGCAGTATGACCTCCGAAACGTTGGTTAACATCGACCAGACTACACAGCGCAACAACACAGAAGACAGAAATCTTCATACTCATCGCCCTGATGATGGAGGCAGTATGACCTCCGAAACGTTGGTTAACATCGACCAGACTACACAGCGCAACAACCCAGAAGACAGAAATCTTCATACTCATCGCCCTGATGACGGAGGCAGTATGACCTCTTAAACGTTGGTAAACATCGACCAGACTACACAGAGCAACAACCCAGAAGACAGAAATCTTCATACTCATCGCCCTGATGATGGAGGCAGTATGACCTCCGAAACGTTGGTTAACATCGACCAGACTACACAGCGCAACAACACAGAAGACAGAAATCTTCATACTCATCGCCCTGATGATGGAGGCAGTATGACCTCCGAAACGTTGGTTAACATCGACCAGACTACACAGCGCAACAACCCAGAAGACAGAAATCTTCATACTCATCGCCCTGATGACGGAGGCAGTATGACCTCTTAAACGTTGGTAAACATCGACCAGACTACACAGAGCAACAACCCAGAAGACAGAAATCTTCATACTCATCGCCCTGATGATGGAGGCAGTATGACCTCCGAAACGTTGGTTAACATCGACCAGACTACACAGCGCAACAACACAGAAGACAGAAATCTTCATACTCATCGCCCTGATGATGGAGGCAGTATGACCTCCGAAACGTTGGTTAACATCGACCAGACTACACAGCGCAACAACCCAGAAGACAGAAATCTTCATACTCATCGCCCTGATGATGGAGGCAGTATGACCTCCGAAACGTTGGTTAACATCGACCAGACTACACAGCGCAACAACCCAGAAGACAGAAATCTTCATACTCATCGCCCTGATGATGGAGGCAGTATGACCTCCGAAACGTTGGTTAACATCGACCAGACTACACAGCGCAACAACACAGAAGACAGAAATCTTCATACTCATCGCCCTGATGATGGAGGCAGTATTACCTCTGAAACGTTGGTTAACATCGACCAGACTACACAGCGCAACAACCCAGAAGACAGAAATCTTCATACTCATCGCCCTGATGACGGAGGCAGTATGACCTCTGAAACGTCGGTTAACATCGACCAGACTACACAGCGCAACAACGCAGAAGACAGAAATCTTCATACTCTGATGATGGAGGCAGTATGACCTCTGAAACGTTGGTAAACATCGACCAGACTACACAGCGCAGCAACCCAGAAGACAGAAATCTTCATACTCTGATAACGGAGGCAGTATGACCGCTGAAACGTTGGTTAACATCGACCAGACTACACGGCGCAACAACCCAGAAGACAGAAATCTTCATACTCTGATAACGGAGGCAGTATGACCGCTGAAACGTTGGTTAACATCGACCAGACTACACAGCGCAACAACACAGAAGACAGAAATCTTCATACTCATCGCCCTGATGATGGAGGCAGTATGACCTCTGAAACGTCGGTAAACTTCTACCAGACTACACGGCGCAACAACCCAGAAGACAGAAATCTTCATACTCTGATGACGGAGGCAGTATGACCTCTGAAACGTCGGTAAACTTCTACCAGACTACACAGCGCAACAACCCAGAAGACAGAAATCTTCATACTCTGATAACGGAGGCAGTATGACCGCTGAAACGTTGGTAAACATCGACCAGACTACACGGCGCAACAACCCAGAAGACAGAAATCTTCATTTTAATATTAAGGATTCAATTTTTGGTGTTTTTATATGTGACAAAATGCAGCCTCTCTCTCTTCAAAGCAGTATTTACACTGAATGATTCGCTGGTTATTTGTTCGTGATTTGCGCGGTCTTAATTACGTGGGCTTTGACAAGAATATTTAATCTTATTACGAGGGGAGAAACTCGTCTGACGTTCCGAGTTATAAATTCTGCACTTGCTACATGAACAGCTAAGTCTGAAAACTTAATTCAGTACTTCGTGACTGTTTTGGATACGAGGGTGTTGACGGTCCGACATGGTTTCGCCATTTAATTTTCATAAAATGCAGGAAGAAATTATGGCCACGGAACGACTTTTAGATCGCGCTGGAATCCGTGCCGTTCAAAAGGTAGGATTACTTAAATTCTATCTGAAATAATGTAGATGATATTTAAGAAACATAACAAATTAAATTAAAACAAATTCCAGTATCTAATTAACAAATCAGAAGTAGAGAGCAGATTGAATCTGATTAAAATATATAATAAAATTCAGGTCAATACACAAAACAATACTTTATTTAGATGTTAAAATTTAAAATTTAAATGTTAAAATTTAAAATTTTAAATTTGCTCTATTCATCACTATAAGGATGTTACATTTGAGCGCTTTCAATGAAAATTTAAAATTTAAATGTTAAAATTTTAAATTTTAACATTTAAATTTTAAATTTTAACATTTAAATTTTAAATTTTAACATCTAAATAAAGTATTGTTTTGTGTATTGACCTGAATTTTATTATATATTTTAATCAAAAACACAAACATGACGCATGTAAACCTTAAAGATTGAATCTGGCAAATGCCTGTTACCATCCTGAAACAGAAATATGGGATGGCATACACCAAAAGTCCTCCAAGTGCAAAGGTAAACGGGAAATGAAGAAACATTATACTGCCTAAGGAACAGTCTTGAAACCGACATAAAACTTCAAGAGCTGAATAAACAGGCTATACGTTTCACCCGCAGGGCTTTTCGTGTAGATAAAAGATATCAAGGTTAGGTTAGGTTCCATGCAAGAATATTAATAGTTGCCTCAGGCTTCTTCAGAAACTCCGAACTGGGTTTATTACACGCCTGAATTGCTCCTACTTTAAATTCACTTTCGGGGAGAAGGTCTCGCGTATAGTCGGCTACTTAATTCGGTAAGTTTACCGAGGGCAAGAACATATATTGTTATTATTATTTATTACGAGCAAAGTAACATAAACTGCACAACCTACGGTCAATGTAGAGAAAAAGAATTAAAACAAACAAAAATCTATAATTAAAATATCAGTGTTTCAAAGTGTGTTCACATTTTGGTGTCTCCTTGGCGAAATGGTCCGGGTACGGTGGTACTCTAAACCAATTTCCGGCCGGATGGGAATGTTTGAATCTGTTTCGCTGTCAATTATCCTACAACGAAACTCTTTCAGTTCACAAAACCGATGCTAATTCTGTCAAATGTGGTCACTCGTCTGATCAAGACTGTTTACCTTTTATGGAACCCGAAGATTCATCACCGTTTCACTAGAACCCGCCAATGGTCCCATTTTGAGGCAGATAAATCAATTCCGAATTCTCAGGTCTCCCATAAAACATCAACCCTACAGGATCTCCAATTAAAATTTTGTATCATTATCTCATCAAGTACATGCCCCGCCCACCCCACCCTCGTTAATCGCCCTTAATCTCTGTTATTTTCTCAGGGTAAGAGATAAAAATTTCGTACCCAAACAAATGAACGGAAGACACGATTGATAACATGGTACAGGAATCATGTCACATGTACAACGGAGCTAAGCTCTGTAAACCACTGAAATGTGAGCAAAATTTGTCGTTGAGTCCAAAGTTTAACACTGGCAGAGTTCATCACTGCAGACATTCAAACACTGGAAATATACTGGAGCTATTTCGAGATTTATAAAACAATGTGCACTGTAATACAAACCAAACAAACATGTCTGCACTCACAGCCGACTTACACGGTATTACATACATTCCTAAAAACCGCTGAGTAAATTAATCAGACTCGTGGTTAAACATGGGGCCACGTTCCTTCATTTAACGATAATTTCTAAACTACACGTAACATTCCTACAGCTCAAAAGGATAATGGGGAATTGTGAGGTCGTGGCCTGTTGTAGGGTACTATCCCAGCATTTTACTGAAGGAACAAATAAAACAAGGACAAGCTCGAAACCTCACAGCGACAAGAATTACGACGGCTGTCTTGTTAGATGTTCCGCTGTGTAGTCTGGCCCTGATAATGAAAGTAGCAAGCACCTCTGAAACGTCGGTAAATTTCTACCAGACTACCCATAAGACAGCCATGTCCAAATCAAAACGTCTCGCTCACCCGTATTGCCAGCTTTTGCAAAAGAACATCAGTCCAATCACTTAAATGTCAGAGCTCGTAACGCGTGTGTACTGTCCGACAGACTTACGTAGGCGCCCCAGTTGTAAACCAACGCGCGCATGCGTAACTACACTATTCCTAAACGGAGAAAACTGGCCTCGGCACAAAGATATTTCTCACAAGTGTTTGTTCCTTTTCGTTGCTCCAACATTCGTAGTATCGTCAATATTTTATAATGGTTCCAGTGTTGTAAAGTATAACTCACAAAGTTTACATAAAATTGGAATAAGAACGACGTTTCTTCGGTCTGCCAGAAGTAATGTAGCACGTGACTTCCTAGTTCGCATTACGTCACAGGATTTTTATTTCACTCTCGTGAACAGTAGTGTGTACGAGGTGCGATCGGAAAGTTTGAAGGCTGTGTCAATAGAGGGCGAACCGGATGTAGTACGAGCTTCTGCCTTTAGGGGTGCGGCCTACATTCATAGTGAATCAGTGTGCCAGCCGGCATCATCGAATTAGCATTTGTTTCTTAGTTACGGGCGTTTTGGTAGTGCATTACACCGACCCTCCTGCGATTTCGGAATGGCGTGTGCATCAAATTTTGCCAAAGACTCGCCAAAACGGCTACGGAAACCTATGAAATGCTAAAGCAAGCATTTGGGGAGTCCGCAATGGGTCGTGCACAAACTTTTGTGGCATTCACGTTTTAAAAATGGCCGAACCTCTGTCGATGATGACGAGCGTTCTGGACGACCATCTTCGAGCACAACGCCCGAAAATGTTACGAAGATCGACGTCGTACCATCAACGACTTGTGCGACATTGTTGGGATAGGCTATGGGACCTGTCAGCTGATTCTAAAGGAAGAACTCCACATGCGACGCATCCTGTCTGAGGACCAGAAGCAGAATCGACTTCTCGTTTGTCAGGAGCTCAAAGATCTTGCAAGAACCGACCCCAACTTCCTTTCTAAGTTCCGTGTGACTTCTTCCTCTTCCCAAAGATGAAAATTCAGCTAAAGGGAAGGAGATTTGAGACGATAGAAGAGATTCAGGCAGAATCGCAGATGGTGCTTGACAGGCTGACAAAGAATGATTTCCAGGGATGCTTCCAGGCTTGGCAGCGGCGCTGGGATCGTTGTGTTCACTCCCAGGGGAACTACTTCGAGGGTGATGGATGAATTTAATACCTGAGATAAGTGTACGGGTTTTTATACGCGCAGTCTTGAAACTTTCCGATCGCACCTCGTATATGGCCAGAAAGCTACATAATGGAAACTCTCTAGCTCGTGAAAAGAAACACACAGCAGTTGCCTCATAACTAAGGACGAGCCCATTTCATGCAGTATACAGGCAAAGAAGTACAACGCACATGACGTGCCGAGTGACACGTACTTAAACAAGATCAGATTGTTCTGAAGGTTCAGGGACATTCCTTAGGATTCTCAGAAAATAAAATAAAACATTATATTGCAGAGTTTTACTATAATATTACAACTTTGGTTAAAATCCGACAATATTGGCAATTTGCATTTCTATAGCATGACTGGTCAGGGAATCCCCAAGCTCCCTTGTTATCAAAGTTACCTCAGCTAGCTTACTTAACTGGGGAATCATAAGCCAACAAGGCAATTTGCATGAGAGATCTTCCGAAATTATGTTATAACCCAGCCAAACCCTGCTCACCTAAAATTCCCCATTATAATAAATACAACGGGTTATTTTTTTAAGGAAATGATTCCCTGCTTTCACTCAATATACATAAATACAATATGAAAAGTTGTAGGTTACAGTTGATACTGAAAGATTAATCAATCAAAAACAGTGTCAAATATCCAAGTAGTACTGTCCACAGATCAAGAGAAAAACCCTGCTGAGGGAATGTTACTTATCAGCTGGACTAGAGGGCTGCTATTGGTGGGAAGCGTGATACGTAAGAGTTTTACGCTACTACACAGACTGAAAACATCAAACAGTTAAGAGTAGCGTGTAGTGAGTGCACCTCTAATGTGTTCTGATAATATTCTAGATTAAATCGCTGTGTCTCTGTGAGGTAATCTTAAAGCTGTACCCATCAGAACACATGAAAGCCTGTCGTCTGTTGTTCGTTCAGTGGTTGTGGAACGAATGCTTTTAGGATCGGTCGTCACTCACAGCGAAATCTTGCGCATGCGCGTATATCAAATTCCTAGCAGGGATTTTCTCCTGGTCTGTGGACTGTAGCTGATTCTCTTAAAGAAATTTATTGAAAGTACGTAAATGTGTAGGTCTAATTTAGTGGCATTTTAAATATACTGCCATGGCGTTGTAATAAACCGTCATTTTACTATAATCTTGCGGCCAGCAGTTTATGATAGCTTTTACGAGTACAGTTGGAAGAATTCACACACGTACCCAGTACGCCGAGGGTCTCCAGAGCATGTTTAGTCTATCACTTAGTCTATAAAATGACTGTAACAAGCCAGGTCTAGGGTTTCGTTCAGCGGTCCATATCAGACTTTGTGCTCGCTTATCATCTATGCACTGTCTGAAGACCACGATACTGTAGGATGTATTCAAGGTCAACACGTGCTTGGTAATTTCATTTTTGCAGTTTTTATAGACTTACAATGTTTACAAACTTCCGGCATGTCACGTCCTGTGACATTTTTTTATGCAAACGAGGCTTCGCGAAACGCAGTACAAATAACTTGCATTTACAGACATCTTCGAACTGTAATTTCCGATAAACAATAATTCCAACATGGAGGTGAAGCGAAACTTTTGACGTAAGAGTGATAGTAGCACTATTTCATGCAGGTTACTGAAATGTGTGTGGAAAAAGATGCAACTCCTTCAAGGATCGTCTCTAACAACAGCACAATGTCTGCATAAAATCTGTATTTAGCATTCAATTTGATGTCGGTGACTAATGAGCTGGGTTGTGAAACGTTGTATACGGATAAATCACGAACACGCAAATTCCGAATGAGACTTTGTTTATATGATAACAGTTATGAACATGGCAACGGTGAGTAACTTTGAAAGTTATGTTTCAGAAATTTAACGTAGTCGAAATCTGCATTGGTGGAATTTATTTATATTTATTTAGTGTTCTGTCTGACGACAGGTCCATATGAACAGGATCCTTCCATCCTTTTCTCTTCTCGGACTGGGACCTGTTCATATACGTTCTTGGCAGATGATCCAGAAGTGGTTTGCCATTGCCTTCTTCTGTGTGTGAATGGAGTAATTGTTGGGATGCCACGGAGGAAAACTCCGTGTTGCCTAGACCACGGCCTTGCCCAACAGAAGTTATAAATTCGGGCACCGCCGGGAATCTAACCCGAGACCCCCAGGATTACAAGGCCAGCGTTCTAACCGCTAGACCACCTCATCTTATTATTATTTAGTGTTCTGTCTGACGACAGGTCCATATGAACAGGATCCTTCCATCCTTTTCTCTTCTCGGACTGGGACCTGTTCATATACGTTCTTGGCAGATGATCCAGAAGTGGTTTGCCATTGCCTTCTTCTGTGTGTGAATGGAGTAATTGTTGGGATGCCACGGAGGAAAACTCCGTGTTGCCTAGACCACGGCCTTGCCCAACACAAGTTATAAATTCGGGCACCGCCGGGAATCTAACCCGAGACCCCCAGGATTACAAGGCCAGCGTTCTAACCGCTAGACCACCTCATCTTATTATTATTTAGTGTTCTGTCTGACGACAGGTCCATATGAACAGGATCCTTCCATCCTTTTCTCTTCTCGGACTGGGACCTGTTCATATACGTTCTTGGCAGATGATCCAGAAGTGGTTTGCCATTGCCTTCTTCTGTGTGTGAATGGAGTAATTGTTGGGATGCCACGGAGGAAAACTCCGTGTTGCCTAGACCACGGCCTTGCCCAACACAAGTTATAAATTCGAACCCGAGACCCCAGGATTACAAGGCCAGCGTTCTAACCGCTAGACCACCGTGGCTTATTGGTGGAAACGGACACAAAATTTTGCACACCTACGAGAAATATACAGAGTTTACACAAATTAACGAAAGGGGTTCGTGAACTTGCCATTAGTTCGCTACAGCTTCAGATGGATGTTGACTTAATACAATTCTCATTGACAGAATAGTTTCTATTTGCACGATTGTGCTGTGGACAGAAATCGATTATCGATATGATATGTGCCGTGCTGTTAATGGCTCACAAACTGAAGTTGAAGCTGACGTTCAATGTCGATACAAAACTTTTCGAGAGAAATATAATCAACAGTACCACGTAAAAAAAAAACTCTTTGAAATGACGAATCAAATAAAGAAAAGTATAATGTACAGTGAGGATCTTTATACCAATTCGCTTTAAAAACCCAATCATTCATTTGCGTAAACTCTAAATATTTTTTGCCATAAAATTTTCGTGGTGGGACGTATGTTTCCTGTCCATTACAGCAAACTTTGAATTTTGAAACATAAGACTCATCGTGATCAAATGTACGCCTAGCAAGCAGAATGACGGATTTCGGACTGAGAGCTCTGAGTTCGATTACCAGCAGAGACATAATCATCGTGGCCTAAGCCTGTTCTGTTGTGGCTTCAATTTAATCTAACGCGAATTAAACGGACGGCTTGGAGATCTACCTGTGGCTGTAATGTTAAAAGTCTGCAGCGTTGTGTAGTCTGGTAGAAGTTTACCGTCGCTTCAAAGGTCCTTCCTGCCTCCGTCATCAAAGCGACTCAAGGCCCCGATGATGGAAAAAGGACCTCTGAGACGTCGGCAAACTTCTACCAGACTACACGGCGATACAACCCAGAAGACAACTATCAATGGAAATTCTAGACCAGTTAATATGGAGCGCTCAATGTAAACACTGTACAACGTAGTTAATTAACAGGCTAGTCGGTTACTAAATGAGATTTACTTAATTGATTAAGTAGTTGAGTAGTGTGGTATAAAGTTTATCACTGAGCAAGAGAGTCGATCAGCCAGTTACATGTTAATTGAATAAAAATTTCCTTGGATATTATCCATCGTCTAGTAAATATAAAACGTAAAACGACGTTTCGGAGATGGGACTCTATCTCCGTCTTCAGGTTCCTACACAGTTGGGCCCACTAGATAGAGAAATCCCAACTGTGTAGGAACCTGAAGACGGAGATAGAGTCCCATCTCCGAAACGTCGTTTTACGTTTTATAGTTACTAGACGGTGGATAATATCCAAGGAAAAAGTCCGGAGATAGGGATTAGCTCTATCTAGTGGGCCCAACTGTGTAGGAACCTGAAGACGGAGATAGAGTCCCATCTCCGAAACGTCGTTTTACGTTTTATATTTACTAGACGGTGGATAATATCCAAGGAAAAAGTCCGGAGATAGGGATTAGCTCTATCTAGTGGGCCCAACTGTGTAGGAACCTGAAGACGGAGATAGAGTCCCATCTCCGAAACGTCGTTTTACGTTTTATATTTACTAGACGGTGGATAATATCCAAGGAAAAAGTCCGGAGATAGGGATTAGCTCTATCTAGTGGGCCCAACTGTGTAGGAACCTGAAGACGGAGATAGAGTCCCATCTCCGAAACGTCGTTTTACGTTTTATATTTACTAGACGGTGGATAATATCCAAGGAAAAAGTCCGGAGATAGGGATTAGCTCTATCTAGTGGGCCCAACTGTGTAGGAACCTGAAGACGGAGATAGAGTCTCATCTCCGAAACGTCGTTTTACGTTTTATATTTACTAGACGATGGATAATATCCAAGGAAAAAGTCCGGAGATAGGGATTAGCTCTATCTAGTGGGCCCAACTGTGTAGGAACCTGAAGACGGAGATAGAGTCCCATCTCCGAAACGTCGTTTTACGTTTTATATTTACTAGACGGTGGATAATATCCAAGGAAAAAGTCCGGAGATAGGGATTAGCTCTATCTAGTGGGCCCAACTGTGTAGGAACCTGAAGACGGAGATAGAGTCCCATCTCCGAAACGTCGTTTTACGTTTTATATTTACTAGACGGTGGATAATATCCAAGGAAAAAGTCCGGAGATAGGGATTAGCTCTATCTAGTGGGCCCAACTGTGTAGGAACCTGAAGACGGAGATAGAGTCTCATCTCCGAAACGTCGTTTTACGTTTTATATTTACTAGACGATGGATAATATCCAAGGAAAAAGTCCGGAGATAGGGATTAGCTCTATCTAGTGGGCCCAACTGTGTAGGAACCTGAAGACGGAGATAGAGTCCCATCTCCGAAACGTCGTTTTACGTTTTATATTTACTAGACGGTGGATAATATCCAAGGAAAAAGTCCGGAGATAGGGATTAGCTCTATCTAGTGGGCCCAACTGTGTAGGAACCTGAAGACGGAGATAGAGTCCCATCTCCGAAACGTCGTTTTACGTTTTATATTTACTAGACGATGGATAATATCCAAGGAAAAAGTCCGGAGATAGGGATTAGCTCTATCTAGTGGGCCCAACTGTGTCGGAACCTGAAGACGGAGATAGAGTCCCATCTCCGAAACGTCGTTTTACGTTTTATATTTACTAGACGGTGGATAATATCCAAGGAAAAAGTCCGGAGATAGGGATTAGCTCTATCTAGTGGGCCCAACTGTGTAGGAACCTGAAGACGGAGATAGAGTCCCATCTCCGAAACGTCGTTTTACGTTTTATATTTACTAGACGGTGGATAATATCCAAGGAAAAAGTCCGGAGATAAGGATTAGCTCTATCTAGTGGGCCCAACTGTGTAGGAACCTGAAGACGGAGATAGAGTCTCATCTCCGAAACGTCGTTTTACGTTTTATATTTACTAGACGATGGATAATATCCAAGGAAAAAGTCCGGAGATAGGGATTAGCTCTATCTAGTGGGCCCAACTGTGTAGGAACCTGAAGACGGAGATAGAGTCCCATCTCCGAAACGTCGTTTTACGTTTTATATTTACTAGACGGTGGATAATATCCAAGGAAAAAGTCCGGAGATAGGGATTAGCTCTATCTAGTGGGCCCAACTGTGTAGGAACCTGAAGACGGAGATAGAGTCCCATCTCCGAAACGTCGTTTTACGTTTTATATTTACTAGACGGTGGATAATATCCAAGGAAATTTTTATTCAATTGACTCTTCACCATCGTCAAGAATTTTTAGATTTGACAGTTACATGTTTATTATTAATTTGCCAAATGAGTGATTACTTAGTAAGAAGTCAATTAGGAAGTTTGTTACCCAATTAGTTATTGGTTAATTAGGGAGTTAGTTCCTTCCAATCAATGCTCCTATCAGAATTCATGGCGAGTGTACTTCACTTTCAGTCATGTATGGGTGTATTTAACTTGAATGAAAACTGGCACGTCGTATACTTTACACCTTTGAAGAAATACTTGATATCTTTACGTATACAGAGTTATTTGGTAGAGATTTATCAAAACTTTCCATACCTCCAGCTTCTTTACTCATACAATCACGACTGTTCTCACGTAAAACGTTTCGGTGCCCCCCTTCCATTATCCCCCCTCTCTACAAACATTGCCCCCCCCCCCTCGCAATACCTGTGTGCAACGCCTCTCCCCTCCGTCCTCGCTTCCACCATCCTCCACGCCGGTGCCTTTATAAAAGTACATTTCATTCAACAAAACTTACAAGATTCAGATACATTCGCGATATTGCTACAAGCGATGAATCCAAATAAAATATTTTCAGTGGCTATAAAGTGACTTACACGTATTCCATAAACATTAAATCTTAAATACATTCCGACACCTCTGACGTCATAGTGGTGGAGTGTAGTATAATACAAATCTGACAAGAGTTTAAAGTATTTTATAAACAGCTCGTGTGACACAGTTACTGTACACGATAAACAAAATACAATATATCGTCGCAAGAAATATTAGTGTTAGCGTATATTTAATTAAAACACATTTTTACAGTTCGTAGATTCAGAAACAAAAACCCACCAACAGGAACACATCAAGACAAGTGACACTGGTGACTAAGTGTGAAGTTATTACGTTCTGATATTGAAGCTGATACAGAATTAGCAGCTGCATTGATCATTGATCACTGTGGTTGTGGTTTCATAACCTCTCAAGGACGACAGTGGTTTTTGAGTTGACACGTGGTTGTCACACTAACAAAATGGGGAAAATTAAGTGGATACTAGGAAGGAGTCGAACCCCTGCCCTGGTGTTTCCAAGATGTGTGGTAAGCGAGACATTTATTTACCATGATCTCCCATTAATCTGCATGGGTTCATTTCTGACTTACTCCAACACAATTATTGAAAAAAAAAAAAAAAAAAAACTCTGAAACATGAAATTCGCATTTTGCATAACACATACAAACGTCTTGATATAATCTAAAGCTTGATTTGGTGACAGTCAATTGAATGAGTATGTTATTTTCGTATTGAAGAAGAATTATAGTTGAGTTACACACAGCCTAATGCACTACAGTGCTAATTATAAGTATTCCAAAAACATTTAAGCTCAGAAAAGTTAATTCCGTGGCTAATCTTGGATTTACATTCCACTCATTACTCTTAATGCCAGTTACATACTGAAATATAAGATTCACGTTTCACATAATGCACTCTGATTATAATCGGAATAATTTGAAGTCCGTATAATTCAAATATATTTTCGATTTAGTATTGCAGGGCGAAATATTTCCAAATAAAATATATTTTAAATAACGTGCTAAAATTCTGAATATGCCAAAATGTTTTAACACTTTACAGCGAAGAAGGTAGTTTACATGTATCACCTACTTTAATATAAAACGTTGTTGTCTTCCTATACAACATCAACCAAATGATCTTTGCAACTTGAACTCTTCAAGGTAGACACAGAATTTCTAAATATTATTTACAAGAACTTATTGTTTCCAACAGTTACAAAGAATGTTCCATGCTTACTAACATGACGTATAGAAGTAGTTACCTCGACGGCTCCTAGATAGCAGGAGTATCCATAGAGGACTAAATAGTCCAAGTTGGCTGGGCATTGTAATCAGATTCAACATATACCTATCAAAAACAAGTTTTAAAGGATGCATTCTACTCTGGAGTACATATATTTTCGAAATGAGTCCTTCGCCACTGTCCACTCTCCTTTTCAACGTCACCGAGGTTCATTTAATACATTTTCAATAACAAATTGTACTAACGTCACAGACTAATGGTTAGCATTCCTGCATCGGGTATGATTTCAGCGAGGTACCCGGTAATTGTGATTTATGATTTCATGGTTTTTTCAGTGGAACCAAATAGGGAAACAACATAACATTAATATTTAACATTATTAGTGAAATAAGATGATAGAGTTGCGTCATATTTTGAAAATATATATTTTAATTAATTAATCTTTGTCCGTCTAATCACAATTTAAAATTAATATAATTGAAATACCATGTGATGCTCCTTATCGAAACATTCGATTTACATTTTGGAACATCACTTTTCTCACTACATGTTTCGGTTCTTAGATGAACCATCTTCAGGTGTGTAAAAATTACAATTATATAAACTTAAAACTTAATCATAATTTCTTATATGAAACTTTTTTGTAGTTGTTTATAAGTTATTAGTGATGTTCACTTCCAGGTTCTAATTGTAATTTTTACACACCTGAAGATGGTTCATCTAAGAACCGAAACATGTAGTGAGAAAAGTGATGTTCCAAAATGTAAATCGAATGTTTCGATAAGGAGCATCACATGGTATTTTAATTATCTTAATTTTAAATTTTAAATTGTGATTAGACAAGACAAGATTAATTAATTAAAAGTTATTAGTGAAAATAACGCATAGGACGAAACCTATTAAACATAATGACTATCTTCTGGGTTGTTGCGCCGTGTTGTCTGGTAGAAGTTAACCGACATTTCAGAGGTCCTTGCCGCCTCAATCATCAGGGCGATGAGATCTCAACAACCCATAAGATAGCCATTCTCAGACTCACAGCCGTGAAAACTTCAAATCCTACATAATAAACAAAACACAGTACTACTGGCTTATAGGTAACTTATCACGACCAAGTCGAAACGATTTATAACGCAATTCTTACAACTGAAGAACTGCTATTATGTAAAATTCAATTCAGTTAACAATTAGGCCTGAATGAATGAGGACGCCAGCGCCAAGGAACACGAGGGAATGCCACACCACAGAATACGGACCTTTGAGAACAAGGTTCCAAGAAACACATTCACACCTACGCAAGACAGAAAACATCTGTAGAATTTTACAATATGAACTTAATTACTACTTTTCGCCTTATATTCTTAAGATGATATGTAGCGTGAATGGATGGGGTACTGGTTCGGAAGCCTGAGGAGAAGAGACCGCTGGGGAGACCTAGACGTAGATGGGAGGATAATCTCAGGCGGGATCTATGGGAGATAGGAGTTGAAGGAGACTGGATTTTGTTGGCCCAGGACAGGGTCCGGTGGAGGGCTTTGGTTAATTCGGTGATGAACCTTCGGGTTCCGTAAGCCATCTGGTTGGTTGGGTCCACTATTTGGGAAACCTGAAGGGAAGAGACCGCTGGGGAGACCTAGACATAGATGGGAGGATAATCTCAGACGGTATCTGTGGGAGATAGGAGTTGAAGGAGACTGGATTTTGTTGGCCCAGGACAGAGCTTTGGTTAATTCGGTGATGAACCTTCGGGTTCCGTAAGCCATTTAGTTAGTTATTTTGTTAGTTATTCTTAAGATGATTAAATCAAGGAGCATGAGATGGGGGAGTAATAAAGGTGTCCAGCGGATGCTGAGGTAAAGTTCCACGCTTCTTAATCTCAGCACCAGATAGAGGTGTGTCATTAGGTTCACGCACAGACCGCCTAACCTCCAGGGAATGCGCCCTCAGCGCCCATAAGATAAGAAACATTGTCGGCACCACAGCCAATATGGAAATGATGGCTAAGAGAGTGGTCGCCCAGTCCATAGTCGATTTACGGACTAAATCATCACGAGTTAGGACTTAACAGAAACATTTTGCAAAATTAAAAACTCAGTTTATCTGTCATATATAATATACTGTGTGCGTGCGTACGTATGAAATGTGTGTATTATGTCAGAGTTTGTGTCTTCGAATAGAAATACACACATTTTGATCTTCTGAAAAAAAAATAGACTACCATTTGCTTATTACAAAACTACCACAAACACATCACGTGGAGTTCATGTGACCAAGTAAATGAAATGTCCTTCATTCTCACTAATAAATAGGACTTCGTTATCTCTTTATGGTGTGTTCTTTTAGTCTTCGAGTTTATAGAATATACACAGCTGTTATTAAAATATGTGTAATATATCAACTGCCTTATCCATCCAATTAAATTATAATCCTCTTCCGGATGACCCTGGATTATCAATAACATCTGTTATGGCCAAACCATACAGCTCCATATATAGTACATCATTTAATTATAGTAAGAAATTAAAACGTGGTTAAAAGTTACAGGCAATAATAAAGATGAGAAAATTAAAATAAACTTTAAACACGTCATACGTTCGAGCATACAATATTTCCTCCTTAAAGTTTACAGCGCAATTTTACAATTTTCACGTGACTGCTTGAATTAATGTCGAGACGGTCACGTACACGGCCAAAGGATGAGATATTTAACTCACGACTAAAAATTCAGTAAAATAAAACATTAAAACTGACAAATACATAGCAGGGCAAACTACATGACGTCACTGGAACTGTACACTGTCTGATTTCTCCTATGAAGACGGGATATTTCAAAGTAGAAACGACTTAAGTTCGTGATAGAGTAACTGCAGTTTAATTCAGTTCAGTGATTCAAACTCACGTTTGAATCTCAATGTATTACTCTCACCTATACACGTTTTTGAAAGTATGATTCAGAGATATGAAGATAATCGCCATTATGATACAAATATACGAAGAAGGTCGCTGACAAAAATATATGTTCTTGTAAGATTTGAGGTTTTCACAGCGGTGAGTATGAAGATATCTGTCTTCTGGGTTGTTGCGCTGTGTAGTCTGGTCGATGTTAACCAACGTTTCAGAGGTCATACTGCCTCCATCATCAGAGTATGAAGATTTCTGTCTTCTGGGTTGTTGCGCTGTGTAGTCTGGTAGATGTTTACCAACGTTTCAGAGGTCATACTGCCTCCGTCATCAGGCAGTATGACCTCTGAAACGTTGGTTAACATCGACCAGACTACACAGCGCAAGAACCCAGAAGACAGAAATCTTCATACTCATCGCCCTGATGACGGAGGCAGTATGACCTCTGAAACGTTGGTTAACATCGACCAGACTACACAGCGCAACAACCCAGAAGACAGAAATCTTCATACTCATCGCCCTGATGACGGAGGCAGTATGACCTCCGAAACGTTGGTTAACATCTACCAGACTACACAGCGCAACAACCCAGAAGACAGAAATCTTCATACTCATCGCCCTGATGATGGAGGCAGTATGACCTCTGAAACGTTGGTTAACATCGACCAGACTACACAGCGCAACAACCCAGAAGACAGAAATCTTCATACTCATCGCCCTGATGATGGAGGCAGTATGACCCCTGAAACGTTGGTTAACATCGACCAGACTACACAGCGCAACAACCCAGAAGACAGAAATCTTCATACTAAGAATCGCCCTGATGACGGAGGCAGTATGACCTCTGAAACGTTGGTAAACATCGACCAGACTACACGGCGCAACAACCCAGAAGACAGAAATCTTCATACTAAGAATCGCCCTGATGACGGAGGCAGTATGACCTCTGAAACGTTGGTTAACATCGACCAGACTACACAGCGCAACAACCCAGAAGACAGAAATCTTCATACTAAGAATCGCCCTGATGACGGAGGCAGTATGACCTCTGAAACGTTGGCTAACATCGACCAGACTACACAGCGCAACAACCCAGAAGACAGAAATCTTCATACTCATCGCCCTGATGATGGAGGCAGTATGACCTCTGAAACGTTGGTTAACATCGACCAGACTACACAGCGCAACAACCCAGAAGACAGAAATCTTCATACTCATCGCCCTGATGATGGAGGCAGTATGACCCCTGAAACGTTGGTTAACATCGACCAGACTACACAGCGCAACAACCCAGAAGACAGAAATCTTCATACTAAGAATCGCCCTGATGACGGAGGCAGTATGACCTCTGAAACGTTGGCTAACATCGACCAGACTACACAGCGCAACAACCCAGAAGACAGAAATCTTCATACTAAGAATCGCCCTGATGACGGAGGCAGTATGACCTCTGAAACGTTGGCTAACATCGACCAGACTACACAGCGCAACAACCCAGAAGACAGAAATCTTCATACTAAGAATCGCCCTGATGACGGAGGCAGTATGACCTCTGAAACGTTGGCTAACATCGACCAGACTACACAGCGCAACAACCCAGAAGACAGAAATCTTCATACTCATCGCCCTGATGATGGAGGCAGTATGACCTCTGAAACGTTGGTTAACATCGACCAGACTACACAGCGCAACAACCCAGAAGACAGAAATCTTCATACTCTGATGACGGAGGCAGTATGACCTCTGAAACGTTGGTTAACATCGACCAGACTACACAGCGCAAGAACCCAGAAGACAGAAATCTTCATACTCATCGCCCTGATGATGGAGGCAGTATGATCTCTGAAACGTTGGTTAACATCGACCAGACTACACAGCGCAAGAACCCAGAAGACAGAAATCTTCATACTCATCGCCCTGATGATGGAGGCAGTATGACCTCTGAAACGTTGGTTAACATCGACCAGACTACACAGCGCAACAACCCAGAAGACAGAAATCTTCATACTCATCGCCCTGATGACGGAGGCAGTATGACCTCTGAAACGTCGGTAAACTTCTACCAGACTACACGGCGCAACAACCCAGAAGACAGAAATCTTCATCGCCCTGATGATGGAGGCAGTATGACCTCTGAAACGTTGGTAAACATCGACCAGACTACACAGCGCAACAACCCAGAAGACAGAAATCTTCATCGCCCTGATGATGGAGGCAGTATGACCTCAGAAACGTTGGTAAACATCGACCAGACTACACGGCGCAACAACCCAGAAGACAGAAATCTTCATACTCTGATGACGGAGGCAGTATGACCTCTGAAACGTTGGTTAACATCGACCAGACTACACAGCGCAACAACCCAGAAGACAGAAATCTTCATACTCTGATGACGGAGGCAGTATGACCTCTGAAACGTTGGTTAACATCGACCAGACTACACAGCGCAACAACCCAGAAGACAGAAATCTTCATACTCTGATGACGGAGGCAGTATGACCTCTGAAACGTTGGTTAACATCGACCAGACTACACAGCGCAAGAACCCAGAAGACAGAAATCTTCATATATGTTCTTGCACTCCAAGTTATGAGATGAATTGTAAGCTTATGGGGAGGGTAAACGAATGACATCTGTGACATCCGTCCTTCTTGTAATTAACGCTCCATGCTGAAGACGTACAAAACGCACAATTCCCTCTACCATGAGCTATTCTAAAATAAAACCCGTTGTCTCGGTTACCAATGCAAGTATCCAATCAGAATATTGGGTATTTCAACAACCAATAAGGGACTATTTCATTTGCTGACGTATGAATCAAACAACTTACAACAAAGTTTCAGAACCATCGAAGTTCTTCGGGTGAAAAAGGTACAGATAAACAGTGCAAGAATTACGACGGCGTGTCAGGGATCTTCAGCAAAAAAATTATGTGAAAAATTGTCTGCTTTTTGTTGCAGATATAAATCAAATTTAAACTTTTTAAACTTACTTTTTACTCAATGCAGAATTTTTTATGTTATCTTGTGCGAAAACTGTCCTATAGTTTTATATAGTTTAGATTACAGAACATTTTTTGAAAGTATGTTCGTAGGAAGTTAATTTTTATTATTTCAATTTTAGCTTCCAGAACTTGCGTGGTATGCTTTTGAAATTAAAAACAGAAAGAGAATTAATCTGAAATGACGTGTTACCAGGGATCAAAGTGTTAAAGTCGACCATTAACGCATCGCAAACACGATGAATCTAAATGTGTCATAAGGTTATCGTTGTAAGCTGGAAAGCGACCAATCAAAACTTTTCAATTTTTTGGGTTAAACTGGTTAAGAATTATGGTATTTATTTTAATGTTTGAAATGCGATGTGGTCCACTTTATTTATACATATTGTTGTTCGTGTCTATATTAATAACGCAATCCCTTCTGAGTGATTGAGCAGTCAACAGTCGTCTATAACAGAAGCGGACATCGAATCGTCTGTCAGTGTAAGTGTTAACCCTGCAAAGCCCGGTGGTAACTATGTGTACCACATGTTACAATAATAAATAACTGTATTTGTTTAGTAAGGTTCTCACTGTAATCAGCGATTATTTCCTTAAACAACAATAACCAGTTCATCTTTGTAATGGAGTGTGTTGTGTTTTCTTTGCGGTACGGACTTTAAAGGGTAAAAGTGAAATATGAAACCTGATAATTCTACATTTCAAAATCCAGCATTTTTAAAACTGAGTTTGAACCGATTGTCTGTATTAATCTTCTCATCTTTAAAATTAATTTTACGAAACATAAACTGATGATGGCTGTCTTCTGGGTAGTTGCGCCGTGCTGTCTAGTAGATTACCGACGTTTCAGAGGTCCTTCCTGCCTCCATCAGCAGGGCCTCTGAAACGCTGGTAAATGTCTACCAGACTACACGGCGCTACAATCCACAAGACAGCCATCATCGTTCTGACCGCCGTGAGAACCTCAAATTCTACTTAGAAATTGTTGAAATAAAAGTACGAGTTTACACGTTTTAATGTAGCTCCAGACCAAATGTGTACACATTTAAGTGTAAAGAAAATGCCAGTTCAAACACAAACTACAATTCATAAAAATCAAAGCATACAAAAACTATTAAACTATTAAATTATGCAACTATTCATGAGATGATAAAGTTGCGTCATATTGTGATAAATATATATTTGTTTAAATCTTATCAGTCTAATCACAATAAAATTCCTATTAAATATTAAAATATTACTATAATTAACATTTAAATATTTAAAATATATTATATGATGTTCTCTATCGAAATGTTCGATTTACATCGATGTAAATCGAACATTTCGATAGAGAACATCATATAATATATTTTAAATATTTAAATGTTAATTATAGTAATATTTTAATATTTAATAGGAATTTTATTGTGATTAGACTGATAAGATTTAAACAAATAAAGTATGCAAACACAATTTATCCAGAAGCATGCTCGAAAGAGTTCAAATTGAGCATCACGTAAAAGCAAACTCAGATACGGCCAGAACATTATTTAAACTCAAGAAACTAAAAATAATTACAGAATTTTGATAAAGATGTCACTTGAAACGGGGAAAATGTAGGACAATATTAAAAATATTAATTCATGAAACCTTCTTCGGTTAACTAAAAAGAAAACTATTACATGTAGCACGCGTGGAGATGACGAGAGGTACGTACACATTTTTCTTACGGAAAACTTGAGCGGAAGAGATCACTTGGTATTAATAGGTGCAAACTGGAGTATAATATTAAAGCTGAGGTTGTGCGGCGTGTGGACTGATCAACAGGCAAAGCATAGGATCCAATGTCCAAGACCGTAACGAACGCTGGGGTAACACAAATGCAACGGACTGTACTCCATGGTGCTCGTCAGACTGTGAGGTTGAGAGGTGAATGGAATTCGCTCCAGATAATGTCCAATGCTGTGTTCTCGCACTGGCGGTGTTGAACCTTGGATTATTAGCAGCTGGCAGCGGATAAAACCAAAACCATGCAGATTAGTTTGCAATCAAGCAGCGTATAATCTTGATATTGGATAACCACCGGTCATGTTGTCTTGTTAATTTAACAGTCTGTCGGAATACAAGCGGCCATAATTTGCCTCATTCTGGACGTTAAAGCAATGTCAACGCCGATCGGAAATCCTCACGGCGGTACCTCGTCGTCTGCTTATTACTTTATTTAATCCTGTTTTCTCAACTACTTAGTATGACGGATTATTCAAACGCAACATCCTCAAATTTACATTCATATTCGGTTGTATCGCTAGTAATTAGCTTTTAAAATCGATTAAAATATATAATAAAATACAGGTCAATACACAAAACTATATTTGGGTGTTAAAATTTAAAATTTAAATGTTAAAATTTTAAATTAGCGCTATTCATCACTATAAGGATGTTACATTTGAGCGCTAAATTTTAACACCCAAATATAGTTTTGTGTATTGACCTGTATTTTATTATATATTTTAATCCAAAACACAAACATGACGCATGTAAACCTTAAACTTTTAAAATCGGTTAAAAAAATTAATTATGTAAATTCACATACGTAACTCGAGTATTTTCGTCTATTTAATAATCGAATCCGACTATATTTTGTCAAAAACACGGCAGACATTTCAAGGGGGTCTGAAATCGTAATTCCCTAATATATATAAGACCTGACTTCGAGCTACGCTACCTTTATAAGAATGCAATTATTATCGAACGTAATGAACGATTAACATTCCTATCTCCTATTTGGGAGGTCATAGCTTAAAATATTGACTAGGATACCGGCTGTTTCTGAGGTCCTCGTGGTATGCCTCACACACACACACACAATCTTTATATCTCTATTAAACTCTTCTAAATAATCTTAAAGATTAAAGGTAAGCTGTTACTCAGATCCCAGAATAAATCATTATTTAAGACAGCTACTTCACTTCTATAATCTGAGAGCTACTTCACGATACAAAGCTATTTTACAAAATACCAATTTTTCTCCAGCTCTGTAGAGGAATTGGGGGCCGGTGAGGGCAGCTGCCCCACAAGGGGCACACATCAACCACAGTCGAGAAACACTTTCAAATTAACAAAAAACACAACTCGAATCGGACTACGAAATGCGATCGGAGCGAATGACTAACCTTCAATTTCTTATACAGACTTGAGGAAAAGGACGTTAAGACCCTAAATTTTCCTTAGGGCAAAAATTTTCATTTACGTCTAAGCCCGCGTCATCAAATTCAACAATTTCATCTTGTCTCATTTCAGCACACGCGCCAAAGCGACGAATTCTTCACCTCTTCAGAAGATTCTCTGCTGGGGCGTCACAGAAACAGAGATTCATCTACAGCAACAGTCAGCACTGGGTCTACCAGCACCGTCAACACCCACAAATACCACCAATACAAGTGCAGAGAAAACAGAATGTCATCCAGTACGCAAAAGGAGCTCAATCTCCTGATTACAACACCACAAGTGCCGGAGTTCAGTCCGAACGATGACAGTTTAAAATACAAAGTCACTGTTCAAGAACCATCGATACAGGACAATGATGTCTGTGATATTAAACCTCAGCCCCAACTCAAGGACACCGATTCATCTAAGAGCAAAATCGAACCAGAAGTTCAAATCAAATGGATACCTCAAGTAAGTTCCTTCCTCCTATGATCTTTTTTTTTACCCCAAAGTGTTGTTTTATGTATTCGTCAGACTTCATTCAATCCTGAAGAATTTACCAACACGCATGGTCACTGATATTGGGTTAGCTATTTAAGGACGCTGTTTCAACTTGCAGAGTTACGCCTATACCAAAATGGCACTATAACGCATTTGGTAATATTTCGACATTCAATTATTCGTGTTTCCCCCCCCCCCCGTCTAATCACAATTGTATATAAATAAAATTATACGTAAGATATTAAAATATCATTTACATATTTGGTACAACTTTTTACTACATGTTTCGGTTACATTGAACCATCTTCAGGTGTAAAGTTAAAAATTATAATCTTATATATCAACTTCTTGACGATGGTGAAGAGTCAATTGAATAAAAATTTACTTGGATATTATCCATCGTCTAGTAATAAAACGTAAAACGACGTTTCGGAGATGAGGCTCTATCTCCGTCTTCAGGTTCCTACTCAGTTGGGCCCACTAGATAGAGCTAATCCCTATCTCCGGACAAAGTAATGGATAATATGGATAATATCCAAGGAAAAAGTCCGGAGATAGGGATTAGCTCTATCTAGTGGGCCCAACTGTGTAGGAACCTGAAGACGGAGATAGAGTCCCATCTCCGAAACGTCGTTTTACGTTTTATATTTACTAGACGATGGATAATATCCAAGTAAATTTTTATTCAATTCAAGAAAAACGTATTTAGTATAGTTAGCTTACAATCGGGATTCGAACCTGGAACCTATGTAATAAGAACCAGGCGCGTTAACGTTGTGGCTCTTAGTTCCGTATATCAAATTTACAAAGAATACAAACATATGTAGGAACAAACAGTACCAGCTGACTGGAAGTCATGTGACGAACGCTTTCAAGACGTCGGGTCGCCTGAGACCACTTACAACGGACGTGACAGAGTGACAGACAGGTGGGACGACTAGATACCGGGCACATTTACCCCACAGCTGGCTCAAACATTAACAATAAAATGGGAAGTTTTCGTTCTTCCTGTGACGTAAGCAAGGAACTCAGAAATGTTGTGGCATTTTAAATGCAACCAAATTTGGTACACAATAAGACAATTATTTTTGAACGCAAAAGGTCAGGAGTAAGCAGCCACGATGTAAAGAAACGTTGTCTGGAGTAGCAGAACAGCGTAAGTGCGTATTTTATTCCAAGCGAAATGATGTTTTAGCCATCTTGTCTTGCGTCCACATTCAGGGATGATAAAACTCACACCCTCGCCTTTCCAAATAGCATTTTCGTTTCTGTTTCGAGGAATACGTTTATGCATTTATATGTATTTTAGCTTGAATACATTGAGCTCGAATTGCAAAATAAAGAAAAGAGAAAACTGTTCATGAAATTAGGAAAATAAATCAAACTTCAGTTGCAGAATAATAACGAACATAATAATGATAATGTAAGAATATCGGGAAAAATTATAATGCTAATTAACAAACATAATGAAATACATTTGTTTTAAATCTTGTCAGTCTAATCACAATAAAATTCCTATTAAATATTAAAATATTAATATAATTAACATTTAAATATTTTAAAATATATTAAATGATGTTCTCTATCGAAATGTTCGATTTACATTAGATCATCAATTTTTTCACGACATGTTTCAGTTCTAAAAGAACCATCTTCAGGTGTATAAAATTATATAAACTTAAATATAATTTCTTAAATGCAACTTTTAGTCAGATGTTTATCAGATTTCAAATTTCAAATGATGTTTTCTATTTATATTTTTATTTTATATTTAAATTTATATAATTTTATACACCTGAAGATGGTTCATTTAGAACCGAAACATGTCGTGTAAAAATTGATGATCTAATGTAAATCGA
This sequence comes from Zootermopsis nevadensis, assembly GCF_977971745.1. Taxonomy (NCBI): domain Eukaryota; kingdom Metazoa; phylum Arthropoda; class Insecta; order Blattodea; family Termopsidae; genus Zootermopsis; species Zootermopsis nevadensis. The sequence continues at coordinate 1,408,293 of NW_028259135.1, forward strand.
ACATTTCGATAGAGAACATCATTTAATATATTTTAAATATTTAAATGTTAATTATGGTAATATTTTAATATTTAATAAGACTTTATTGTGATTATACTGACAAGATTAAAACAAATATATATTTATCACAATATGACGCAACTTTATCATCTCATAATGAAATACGTTTAAATGATTGTTATTTACAATTTACAATTGTTAATGTGATCGCTGATAGTGACTTCCTCCTACCACTTCGTTAGTTCTTAATAACTGAGGTCCAAAATGCTTCACAGCCTCTTGCAATCCACGGTACCCTCAAACGCCCCCCAATGAGGGGAGGCGAAATACGATATTTGATCCAAAGATTTTAAGCGGGCTTTCGAGTTTATTACATAACGAGAAACTCTCTGATTTACACATCTCACTTCCAATCATTTTTGATAGTCAAACTAAGGAGGTTACAATGAGATGTAAACGTAGCTATTAATAAAAGTTGCATCTTTGTCAAAATTCTCCACAAAATTTCAAAAAATCTACATTCGCACTACCGTCAAATATTTTACTGTTGAAGATATAGAGTAACAAATGAATGATATAGACAATATACAATGGCACGACAAGGCCTGTTGTTTATAAAATTCGTTACCACGGTTCCGAAAAAAAGAATTGTTTCTCTTCTAACCCCTAAAAACTGAATACGAAGCCATCGGGACCAGGCTCTCTCCGTTTCTACAATAATGTCCTGCCTTTTCGCAACATAATTCCCATAAGTACGAATTTGTATCTTACAACAGTTATGCCCCCAGAAAAAAAAAAAGACGTTAAGGGTTACGAACGCATGACCGGAATACACAGTACGTGCATTATACGTGCTACCATTCACTAATTATCTGACGTCATTAATTTATCGAAACTGACACGATACTACTAGGAACCTGAAAATTTGTTACTTAAATGGGCTTATCCTAATACTTGCGCCAGGAACCTACTCATCACATCCAAATTAAATTCAGTGTTACAAGTCCGAACGTTTTCCACGTCGCCTAATATTGTTCGGGATATTAAATAAAGGAAATTGGCGGGAAATGTATCACGCAAGAGACAAATTCGCGTACAATTTTAGTAGTAAAACTTCAAAGGCAGAGATAACTTTAGAGACCGAGGAGTAAATCAATGATAAACACGCAGCTTGTCGTTTATTGAATCAGTTTTTCCAGAATTTAAACTTCCTGCAAACACTACTTCACCATTATCAGCTAACTGCTTCGTCCTATTAAGATATTCTTCATGATTGTACCTATTTTAATTGGAGAATCTCGAAATGAATACCTCTGATATAAGGAGCGCCTATCTTCAACAGAAAAGTCAACAAATCGTAATAGAATTTTAAAGCGTTTAGAGAATAAATAGAAAAAAGACGATGAATGTCTTGAGGATTGTTACGCTGTGTAGTCTGGTATACGTTCACCGACGTTTCAGAGGTCCTTTCTGCCTCCACCGCCCTGAAGATGGAGGCAGTAAGAACTTCTGAACACGGCGCTACAACCCAGAAGACAAGTCACCTTCATACTCGCCGCCGTCAGAACCTGAAATATCAGACGTTTCAAAATTTGTGGGTATTCTCAAAACATGGAAGTATGTTTATATTTTTTAATGGCAAAGACTTTCTTTCACAACTTAGACGGGGTATGTCCGGTGGTCAATGCGGCAAGATATGTGATTACAGTCACGGCTGTAATTCGTCACAGGAATATTAAACGTCTTCTCATCTACAATGAATGAACTTAAGAATCAGGCAAACAATGTCACGTCGACTCAACCGGTTATATGGAATCAAACTACAAGACGGTTACGACTGACAAATTGAGGATGACGAAGAAATAGCCGTGGTCTATTTTAAGACATTATCTCAGAATTTACCTGTGATGACTGAAAAATCACGAAAATTTCAACCAGTCTCCAAATTCCCATGCCGATCACGAAGACCCCATTATAATTACAGTTCGCTACAGAAACAGAACGCCACGGTGGTCTAGCGGTTAGAACGCTGGCCTTGTAATCCTGGGGTCTCGGGTTCGAATTTATAACTTGTGTTGGGCAAGGCCGTGGTCTAGGCAACACGGAGTTTTCCTCCGTGGCATCCCAACAATTACTCCATTCACACACAGAAGAAGGCAATGGCAAACCACTTCTGGATCATCTGCCAAGAACGTATATGAACAGGTCCCAGTCCGAGAAGAGAAAAGGATGGAAGGATCCTGTTCATATGGACCTGTCGTCAGACAGAACACTAAATAATAATAAGATGAGGTGGTCTAGCGGTTAGAACGCTGGCCTTGTAATCCTGGGGTCTCGGGTTCGAATTTATAACTTGTGTTGGGCAAGGCCGTGGTCTAGGCAACACGGAGTTTTCCTCCGTGGCATCCCAACAATTACTCCATTCACACACAGAAGAAGGCAATGGCAAACCACTTCTGGATCATCTGCCAAGAACGTATATGAACAGGTCCCAGTCCGAGAAGAGAAAAGGATGGAAGGATCCTGTTCATATGGACCTGTCGTCAGACAGAACACTAAATAATAATAAGATGAGGTGGTCTAGCGGTTAGAACGCTGGCCTTGTAATCCTGGGGTCTCGGGTTCGAATTTATAACTTGTGTTGGGCAAGGCCGTGGTCTAGGCAACACGGAGTTTTCCTCCGTGGCATCCCAACAATTACTCCATTCACACACAGAAGAAGGCAATGGCAAACCACTTCTGGATCATCTGCCAAGAACGTATATGAACAGGTCCCAGTCCGAGAAGAGAAAAGGATGGAAGGATCCTGTTCATATGGACCTGTCCTCAGACAGAACACTACAAATAAAAAAACAGAAACAGAGCAAAAGAAAGGCTTTCGGCAGGTTTTGTAACAGCTTCAGCACGGCAATGCACTAGGTACAAAAATGGATGTCATGATCGTCTGATTTCACAGAAACTGGGTTAAGGACTCCTACATGTAGCTATACAGACCACGCTGCAGGCTTTCCTCGTCAATTTGACATATCGTAACAAGATATAGTTGGCTGATTTACCGACCAGTGTTGCAGTAAGTATACCGTAGTTCCAGACCAAATTTGTTGCAAGTAAATCTAACGGCAGCGACCACGACTTAATCGATAATCGATCTCGCAGTACCAAAGCCATGCACGGTATTGCGGGGGCCCAGGAGAAAACGAGACAGCAGACTAATCATTCCATGTAGACATTTGGGAAAGAAGAGATCACCCTGTAGGATATGGTGGCAGTTTTACGTACGATTATAGGTAACTCATCACGATTATTTCAAATGTGTTTTGCATTACATCCCTAGTAAACACTCCAGCGTGGAACTACTAACAGCTTATATCCTGAGGAAGATCGTACCGTAGCAATCAATTAATTCCAAACATATTTTCCACACGACATTACGCGATAAGCCTCAGGGTTAAGTAGTGACCATGGCCCATGGACAGATATCCGGTATCATGGTGCCAGATAATAATAATAATAATAATAATGCATTTGATTCCTCGGCTCCAAATTTAATTCTTAAGATTCTGTGTTGTTTTTAAAATGCAGCTTTAAAGATGCTAAACTTAATCTTATTTTAAAATGTTTATGCAAGTGTTAAAATTGATTTTCCACTGCATCTCCCGAAGTCCAAGGTCTATCTTACCTTCGACACTCATAAAGTATTCTTGGGATACTGGATTAAATACAATGTACAACCGACAAAGAGAATTCTCCCATAATGATTCAAGGATTATTACAAGGTCAATTTGAGATAAGACTGTTTTCTTTTAATAATATTAACGTTACCAAGACTTTAGTTGATAATGTTAACAATTACTTAAACAATACAGCATATATTTAAATATATTTAGAGGCCGCGCCGCAGACATTCCAAATTCGAAGACAGGAACCTGCATTATAAACATTAAGGTAGTATATTTGCGTCATATTGTGAATTAGGTTAATATTTTAATATTTTCCGTCAAATCACAATTTTAATAAGATAATAAAATATTTAAAATATCATTTCACGTTCCGCATCGAATGATATTTTAAATATTTTATATTTTATTATCTTATTAAAATTGTGATTTGACGGATAATATTAAAAAAATATTATAAACATTACAAAATTTCATATAATTTGGATATAATCGAGGGATTAAAATGTGATAATCTTTATATCTGGCGCGCAGCGGTGTTCCAAAGTAACATCAACATCCACAAACATCTTTATTTTGCACCATGTGTCATAGTTCAGACACCAAAGCGTAAAAATATACCAAATAACATTCCGTAATGGCAGAATTAACACGAACATGGCGATCGGCGACATTCTGACATATTCACAAATTCCGGACAAACGAATAAACAACGAGCAAAGAAAACGTGCCCCAGAGATGTCGCAAAGAAGGGCAAATGGCTTTGGCGTGCAATGAAAGAGTTTTAAGTGTCACAAGAAAAGTAATACGTATATGATACATCATAAGACCTTACTCGTACGACCTTTTAGGTCCTCAATAAAGGGGAATATTGGGGAGGGGATACAGAGAGAGGACGTACTTAACCCAGGCCCTTATAAGCAGCACGGAGAAGACTCCACAACACATACATATATAAGAGATACAAAACGCATAGCTCAACAGTACAAGAGTTTATTTAACATTCAGTGCGTGAGCGGATCTGTCTGTCTTCATAACTCAAATAAACTTGTGATTGCTAATTGCTGCTAATCCTCCTTTGGAACATTCAGTTAGAAATTTTTTTTTTACAGAAACACTCCCAGTATCAAGCAAGCATTTAAGCACTGAAGTAATTTGAATTGATTTGCTAAAAGTTAATACTCGATAATAATGCTTACGACACTACAAATTCTTTGAACTGTAGTTAAGACAGGACGACACCAGTACCAAGAACATTCGGTATAAACTTCGCTGTGTTATCTTAAAGACATCCTGTGTGTGGTCGGTTTCCGAGTTCGCCTGTAGGGAAAAAAATACCTCAGATTTTAACTGACGTGTGAGGAAAAATATCTTGGACAAGATGGTGAAGATTTTGATGAGAGCTGATACCCACATAAACATCACACTTCCAGGCACAGAACCAAAGGCAAAATGCACTTTCACTCAGGTATGTGATATTAAAGTTCTACAAGAACGAACAGAAAATGTTTATCCATTTCAAAAACAGGTTCAGTTGTTAATACGAAAACGTTGCTCTGGAAAAGAACTATTACATGTCGCAGTGTCATTCTGTGTAATAACATGAAAAGTGCAGTTATACATTTCATAATTCACTTCAAGCGTCTTTCGATATAAAATAACGTCAACAGCGGTTAGGCTGCATCAGACAGCCGAATGTCACTATCGAGATTCTAATACAATAAATTCCAGTGGCCACATTCAATTTTCGATAATACATATTTTGATCTGACTGTTCCAAAATTTATAAGACTAATTCTAACCACTGAAATTAGGAACAAACGTTCAAATCACCGAGTTCATTCAGGGTACGGGCTACGTCAAGGTACAGAAGACCGGGTATTGCTACGACAATTGATACAAATTTAAATCGAATTATTATTTTCATAAAAATAGTTGGCATAGTTTGGAATAATTCCATTACCGCTGAGAACAAGACGCTAAGGAGAATATTTGGATCTCACAGACAGTAACAGGAGGTTGGAAACAGATGAATAATAAGTTAGCAGCTTCTTTCCCGAACATTAACATAGTGTATCAAATCTAAAACTTCTTTACGATGGTGAAGAGTCAATTGAATAAAAATTTCCTTGGATATTATCCATCGTCTAGTAAATATAAAACGTAAAACGACGTTTCGGAGATGGGACTCTATCTCCGTCTTCAGGTTCCTACACAGTTGGGCCCACTAGATAGAGCTAATCCCTATCTCCGGACTTTTCCCTTGGATATTATCCATCGTCTAGTAAATATAAAACGTAAAACGACGTTTCGGAGATGGGACTCTATCTCCGTCTTTAGGCTCCTACACAGTTGGGCCCACTAGATAGAGCTAATCCCTATCTCCGGACTTTTCCCTTGGATATTATCCATCGTCTAGTAAATATAAAACGTAAAACGACGTTTCGGAGATGGGACTCTATCTCCGTCTTTAGGCTCCTACACAGTTGGGCCCACTAGATAGAGCTAATCCCTATCTCCGGACTTTTCCCTTGGATATTATCCATCGTCTAGTAAATATAAAACGTAAAACGACGTTTCGGAGATGGGACTCTATCTCCGCCTTCAGGTTCCTACACAGTTGGGCCCACTAGATAGAGCTAATCACTATCTCCGGACTTTTTCCTTGGATATTATCCATCGTCTAGTAAATATAAAACGTAAAACGACGTTTCGGAGATGGGACTCTATCTCCGTCTTCAGGTTCCTACACAGTTGGGCCCACTAGATAGAGCTAATCCCTATCTCCGGACCTCGTCCCATCTCCGAAACGTCGTTTTTCGTTTTATATTTACTAGACGATGGATAATATCCAAGGAAATTTTTATTCAATTGACATAGTGATTAAAAATTCTCATTCAAGAAAGGAAAAAACCCACAGCTTCTCTGTTTAGGAAAATTATATACCCTTACACTGAGAACAAAACGAAATTCACAATAAACACGAAATTAACGAGGGTGAAATGTTGAGTTTCTATGTTAAAGCGCTTTAGTGACGTAAGCCTCTTAACAGCTCGAAACGCGTGTTACTGTTAGAGGGACTAACCGGGAGGCATATGCCATAGAAAGAGCAATATTCTTCTCCAACTGGTGACAAAAGACGTGGTCAGTTGATTCAAATTGGCTTTAAATGAATGCATAGTGAATCGCTTGCTGCCTCAACCAAGAGAGCAAAGCATTTCTGATTACAAACACGTGCATAAACTGCGAAACCAAGTCATGCAAAGTTACTGAAAACAATTAACAAAAATTAAAAGTATAACTTCGACTATCGGGTGTGAGCCGCTTCGAATGTCGGGTATTATCAAACATTTCAGCAAACATTCACCCTGAAGATGGCAGCTGCAGTGTTTGCCGAAACGTTTGATAATACCCGACATTCGACGCGGCTCAAACCCGAAAGTCGAAGTTATACATTTATTTATTTAGGTCCATTCATACAGTAGCCTGCACAGCCGTAGAATCTGAACCAAATAAGTAATGAGCAAACCTCTGTTCACATACGCTAAAAAAAATCTCTCGAAACGTGGAAAACTTCAAGCAGCTAGAAACAGTGACAAATCTGAGCGTAATGCGTGAACTTTTACGTTTCACCTAATATTGTTTGGGAAATGCAATCAATGATGTGTCAGGCCCGGTAATACCCGGTTCGACTCTCGGTCGGGTTTTATCGGCTACTATGACTGGGCACTTCGGCGATTTTCCTCAGACTCTCTAAACGAGTGCCTTGGAAAAACTACGTTCTTCCAAATCTGTTCCTACTCGTCATTTATAATAATTTTCTCATATCATTCCCTTATTTTAATACATGTATATATTTTATTTATTTAGTGTTCTGTCTGAGGACAGGTCCATATGAACAGGATCCTTCCATTCTTTTCTCTTCTCGGACTGGGACCTCTTCATATACGTTCTTGGCAGATGATCCAGAAGTGGTTTGCCATTGCCTTCTTCTGTGTGTGAATGGAGTAATTGTTGGGATGCCACGGAGGAAAACTCCGTGTTGCCTAGACCACGGCCTTGCCCAACACAAGTTATAAATTCGAACCCGAGACCCCCAGGATTACAAGGCCAGCGTTCTAACCGCTAGACCACCGTGGCGGTACATATATATACATACACATAAATACATATAACATTTACAGCTAAAAGTCTTAAAATACACCAAGAATAAACCAACATTTTAGAAAGAAATACGAATTGAATTGAACAAGATCTTGCGAACACGGTAATGAACCTTCGGGTTCAATAAAAGGCGGCAATTTTCTTGGCCGGCTGAGCAACTATCAACTTCTCAACTACTTTGCTCCCATGGAGTTAGCTCTGGTTTCGGGGAAAGAATTTAAGTACCTCTGAAACGTCGGTCAATTTCTACCAAGCTATATAGGAGCAACATCCCAGAATCTTTGTATTTGCTGCCATGAGAATCTTAAATCCCACCGAACAAAATTTTGAGTTATTTACGATGGAATTGTTTTATCTGTTGCAGGTCTTGGCGGCTTTGTCTGTTTCCCTAGGATCCATGATAGTTGGTTTCGCTTCTGCATACACTTCACCAGCACTAGAGTCAATGGATGCAGCCAACAGCACAGTACATCCCGATATGCAAGAGGTAAGACCACTAACTTCGCGCCAGTCATGAGGAATTGAATCAGGTCACATTTTTAAGCAGCACGAATTACAATATCAGCAGTCACAGTTCAATTCCTTGGACGTGGCCACTGTAAACACGACGCGCAGTACATATCAACCCCCACCACTCTTCCCCTCACGCGCTGCTCAGCGGCCACATCTAAAAAATTGAACTGTAGCTGTTTTCAACATTTATAATGAAATTAAAGTAGATTATTAACAGCGTCAAATAGGAATTATACTCATGACGAAACTAGTATCAGATTAAATTCGGTGGATATTTGCTACCATTCATATAAGAATATTCTAATTACAATACCCTATCTTAAAACCAAAAATATTAAGATATAATCTGTCGATGGTGATATTCAGAGTTGTGAAATCATATGTCTCCATCATCAGACGATGGAGCAGATACGTTCGTGCCAAAACCACGCGGTTTCATAACCAATAAGCTCAGAATCCAACATCTTCACTGCCGAGAGAACCTCAAATCTCAGATATAATAATTTCACATATAGTTTTGTATGAGTGTGAATCTTGGCCCCACGACCTAATGGAATATAACAGCTTAAGGATATTCTGGAACAAAGCGCAGAGTTGTGGACCTAGGCAAGAAAACATTGTAGTATCTGACATGCTAAATAAGCTCCTTTTAGATTTCCGTCTTCTAGGTTGTTGCGCTGTGTAGTCTGGTCGATGTTAACCAACGTTTCAGAGGTCGTACTGCCTCCGTCATCAGGGCGATGAGTATGAAGATTTCTGTCTTCTGGGTTGTTGCGCTGTGTAGTCTGGTCGATGTTAACAAACGTTTCAGAGGTCATACTGCCTCCGTCATCAGGGCGATGAGTATGAAGATTTCTGTCTTCTGGGTTGTTGCGCTGTGTAGTCTGGTCGATGTTAACCAACGTTTCAGAGGTCGTACTGCCTCCGTCATCAGGGCGATGAGTATGAAGATTTCTGTCTTCTGGGTTATTGCGCTGTGTAGTCTGGTCGATGTCAACCAACGTTTCAGAGGTCATACTGCCTCCATCATCAGGGCGATGAGTATGAAGATTTCTGTCTTCTGGGTTGTTGCGCTGTGTAGTCTGGTCGATGTTAACAAACGTTTCAGAGGTCATACTGCCTCCGTCATCAGGGCGATGAATATGAAGATTTCTGTCTTCTGGGTTGTTGCGCTGTGTAGTCTGGTCGATGTTAACCAACGTTTCAGAGGTCGTACTGCCTCCGTCATCAGGGCGATGAGTATGAAGATTTCTGTCTTCTGGGTTATTGCGCTGTGTAGTCTGGTCGATGTCAACCAACGTTTCAGAGGTCATACTGCCTCCATCATCAGGGCGATGAGTATGAAGATTTCTGTCTTCTGGGTTGTTGCGCTGTGTAGTCTGGTCGATGTCAACCAACGTTTCAGAGGTCGTACTGCCTCCGTCATCAGGGCGATGAGTATGAAGATTTCTGTCTTCTGGGTTATTGCGCTGTGTAGTCTGGTCGATGTCAACCAACGTTTCAGAGGTCATACTGCCTCCATCATCAGGGCGATGAGTATGAAGATTTCTGTCTTCTGGGTTGTTGCGCTGTGTAGTCTGGTCGATGTTAACAAACGTTTCAGAGGTCATACTGCCTCCGTCATCAGGGCGATGAGTATGAAGATTTCTGTCTTCTGGGTTGTTGCGCTGTGTAGTCTGGTCGATGTTAACCAACGTTTCAGAGGTCGTACTGCCTCCGTCATCAGGGCGATGAGTATGAAGATTTCTGTCTTCTGGGTTATTGCGCTGTGTAGTCTGGTCGATGTCAACCAACGTTTCAGAGGTCATACTGCCTCCATCATCAGGGCGATGAGTATGAAGATTTCTGTCTTCTGGGTTGTTGCGCTGTGTAGTCTGGTCGATGTTAACCAACGTTTCAGAGGTCATACTGCCTCCATCATCAGGGCGATGAGTATGAAGATTTCTGTCTTCTGGGTTGTTGCGCTGTGTAGTCTGGTCGATGTTAACCAACGTTTCGGAGGTCATACTGCCTCCGTCATCAGGGCGGTGAGTATGAAGATTTCTGTCTTCTGGGTTGTTGCGCTGTGTAGTCTGGTCGATGTTTACCAACGTTTCGGAGGTCATACTGCCTCCGTCATCAGGGCGATGAGTATGAAGATTTCTGTCTTCTGGGTTGTTGCGCTCTGTAGTCTGGTCGATGTTAACAAACGTTTCAGAGGTCATACTGCCTCCGTCATCAGGGCGACGAGTATGAAGATTTCTGTCTTCTGGATCGCCCTGATGATGGAGGCAGTATGACCTCTGAAACGTTGGTAAACATCGACCAGACTACACAGCGCAACAACCCAGAAGACGGAAATCTTCATACTCACCGCTGTGAGAACCTTAAGTCTTACAAGCTCCTTTTAAATCGTAGCCTATGTTCTGTTCCTTGGAAAACCAATATTTTTTTCGGTGTTGAAATATAAGCATAACTCCTATCACGAGACAAAAGTTTGTGAATAGATCTACGATCTCTATTCCTTCAAAGTCCAGACACCAACACATCTCCTAAGTTTTTACCTCGCAGTCTGTCAGTAATCTTCCTGAAGAAGAGAGAGAATTTGTTTGGCTTCCTCACCCTCTCATAACAAAGACGTCAATCGATGTGACCCCACTCATCAATTTCCTTGTCCCTCGTAATTTCGTATGTCTGAGTTCGTTTGCTATGACGTATCAAGAGTAATTTAGAACTAAATTGACATCTGTAACCACAATAAATAAAAAAAATAGGCCTATTCAAGATTAATTTTATTAGTTCAAACACGCACGAATTAGACATTGGTGTTTAATATGGCCAACCAACCAATAACAAACGAATGGGCAATATACACTGATGTCACGAACAACATTTGAGATAAGCTGCTATAATTTCTTACCGGCATTTTGTACACGATCTACTTTCAAGTTTCCTCGTTCTTAAAATTATTCATTTGCAGTAGAAGTCTCATTATCCGACATTACGTTTTATCCGAAGCGCCGTGTCGAAACGCTCCATTTTATATAAACTCGACATGTAACGGAATCAATCACACCCCATTCCTTCAACAGTAGTATGACGTAAGTTTAAAGACGTTTCAGAGGTACTTGCTACCTCCATCATGAGGGCAGTGATGGGATATAGAGGCAGCAAACACCTCTGAAACGTCGGTAATATTCTATCAGACGACACGGCGAAACAACCCTTAAAAGACAACCATTTAAAATGCAAGGCGATATCCCAGTATCCTCCTGGAGGGACCGCTGGACCAATATGAACAAAAGATTAAATCATCTCGACAACTTTTGGTGTAAACCTTGTATACCAAATTTCATATAAATTCGCCAAGCAAGTCTCCGAGATAAATATACAGAGGGGCGGAGACACAACATCTCATCTCCATGCGTCCACTGGACAGCAGGAATAACATGTAAAGTCTATTTTACTAGAAAACATGTCAGGGCATTATAAAAGCCATACGTTCCAAGCAATTTCAAAGCACGTATAACGGCTTACGTAAAATGTACCGTTCCGACATAGAGAAAAGGAACATCTATTACACGTTTACATACCCTTCTCTCTAATTGGTGAATATAGGAAGGTCGAACACTGGGATTGGTCAGAAAGAGGAGGCTCGAATCACTCTGCTCGCTGCAGCAGACTAGTTCTGATTTGACCTTGTGACATAACAGCTACTTTGTTAAGAATTCTCCAGTGTTTCACAAAACTTTCCGCGCGTCTAAGAAAGTTGCTTCACGAACACTGTCTGATTTGTCAATCGGCGTCGGGGTTCTGAGCGTCTTATTCTGAAGACCCCCCCCCCCCCCCCGAGCTCAAATCTCAGCCCGGAGCCTGTGTCAAAACCAATTCTACAAGCTACGACGAGGTAGCACTCTGCCATCTGTTATTAAAAGCTGAAAACTATCTATATCATTTAATACAAATTCTTCCGTTCTTCGAATAGAAAACTTACAATCAAAAGTCTACAAATATAAGTAACAACGCGATGTTACACTACAGAATACTCCACTAGTTTTTTTTCTTTCAACAAAATTGCCGACACCTGTACAATTATCGACTTTCTGGGCAAATAAATGTAACACGAACAGAAACTTCGTGACTACACATCAAGCATTTTAATTACGGCAGTCAAATCAAGACGTTTAGAATAGACTTACACATGCAGCTCGGACGTTTGAAACAGGAAATTAATATAAGATGTCTGTGGGGGGGGGGGGGGGAACTACGTGGAACGCAGCGATTTATAATTGTTTTTAAGCAAACGGCCTACTGACGATGTTAATTGGACTGAACAGGAATTAAAAACTCAACCTACATTTTAGAAGTACAATTAATTTCTTCTACAATAAACGTAACAGTACCATGAACAATTCTTATGAAGTGAGTATAGACATTTGTTCCACAAACGAGTAGGAATCCTGAACCAATTACCAGTAGAAAAGACCCTTTTAAATTCAACGGGGAATGATTTCTTTTGTATTTTCATCTCTCTCTCTCCAACTTTATCTGATTTAGAATTGGTAAAAAGGTTCACATTTGTTCATGTCATTACTATTAATTATTCACTTAATATTACGTACATATTTCGCCATAAACATTTTCTCAGCATGCAGGATATACGATAATATGTCCGACCAATTTCATTCAGGGTTGCATACGTTGTTTAGAACAAGGGGATCAGTGCTAATTTTTATGTCTCGTCGTCTGCAACGCTCTGTCCCCCCCTCCCTAGTAAGAGCTATATCCTGAATATGACTGGCTTTCATTCCCCTACCACTATCTCCCCACACAGCATGCCAGTGACTACACTTCTACTTGAAGGTAGTGGAATTTTCCACGCGAATTAAGGTTTGTGCAAAGAAACCAGTCTGGCCAGAGAACGTTCGAGATATACTAAAAAGAAACAAAGAAAATGTACACGCTTGCCTTTAAATAAACTGTCAGGTGATTGCGATAAAAAAACAGCCAAACATCATCTGCTCCAAACTTTAAGCATGCCAGAATAATTAGAAAGTTAGTAACGGGCTTTCTGTGGCACGGATTTCAAATGCAGCACAATACTCATCACACGAAGTGCACCGTACAAGTGAAATGTGTACTCAAAACTGTCTGGAGTTTCTCCACTGACAGACTCAGTTCGATGACTGATCCGGAACCACAAAGTCCGTCCCCTGATTTATTTACAAAAAAAAACACAAAACTGTTTACGGATAAGGCAAATTCAATGCTTCCATCGAGCTCAAGATGTCTTCCTAGCATCTCCTTCGACGTCCATTTCACAAATTATTTAGATTATTTAACGACGCTGTCAGTAACTGAGACTAAAAGCGACAGGTCGTGGCCTAATTTAGGGTAGGGCCACCCCCCCCCCGATATTTACCTGTGGGGACTTAGGATACCTGCCTAAGTCAGGATAATGCTACAAATGTAGCCTATATTATCCTCCTTAATTTAAGTTAAACATCTCAATAATTAATTGCAGAGTGTAGTAATGATACAAATAACAAATCCAAACTATCATAAGAGACTTCCCGAAAAATTCGATATTTTGAGAAATTTGTATCAGTAACTACATTGACACCTGTGGTAGTAATTTCAGTTTACGATTATGACGCACGTGCATACAGTATTGTTTTATGTTCCCACACACGCTCCATAAACAGACTAACACTATCTTTCATTTTACTTTCGCATAATGAGCAGAGAGTTTCGATTCCACCTGTCGAGATCATTAGTCATGTTTCATAATCGGGAGATCCCGCACAGGAAACTATGATTTGTGTTGTTTCAAGCTTATGCTATGCAAATTTTTGAGATAACGTTCTTGAAACGAATATCATGAATGCTTACTCTCACGACTTTCCAAATCTGTAACTGTATAATCCTTCTATCATTCGAAATTACGTAACTTGCAAAGTTGATAAATTCACATTAAATATGTTCTATATGGTCTTCCAAGTGGCCGACTTGGAATAAATAGGTTTGACCACAAAAATTTGTAGGGGCCTTTTACCTCAAAAACGTCTTTATTTCTATGTCAGATAGTGGAAAACTTCGAAATAAAATATCCCTAAAAGGATACTAAAACATGGCCACAAACCTTCAGAAACCAAACCAAACCAAAATACTTATTTCTACGTTTCTATACTCCGCCCCCAATCCGAGTTATATTTCCAGCCCAAAAAATGACTTTAAGGCGTTGTGATTGTACCATTTATAAAATACAGAATTAACAAAATCAGGTACATACATTTTTATGCATTAATTATCTTACAATACCTTATCCTACTTATATAAAGTGTTTAAACTGTACTGACCTCGTCTATACATTTGACTTTCAGAAATCGTGGATTGGTAGTTTAATGCCACTGTCCGCCCTACTTGGAGGGCTTGCTGGAGGACCTCTGATCGAAACAATTGGCAGGAAGACTACAATCCTTGCGACAGCATTGCCATTCGTTATCTGTAAGTACGATGTACTTGGCAAAAGACATCTAGACAATGCACTGACCTTCGTTACATACTCTGGAGGTTTCCACCAGTGCGTGATTTGGCACAATATTTTAAGAAATGTGTTCTGAATTCTTAATAAAAATTTAAATGAAACAATAAGATCCAGGAAGAACATATTACGTTTACTTTCCTTCAACACTTCGAATCTATTCTGGCCGGCGTTAACAACAATTATAAATGAATAAGAATAAAACGTAGTGATTCACTACGTCAAAACTTGTCACAATTTCGCATCGTCTTCACATATGTACTTGTTAACATAAAAAAACGTTCCATTTATCATATATAAGCGAGCACAATTTCACAAAACTGCTTTCCGACGGCTTATTACAGAAACCGGAAGCGACAAGAATTTCGGGCGGCAGCCACGTTCTTTTGCATAACAAAAGAAAAACTACTCATCACATATAATTCATGGACTCTGAATTAGATGGAGTTAATGTCGCCTCAACATATAATTCACGGACTCTGAATTAGATGGCGTTAATGTCGCCTCAACATCGGAAGTTCGTACAGCCTTGCGTTGGACCAACCATTTACCTAAAGCCGGGGTTCTCAGCCTTTTTCGCTGGCGTACCACTAACCAAATGCGTTCAAGGGAAAACTTATTTATGTTAATATTATCTTTTAATTTTCTTACTTAGTTCGCGTACCATAGGTTGATAAAACGCTGATCTAAAGAATTCTAAAATGTGTAACGCAATGGAAAATCCAAATCTAATTGTCAGGTCATGATGAAATACTTCATTATCAAATGTTCCCAATAACAGCACCACAATGCTACGGTAAAACATTTATCTTATATTATCGCAAATTTTAGCGGCCAAACTACTACTAGTCAGACAGAGCATTTACAACCGGCGTCTAAGATTCGTTATCCCAGCCAAAACGTGTTGTAAACATTAACAGATAAAGTTGATTTTAATCGCACAACGAAACGACCATCAAAGAACAGACTACGATAATGCTCGCGGCGGACGTATACGGAACTATTACATACACATCGATAAAACTTGTCCATCGTTGTATATACGATGTATAAGAGATGAGGTTGTTGAACTTTCTACGTCATATGATGGATCACTGACGCAAAGCAGGGAAAGTAAGTGCCTACCAAAAGTACCATCATCGTCTCCAGTACGAAATCCGGTCAAGAATGAGATGAATATGTCAAAACGTATAATTTTTTATACAAACACTAACATGCCTTTCAATGTTCATAGCATAAACTTACTAAATACATAAAATATTTTTGTTTATTACAGCGTGGCTGTTGATTGCCTTGGCTGTAAATGTGCCTATGCTGTACGCTGGTAGAGTGGTCGCTGGGTTCTGTGTAGGCATGGCATCGCTGTGCTTTCCAGTGTATCTCGGAGAAACACTTCAACCAGAGGTTAGGGGGATGTTGGGACTTCTACCAACAACGTTTGGTAACGTAGGTAAGTTGTCAGACCAACTTCACAAATTGTCAGTTGCACTGGAAATATTTTAAACTTTCGTGCGAGTGAGTGAGGGGTAGAACTTCACGATCAGGTGATATTAAGTAAAGTAAAACTTGTCTAATGCATAGCCTGGATTAAACTTAAAACCCTCCTTTATTGGAAAATGTCAACAGTCCCAAGAATACAGAGCAGCAATCAACGAAAATTACGTCCCAAAAAAATGAAGACTTTAATGAAGGAACAGAAATGAAAATCAAGAACTTTATTGAAAACAATCTCTTGAGTATTTATTTATTCATGTTTGCTCTGTATTGTTTTACTGGAATTTATCTGAGAACCAAACATTCCAGTCACAAACTGGAAAAAAATGAAGCCTGATCCTTGACAAAGCGTTACACGCAGAAGACTGCTCTATATATGGATCGCCATAAAAGTCCATTTTGTTTCATCGTCTTCTAAATCTGTTTTTATTTAAACAGGAATCTTACTGTGTTACTCTGCTGGAAAATATCTGGACTGGTCTATGCTTGCAATTTTGGGAGCCTGCATTCCTGTACCATTCCTAATTTGCATGCTGTTCATCCCAGAGACACCGAGATGGTACTTTTCAAAGGGTAAGTATCTAGTACATAAAACATTCATATTCTAGTAATGCTTATTATTTCAAAATCATATTGCAGACTTAACAGACAGAAATTATTTTTCTTAAATTTAATTAAATATTAGCCATACCAAAATATGTTTCAAAGTAAAGTGGCAGATCTTAATAAGATATATATTTTAAACCACAAACCAAATTTATAAATGGAGAACGGTTTTTGAAAAAAGTGTAAAAGCTTGAATCGATCTTCATGTAAAATATATGACATTTTGAGAAGATATAAACCAAAATTGCCTGATATATTTTAATGTAGTCCCAGTACAAAATTCAATTTGAATTCATTACAACGTTTCAGAGACGAAGGTGCAGAGAGAAGGTTGGTTTACTTTGTGACCTTTGTGCAAAGAACACATTTACATTTAGGATGACCGCAGGCAGTCTTCTAATTTCTGTAACAGTATTTATTAAAATCACTACAAGAAAAATAAAGTGTCATCTTTTGTTTTTGTGCAGGTAAAGGAGAAGAAGCCAAGAAATCTCTCCAGTGGTTACGTGGAAAAGACACTGATATCTCACATGAACTAAGGGAAATTGAAAATTCTCATACTGAATCAAAGAAGAGCACTGGTTCATCATTTGAATTATTCAGCAAGAGCAACATCAAGCCTCTGCTTATCTCTCTTGGACTCATGTTCTTCCAGCAAATGAGTGGTATTAATGCTGTTGTCTTCTACACAGTAATGATTTTTGAGGTAAGGAAATTTAAATTAAATGTACTGTAAGATTTGAGGTTTTCACAGCGATGAGTATGAAGATTCCTGTCTTCTGGGTTCTTGCGCTGTGTAGTCTGGTCGATGTTAACCAACGTTTCAGAGGTCATACTGCCTCCGTCATCAGAGTATGAAGATTTCTGCCTTCTGGGTTGTTGCGCTGTGTAGTCTGGTCGATGTTAACCAACGTTTCAGAGGTCATACTGCCTCCATCATCAGGGCGATGAGTATGAAGATTTCTGTCTTCTGGGTTCTTGCGCTGTGTAGTCTGGTCGATGTTAACCAACGTTTCAGAGGTCATACTGCCTCCATCATCAGGGCGATGAGTATGAAGATTTCTGTCTTCTGGGTTCTTGCGCTGTGTAGTCTGGTCGATGTTAACCAACGTTTCAGAGGTCATACTGCCTCCATCATCAGGGCGATGAGTATGAAGATTTCTGTCTTCTGGGTTGTTGCGCTGTGTAGTCTGGTCGATGTTAACCAACGTTTCAGAGGTCATACTGCCTCCATCATCAGGGCGATGAGTATGAAGATTTCTGTCTTCTGGGTTGTTGCGCTGTGTAGTCTGGTCGATGTTTACCAACGTTTCAGAGGTCATACTGCCTCCATCATCAGGGCGATGAGTATGAAGATTTCTGTCTTCTGGGTTGTTGCGCTGTGTAGTCTGGTCGATGTTAACCAACGTTTCAGAGGTCATACTGCCTCCATCATCAGGGCGATGAGTATGAAGATTTCTGTCTTCTGGGTTGTTGCGCTGTGTAGTCTGGTCGATGTTAACCAACGTTTCAGAGGTCATACTGCCTCCATCATCAGAGTATGAAGATTTCTGTCTTCTGGGTTATTGCGCTGTGTAGTCTGGTCGATGTTTACCAACGTTTCAGAGGTCATACTGCCTCCATCATCAGGGCGATGAGTATGAAGATTTCTGTCTTCTGGGTTGTTGCTCTGTGTAGTCTGGTCGATGTTAACCAACGTTTCAGAGGTCATACTGCCTCCGTCATCAGGGCGATGAGTATGAAGATTTCTGTCTTCTGGGTTGTTGCGCTGTGTAGTCTGGTCGATGTTAACCAACGTTTCAGAGGTCATACTGCCTCCATCATCAGGGCGATGAGTATGAAGATTTCTGTCTTCTGGGTTGTTGCTCTGTGTAGTCTGGTCGATGTTAACCAACGTTTCAGAGGTCATACTGCCTCCGTCATCAGGGCGATGAGTATGAAGATTTCTGTCTTCTGGGTTGTTGCGCTGTGTAGTCTGGTCGATGTTAACCAACGTTTCAGAGGTCATACTGCCTCCGTCATCAGGGCGATGAGTATGAAGATTTCTGTCTTCTGGGTTGTTGCTCTGTGTAGTCTGGTCGATGTTAACCAACGTTTCAGAGGTCATACTGCCTCCGTCATCAGGAAGGTGAGTATGAAGATTTCTGTGTTCTGGGTTGTTGCGCTGTGTAGTCTGGTCGATGTTTACCAACGTTTCGGAGGTCATACTGCCTCCGTCATCAGGGCGATTCTTAGTATGAAGATTTCTGCCATCCTGTACATAACTGATCAAATTACAGGTTTCTCCCAGCTCCTTCCTCACAAAATGTGACTTAATTTAATCTTTTTCTTGTTTCCAGGCTGCTGGAAGCACGCTTGATGGCAACACGTCCACAATTATAGTTGGCGTTGTAAACTTTGGTTCAACGTTCTTGGCAACCATGCTGATTGATCGTTTTGGACGCAAAGTGTTGCTCTACATCTCTTCGGTAGCCATGGTACTCTCACTGATGGTTCTCGGCACATTCTTCTACATGAAGGACCACACCGATACTGATGTAGCTCCTTACGGCTTACTTCCACTAGTCAGCTCTGTTGTTTACGTTATTGGCTTCTCATTTGGTTTTGGTCCAATTCCCTGGCTAATGATGGGAGAGATCTTACCAGGTAAGTTCACTCAAACTTCATTAGCGTAGCTTTATTTTTAAATCCATTTAACACATATTCAGACCCATGATCAATCACACAACCAGTGTAACTTCTCCTCTCTTAAAATTTTACAACTGAAAATTTCTAATGCCATAAACAATATAGTATTTGTTTTTGAAGTTAATTTTGTAGTTACCAGAAAAACTCAAACATGCTTTGAATTGACAACAGTTATGCAACAAGTTAAATATCTCACTGAAATACTGATACTTCAAAGTGTGTTAAAGAATATAGTTATAATAACTTGATAGGATTAAAAATTATATTAAAATTGGCCGTCAATCACAATATAAGATAATTAAAAGATTAAAATATCATTTTTCGTTCCGTATCGAGTACTCGATTTACATATGGAACATTTACGACATGTTTCGGCTATCATAGAGCCGTCATCAGGTGTTATGTTATAAACTTTATAACTGAATTACTGATTTTTAGTTTTCATTTTTCTTATCATTTTCTCGTCCTTCATATTGTATCTTCGTCCGTTGTTGTGTCACATGTCACTAATATAATTGTATGTCGTAGTGATGCCAATGTTGTGTATATTGAACCGAGAAGTAATATCGTAGCAGTATTAGGAGAGATTGGAGGTATACTGTATCGGATTATATTTTATATATATATAATTTTTAATACTATTTAAATAAGTCACAATATGACGCACCTACAATATCTAATAACTTGATAGGAGTTGAAGAAGACTGGATTTTGTTGGCCTAGGACAGGGTCCGGTGAAGGGCTTTGATTAATTCGGTGATGAACCTTCAGGTTCCGTAAGCCACCCGGTTAGTTAGTTAGTTAGTTGTAATAACTTTCTGGCAAAATAGTTATGCTGTAAGGACACTGATGAATTTCCGATATCACAGTAACAGATCCATTAACAATAAAATAATTACTGTTAAATTGTTTTGGAATATTACTGATTATTTATGCATAGAACTGTTCCAAAACACTATGAAGTCAAGCGAACAGAAAAGAAAACTTACGTTAGTTTTATTTTACTAAAATATGTCGATATATTTCTGTCAAACATTTTCCACAATTTGTGAACAGATGGAAACATTTCAAGTATGAATTCTTGTGTTTCAGTATAAACAAAGTACATTATAAAGTATAATTTTAATTTTTCAGCTAAAATTCGTGGTTCAGCAGCTTCAATCGTCACCGTATTCAACTGGACCTGTACATTTGTCGTCACGAAGACCTTTGCGGACCTTATCACTAAACTGGGTGGTGCAACTACGTTTTGGATGTTTGGGGCCAACTGCCTGGCCGGGCTATTCTTCGTTATTATTTGGGTACCAGAAACACAAGGGAAGAGTCTTGAAGACATTGAAAAGAACCTGACTGGGCAAGTACGAAGAATGAGCTCTATCGCTAATCTCAGACCTCTACCCATGGCAGTCTAAGGTTCACGCAATAATACCATAATACTGCACCATGTACAATAATGGTCCTTGAAGAATGTGGAGCCTAGAGAAGTGAAAGACTCAAATACAGGACCAAGAAAATTCCAAGCAAGACTTGCATTATCTTCACTGTCATGTCTGATTCATCCAGTGCGGAATATGAGGTCAGCGGTGTTTTTTATGAAGGCTGTTCACAAGAATCTCCACAAAAGACACGTTAATTAAGCATATTTATAATTTTACTCGATGATGACGGTGATACTCAAATGCTGATTCCTCTATCGGTATATAGTACATATCACACATATCACTATGTAATACTTTAACCCTTTAAAGCCCAGTGGTACCACCTACTTTAACCTTCAGTAACTCTGTAATTTGCCCACAGAGTATATTTATGGCTTTTATATGAATCTAAGTGATTACTTCCTCAAAATAGCATTAGCTAACTGATTTTTGCGGTACAGAAGTATCATGTTTTCTTTGTCGTAGGAACTGAATCTTTAAATAATACTTTGATGAGCTTTGGCTTCAAAGGGTTACTGACGTGAAAGTCTGTTTTTATAAAACAAACTTTGTAAATATAGTATAGTCCAAAAAAAAGAATGGTCATGATTTTTATGATCATTAATATACATTATTATATAGCATCTATACCAAATATTAAAATACTGCATATTTTTCGTATTAGATTTTGTCATAATACATAGCGAATGCTGTAAATGACAACGAGAATTTACTCGTGTGACAGGCAAATTTTAAACAAATAATTTACCTTCCTGTTTGGAACTTTATTTTGTATAATGAATAATTAATAATATAGAACTAGAATTAGATATTTAATTAAAAAATATTGAATTAAGCTGAACATTCCAATTTTTATGGTTACTGTTACGTGAACATATAAGAAATATGTATTTTGACATACGATATTAGTGTGAGGTTTCATTCCATGTGAAGACTGTTTCAAAGTAAAGGCTTATAGAACAATAATTTTACATTTTAAATTTGTAAATATGCCACAAAAACATAAATATCTTTGACAAAATTCTGTACAGTAGTCAGTGGCTTTCAAATCAAGCATTCCACAAACAGGTATCATACCTTAACAACACACACATATTCTTGACCCCAATTTTCATATTAATTTGTTTCCTAACAACCTCAAAAGACATCTGAAGGACAGTTTTATGTGCTAATTTTTTTTTATTTGTAGTGTTCTGTCTGATGACAGGTCCATATATTATGAACAGGATCCTTCCATCCTTTTCTCGGACTGGGACCTGTTCATATACGTTCTTGGCAGATGATCCAGAAGTGGTTTGCCATTGCCTTCTTCTGTGTGTGAATGGAGTAATTGTTGGGATGCCACGGAGGAAAACTCCGTGATGCCTAGACCACGGCCTTGCCCAACACAAGTTATAAATTTGAGCACCACCGGGAATTGAACCCGGGACCCCAGGCTTACAAGGCTAGTGTTCTGACCGCTAGACCACCGTGGCAAACATTATTAATTTATGAGTATGGTTCCAGAAATTCAGCCTAATTTACCTGATAATTAACGCTCGCAATATTTTATACACAAATATCTTTATTCTGACAAAAGACACACAGCTCAGTACAAATCAGTTTCAGAACCAAGTTAAATTTGTGACACTATCAGACAGACTAAAAATGTATCTGCCACTGATTACTTTCAAATTGACTACAGCATAAATGAGACCTTGAGACCTTACTGGATATACTGACACCTTACACGGAGTCAAACATTCAAGCACAAAATTGTGATAATATTAATTAATTAAAGGAAAAGTGTCAGGTATGTGAATGAATAATGTTATTGTTTATGCCACATGAGAGGCTATGTGTATATTTAATGATGACTGAATGATATGACTGTTGATGTATGTGAGAGAAAATTTATTTATACAACTGGAATAATTTTAAAATATTTTATGAAACATGTTTCAGTACCTGTGTGACCATTTCATTGTGGTAATTGCTAACGAACATATAAAGACCTAAACATATATTAAAAGTTATATTAATTCCCACTTTACCCTTCACAATCATCACAAAAACTTTGGGCTGGAGAAGGGGATTATTGGTTGGTTAATAACTTTACAGTGGCTAAGACTGTCAATATTTTACACACTCAAACAGCAATGTGTGAAGAGCATATACGAACAAAAGATGAATGATGATATTACATTTCATCTGTAATTAAACTGTTGTCTTCTGCACAATGGCACTGGTGTATATGGCATACACTTTGAAACTAAGAGACGGATTAACAGACAGAAGGAAAACACCTGGAGAGCCATCGGTCTAGTAAACCAGCTTATGTTCAATAACTAGTTAACAGTGCTCACTCAACTAAAGCCAACAGTAGTTTGTGCTGAATCATATCGCTAAAGAAATCAATTAAATTGTAATCATAATGCAGTGGCTTTCTTGTCTTTAGGTATTTGTGGCAGGAGTTTCTTTAGGAAGCATCCCATAGAGCACTGCCAGTCCCACCTGGACCACTAAGCCACTATACTGCCCTTTTCAGGACACATCCGGCCCTGCCCAGACCTCATTTCTACTCCCCTGCTTCCTCCCCATCACATCCACCCACCTCCCGTATGTCCGGAGATCAATCGGCCGGACTCTGAGGGCCCGCTTTCTCAAACCTCTCTCTCTCATGCTGCAGAACGCTCCCAAGCCCTCGTCTGATTCTGACACCAGTCCCCACTGGATGGGCCAAGGCTCTTCCCCGACTGTCAGTTTCGTATAACTCTAACCGTTTCCACTCGCGTGGCTTACTCATCGCCCTGATGATGGAGGCAGCAAAGACCTCTGAAACGTCGGTAAACTACTACCAGACTACACGGCGCAACCCAGAAGACAGCCATCTTCGGAGTTTGTTTAGTTTAACGTATAACTTCAGCTTTTGAAAACAAGCAATGTTCATTATATAAGGTATTCTAATATTCTGGCAAACACTGCTCCTGTCATCTTCAGAGTGAATGTCTGGGGGAGGGGTGGGCTGTAAGCCCTTATAAAAATCTGGAAGAGACAGATGAAAAGATAACCTCTCATGGCATATGCCTGGAAAGATTTATTAACCTGTCAAGATCGTCAGTCTTCAGGCCAACATATGAATCCGGGACCTCCCAAGTGCTAATCACTCGTCCTTTAGTATACATTAATACCATCTCTTATAAACACCCGAACAGCAACAGAAACAAAACAATATTTCGTTCACACCATCAGTGGTTGCTTAATTCCCATTGTTACGAAAATATGATGTAAAATTGTTGCATACAGCCAACCACAAAGCAACCATAACCCTAAAATCCACATACACGATATAAAAATGGAACACTTACCCATGACTTGGACTCTGCAAATTGCGCATGTATCACATTCAACGTCCCAGCTCCACATAGCAACAGCATTCCACTTCTTTAGAGAAAACATTTTATCAGACTTTTGAGATTCTGTATCTGCACGGTCTAGAAGATCACCGTCGTCAGCCATTTTCGGTGTTCAAGTAAATTCCAACTAGTACCATACAGGCTTGCCAATACAACGTTCAGGAAACCGACTCAGGGAGACCAAGAACTATTTAGTTTTGAGGGTATAAAATATATCATGTAAGGATGACACTCTCACGATGTGAACACTGATAAAAGGAAATTAAAAGGCAAAAGTGGGGTAACCTCCAATAATCCCATAACATGTCATTTAAGAATGGTGCTCCAACTGTTATTACTGACTAGAAAATCAAAAACTGAATGCAAGAACCCAGTACCCAATGGATGGGCGTGCCCCAGAAGTGGCAAACAAAAAACCGTCTTGCCGGGAATCAAACGCTCAGGGTTCAGCCTACACCCCAGTCAGTACCAGTATCCCTCAAAAATATGCCCTTTTAATCCAAAATCCAGCATGTTTATAAAAGTTAACCAAACTTTTGTTTGTATTAGTATGTAAAATGAAAGCTTAAGGAGGCTATCTATGCACATTTAATCTTTGAAAGCATTCAGTACATTTGAAGGAAACTTGGTAATGGACAGCTAGACTAAAAACTATGGGAATTTTCATCTTGTTCATATTGGTTAAATATTATCCCTATATCACATGAAGCTCTAATGTATAGAAAATTAATCATTGAACAAAACAGTGGCCCATGACAAAAATGCAGGTTTCAGTATTTAATTTGATACATTTATAGATAATGTGAATATTTAATTAAATACAAAGAAAAGTAACATCAGTCTAACCAAAGTGGTATTTGTACTGTCATTAATTTTTCTATAATAGATTGAATAGTTATGTTTGTGTCATAAATGAATATCACCACAAGAACATGAAAATAATAAAAAAAATGCATTTAAAATGGTGTTGAGTCACCATACCAATGTTACTTTGCTAGAAGTAGAATTCTTGTTAACTGGCTGTTCATTATAGCTGAAAACTAGACAGTTATTTCTGAATAATGAATTTCAGAAAAGTAATGAAGGCATATGGTGGCAGTAAGAAACAGAAAGAATGGAGATGTTTATGCCATTGTAAATGATTCAAGATTGAGGATGAAGAGAAATTTATCAGAAATCAGAATAATATTAGAAAATGTGTGGATTCCCGTTAAAACCACAAACTGTTCTGTCAATCTTCTTCAAATAAACACACACACACACACAATTATATTTGGAACATGTATTTATATATATAACATATCGACATTCAAAAAATGTACATTTGGAATGGAGACATGCGACTTGTGTCTTCTTTAATATTTTCATTACCTACTTATAATAAAGTACACATGGCTAAGAATTATCTACCCTAATCAGTTGCAAGTATATTTTTGTTGTTTTGCTATTATCTGTTCCAACATTCTAAATAAAAAGTAAAAGCTTGTCTACAGATAAAACACAATACTGAAGAGGCCCTCATGAACAAACCACTCTTGACAAGTTCACCAGAAATATTCTATTATTTAAAATTCTGTAAACTACAGTATTCATTAAGCAGTGTCTTTCAGTATGTACTAAACAGAAACAAGTGAAGAGAAAAGAATGGTAAAAGCACATTACCAACAAAGCCAGTAATACTGTACAACTAAAAGAAGCAGGAATATGAGTTAAGTACAAACACAGAGAAATGCACATATACTTTAAAGACGAAATGTTCAGTTATGAGCTTAACATATATCAGTGAATAAGTATTTATGTAAAACTATTAGAAAACTTGATGTTTCTTTAACATGGATTAACACACAAAAAAAAAACAGCTTAAAAGTCATACTATTGCAACCAATGGGATTCCACGTTCATTTTTAATTAACTTTAGCACCATTATAATCCTATAATACCTGGAGAGTTTCGAAATGTGGTGTTGGAGAAGAATAGAGAAGATCAGGTGGACGGATCGAGTGACCAACGAAGAAGTATTGAGGAGAGTCAACGAGCAAAGAAACATTCTGCAGGCGATTACACGAAGGAAAGCTAACTGGCTGGGACATATTATGAGAAGGAATGGATTACTGAGTGATATCACCGAAGGCCAGGTTGAAGGAAAGCGAGGACTGGGAAGAAGACTGATACAGCTAACCGACGACCTTAAACAAGGAAAGAAGATGACGTTCCAGGAATTAAAGCGAGAAGCCGAGAATAGGGACAACTGGAGAGCTCTTTTTGGGCAGAGCAATGGACCTGTCGTAAGACAGAACACTTAATAATAATAATAATAATAAAGCAAGCAACAGCAGTTGATTGACAGATAAGTATCTTGTACTCATTGGATAGAAGGTTGGATGGGGTCCAGAAATGCTTCGGACATGGTGGCACAACTGCATCCATATTAGACCCTACGTCCATCTATTCTTCTATTCAACGCGTACTGGTGACACTGTCGCTGCGAATACAGCGGATGTGGTGTAAAGCTGACCATATGCCTCCATCTAACGCAGAAGTTAAAAATGCATACATCTTCATGAGACAACTATCATTTATAAAATATGAGTTAAACCAGCAGGGGTGAGCCACGGGAGTGTGGTATAGCTATGGACAAACTACTTGACGTGTAAGTGACCTTTACAGGTGGATCATATGGTTTTAGAGCAAATCCTGGCCATGCCTTGCTAAAAACATTTATCTCAGGTTTCAGTTCTTTGATGGCAGTTCAAGTCATGCAGTTGAATCCACAGTCAAGGCTATTATCTGGATTTTAGCTCCATGTAGTCTGGTAGAAGTTTACCAAGGTTTCACAGGTCTTTGCTGCCTCCATCACCAAGGTGATGATGATGTAGACAGCAAAGACCTCTGAAACGGTGGTATACGTCTACCAGACTACATGGAGCTACAACCCAGAAGACAGCCATCTTCATACTCACCGCCATGAGAATCTCACAGCCTACTTAAATGTGATTTCAATTACTAGCAGAATCACAATAAATCTCCTAGAATTTTGTCATCACCCACATGTCAAGTTGTCCGCTGATTACAATAACAGAGAAGAAAAGATGAATGGGAGGGATTATAATAAGAACATCCCTTAAGATGTGTTTAAGACATCCAGGGGAATGCAGCTAGCACAGTCATAGACTAACAAATTCACAAATACATGAAATACAGGAACACAGATCTTTGAAGTTTTTACAAGTTCCACTCTGTAGTCAAGTATGCTATGTGCTCTTATTATATATCATACTAATACTAATATCTGTGTCCTGATTCAAAAAACACAATACCACTAATTTACAAACAAATTTAACTATGAATGTGGAAATCCCATTAAATTGTTTGATTGCATTTATAAATCTGTTCATCCATATCAATGATGTAATCCAAACCCACAGCTCACCAGCTGTGGAAATTTTGTTCAAAATTTACAGTCCATGATGGAAGCTTTTCAGTTGTACCCATCAGTATCAACATCATCATTAACAAATATTTCTGAGGGCTTTGTAGCTGTCTAATTAAGTCACAAAAAAGCAGTTTTGACTTACTTATGTGGGGTAACAGAGAAGCCTAAAAGTAATATTTCTATGAAAACATGAATGGCAGAAAATAATTGACATTTATTCCTCAATTCAGAGTCTGATTTTTCTAACTAGGATTTTAGATTCTCACAGTAGCGACAAAGATGGCTGTCTTCTAGGTTGTAGAGGCACGTAATCTGGTAGAAGTTTACCAGTGTTTCAGAGGTCCTTGCAGCCTCTACCACTGCCCTGATGGTGGAGGCAGCAAGGACCTCCAAAACCAGATTACATGATGCTATAACCCAGAAGTCAGCCATTTTCTGATCGATCTATCTATCTTCTGTTCAGTTTTATATATCAACTGATAGCAAAACAATTGATATGAATCTCGATTACACAATTACAAATCCTCGAATTTAACTTCGTGGCATTATCTATGGTAAAATCAGAACTGCTTGGATGTGATTACAGATCTATTTGATGATAAATCCCAGTGTATTTAATGTTAGAAAGTTTATAAATAACGAATTACACCACTAAGAAAACCATCTTGAAAGTATGTAAAATAATTTCATTGAATATTGTCAAAGTTACAGAATTGTTGATTGACTGATAACAGAATCTTGCACTTTTAAGTACACATGCATTCAATAACAAATATTTTAACAATAAAATAAAAATAACAATATGTTTGGACTGACCTGAAAAAAAATTAACAGTATGTTCAGACTGACCTGAGCTATCAATTCCCAACTTTCTTTATTTAAAATTCACACAAATGTTAATATATATATATATATATATAAAAATATTATACATTGTAGATTACAAGACTTGGGCATTGCATTAAATAAAACCAATAAACATATTAAAGACAAGAAAGTATGAGCAAATTCAGTACAATAACATTTTCATGCCCAATCAGAAAATGTAACATATTTGAGCTCACTTTAGTATGATATTAATTATTAATAATTTATAATACTCCATAATCTTTGAAGAAATTATAACGGTGCTTCAAATTAATAAAATGATAAAACCACTGGTTGTAGAAGGTTTAGGTAAAGAGGATTTTCCTCCACAGTGATGGGAAAATGTTTTTAATTTTCATACGTCTGGATGGTCGACTACTGTCAGACTACCTACTTACTATATATGTATAAGAAAAACTGATAGCAATTCTATATATACAAATCAGAATTAACTTCATAACCACTATTGCATGTTTGATTGCTGTTGGAACTTTCTACACTGCAAAAACAAAAAAAAGATAAAAACAAATATTTTTCTTCTGCAATACAATAGATAATTAGTACTGATGTTCATCTGTCACCACTGCTTATAGCTATATATTCACTTTTCAATGCTTTGCAATCTAATGGGAAGAGGGGGTTTTTACTTCAACTGAAACATTTAACACACCAATACATACACCCAAGAATTATATTAATAATTACCTAATGTCTACTTTATGTATGGCAAATATTTTGGACTGAGAAGTTAAAAAATTCTTCTCTTGATTGAATAATAAATTTTTGGAATGGAATGACTTTATATTTTTTAACATTTATAGACTATTACTTTATGGTGATAATTCTAAAAGTGGAACGGTATGACTCACTTGGACAAAATTTCTAGGATGGATTATGGTTAAATATTATTGTTTTCCTTAGATACAGATAATATTCTTAATCTTAATATTAGAATTTTGGACAGTTTTACAATGTGACAAAATAAATACATAAAAAAATTCTGGATAGTTGGTTTGGAACTTGGCCATTTAAAAATATACACAAGTGAAAGCTAAAATACACAATTTTAAAAGTATTTATATTTTTCGGAGTTATTCAGATCAGATATGTAGACCTTTGAAAGCAAGTACAAACAATGTTTCCACTTCATTACAATCACAAAATTTATACCACTACATTGCATATTAAGAAGAAAAAGAATTGTTATGGTATACTATAATCACAACAATCTGCCTACACACACATCAATATTATATACACTCACAAAACTTCCAATCCCACAATCATCTATCATCTTGCAGTGAAACATATCAGTTACACAAATAAAGCACAATTATAGTAATTATTAAATAGTCATAAATGCCTTGTAAACTTAAATAAATCCACATTATATTTATACAAAGTCTAAGCAATGATCACGTGAACTGATAATGTTCACAAAGCAATGACGAATAAATACTGAATAATATCTATAATCATGTTTAATGATGTAATGAATCAAATAATTTCACAACTTTGGTATCTAAACATAGTAACAGTAATAAATAATAGTAATAATAATATAATGTGCATGCAGATGGATTGTGTACACCACTGAATGAGACCCTATACAAATGCGGGGGGGGGGGGGGAAGAGCACCAATAAAGTCGGTGCCATTTTTAATAATAGCAACACCATTATATTCCCGTAAGGCAATAAGAAAACTTGCATTTGCAAATGCATCACAAGACAATGCATCAAAAGAAGTGACATTATCCTACAAAAAAAATAAAGTAACATCTCCAATAGCCTGTGTGTGTGGAAAAGTGAAGTCTGCACGAGCTAGTTACTCGAAGAAAAACAATGAAGAAACTGTTTCATCACCTACACATTTGAACGTATCAATGGAATTTCTCGGCACTCCATTTGTAAGAATAATGATTCTACGATGCTTTTTAACTAACTGGTTCTCAGGTTATATACACCTTTCTAATGAGATTTAAGATGATAAGCAGGTAAGGCTGTGTTAAGGATGTGGTTGTGGCCTTTTTCAACATAGAGGTGGCTCTTGTAACCCATGTTTTCACATATCTGTGGTTTTATTTCAATGTCATGAGGAACATGAATATCCTATCTGCAGCCAAATTTGAAAGTCTATTACCTGCATCAAACCTTCTCCAGGCTTATCAGGGAATGTGATGCAGCTGATTATCTTAATATCAAAGAATTTTGGCACCAGTTTAACATCAAAATGATGATTGTCACATCTCCTCTTTTATGCCTTTTCAACATATGTAGCAATTTGTGGGAATTCAAACCCTGCGTATAATGACAGTCACTTGTACTTCAGTGGTATTTATCTTCAAAGGCAGAGGAAAACCATGAATAAAGTTGGACAAGATTCAAACTGGGTATGACCAAACAGAAGTCTACAGCAATACCATTACACCAACCCACTCAGTAATAATGATTTATTACAATGATAATTAAGAAATATTTTATCAATGTCCAGCGTTCTGAATTTCTGCTTGAGGAGACTTGACAAGACCATTAAAAAAAAATGATATAAGAGGTCAAAGTAATCTTTGACCCTCAAACAATTTCTGGTGAAACATCTTCCTGACTTTTGCCCCCATTTCTTTTTGTCCAGACGGACCACGTGCAAGATGTGACGCATGACCAGTAAAGCCAGGAAAAAAGGATGTCTGTTAAATGAGATCAGAAACATGTAACGTAAATAATTCAGCGTAACTGGCATACCACGTGCAATATTTTTCAATTTTCAACCCCGATTTTATAAGATTGCTGGGGTAAGTGAGATGAGATCATTATGATTAAAACGTCATGTATATATTTAAGTATGTATGGTCAATAAATGTTATGGAAAAAATTTCATGTGTCCTTTCCACAAGCAATCTTCTTTTTTCATGAATGCTGATATGTAATCTGCATATATATGTCATTTATGTGGCAGACAGGTTCACCTGTTTCTAAGCATAAAACATTTTTTTATGTGAAAATGTCCACTCAATATATTAACATTTTATATAAACAATACAAACCACTAAAATTAAGTATATGTAAGTAATTTAAAACTTGCTTTGACTAAAACTGTCACTGAAAACTGATTATAATGGCACTTTTCATAACCTGTAAAGTTGCATATAAAATTATTTTGCTGTTAATTTTTTGACAACTTTTTAGAACATTGCTAGAACTTGTAGTGTACACACGTTTGCCCTTGTCATGTTGATTACAGCGAACAGTGATACGTTCCCATGACTAGTCTGCCGTGATTATGGACACAAATAACACATAGAAATTATAACACAATCTTTTGAAAAGTTATGCAACAGCTGGATAATAATTTCAGTCAAAATCCATCACAAATGACTTTATATTACATCAACTCAATTTTATTGGTTTTGTACGTTAAACGTAAGATTTTAATTTAAAACATTAAACACAACTTGAAGCAGCAAGACCTAACTACAAACGCAATAATAATACTTCACATAAAGAAATTAGTTCTGTCACTTATAGAAATACGGAATGCCATTAATCTTAATTTTTGTTTTCCTTGGAACGATAAAACAATTTCTTCATAACATACGTGGAACTATAAGTAATGCTACAGGAATACTGGAGATATTATTTTTGGTTCCAGGGTGTCAGTAAGTTCTTTTAATCAATTACTCTTCAGTATCTATCTGTGAAACAAATATATTTCCTAGTATCAAACCATATTTCAGTGGTGCAAGCTTGTTATGTCACTATTTTAGCTTTCAATTGTATCTTTGTGGAATTCATAATTAAAACAAACGAATGCTAGAGGCAACGGTATTGTACTAACGTCATTACAAACTGTTCAAGTTGGAATACTCTAGTATGCCACCAACGCAAAATATATCTTTGGACAATACTTTTGCCCTTATACCGCATATGGGAAGTACCCAATTATCACAAATGTGTTCAGAACTCGAGTTCCCACAGACATTATGTAAACAGCAGTTAGGTTCCCACACAGCCCACAATTGGCCATACTATACCAAAGCCAAAATACAGTACATATGAATACAATTTTTTATTTTCCGTCTATACACAAACTTAAAATAATGTTGTTTAAAATTACTTAAAATTATAACATTCTCAGTAGATATGATTCTTTTACATGGTATTACGTTATATTGCGTAATAACTTTTTAAATTATTATATTTCCTATGTCAATATCCAAAATCACGATTTGAAAATTAATTTTACAGATATAAAACATCCAAGCACAACCTCCAAATTTAAAGGAAGAGACAAAAACTTAAAATTAAACAAATCAAATTAATCAATATACGCAACGCAAGATGTACAACAGTTTTTAAAATATATTAAAATTGATAGACCTGATGATGATGTAATACACATTGAAACATGTCGTCGATACAAGAAATGTAACAAGATGCAGTGTCTACTGAGAATGTTATAATTTTAAGTAATTTTAAACAACATTATTTTAAGTTTGTGTATAGACGGAAAATAAAAAATTGTATCAATAAAACACAAACATGACGCAATTAACATATAAAGTACATATAAAATTAGTAACAGAAAGTAATACTGTAATAATATGAGCAGTGAGATGAAGTATGAATAAAAAGGATGCATAGTAATGAAAAACTTATCTTTTGCCTCATTAGAAGTGATGTTTCTTGAGAGAATTTTCATTAGATGATGAGGGTGCGGGAGAGTGTAGATGTTATGTTCACCGGTCACAAGTAGCTGCCAAGAGTGACAGCTTATTTATATGATCAGGCACTCATATGACTGAACAATCAAAATATTAAGGTACCTAATAATGGAATATGTCATTATTTTAATGAATGTTTTAGGGGCAAAGAAATATGCATATCATTTATAACAGTTATCAAAGGGGAAGAATTCCTCTGTGCATTTATTCCTTTATCTTTATTCTCTTTCTGAAGAATAAATATCAAGCCATCAATACTTCGACATCCATTCTGTTGTATCATGAAGATGAAAGGGCTAATATGATCAGAAAATCAATCATATACCTTCACAGCTCTTTGCTAATTTGTAACAGAACACTTTCTTCACCCAGTCCATCTACGTATTTACATATCGATATACCCAGAATGATGAATATAATGTTACTCTGCTTATTTTGGTAATTATATAAAATTGTTTGAAATATAAAACTTAGTTTAAAAATGGAATGTATAAAATAAATGCACATACAAAGTATGCTGGTATGAAAAATTACTACGTGACTATTGACAGATCTGTATGACTTTGTAATACAAACATAACAGAATGTTCAATAAAATCTTCTCGGGCAATCAGCCACGTTAGCTGGTTACCGTAGTAAACCCAGGCCCTAGGAGCCAGGGGGCCTTGGGCCTGGGTCCGGACATGTGCGTGCACTGGTCCCGAGCAGGCAGTTACACAGGCGACTTCCGAGGATCCAGTCACATCAGAACCCTGAAGATGGGGACAGAGTTTGTTCCCGAAACGTCGGTTTACTACAGTAACCGGCTAACGCGGCTGATTGCCCGAGAAGATTTTATTGATTGTAATCGCCGCGAAAGTCTCAAATCCTATATAACAGAATGTTGTATGATTACCTTCTTAAAATCTTTACACTGTCAATCTACTGAACATCCACTTCACTATTAAAAATCAAGAAAGAATGAAGAAAATATTAATCAATTAAGCCACTGTGGAAAAAAAATCAATTATTATGTTTTTGTAAATCTGTCTTCACTCTGCGAATAGTATTCTCTCACTACACGTATAAATTTCTTCTCTGTTAGAGAGTTAAAAAAACTGCGATGATGAAATTAGAGATAAATACGTGTACAATCCTACATTACCATTCCATTTTAATAAATTGGTGCATTCACAAAATATCAAGATAAGACTAGACATTCAACTTGAAGTATTTATATAGTTTGCCTCTAACATTCATTTGGAAAAAAAAAATACTAAATTGCAATTTTCAATTTTTCACACTACCAGTAAGCTTCTGGCACTAATCAGTACTTTATAAACAAATGAAACACAAGACTAAAATTAATTTCACAACTGCTTTAGCACTGTGTCACTTATGCAGTAATAAAATTATCTGCAATAATTAAATCAATGCTCAACAACCTTCAAAAGATATTAGTCGAGCTAGTCCGATATTGCTGGTTGGTATGATAATGCATATAACCTTCTATACTGAATTGCAGAAATTATAGTGAAATACAGTGCCATGAGACAAATTACGATTATTGTTTAAACAATGAAGTTTCTGGTTTCAACAAAAACTATTTATGAACAAGACATTCTGATATTCACTGCACAAGAAAAATATAACAAATACAGAGGATCAATAAAATCTTCTTGGCCGCGAAAGTCTCAAATCCTAAATACATAGGATGTTCGCAATTTTTCGAGAAAAATAGTACATTCTTCCTAGAATGTAATAATGCAATATTTGAGGCTCATAATTTTTGTCATGTGAAAATATGACAAACTCACCATTAGCCTTCCTCATACGTATAAAAGCAACGTACTATAAAATGCCAATGGGCAAAATTGAAACCAACAATAATATCTTTCTTAGCTGCACAAATTTCATTTATGGAGGGAAAAATTACAATGACAACCATTTTGAGTTTACTTCTCGTTTTCTCTCATTCAAGACAAAATGACTGCCTTATTCTATGAAGAACTTTCATTATAAAATGTTGCCATTTGTATGAAGATGCAATTAATGGAAACTGATTCCATTTTCGAGAACATGAATAAAATAGAAATATATATTACATTTTCAATTAACCTACACACACACACACACACAAATAAGCATTTTGAGGTATCAGAAATAAATTCAATATGTACATAAAGTAATTTGAAAATAAATAAGCTTCATTACAGAAACACTAACATCTATTGATATTTAAACTTCCTGAAGTTCATAAAATATACACCCCTTAAAAGATGCAAATAAAGAAACAATACAGAGAAGAAGAAATACGCAAATACATTAATTTACCTCAAACTACTTAATCGTGATTTCTTTATGAAGCCTTCATCTATGTGACAATACTCAATCTATCCTAACCTAATCTGTGCATATGGCGGGTCTGACCAACAGGAGGTGACGGTGAGCTGGCTGCTGACTGGTTGGTAGGTTGCCCCCATCAGACTGAAGCAGTAAGGCCAGAGCCCAAGCAGGATCTGCTCATTAACTAGTAATAACACCTTCTCATCACACCAAATTTTATTTATTCCTTGGTAATGACTTTGTTCCGATAGAACTGATTCCCTCTCCTCGGCTGCGGGACCGATGAAGTGTAGACAGACCTTCCCCTAAAACAACAGCATTGAAGACTTCTTCAACTACTATTTTATTTAACAAATCTCTACAGGACTATAACAACGGTCGATTCACAACACTGCAAATATGTTCGACAATGTTTTATACTAGTGACACTGGTTGTGATCCAGAGGGCTAGTGGTCAATACAAGTTCAATATGGTTGTTTATTTGACATTTTTATTTGTAGTGTTCTGTCTGCCGACAGGTCCATATGAACAGGATCCTTCCATCCTTTTCTCGGATTGGGACCTGTTCATATACGTTCTTGGCAGATGATCCAGAAGTGGTTTGCCATTGCCTTCTTCTGTGTGTGATTGGAATAATTGTTTGGATGCCACGGAGGAAAACTCCGTGTTGCCTAGACCACGGCCTTGCCCAACACAAGTTATAAATTCGGGCACCGCCGGGAATCGAACCCGAGACCCCAGGATTACAAGGCCAGCCTTCTAACCGCTAGACCACCGTGGCACTATTTGACATATTCCTCTCTAAAGCTCTTAAAGAAAAAAAAAAATACTGTCATTCATGTCTAACAGGTGAATTTGTAATCAGCTTATTTTCTGTCCCATACGATAACATTCTTTCACACGGCTGTGTCAATTTTTCAAAATAATTTTATATCCATTGTCAACTTTCTGACCTTATTACAGCTTCACCATAGCCTCTTTAGCTACTTACTTTAGGGTCCCCTAACGGGTTTCCAAAGCTGCCACTGCAATACCAGAAACTACAAACCCATTTTACTTTGCATTGTCAGATATTCCTCTAATTCAGACATTACAGGCCACAGGCCTTGTGGTGGCAGCAGCAAGCAACTCGGAAACATCGGTAAACTTTTACCGGACTACGCGGCACAACCCAAAAGACAGTGACCTACATGTTCACTGCTGTGAGAACCTGGAATCTCTTGGATTTAAGTTGTATTTCTGGAACCCTGGTTGGAAGTCAGAACATGCCAGAGACCAATATACCATGAAGTACAGAGGAGGAGAAGACAGTGCATGCTCTAATATGTACAAATAACAAAGAACCTGCAAGAGAATAAATACTGCATTAATCACCTCTGCTACTGCTTCTCTTCATAGTGCCACCCTCTGATTGCCGACTGTTGCCAACACGCATGGCTCGACCCCGTCGGTCTTGAATCAGCTTATCTGCGCGCACAAAAATCCCACACTTGGGTCGGCATGTGAAGTAGCGTACACTCTGCACCGACCCATCATTTTTACCTGCAAAACAGTAAAAGAAATATCCCGTAACAAAAACAGACTTCCTGTCCACAAAATCATGAAAATATTTTTCATATAAAATGAACTGGTTTCAGAGTCAGCTAAAGCATTGATTCCCAAAATGTGTGAGGCAAGATCACAGGGGTTCTGCAGACTACATTACATTAATGATATATTTAATTTTGGTGGCTATTAAATTTTTCACATACCTCTGAATAATAGATCTATCCCCACACAATCCCTTAAAATCACCAAGTAATGGTACAGACACACATATGCTCACCTGTTGGTGCATCGAGCTCTACACCAACCCAGGTACCACCAGAAAAGTATGTGTCACCAATGTAGGCGACGACGCCGGATGAATTATATGGCCGGATAAGAACACTCTCACCAAGCACGACCCAGTCAGGAACAGGTGTGTCAGCCAGGCGGTGCAGATCTCGTCGAGAACCAAATAAATTATTGCTGTCTCCTTCATCTGTTTTATACAATAAACAATATTTTATATTATGCAGAGGACCAATTATAGCTAACAATGAACATACCCAGGGCCAACTACATGGCTGTCCATCCCATCTTTGGCTCCAAGCCAACTTTTAAGAAAAACATCAGTTTGTGTAAGGATGACACCATTTATAATTTTTCAGAATGTGTCTAGAAAGACAATGAAGCCACAGCCTGGTACTCCATAGTGATGCAGGATGGCTGGAAGTTCTTACCTCCATTGCCAAGCCTCTCACTGGATGAATCCTGAGAACTTGAAACTCCGTTATGTTCAATAAGGTTGGAGCTATGAATCCTCTGCTCCAACTTGAAAGCAGCTTTGCTCTCTGATACATGAGGTCGTGCCATTGGAAATGATGCCCGCTGTTGACTTGAAGTATGGCCCTTACTTGCAGCTTTACGCCGACGCACCACCTGTCAATTACACTGAATATTACAGTGATTCCCACAACTGCAAGAATCATAGTAAGAAAGAGTGTTTATGTGAAGTTTCTCTAGACCTGTGGGGATGGTGGAAGATGAAAACTGAAAACACAATGAAAATAAAGAAATAACACCATTCCTATGAAAGATTTCACAACAGCTCAACCAATGTGGTGACTATGTAATTAGCACTCCCGCTTTGATGTAGTAGAACCTCAAATTAGGTCATAACCGTTTCTTTCCATTTCCTTTCCAATTCGCGGCGAATTAATCATCCTATCATTTTACACTATACGAGGCGCGTCCTCAAAGTAAGTTTCCCACTCGTCCCACAGCTAGCAAACCTTATATTGAGCAAAGCGACTGTGCATACGTGATAGAGCAATGACGTAGCATGGCGCATGCACTAACGGCACTTCCCGCGTTCTCACAGTAGCATCATTGCAGCTGTTGAAGATGGAGGTTCTTATTCCAGCTCCCGCCGACTGTGAAGTGCGGTCAGTGATAACGCTAGGCCGCGCACGGCTCGACGGACAGCAAGTCTCCTGCAGGAGTTCAGCTGGGAGGTGTTTAATCATCCACCCTACAGCCCGGACCTCGCTCCCAGTGATTTCCATCTTTTCCTACACCTCAAGAAATTCCTGTCCGGTCAGCGTCAGCGTTTTGAGAATGACAGAGAGGCGGAGATGGTTGTCACACAGTGGTTCCAATCCCAGGCGGCAGACTTCTACGACACAGGTATTCAAAAGTTTGTCCCACGGTATGACCAATGTCTCAATTCCGGTGGCGAATATGTTGAAAAATAGCTGGACACTTGCTGTATCTGTTGCAATAAATATTTCCAAGAAATTGTGTTTTGTTTCTGTAAACGGCCCCAGGGAAACTTACTTTGAGGACGCGCCTCGTATAACAGATAAAACAGATCATGATTGTTAAATGCTAATGTGGATCCTGTTTTTGGGTGATGGCACAGTATAGATACAGGCTGAAATTCTGATGTTTCAGAGGTCTTTAGTGCCTCCATCTGCAAAGTGAAGCAGAGAGCGTAACAATCTCTGAAATGTCAGGAAAACAACCTACATCCATATGGTGCCTGCCGATCCGCATCAGTACACACTGCAATACAAATTCTTTACAAACCAACATTGCATTCAGTCTTTCAGCATGCCTAGTAGTACAAAATTTGAGGTATTCACAGCAGTTGAAATTCAGATCAGGGTTTTCTGGGTTTTGATGTTGTGCAGTCTTATAGGTGGTTCAAAGCAATCTGCAAACGCAAAAATTTCCAAATGAAATGCTGATGACAACCTAACCTACATTACACAGTGTCATAACATGCCAATGAACAAGAATTAAGAGTTAAAAATATATTAAAATTTATTTCCGTCAATCACAAATATAAAGTTGTTAAAAGATTAAAACATCAATTAACGTTCCTCTTCGATTACTCGATTACATAGGAACTTACATTACTAGTTTCGGCTATAATTTAGCCATCAACGGGTGTTATGTAGTTAAAACTTATTACTGAAAATACTGATTTTTATTGTTTTTCATAATTTATATTCTTCATTTTCTGATGATGTTCTTCTTGTTCTATATATTATTTCTTCGTTGCGTTGTACTATCACAGGTCACTGTTATTAGGTTTGTATTTTTGTATTTTGTAGTGTCGTCAATATTTTATGTAGGACCAAGAAGTAATATCGTAAGGTATATAGTAGAAACGGAGATGTATTGGACTGTAATGTATCGTGGCTGGTTACCGACTAGTAGTGTAAGTTCCTATGTAATCGAGTAATCGAAGAGGAACGTTAATTGATGTTTTAATCTTTTAACAACTTTATATTTGTGATTGACGAAAATAAATTTTAATATATTTTTAATACTTATAATCACAATATGACGCATTTACAATATCTTAAGAATTAAGAGATATTAAATTTTTTTTACAAGTAATGTATCAGATATGTACAGGAGGTGATGTGTAATATTATTTGAGGAGAAAGGGAGAATGTACTTACTTCAGTCCAACAAAGTAATGAACAGCTAAACTCAATTTCATAATAAATCAATTTTCCAATCTTAAGGATGTATCATACCTTGCCTGGAGGCAAGTGTGTGTGAACAACTGATGTTCCTTCACACGGTGACTCATCATCACCTGAGTTTATAACCGAAGTGCTGGCAAGCCCAGGGGATGAAATGACCTTGCTGTACATACTCGTAGGTTCAGTCTCTGCGAGGATCTGCGTCTCTTGAAATGGTGACATAACTGTGCTGTCATATGCAGCTATCCTGGAAGCTTCAGACTGACTGTCAGACACAGGACTCTCAGTCATGGAGATACCACAGTTTTGTCCAGCAGATGCATGTTGTAATGCATCTTCAACAGTCTGTTCTGCCTCATTACAATTGTCATTCATAGACTGTGGCATTGAGGAGTATTCCACAATGCGTATACTGTCATTCAGACTAGAATCATTTATATTTTCTAAATTGCCTGTATGACTATTTGTTAATTCCAAACTTAGAGAATTCTTGTCTAGCAAAGACAAAGCTGAATCTTCTTTTTTTTTTTTTTCTAATGTAGTGTTTTGCATAAGCAATGGCTGTCCTGTTATATCTAGATTCCTTTCCTTCTCCATCATCTCAATGGACTTTTGGGTTGCTGTTTCCTGAGCAACGCACTTGAGTCGGGTTTCATTCTTAACAGCTGCGCTCATCCCTTCGCTCTCTGAATGTTTCCGATCTGATTCATCTGTAGTATCGCTATCTTTTTCTCCCAAATAGTCACTTATTTCAGAAACTGGCTGGAGCTGTTCCACAAGCATCACTACCCGACTTTCTATATCTGGAGTTTCATCTACACTGATGCTTCGAATTGATATCGAATCTTCACTAGACAGATTTGTACTTGACACAGCCTGTGACCCATAACCACTGAAAAAAAATGAGATCACTCATTTTAATTGCAATAATAAAACCAAACTTACTACAATCTCAGAACTGGACTAAACTCAGGGTAGAAGCAATGAGACTTACCTTTGGAATAATATATTTGGCAAGGAAATCAAGGTCATTATTTAAAATCTGTATTGGTATAAAATAACTTAAAGTTATAAGGGTCAAAGCTGGGCATAAAAGGTGTATGTAAGTTCCACTACCACTAAATTCTCTAAAAATCCCTCAAAACCGCCAAAGTAAATTTATTCTGTTCTACAAACTTTGTCCACCTGCTGCATGCCCTAATTAGTCGGACAAGATGGCATGCCACAAATTTTGCTCCGCAAAAAGGGGAATGAAACTGTACATGGACACAAATATGTATTTACATATAAATCCTTGCACTATAATAACGCAGGAATTTGGAAACAAAACATAACGCATGTTGAATAAAACAACCAATGATGAAGCTGTGCGTGTATTATGAATTCTAATTATAAAATATTGAGACACTGGCTTTTTCTAACTATAACATGTGGAATTACAATTTTTTATAAAAATCTGGGGCACACCTGAAACCACTGGCGGAACATTGCACTTACTCAAGAATAATGCATCGGTGTGTCAGTATGACCAAGAAGTGGTGAAACATGCAGGAGATGGATAACATTATTGTAAATAAACTGAGAAATTTAATCAATTACCTTGAGGTTGTACTTGGAGTCCCCATCTTTGTCGCCTGAAGTTCACATAAAGAATCCAGAGTTCGTGAGCTTGGGAGCATTGTTTTCACCAACTGATTTTGCTTTGACTGGGAACATTCGCCCTGGAAACCAGTATTATCATACTTACAATGCTTATTTAAACCTTCAAGAATGGCGGCAGCCTCGATTGGTTGAAGTCAAATTTTACGTTCGTATTTCATTCAAGATTCTCAATGTGACATTTCATATTAATCCATTCATGGTGTCATTTCAACCAACACATGGACAACAAATGGAAGGACATAATCTACATATAAGATATTCAAGGTACGATATGAAATTCTTGAACACATTATTTTCTACACACATATTACAAGAAATGCTATATTCTGTTTCACATTCTTTCTAGATGACTTTCACATTTCTTTTTATAACAGAATGACAGGCTTATGGTACCACACACATCCAGTTTTCTTACTCTGCCATGTAAATTATATCAATTGACATTTTCATCAAACTCGGTATAAACATCACGCTACCAGACACCACCCCAAGTTGGCCACCTGATAAGATCTTATCCATTACCTCCACGACGATTTATTACAAGACGGCCAGTATGTTAAGATTTCAATTTGCCCAACAAGTAGCTATACGATAATTTCTTGTAACTTACCATCTGGTTAGATGTATCACATTTTAGTATTCATGCAAGTGGCCGACACACAAAAAATCCACAAAACAATTTTTTTTTTTATAAATAACTAAACAAACCTGATAGGACTCAAATTCAGAGAACTCTGGATCACTGTGGGTTCCATCAGCATCCACTTTACCAGAGGAGATATTATTGGTTCCATTTGATTTTACATTGCCCACTATTCCTGAAGGATGGTCCTCTCCATTATTGCATGGTTCCTTTTCTTGCAT
This sequence comes from Zootermopsis nevadensis, assembly GCF_977971745.1. NCBI lineage: Eukaryota > Metazoa > Arthropoda > Insecta > Blattodea > Termopsidae > Zootermopsis > Zootermopsis nevadensis. Next base: position 1,451,186 of record NW_028259135.1, read on the forward strand.
CAGGGGTGACATCTCAAGGCCAGAATGAGAACTACTGCTGCTCTGCTCTTCGTGCAGTGTTGTCATTCGCAGACCCAATTTTGAGACCGCAATGTTTGGAGATGCTGTCATAGGGAAAACATTGGCTCATATAACACTGATTAAAAACAGAATTCCAGAAAAAAAGTAATATTAATTACCTACTGCAGTAACATGCCATAAAATATTAAAATCTGTTAGGAGAGTTAGATGTATTTTATATCTGCAAATACACTATGGCGAATTTGTTTCGAAAAGTATTTCTAAACAGCACAGTAATATTTATTGCACACAACCATGAACTACACCATAAACAAGAGTGGAAAGATATTCTCTAGAAAAGTTTCCATCGAATTCAGCATATTTACCTTCCAATCTTTTACTACTCATAGGAAAAGAAAATTTCACGCTACTGTAAATATGTCTTAAACAGGAACAACACAGAAATAATACTATCACTGATTCCATGTAAAAGAAATGGCAGGAGGAAGTTATAAGAGAGACAGAGAGAGAAAAAGATGGGAACAAGTGTTAATCATGATTACTGGTGTAATTAAATTACGACTACAGACTGGCAGCACATCCAAACAGTGAAACTAAGAAAACAATTTCATGTGAAGTAAATTACAACTGTGAACAATTTCTAAAATGTCTACGTTGATCTTCTGGGTTGTAACCATGTAGACTTGTTTGTAGATACCAACGTTTCTGAAAAAAACATACTGGCTCCATCTTCAAGGTTAAAGAAAGACTGGATGTGTTCCCAGGCTGTTCTGAGCAGTACTGATGTGGAAGACCCACCAAGAATCACATCACTCATGCAGACCATGCCCCAGTCACTTTAATGAATTAAACTAGTTAATTATATAATATGCTGTTGTTTTGTATGGGTGCGAAACATGGTCTCTCACTCAGAGGGAGGAACACAGATTGCAGGTGTTTGAGAATTGGGTGTTGAGGAGGATATTTGGGCCTAAGAGGGAAGACGATGGGGCGTGGAGAAAACTGCACAATGACGAGCTTAAAAATCTGTACTCCTCCCCCAGTATTGTCAGGGTGATTAAGTCGAGAAGAATGAGATGGGCGGGACATGTAGCGCGCATGGATGGGACAAGAGGTGTGCACCGGGTACTGGTTGGGAAGCCTGAAGGGAAGAGACCGCTGGGGAGACCTAGACGTAGATGAGAGGATAATCTCAGGCGGGATCTATGGGAGATAGGAGTTGAAGGAGACTGGATTTTGTTGGCCCAGGACAGGGTCCGGTGGAGGGCTTTGATTAATTCGGTGATGAACTTTCGGGATCGGTAAGCCATCTGTTTGGTTGGGTCCACTATTTGGGAAGCCTGAAGGGAAGAGACCGCTGGGGAGACCTAGACGTAGATGGGAGGATAATCTCAGGCGGGATCTATGGGAGATAGGAGTTGAAGGAGACTGGATTTTGTTGGCCCAGGACAGAGCTTTGGTTAATTCGGTGATAAACCTTCGGGTTCGGTAAGCCATCTGTTTGGTTGGGTCCACTATTTGGGAAGCCTGAGGGGAAGAGACCGCTGGGGAGACCTAGACGTAGATGGGAGGATAATCTCAGGCGGGATCTATGGGAGATAGGAGTCGAAGGAGACAGGGTCCGGTGGAGGGCTTTGGTTAATTCGGTGATGAACCTTCGGGTTCGGTAAGCCATCTAGTTAGTTAGTTAGTTAGTTAATTATATAATATGACAAATTCTACGTAGCTCTCACGTGACAAGCAAACAGGAGTAAACGCTTGAGAAGTTGTAATGATTTTACCACAAATAATAAGATTCTTAGCAATAAACAAGAAAGTGAGTTGCTTTATAGCAAATTTTACAGTGTAAAAGCTAGAGATCTGTTGGCTAGTTGAGACATGAGCCTAATAAAATATTACATCAATGATAAATTTAGGATGCTTCAGAGAAAAGGGCAAAATCTGGATTAAATATTAGATATATGGTTTTTAGTTTCATTATGACAAACACGTAAGTCCAAAACCCACAGTACACCATATGATATTTGTAGTGGATAAGGTGGTAAGAGGGTAGATTTCACTCTGAGGTCTACAGTTCTCCTGACAGAATATAGTTCTCACTGTATTCTAAATCAGTGCACCCTTCTTAAACAAAATCCTCATCATTCTGCTTTTCCATCAGCCTTTAAGAAGAATTATTTTCAAATGAACAATTATCGTATTAATGTTACAGGCAAGCATCTCTCCACTCCTGTATTATGTCTATGAAGTATTGTAATTCTATTTGATTCTCATGTAATGCCTACCCAATTTATTAAAATTTATAAAACATTTTAAATGGTTAAATGAATACAACAGACTAAATCATCTCTCACTTCCTATTCTAGACCACTATACAATATGATCCACAGACGACTCAACAAATGTACCGTGAAGATGGCAACTATTCACCAACATGGACAGTCTTCAGCAAGTGGTGCACCTAAAGCCTAAGAACTGAGACTATTTAATAGACAGTGGACCAAAATGCCTGCAACCCAACAATTACACCAACTTTCTGTGTCCTTTACATAGTACACCAAAAAAAAAAAAAAAAAAAAAAGCATGATATGGAGGCCATATCCATCTATTCACATTTCATCTACAAAAAATTTCAACAAATTATAATGATTTTTGATACTACATCCTACAATAAAAACTGTTAAGTTAAAGTAATTTTGGCTTGTATCAGTCTAAAATAATCCCAACTGTACATAAAAATGATACTAAACGTTATATATAAAAGTTCAGTGAACAGAACTGACACATTGTTTATAAACATGAATAAAACAACTTTGATTTATTTTATATAACAAATATTTAAAAAAAAACAAAGAAAATTATTTCCGACTCTGCATATGCAATAAATGGACATGTATACATCACAAAGAATGATTTGGAAAATGTGTACTTCACTACTACACACATTTCCATACTTGTTCTATGAGAAAAGAAGTAGCAGAACGGAACAAACACATAAACACATAGCGTGATAAGTGAAGAGTGCAAACTGTGAAACAGGAAGAAGAAAAACCTACGTTTGGGCCCAGCTGGCTGCTGACGAAGTGAATTCAGATTCAAGTTCAGATTGAGGAAAGTAGGACGAGCTGAAACGATTCACACATTTATCGTCATCACATCAACATGACAATGAAAAAAAAAGAAAGCATGAAATGTGTTCATAACCACTGAGCAAATCCAACACAACAAATGAATCCAAGAGAAGACAATAAAATCATTATCACCGCCGCCACCACCATCACCGTTAATGCTATCGCTCCATCACAATGTCCTTTCCACTCAGCATATCTTAAACAGTGATTTTAATATTTTTGAAACAGTTTATGAAACAAAAAATATTAATCTGTTATACACATGACTTCACATTAAACTTTCTCTTCTAAAGAAACAATTAAGCTCACGAGGCAGATTTTACTACGTCAGGGACCAGCAACTACCAGCTTGCAAGCCACATGCATCTCTTAAATGCATGTATGGCTCTTTATTTGTAGCAGCCAAAATGAATGAGTTTGCACACGTGTGCTGATACATCCCAGAAACATGTGTCACATTATGGACAACACTTGAATTTAATTCATGAATAACATTAAAAATTAAATCCGTGGCGTAACAGCTCCAGAGAGCCAAAGCCGACTAGCTTGACTGCTGGCCTCACGTTCACATGCCTAAGTAGAGGTGAACGATCATCCAACCAGATACAGAGTGACGTGTGGTCAGCATGACGAACCCCCAGTCATTGCTAGTTTTCATGACCTGATTACGCTACTCATTGTAGCTCCCCAATTTCCTCACGATGCTGGGTTGGCACCGGTCCCATACACGATCGAAAGCTCATGAGAAAATTTCTTCTCCCCCGAGACTCGAACCAGCGCGAATTTCGTATCGCCGGTCCGAAGCACGATGCCTCAGACCGCGCGGCTACGGCGCGGGACTCATGTATAACATATCTTAATTAATTAGGTGATACTCTTGTTTACTGTATATGAAATATTAACTACTTTATCATCCCATTCATCACTTCATAATTCATTGTAATGGTTGTCGTCTTTCACTATTTATATTACAAAAATTATTTTCATGTGTTTTATCAACATGGAAAATATAAATAACACAAATTTTTTACAGACCTGTTACCTCATAATGGAAGAGACAGGTTTTCTTTTACACAGAGGTAGAAACCTTATTGTATTGTATGCACTTGTGTAATTTAAATAAAATAATTAAAATACATAAATCAGTAAGATGAGGTTGATTCAAAAATTCCTCTCTGGCATCAAATGGCAAATAATATAATGTGGTTCCATAAAAGGTTATTTTGAATAACATTAAAAAGAATGGTTCTTCGCCACTAAAAAGTAAATGACCCCTGGGACAGGCCTCCTGCGGTTAATGCTTACAGACCAGATTTATACTGCAAGTAATTCATATGCATTTTAAGAGATGGTACAATAATACAGAATACTGGAAGACTATTACCTACAATGTGCACAAAAGTCTGACTTGCTAGAATTATAACTGTTTTATTCAATATAAAAATATAAGCAATACTTTTAACACTGCCAGGTATTAAAATGCTAAATTAACATCTTAAGAAAGGAATTTATAACAAAAAGTTTATTTCCACAATTATGTATACTGAACTTCAGATACTTAAGCACAGTGCTTTTAAATTAATTGGCATGATGGCATCAGCGTACAGTGAGTTTAAGTGGTGTGACAAAAATGATAAATCATAGATATGCTACTGTAACATCAGTAGTGACTTATTTTAATCCTTCCCATGCTACAAATTAGTTACGTCACTTGGACACTGGCCCTTCTTTCCCTCATGTCTTCGGCATATAACATAAATCGACTAAAAAGCCAATATTCTACTGTCTCTCAACACTTTAGCTAACAAACTGCAGCTTTTTGAAATCTACATTTACAAACTGACATAAAACTATAAATGAAAGGCATGCATTTCTGCTAAAAAAATAACTTAGCATGGAAAGGGTTAAAGGGTCATTCCAGCTTGACATTTGACAAGAAACTGAACCACAAGTTTGAATATTAGAAAGAATGTCACATGGTAGATAAAACACGACTCACAAATTGTTGGATGTACCAGTACATAACATTTGAAACAAGTCTGCACAGTGCTTATGAACACACAGTTAAAGTATTCAATGTACAAGCAGAATAAGCTGCTTCATAACTTTATCCCACAAGAAACCAATACCTACAACAGAACACCTTTTACACATCAGCAAGAAGAATCAATCAATATGTATCAATTGTAGTATTTAAAAGAAATCAGAACATCCTACTCCCCCCTCCACCTCTACACAAGAAACATATGTGATCTACAGCGTTCACTGTAACTAAATTCAATTAAGTCCTCTTGGTCAATCAGCCATGCCATGTGGTCACAGAAAACAGACGTTTCGAGAACCATCTCGGACCTCATCATCAGAGATCTGATGTCTGCGGAGCCCAGGAAGTCACATATACCTGGACCAGTCGCTACCAAACTGGGTGTTTTCCTCATTTCCCCACACGTTTCATACCTCATACTCATCAGTTCAATCACTCTAACAATATTAGGTTAAATTACGAAGCACTTCCATATAATTATTCCCATTCTCCTGTTACTTTTCCTATATTCACTCCAAGAATCCCACTCAGCTCCATGTTCTCAAATACCCTCGGTAACTACAATATTAAATTATTTTTGTTACACATTTCAAATCCAGAAAATATTTGTTTTAACCTATGTCATCCATAAAAGCAGTATTATTCAATCTCGGTAATGGGATTACATGTGTGGGGAAATGAATAATACACTAAAGTAGCTCAATTAGTCTCTGGGCCAAGATTCAAACCTGAGAACCCCAAAATATTGAGCAGGAACTTTAGGACACCACCATTATGTTTAATCCCTGAGATAAATATGCATTCCTCCAAAAAATGATCTTGAGTGGATTCTACATGTCACAGTATCCATATGCTCACACATGCACACGACACACACATCACAGATGTACATGAAGTCTAACACTTTTCGCTATAGAACATATCTAATCAGCTTTTGTTTAAAGTCAGAGAGAAACTGAAGAAAAAAAAATAAGTGGAAATTTAAAATAACCTTCCACTTCCAATTTAAGTTAACTTTTACACAGACAGAGCATGCCATTAATCGTTAGACTGAATATCCGGCAGCTGACAAGGTTCGTTCGGAATCGACTGTTTCATTAAAGAAAGCCCAATTAACCTCTGCGTACCAACTGCACACCAATACCCAATTTTTAAATCATGCAATGGTACTTCATGAACAGCTTGAGGATTATCTGTGCTCTAGTATCTGTGTATGTAATCACTTCAAAATTTATTTTTGTCCAACACCGATACCATAGAACGTAATTCTCTTACAACATTGTACATCATTGCTTGACATGGTAATGCTATTAGGATACTGCCTACGAAACTCTACGGCATTTCCTACAATAAAAAAGCTGTATAAATGTATCGTCTATGAATAATATCTGTTCAACGATATACTTCATTTTCGAACTCTATATTTCACAACACTGCGAACTATACTTGTGCGTATCTCAAGGACAACAAACTATGCTAAACAAGTGACCCTATCGTGATATGCCAGCACATAACAAGCAACAGACAGACGGTTCCGCGGCCAGCAGTGGGCATATGTGGGCAAACAGTTTTCTAGCCGGTCGGTCTAAGGATAAATGGAATTCCCTGCATTTAAATATTTTTTTCTTTAACACTGAATACTTCATAGACCAATTTGCAACCAATCAAATGTGCCACACACTGTTCAGCCAATCAGTTTTCCATATTATTCCAACAAAAAATAAATGACTCAAAACTAACGGCAAATCATTAATTTGATGTTTATATAAACTTCAAAGAACAAATACAACAATAAGTTACTTCTTTCTTGCTGTTTTTAAGTTTTGTTCCTTTAGGTAGATTCCATACAATGTTTCACACTTTAAGATTTTAGTATGGGCATAAACGTGTCTTGCAGCGCACGTGCACAAAATCAGAATATTATAAAAACACACACAAATGTGGAGGTAATTTTTTAAATTATTATTCTTATGAAATGCTACAAGAAGGTAACAAAATTCGCAATGTTCCATCACATATAATATAACGGTACGTCTGGTTAGTAATGAATGTGCAGGGAACAACTTAGCTTGATTCCACAAAAATGAAAATTATGAAGACAATTATTAAAAAAAATCATCAAAAGATTCTAAACTGTACTGAGTAGCAAGAATATTAATTGCAAGACTTTCATAATAATTATTCAATCCAGGTCGCAAACATCTGCATCACAAATGCAAAGCTTAACAAAAAAACAGTATGTACAAAGCTGTTATCTATCTTATTATTTCAATAACACCAATTTATATGTAAAAACAAGTTATCACTTATATATTTATTATTCAAGTCATATACACAAACTTTTAAATTATTGATGTTAAAATTTAAAATTTTAAATTTAAAATTGATATTCTGCGCCATTCATCGTTAACTCGATGTTACAATGTTGCGCTTTAATATTTCTACATGTTTCGATGTCATAGCATCATCATCAGGTTTTTATATTTAAAACTATTCTATATTTATTAATGCAAGCTTTTCGTTGATTATAGATTGTAGTTTACTATTGTAGGTGTTTTCTTTGATCTTCTTATTATTTTGCATATTATGTTAGTTGTTCATTGTTCTGTGAAATTATTAACAATATAATTAACATTTGAGTTATAAATATTATTTATATGAAACTGAGTTTGGATATTGTGATAAAAATTCATGTAAAAGTAAGAATATATAAACATGACGCATCAAAACTATAAAGTTATCACTGTTGGGAATGACTGGTCTAAATAGAATCATCATATAACCTTTTTATTACTTCTGAATAAGTGATAAACACAAAGGAAACAATGAGTAAACATAATCTTACATTTTTGACAGATAATTCTTATTGAAACAGGATTCATTAAACTGAATATTATATAAGGAAATGTTCCCATTTTTTAATTCAATGCACTTTCTGTTGATAAAGGTCTCACATTTCTGCAGTATGGTTTAGGGAGAACACAGACATAAGGCTATGATGATGAAACATTCCAGCACTGACAAGAGACAAACTTTATTCGAACAAACAATGATGGAAACCAAGATCGATGTCACAGCTGAGGCCATTAGGTTGCAGATCGCTTCACACTTTAGACTGTTTTCATGACACTGTTTAAAGTTTTCTGTATCAACATCAACTATAAAAATTCAGTATTAAAATTAAGTTTCATGGCACTTACCAACATCTGTACTGTGTACGCTACTTTGCTAGTTTTATGCTGCAATTTCAATACTGCAATTATTATACAGAAACGTAACGCTATGGAAACCTATATGATATGATAAATGACCAGACACCAAACAACACGCTAAATTACTGTCTAAAACGATAGAAACATTATCATCCAGCCATACTAGAGTCTAAATGTGAAACATTCTATATTCATGCAGTTCAAGATGCAATTACACTTCCATTTTAGATCCAGTGTGAAACCCATCTCTCTTTTCAGAAGAACCAACTGAAGGTTCCTTTACCACGCTGAAATCGTCCTCTGTGACTTTAAACTAGCTACCAAAATACATTCACTAAACCTGTCATGGGCAACCTGCAGTCAGTGGGGACAGATCTAGTCCACCGTCACTTTTATGTGGACCACATTCAGTTTTACAATTTTTACTCATACTGTAGCTGATCTGTAATGTATCAAGGTATTTTATATGATGTGAAGCTTTCACGGCAGCTTTCATTAATTAAGTCTTCTCGGGCTATCAGCCGTGTTAGATGGCGATTAATCGCCATCTAACACGGTAAAGGTATTTTATGTTTAACAAAATTCTGAACTTATTTTTTTTCAACTACTGGTAATAACTTACTTGATAGGTAAAATCATGGCTTGTGGCCATGATGAGAAAACTAGATCAGGTTGCCCATGTCTGTACTAACTACATAAAACATATCTTTCTACTGCCCATTTTCTAGTATTTGTGTATTTCCTGACACAACAAAGGTATACTGCTCTCAACACATATATGGAATAAAAGGCATTTATAAATGCTCCACCATTCTATAGTTAAGTGGAATGAAAGTATATTAAATAATTTCAACTGTCGCTAAAAGCAAAAATATTATTTCTACTCATTCATATATTCTATTACTAAACTTGGATTAAAATAAAACAATATCTGTGACAATGAATTGTAAATCAAAATTTTGTCCAAATTTTTCCTCACATGAAACATTACTAACAATTCTGAACATGTTTTTTTCCCCCCCATATGTCATACGGAAATGCCAAGGTTAACTCCCATTATAATAAATTCCATACTTAAACATGATATGACCAAAGCTTGGTACATACACTACAGGTCTGAAATATTACACATGAAGTTTGAAGTACTGTATATGTTGAATATTATAATTATTAAGAATAAGTTACCGATTAATTTTTTTGTACAGCTCACACACAACAATCAAAATCATGCTCTTCTTTTCAACCTTTATCACACAGAAATAGGAGATTTAAACCACTGTAATGAAGGTCTGCCTACTGGACCAACTCCAGGGTTAAGGGTTCGGCAGTGTGTCATTATGACGCAAGGCCAGGCGAACTGTTAGTCACATTATTAATGGCTCATTTTCTCAAGTATATTTTGGAACATGCTTTATTGTATAATCATATTCAGAACGCAAATGAGAAAACGAAGATCAACATGGAAATAAAACATTCAGTTCAGACGTTCAGTTCCTGAAATCATAATAATCTTTGTCACAACCCACAGATAGACTGCAGATATTCAAAATGACTGATGTTTAATGGTAAGATTGGGATATGGCAATAGAAGCAGTGCTTGAAATATCTTTGACCATTTTCTGGATTTGCCACCTACTTTTCCGTGTTTTACGACTACTGTCCAGAAAAACATAATCATGCAACTGATGTACCTTTACCATCAATAACCATCATGATCAGCTAGTAATGAAATATGTTACCACACACAAAAAGAAGCACACTTCAAGCACTGTCTGAAAAGTCACTATACAAATTGGTGTTAATTTATTAATTAAGTACAATAACAAAAACTTAGCAGGATTCTGGAAAAATTCACATATTATTTTCATTGCTGCTTCAAATATGTATGTAATTTTAAAATATTTAACAATACACTAAAACCTAAAAAAATTTTATGCATACAAACTTGTCAATTTAGTTAAAAAATAAAAAAAAAAATTACAAGAACTTTATAAACAATGAAAATTGTATGCATATTTTAAGAAATCCTGTCACATAACACAGCAGTCCACCATTTAATTATCACATGGCCTACCTGAATACCCTGCAATAACAAGTAACGATAACCACTTCATACGACTGAGTTTGGTGAAAGAAAATAATAATAATAATAAAAAGAACACACATTCACACTTGAGGAGGAGATAAATGCGAAAACAGATCACAAGTCAGCATGTCTCTACAAATCTAAGCCGACACAACCATGCCACAAACCAGTAACGAACATAACGAAAGAAAATGTCGAGTACAACAATACTCCAGCAACAAAATTACTTTTGACCACTTCAAACTATCCAATATGGTTCACATCATAGCTCTAAGGCATTATCACAAGAGTAGAATAAAATAATGTTATTTAGGACAAAAAAATGATGTCTTAAAAATTTCAACTGGGGTATCAGTTTGTAAACTTCAGATATATCATTTCTAAATAGTAAAAGCACAGAAGAAACTCAGAAAAGACATTGAATACAATACTAGGTAGAAAAGAATCGTAACCTTATTTTCATTTATATAAAACTTTAGCAAACCAAAGCCTGCAAGTCAAACGTTGTCCAAGAAATGTTTTATACAGTACTACAAAACAGAGTTCCAAAAACGGAAAAAAAAATTGAGGAAAACGATTCTGATTCATCTGAAGCAATAATTTTTTAGAGAGACTGTAACTAGTAGATTTTACTGCAAATGTGGTGTTCAGTGATTTTGGTCTTTGATTACCTGGCTATAGTGAAGATTCAGTCATGTTTTAGACAGGTAGAACTTCCAACTTGGTCCCACTGATAAAGTTGTATGTAACTGTCACTTCCTGGCTCCCAGCAGGAACTGTTATAATATAGTTATGCTGATTTTATTTTTCTTGTGGGAAAACCTTATAGCACTTCAAGATGAGTCACACAGTTTCAGCTGTGAAGTGACAGTTATTCAACATTATTAGTGAACACAATGCTGAATGATAGTCGAGGTACAAATGATGGCCAGAAGTGGGGAGGAGGATCTGGTATACCACGCATAAATGTTTTGTTTTATTAAAGTTGAACGATCTAGACAGCATGTGGTTGGTCTCAAACTTGAGACCAAATGCATGGAAGACGAGCCCTTTACACCTAAGATTATAATATCTTAAATTTCGAGCACATGCCAACCAAATGCCTATAAGACTATACTTTAGTAAAGATGTAGTATGTTACGCTTCCAAGAGATACTACACATATAGTCTGTCTAACCGACAAGGGTATTTTTGTCACACTTTGTGTAGGCAACCTTGTGGAAGAAAATTCCTGACTTCGATGATACCTTCTGTATGGAGTTATACTTATAAGAGTGCCACGTTCAACAATTTCATACGAAACTTCACAGAACCAGAGACAATTATATTTGTAAAATAATATCGTTATAAACTGCCTTTCAACGAACAAACTCGCATATAAAGTAATTTGTTATAATTATTCACGATTGAAAACAGCAACGCATGTGATAATTCTGTTCATTTCTTATAGTATGAGAAACATGTTCTCACGTTTATAGTAGCAAGAGCACTGCAATGTCATCTGCCATATCCCCACGTGTAAAGCATGTCCACTTGACGAAGTAAGACCACCAAAGAGAATAGTTCCTTCCCTCATGTAAGTTTATGTGCTCTATACTCTTTAAAAGAAGCATTTCAGTATTTATCTAGTGCTGAGATTTTATGTTAAACGTTATTATTTACAGTGTGCAATTTATAATACAAATACCAAAGTCGAGAAAATATTTCGTCTGGCAGCCGTCCTAATTCATGAGATAGGATGACGATGAAGCTATTAGCCACAATCCTGTGCGCATGCGCGATGATATTGCTCTCAACATTATCGGTTTCTTTGGTCATCTCCCGTAATATACAGGAAATCAGGAACGGATATCCATGAATTTTATGGGCATCATGCCGTCTGACGAAAATACAAAATCCCACATTTTCTCCCCTACATTCAGAACACCTCAATGTATGGTCCTTTTAGATTCAACCGCTCACTATAGCAAATTCTATCAGCCTTCGCTGGCCCTTCATTATCGTCTTCTACATCGTTGTCGCCAGCATGATTCACAAGCGGTACTATGTCGTCACCAGTCAGCTGTTGCTCTTCGTCCTTGTGAACGAAAAAAAATAAAGCTTCGACCACCTTCTGCCACATGTCGAGTTGACTGCTAACAAAATGGAGGGTTCCGTCACGGCACGTCAGATAAAACAGAATGTTGAATAACCGAAGGCCAGAAAATTGGGGCTATACTTCACACATTTATGTTCCTGTGTAAGTGGCAGTTTTACTGTAGGAAACACAGAACTGACATCACTATTAAGTGTTTTTAAAAATAGTAATTAGAAGCCTGCATGGTACATATATGCAAGAATAGTTAACTAATATTCAAAAACAATATACACAAATCAAACTAGTATAATCAGAATACTGTGAACACAGCAAAGGGGAATGTGTTATAAGAGGTTTCTGTTCTGATTTAAGCGACAATGATGTTGCACTATTTTGGATAGTTTGAGTAGGAACAATCTAGCAGATGAAAAAAGCCCCATTTTACCTGAGAGAATGGAGCCTAGGTTGCAGAACAAAACAAAAGAAAATTGTCAGAGTAATAAAAGAGAACTTGCAGCCATATTTTATTTCCTACCTTTAGTTTCTATTTTCCCTTTCCAGTGTTTTATTTTGATTAAGCACAAGCTAGGATTCCCAGAATACAAATTTACTATTCTTTTTGTGATTGCTGATTACAGATATACACATTTTGCTTCCAAATATTCAAGGCTGTCTCTTCAGAATTCTTACTTTCTTCAAAATTAAATTATTTTATGTATTAAAAAGATCAGCACTACTTTTTATACCATAATGCATGTTGAATGGTACAAATATAATAACAATTAAGATATAAAAAGGGTAAGAAACAGCATACTTAAAGTCAATGTTCATCTTCATTTCTCAAAATAATTTTTTCTTTTTGGCTATAAAGTCCAAATGATTTACCATAAATTGGCAAAATATATTTCTAGTTCCTTTCCCAAAAGGTTTGTATCTTCACTAACCTTTGGAAAGAAAAGTTCTATTGGAAATTAATGCACTCTAAATAGCAAATTCACAAACAAAACTCGAAAACTAATACTGTTTACCTAGTACATTAACTGCACGTTTCAGGTGTAACAAATTACTGGGAATCCTGGATTGTTTTTATGGCAAAAAGATGACGTTAATTTAATTTAATAGTGCAGTAGATATGAATACTAAAATTTATAAAGTGAAGAAATGTCTAGTACTGGGAAATGTTGTTTTGTATTATGTGATGAACAATAGCAGTGCTAGAAAAAAATACACAGCCCAAAGTTAACATCAGACCTTCAGCAAGAACAACTTCACGTTCAGAGAACACAAAAAATATAAACAAAAGCAACAAGAAAGAGATGGTAAAGGAAACACTGAAGCAAGCGGCCAGATGGTCAATGAGTTCCTTTGCATCACAGAAAAAAAAGAAAAGAAAGGAAGACTTTGTGGAAAGAATGAATGAATGTCTGAAATATAAAATGTGCTTCACGATCAGTATGGCAATCAGCCAATCTCAACTCGGTAAGAAAGAAAATGTTTCTGAGGGATAAGAAATCTATTACATAACATAGAACCACTGAGACACATTAGATTTGAAAGGCATTGCAACTCGATGTCTCATCCCAGACAACATTTTCTTAAACATTACAAAACAAAGCAATAGTAAGAACACTGGAGCATATTTACCAGCACTCTCTGGTGGAAGTACTCACAAAACAGCAAAATATTAGAATAAAAATGTATAATACCCTAAAAAAACTAAGGAAATTAACCACTCGTCATCCAATGAATAATTACGATTTTACGCATGTATCACAGTATAACCTTCCATAAGAACATCACCTTTAGCAAATCTTGAAATGAAACAAATATTGCTATTAAAAACTGAAAGAATTTAAATTTCAGATACATGCCCATGTTTCTACTGTATCTATATTAATCATAATTCCAGCTTTCTTCCATTGGAACTAACAAAATTGAATGGTGCATTCCAATGCAATTCAGTAAAATTAATATCAGTATATTAAATTACACAAATAAGATAAAGAAAAAGGCTATAATTTTATTCTGTAAGACAAATGAAAACAATTGGATGACCTGAAGGCAAGCACATAAGCTAAATGAATCATTTATACCTTGTAAGCACAGAAGATATACAGACTGATGTACAGAGGGCAATAGTTTTTAGTGTTCTTTCCAGAGATGTAATGACAAATCATCCACCTGAACACCCAACACCATAAAGCTGAACAACAATTTCCAAATACGATATTCTTAACGAAACAACTGTAATTTGGTACATACATGAGAATAAAACTGTAATGTATATTATGACAGAAATTAACACAGAAACACTGCAATAATTCATGTTCAAAAACACATCTTAGAAACAAACATTTTGAAATCATAAATATTAATTTCAAAGGAGAATGAAATTCAAGTCATGATGGGCTTCCAATATGGATGACATGTCAAATACCTAATTACTCAGATATAATCAGTGACAAAGTGAATGACTGAGCAAGTTATATCGATACAAAAGCACAGAGGGGGTTCAAACCCAGGACATACATTTCTCACATGGACATCACATACATACCTTTTGGAATATGGTCAGTGAATAAGTTCACATCTACCATCTGTTCATGAAATTCAGCAATTCAAATTCTAATCCTGCTGTATATATGTCACCCAAAATTAAAAGCACTACATTTCTCATGATATGAAACACAGGTTTATTATCCAATTTTAAGTTTACTTATCAGATACTGTTACTTACAAAATTATAACATTTAATGTGAATATGGAACAAGGAGAAATAAATGGTAGAAACTTTCTGCGAACTTTACATAATCAGTTCAGAACAAAGAAAGGCAATTAACGGAAATGATTTGAAAATTCCCAAACAGGTGTACATGAGAGACCATGATGAGAAAGAATGAGAGTACATTCACAAAATAATAATGTGCCTTAACAAAGAATGAAGGAAGATACACCATTGGTTGTTTGTGTACTCACCGAGGCCAAATGGTTTTGGAGATGGTGAGATGTGGTCTCCGTCACCAGGAACTTTACAATAACCAGGTGCAGTTGACGGTCTGCTTCTTGATTCCCTCGATCCAGATCCACTCATCAACTCAGAATTAAGGTCTGTTGCGCTCTCTGACCGTACAACTCCTATATCAAGTGACGAGTCAAACCTCATAATCTACAAAGAATAAACCATAATCAACTCACAAACAAACTCAAATTACTCATGATTTCCCAAGTATCATGAAAACAGAACACAGAAACGGCTTAAAATGATTAAGCAAACAATTTTACACTACTTCAGAAAACTTGCAAAAGAAAAGCTTATAGTATTACCATGTCAATGTGTGGTAACAAGTCTTAAAAATGCTCAGCTCTTTCTAGTAATTTCAGTAGTTTCTCTTTAAAATGTTAAAATAATGTGAGACAACAGCATAAAATATATATTGTTCTGAGGTAAATTACGAAATGGAGCAGTTAGATACAAGAAATGTAACACGAAGAAGGATCACAGGCACATTTAAGAAATTCTGTGTGAACAATTTTATATACTAAACATTACAAACGTGGCAATGGTATACAACTATGAGGTTATGTCTGACAACTGGCTTGATTGATTTACCTGTGAGAAGTTCGGCACACTGGCTGTTTTCCGCATCAGAGGCTGTCCCTGAGCCTGTAAGAGTTCCTTCACGGCAACATTCTGCCTTAGTCGGTCTAGCGTCAAAATACTCTCTACAGCACTGACACCACGAGTATATTTCTCTGAAATACAAAACCCAACATTTAAACCTTAATATTTAAAAGCTTGAACAGTAAAATTCCACCTTTTCAACATTTGGAAGCTGTGTATTCTATTGCAGGACAAAATTCCAAATGTCTTCTCAACTATTTGCCTTTTAACTGTTGAAGATGAAGCTTTAAAAGTGCTATTTTCTTGGTATTCAATCTTCATTCTTATAACTAGAGCCTACCCATCCCTTCCTCCCTTCCATTTATATCTAACTCGATTACAAATATTTTCATACAGACCTTAATTCTACAGCATTAACATAACTTATTATTCCTTTATAATCTATATCTTTGTTAACAATAAGCCAATTTCTACTCAAGAACTGTTCACACTGCTTCCTCTCTCCAAACCTGTTTTATTCATTACGCAATCAATAAAGAATACATTTTCCTCTCATTTCTCTAACTGCGTGGAAGTCTGACTCATAATGAGCTCGCCATGTTAGTGAAATAAATCACATCAAACGTACCTATGTATGTTTCCCCATCGCTTAGCGACGAGTCAACTCCAGAAGCTGCAATCTGAGCCAATGACTCCCTGTCCTCAAGTTCTTCACTTGCCTACAGAAACAAAAATTACACGTCAAATTCTACATCACCTTGCCAATGACTACCACAAAAATACTGGACATATCTCACTTTTAATAGATTTATGGCAGAAAGACAGTTTCCTCTCCTAAAGGAGTGGAGGAAACTGATTTTAATGGTTAAGAGGATGTATAATTCTTGTTTAACTTTCACACAAATGTTTTCCTCATTCTTAACTTTTGTCAGATGGTGTACTCGGTGAAAAATATAGTAAATTTCAAATTTCCTACAAGATTTTCAAGGGAAACACAATGTCCCCAACTTCAGCATCTCTACTGTGATGCATATTCATAGGAAATTACTGCTTCCAGTTCAATTTCATTAGTACTCCAGGAAAACTGGTGCCTGGCCTTCATACACATTTTTATTTTTCTCGTACTGCTTTCAGTTCATAGCATCAGTGTACGAGGCGCGTCCACAAAGTAAGTTTCCCACTCGTCCCACAGCTAGCAAACCTTATATTGCGCGAAGCGACTGTGCGTACGTGATAGAGCAATGACGTAGCATGGCGCATGCACTAACGGCACCTCCCGCGTTCTCACTGTAGCATCGTTGCAGCTGTTGAAGATGGAGGTTCTTATTCCAGCTCCCGCCGACTGTGAAGTGCGGTCAGTGATAACGCTAGGCCGCACACGGCTCGACGGACAGCGAGTCTCCTGCAGGAGTTCAGATGGGAGGTGTTTAATCATCCACCCTACAGCCCGGACCTCGCTCCCAGTGATTTCCATCTTTTCCTACACCTCAAGAAATTCCTGTCCGGTCAGCGTCAGCGTTTTGAGAATGACAGAGAGGCGGAGATGGTTGTCACACAGTGGTTCCAATCCCAGGCGGCAGACTTCTATGACACAGGTATTCAAAAGTTGGTCCCACGGTATGACCAATGTCTCAATTCCGGTGGCGAATATGTTGAAAAATAGCTGGACACTTGCTGTATCTGTTGCAATAAATATTTCCATGAAATTGTGTTTTGTTTCTGTAAACGGCCCCAGGGAAACTTACTTTGTGGACGAGCCTCGTACTTCAGGCAAATTTGTGGTAGCTCATGTCTTTTAAGATCTCTTTCACTTGCTATACTTGCAGCACAATAGGATGGGAATGTTAGTATACAATGTATCTTAAAAACATCAATATATATTACACTTGAATTTTAGATGACCTGTCATTTTCAAATTTTTGAAATCAGAGGCAAATTCTCATCTTTCGATAAAAAACACCATATCAAACTTTGATGCTACACTGAAATAAAATTTCAGAATAAATAAACTGGCCACAAAAGGAATAAGTTCTATAATAATGATTTCTTTAATTTAAATATAGTCATAGCTTGTTTTTCATTACATTCAGTAATATAAAAGGATATGCAAACCTTTGGGATGTTGGACACAACCTCGTAAGTAACCCCACACTGATTCAGGCAGTCAGACTTAACGATCTTCCGGCGAATCCGATCTGCGATGCTCTGCCTCTTGTAGATGTTGAGACTTAAACGTTTTCTGAGTACAAGATCCATCGTTGCTGGATGGGAAAGATGAACTGTGGTCTTCAATATTAGGTACACACGTTCATTTGCTGCAATAAACATGTATATACATCACAAGGTACAAGACTCAACATAACATAACGGGAAAAAAATACAAGTCGGACACACAAAATGACAACCTGCGTTTCAGTTTTTGGCGAGAAACGATGGGGGAAATCACCGGCACCTTAAAAACGTAGCACAGAAAGGGTTAGAGAAAAATTTATACTGACCTTCTGTGACCCTGTTCAAGTAGATACTGTCATGTATTGAGGAGTCCCACGCAGCCACAGCACACACATCCTTCTCCAAGTGCCTAATAATAGGCAAATTGTAGAACTTATTACCGTGCTCTTTAGGCAAGATTGAATTGAGCCCTGTCACTGAAACTTCTTCACCAGATTGATGTGTTGACAGGTCATCAGCTGAAATACCAAGTTCATATTACATGTCACCTCTAAATGAACGTTATGACAACAATAAATTTGAAAACTTAACAATATTCACAGTTGTTCTGCAACCTGTACTAAGAAAACATTGCAACAGTCACTTCGTAAAGAATTCCATGCCTTTTATGGAACCTGAAAGTTTGTTACTTTATTCACATGAGGTTGCCACTGGTCCCTATCCTGAGCCAGATGAATGCAGTCCACACTCTACTCTAACATCATAATCTGTACATTTCACATAATATTATTTGTGAGAGTCAATCAGAACAAATTGTGAAGGAAAACAAAACCAGAACATGTAGCATGTATGGGGAGAATAAGAAAATCTAACATATCTGTAGCATTAGTCAGAAAGTCTAAAGGTGGCGACTGACTTGTAACATTTACTCGTAATGTAACATTCGCGGCGAGCATGTTACATTACACCACAGCTGGTGAGGCGCATCGAATGCTCGTTTTGAAAGCTCGGCTCGACTGTGCTCGTGTGTGCTCCATTCATTTCATTCAATATGTCGGACGTGGAGGTTGTGTTATCTTTGTTCCATTTAATACGCTACTCTTATCTAAAGAACTCGTGAATGCTCGTTACGATGCCGCTCGACTGACTGACTGACTTGTAATGTGACACTCAAAGGGATTCGCGAAAAAACCGACAACACGATGGAGCGCCCGCGAGCGTGAGCGGCTCGCATCGAGCGGCTCCGTTCGCTGTCTTCACTTGTGTAATGCTAGATTTGTAACACGTTACATTACAGGCAAATGTTACAAGTCAGTCGCCACCTTAATGGGAATGGACCACCAGGGAGACTTACGTATAGATGAGAGGATGAGAAAAAAAAGATGGATTTTATCTCTAACAAGGACATCAGGCAAGGTCTGAAGGTAGCAACAGCATAAGAGAGTTGAAGAATTAAGGACACAGACCACAGATGAGGTAGAGAGGCCAAGTAAAGAAAAATATTCAACAGAAAGGTACAGAAGAGCAGAGGTAGACACAAGGAAAAAAAAACTTGGTAAAGCAAAGAGAAGAGTAGAGAAACCTCTGTAATAAGAACTCGCCCTGCTGGAAATATCAGTGCATGATGACAATTAGCGAGAACTGGAATTAACTAAGTAGGATTTGAGGTTTTCGCTGTGGTGAATATGACGATGACTGTCTTCTGGGTTGTAACACCATGTAGTCTGGTAGAAGTTTACCAATGTTTCTGAGGTCATTGTTGCTCTTCCATCATCCAGATGATGGATCTCTGAAATGTTCGTAAACTTCTACCAGACTACATAGCATAGAAGACAATCCATTTTACCAACAAACTAGCAGGAGTAAGCTCAAGTAGATGTTTAGCAAATAAGGAAAATACAAGATTTAAGGACTAAAACATACCAGACAGAAGAATTAAATTATTCAAGTGTGAAACTACAAAAATGTTATAATTACCATTGAGATCAAGAAATAAAACTGGTACGTGCGGTTCCATTCCTGATGGGGGATCCCAGTCAGCAGGTGCTCCAGGGATGCCAGAGCCAGCAGATGGAACCAGAACAGCATTACGCTCCTCTGTAAGGCTCACCCACTGATCCACAAGGCTCTGTTCTCGCTCCAAATCTTGCTCCGACTTATCTGTACAAAAAAGACTACCAGTTAAAATTGTTCATTGTCATTCTGTCCGAACCAGCCTTCCAAATGTCGTGGTTTTAAAGAACAGGCGATAGAAAAAGTCCTGACAATGAATAATTTTTAAGTGTAAACTACCGTCGTCAAAACCCTTTAGAACTGAAGAATACTAGTGCTTGCTTCTTTAGTTCTGAAGGTCTGTTGCAACAGTTGAGTATTATCATTGTATACTGCCTGGATAATTTTAAACTACAGATATATTACACAAGATATGAGGGTTTCCAATTATCTTTTACAAACGTACAGCCAACGTTGTAACACTCTGTAAAGATGAAAAAATCATGAAATGTTTTTAGGAACCTATTGCCTACATCTTTAGGGTAGAAGTGACAATACCACCTTCTTGGGGGCCCTGAAAAGAGAGCACACAAATTAAGTGAAAGACGCAAGAAGCTTGCCAATACGATTCTAAAGAAATTCAGTTCTTTTGGAAAACTACAAACAAGATACACACTGTCATGGAGGATGACACATAGTAACTGACCAGTTTTAATAAGACCCAGAATTAAAATCATGCCACTGGATACCTCTGAAACTTTGCCACATTAATATAGCACCTATGTTGACCTACCTTGTTTGTTGATTAGCCTCTGTATCTGCTGATCAAGATACTGTCGTCGCCTCATCAATGCATCACTCCACTTTTCTCTCAGAACAGCCAAATCTTCCTCCTGGTAAGAATCCAGTGGTTTCTGTAATCTTGACCTACAAAAACGATTCCATAACCAACATCATAACAAAAATTAAACAAGGGCATTTTATGTTAATGGTTTATGAAATAATCACGTACTACATAAACTTCTGCATATGCCACATTTACACAAATATAAGATAATCCCCCTTCTCAACAATCCAAGGAAAAATAATGTTCTTTTCCAGTTCTTAATGAGGAATTAGTATTTTTTTGTCATGACTCGATATAATATTCAGTAACAATCCAATGCAACAAGTACAGCCAAGAACAAGTCCACTTGCACGAGATTTTTATGTACGATCAATCCATAGTGTTATATACAGGAATTCTTTTCTGCTTTCTGGTTATAACAAGATTGACAAGTATTTTTAATATGAAAATATGTATACAATAAAATAAACATATTATTATTCTAAACTTACCTCATGGACACACTGCCAACTGCAATACTAACGATGGATTGACATATAATGGGAAGAGTTCCTGAATTTTGTACTGGTTTCACTCGAACCTGAATTCTTCTCTGCTGACCTTGTCTCAACTGATAAATTCCTCCAGTAAGGATATCAGGTTTTGTCGTCACTTCCACGGCGGAATATTCGCCCTGCTCGTTAAGTTCTTGGATCTCTACCCACAGCTGAATTTTGCGAGTAAGCTCACTCCATCTGGTCAAGAATATAAACTGTCAATATGGCAAATTGTATCACACAATTAAATACGCTTCAGAATGTTCACAATATGATGATGAATAAATCACATAATGAAGAGCTTCTCAATTTAGATACAAAACCGAAAGTAAGAGATCTCTTGGAAGACTTAGGTATAAAATAAAACTTACTCTGCAAGCTTTTTTTTTAAAAAAAAAACACTGTGCCAAGCCACTTCAATGTAACAGTTGTAATATGCCCCAATTTACTTTTATACAGTAAAGATGTACAAGTCTGCAGTTCACAGTTTATTATTATTAGTGTTTTGTCTGACGACAGGTCCATATGAACAGGATCCTTCCATCCTTTTCTCTTCTCGGACTGGGACCTGTTCATATACGTTCTTGGCAGATGATCCAGAAGTGGTTTGCCATTGCCTTCTTCTGTGTGTGAATGGAGTAATTGTTGGGATGCCACGGAGGAAAACTCCGTGTTGCCTAGACCATGGCCTTGCCCAACACAAGTTATAAATTCGGGCACCACCGGGAATCGAACCCGAGACCCCAGGATTACAAGGCCAGCGTTCTAACCGCTAGACCACCGTGGCGGTCAGTTCACAGTATCATTAAATAATACACCATCTGTTATAAAATGGTTTCCATAATACCCACCTGTCTGCTAATGACCGAGCCTTGGCTAGTTGCTGTTGTTCAACTTCCCACCCTTCATTTAACCTGGTAAAACCTGCACAGCGATGACCCCACACTTCAATCGAGAGGGCTCCCTCTGAAAATAAAATATTTATAGACATTGTAACAAATGGTGTACACACTACATCAGGAAATAAAAGAAGGTTATGACAACTGATGTGAGTTGCATTAAAAGTATCTTTACATTAAAAACTATTTTAGATATTACAACACACAAAATTCTGGGAAGAACTCATGAAGCATACTGTGTTCAAACTGCTTCAATCTTTATACCGAGGCAATCAATTAAAAATTACACAATTCAATATTGTACTACCATAAATATTTACAACTCACCAGAACAGTGTTCCAAGAATTCCTCTGTTACAGGAACATCGAAGTCATGCGAGTGATCAAACTTGAAAGTCATAGAGTCACGTCCAGAAGAGCAAGTGACCGGGTACTCTGGATTAACCACAGGTGGCACTGCAATACTATCTGGATGGTTCCAGAATGAATACTGACAGAATACAAAGTTTGAGAGCGAGAGCGGTAAGCCTGTTGCTTGTTTAATTGTCACCTGTTAAAAGAAAAAAAAAATATCCTGATTTATTTAGTGACATGTTGTCAATGGAATTAGTTATAAATCATGACACAATGGAATGTGACAAGCACGATTATGGATTACAAACTGATAATAAAATTAAATAAAGTAATTACAACTGCTATCTGCTTTAAAATGTGCATAGTATGTACAAGATAATGGTTTAGTGTAAAATACTATCTGTTTGATGAAAAGCTCTAGCCACTCTATCAGGAATATGTTGCAGAATTCCGGTAGGGAAATATCCTGGAAAGCGGCCAATTAGAAGACTAAGAATCTGATGAAGCACAGTGATATGAAATGGACTGAACAGATGAGAAATCACATCCATTAGTAGATTTACTTTCAGCAGAGACCTGTATTTACTTTTATTTTTATTTGTAGTGTTCTGTCTGACGACAGGTCCATATGAACAGGATCCTTCCATCCTTTTCTCGGACTGGGACCTGTTCATATACGTTCTTGGCAGATGATCCAGAAGTGGTTTGCCATTGCCTTCTTCTGTGTGTGAATGGAGTAATTGTTGGGATGCCACGGAGAAACCGGAGAAGCCCCCGGAGGAAAACTCCGTGTTGCCTAGACCACGGCCTTGCCCAACACAAGTTATAAATTCGGGCACCGCCAGGAATCGAACCCGAGACCCCAGGATTACAAGGCCAGCGTTCTAACCGCTAGACCACCGTGGCATTGTATTTACTTTACACAACCATAATTATAAAATTTCAAAACATTAATGTTAACATGGGATATACTAAATCTATTCCATATGTCAGGGTATAATATCCATATTGCAGATTGATACTGGAAAAATACTCGTACAAACCCTGATTACAACTTGACTGGAACCTTGTGCTAATTCATCATCTTCTCGTCCACTGTCTCCTGAGCTATCAGATCCAGCCTCACACATCCTGTCCTGCGGAAAGCTGCCTGCCACCCGACTAAGCTCCACCTAGGAAAGATATGCACATTGTGGTAGTTTTTCTTGTGCACATGTCTTCAAAAATATCTATTACCTGATTACCAGTTACTGGTATTATTTACTTGGAAAAAACAAATTATTGTGAGACAATGACCGCCAAAATGCGATGAAACAAGGACAAAAAATATATTTAAATGCATTACCTGATTAACAACATAAATAATATTTTTCTGTAGAAGTATTTTGTCAATAAATCTGATTCTTTATTACATATCATTTTCAAGAAAAGCAGTGCACATTTTATTCAGGGATGCACTGTGCTTTGATAAATAAAATAATATAACAAAGAATGCATTTGGAAAATATGTATACGTCTACAAAGAGTTTTTCTTTCATCTGTTCGTGTTATAAAAATATTTTAAGTGATCTGAAAAAATACACCCTACTCTTCTTGTTGGAAATTCATGAAAGTAAAATTAAGGTCGTCAGCAAACTGTAACAGAAGCTCACCTGTAACCTTCCCGCTACCTCCCCCTGCTGGCTGATGATGGGTGTATGATAATCAAGCCGCACATCATGGAACAAAACTTCAAGGAATATGTTGGCAACACCAATGAGATTATGGTTCTCCTGAGACTCATAGAAGGGATCTACACTCTTCTGAGGGGCTTCATCCTATAAGAAAATAACAAACGTTTGTACCAGCCTGTGGACTAATAACATTAACCGAATGCTGAAACATTTAAAATCAATTAATTCTGATACTCTCTGACCAGATAATTTGAATGCCCTTTCACTATGTTAAGCTTGTCAGCAGACCCTTATAATTTTACTATGCTCTACTCCTACATGCACTGGAATATTAGACAGGGAGATATAAAATTACTAAAAATCGAAGAGAAACATTTTGTTTTACTCTAAGAAGTAAATTAATGTGAATGGTCCTGAATTCAGAGGACAAAAATGTTTATTCAGGCTCTTTTAATTAAAGTGTTTGATTTAATATAATTAATTTTGTGAGACTTCCGTTTCTCACAGTAGCAGAAAACCAGACTACATGGAACAACCACACAGAAGACGGGCATCTGCATAATTAATTTTTGTGGATTTCATATTTGTTCTGTACCAATGAACTGAGAGGATCTATTTTTCCTTAATATCAATTACAGAATACAGTTAGTTGGTGATTTACCATGTTAAAATCACACGGATGATTTTCAGTAATATCATCTCATATGGTAAAAAAGTAAAAGTAAAGTTTGTCCCACTATACACCATGTAGGCGCTTGGGAGGAGAGGAAGTATAGCTCCTCTCTTCCTTGACCTCGGCACTAGATGGGGGTGAGTGGTCAGCATCACGCCCCGGCCGGCTTTACCCCCGGGAAAGGACCCCGGTACCCATTGTAGAGGAGGCTGGGTGGGCCCCAGAGCCGGTCTGGACGCAGAGGCTAGAGGAAAAATCCTCTGCCCCCGTCGGGGATCGAACCCCGGTCGTCCAGCCCATAGCCAGTCACTATACTGACTGAGCTATCCCGGCTCCATCTCATATGGTAATTTATAGTATTAATAATATTTTTATATAATTAATGGCTTTTCATAATATGAAACACTATAATTCAGAAAGTAAGGTTCCCACTGGAACATGCAACATAAAACTCTCACCGTGAGCGGAACATTCTTCTCTTCCTTCTCTTCGTAGAGGTCACGCATGTCTATTAACTTGTTCTCCAGCTTTTCCATTGACCACACCTGACTTGCCAGACCCTTCCGTTTCACTAATATTGCAGGTTCACTCACAAATGCTCCACGCTAAAATACAAGAATAATCATAGGAGAACTGAGGGTTTCATAGCGACAAAGATGTCTGCCTTACCTGTCAAAAGCCATCAGTCAATTTCTACTGCACTACATCCCAGATGACAATCATCTTAAAGGCTCCAGACACTTTTCATCTCAGCAGCAGATAAGGATGAGTGTTCAGTTTCAAGGAGCAGCAGCTTAATGAGACTTGAGAGGACTCTAAAGCCAATATAGACATTAACGTTATGTATTCAGTTCACAAAATATTATACGCTCACCTTGCGATTGGGACTGAGGTTAGCAGGAGGTATTTGCAGCGTTACACTGAAAGTTGTTTGTCTTCCCATTTCTTCAGCCAAGAAGTTTGCTTCTTGAACTAAAGCATTCGCTCGAAGAATGTCAGCTTTCAACTGACCCAAACTCCTTTTGAACATCTCATCTCTGAAAATCAAGTATATTTTCTGCTATAGTAAGGATTAGAAATATTACATTTCATAAAATGTGTCTGTGACTGATAATTCAAAAATATCAAAAAGCTTTTACAAGCACTGTGGACTTTGCAATTGATTTAAGCTTTCTTACTTTCGATAAATGAACAAAGAAATAACTTCTTTATCATTGGTATAAATGGTATGATATTGGATTTTTCCTATTAGGTAACATAAACATTGTTAAAAGTTTTATTTTATCTTTTAACGAAGTTAACAAAATTTTCACTTTTAACAGCAATGTGCTCACCTCTCCTGAGCCCATTTCTCCACTCTCATCTGTGTGGTGGGTGTGCAGGGCGTAATCTTTCCCAGCCGAAATGGATCAAATGGCACATAGGGCGAGTAAGGTGTAGATGGCGAGAGAATATTACGCAACTGCTGGAACTGTCGCTCATATTCTTGACGTTGTTTCTCCAATGCAACTAGTCACCACAATGAAATTCCACATACATTTGTACAATGCACTGATAAAATTAACGCTTATCACTTTTTATGCTAGAGCATCAAATGTTTATCAACCTTGGTTGATAACTGTTATGTTCCTGGCACAGCAGTGAATCTCCACCATTTCAAATTAGCTAACAACTCTTAATCATCTACACAGCATCATACCTCGGATTACCATACTTCTAACAAGAGCCCAGTTTAGAACATACCTTGCTTGTCTTCCTCGTGTTGTTTTTCAAGTCGAGCGATGGCAGTCTGTATTGGGTCATTGCTAAGTTCATTCAGCATCAGTTCCTCACGGGCAAAGTTGTAGTCAATCGTCTGTGCAGGGGTCTGTGGTTCAGAAGCCATCGTTGCTAAAAAAAAAAAAAAAAGTGTAATATTAATGACCATTATTACAAACTTTATAATTATGACCATTGTATGCTGTGCCATGCTCAAGCAGTTAGATATGCTGGCTTTGCACCATGGAAGCTTAGGTTCAATCCTGAGTGACTTCAAATGAGATGAGTGGCAGATTACGTGACATTGGAGTAGGTTCTTCTCAAGAGTTCTTCGGTTATTCCGTTCTAATAATCGCTTCGTTGTTCCACCACACTCATACAACGTTGCCCAACATTCTACAAAATCTAAATAGTTCAAAATCTGTTGCAATAACACTGCCATCTTTTTCACCCATTTCATCATCTCATCAACATGTGTAAGACTTGAGGTTCTCACAGCGGTGAGTATGAAGATTTCCGTCTTCTGGGTTGTTAACCAACGTTTCAGAGGTCATACTGCCTCCATCATCAGGGCGATGAGTATGAAGATTTCCGTCTTCTGGGTTGTTGCGCTGTGTAGTCTGGTCGATGTTAACCAACGTTTCAGAGGTCATACTGCCTCCGTCATCAGAGCGATGAGTATGAAGATTTCCGTCTTCTGGGTTGTTGCGCTGTGTAGTCTGGTCGATGTTTACCAACGTTTCAGAGGTCATACTGCCTCCGTCATCAGAGCGATGAGTATGAAGATTTCCGTCTTCTGGGTTGTTGCGCTGTGTAGTCTGGTCGATGTTAACCAACGTTTCAGAGGTCATACTGCCTCCGTCATCAGAGCGATGAGTATGAAGATTTCCGTCTTCTGGGTTGTTGCGCTGTGTAGTCTGGTCGATGTTTACCAACGTTTCAGAGGTCATACTGCCTCCATCATCAGGGCGATAAGTATGAAGATTTCCGTCTTCTGGGTTGTTGCGCTGTGTAGTCTGGTCGATGTTAACCAACGTTTCAGAGGTCATACTGCCTCCGTCATCAGGGCGATGAGTATGAAGATTTCTGTCTTCTGGGTTGTTGCGCTGTGTAGTCTGGTCGATGTTAACCAACGTTTCGGAGGTCATACTGCCTCCGTCATCAGGGCGATCAGTATGAAGATTTCTGTCTTCTGGGTTGTTGCGCTGTGTAGTCTGGTCGATGTTTACCAACGTTTCGGAGGTCATACTGCCTCCGTCATCAGAGTATGAAGATTTCTGTCTTCTGGGTTGTTGCGCTGTGTAGTCTGGTCGATGTTTACCAACGTTTCAGAGGTCATACTGCCTCCATCATCAGGGCGATTAGTATAAAGATTTCTGTCTTCTGGGTTGTTGCGCTGTGTAGTCTGGTCGATGTTAACCAACGTTTCGGAGGTCATACTGCCTCCGTCATCAGGGCGATGAGTATGAAGATTTCTGTCTTCTGGGTTGTTGCGCTGTGTAGTCTGGTCGATGTTTACCAACGTTTCAGAGGTCATACTGCCTCCGTCATCAGAGTATGAAGATTTCTGTCTTCTGGGTTGTTGCGCTGTGTAGTCTGGTCGATGTTTACCAACGTTTCAGAGGTCATACTGCCTCCGTCATCAGAGTATGAAGATTTCTGTCTTCTGGGTTGTTGCGCTGTGTAGTCTGGTCGATGTTAACCAACGTTTCATCGCCCTGATGACGGAGGCAGTATGACCTCTGAAACGTTGGTTAACATCGACCAGACTACACAGCGCAACAACCCAGAAGACGGAAATCTTCATACTCATCGCCCTGATGATGGAGGCAGTATGACCTCTGAAACGTAGGTTAACATCGACCAGACTACACAGCGCAACAACCCAGAAGACGGAAATCTTCATCAACATGTGTTGTTCCTTTATTACACTGTTGCTGCATGAGTATTTTTCAGAGTTTATTATATTTGCTACATATGCCTCCCCCCCCCCCCCAACTCAAGAATATAAATTTGTTATCTTTCTACTTTGTTTGATACTACTACTATTTATTATTATTATCATCATCATCAAAATATTGCTAGTCTGCTAATTTTTTTCAATTAATACATAATTATATGAACAAAAGAACAACAAAGAATGGAGAAATCATATGAAACCAATTTATGGGCACACAACATTACATGATTCAGTAAGCCACAATATTGTAAACTACAGTTTAGAATGGTGCCAGGTGGAGAAGATTGAAAAATGTTAGTTACTTGCTACATGACTACTCATACAGAAGTGACAATTCCGACGTAAAATGCTACCTGCTGATTTGGGACAATTGACTCTGAAGAAGTGATGATTTCCCCAAAGTATTCTGTCTCCGTGATGCAGAGGAATCCTCTCAGTGACAGGCAGACCATTGACATATGACCGAGCATTTTGGAGGGGTTCCATGAATAGTCCACCATCCTCTATAGCTATAACACAATGCTCTGGCTGAATTCCAAGCCCTGAGAGCTGAATATCCTGCTCCATAGGCGCTTCTCGCCCTCCTACGAAAGTTCGTTCCTGTGCACACAAAAACAACAGAGTTTATGAGATGATAATGTTGCGTCATATTGTGTTGAATATATACTTGCTCAATTTTATTAGTCTAATCACAATAAAATATTATAATTAAATGTTAAAATATTATTACAATTAACATTTAAATATTTAAAATATATATATTAAAATGATGCTCTCATCGAAATGTTCGATTCACATTAGAGCATCACCTTTTACACTACATGTTTCAGTTCTAAATGAACCATCTTCAGGTGTATAATCCATATAAACTGAAATGTAATATCCTAAGTGCAATCCTTCGTCAGATGTCCATCAAATATCAGAAAGTTTTCCTCTTCCAGACCAGAGCAAGAACAGAGTTTATATTACTTGAGTGAAGTTTCAAATATCTTTCGGTAGCTACATAATTTCTTTCAGAGAGCAGAATGCACTGTAAAGAATATGATGAACTGAGTTAGAGTGTGTATGTCACGAAGTAAAATCCCAGGATCAAATCACAATATAACAATAGCCATAAAT
Source organism: Zootermopsis nevadensis (assembly GCF_977971745.1). NCBI lineage: Eukaryota > Metazoa > Arthropoda > Insecta > Blattodea > Termopsidae > Zootermopsis > Zootermopsis nevadensis. The sequence continues at coordinate 1,481,362 of NW_028259135.1, forward strand.
GCTTTTAAAGTGTATCAAAGTTCAATACTTCAGAATGACAGTAAAAAATAAAAACTGTATTACTAATTAAATTACCATTCATTTCAGAACCTTTCAGAACAATTCTACCCATGCTCTTACATGGATGTCAAAACCTTAAATCTTTCACTCTAACAGAAGAAGACATTGACAGTAATAACAAACAAATCCTGAGGAGAGGTATTCTAAATAAGAAAAGCGAAGATTTTATGTTCACAGCAAAAATCTATAACTACACAAATTAAGATGCAAATTCTGGAATCCCCCACAATACACTTTGAGAATTATGTTAAATACCTTAAGATAGTAGACTAGCAGTTCATTGAGTGATGGATCAGCATTTAGGTTAACCAGGTAGTACTTATTCTTCTCCACTTTTATGCCTGATGCTTGCACACTGATTCCCATCTTCTCAAGTGCCTGCTGTCTCTCGTGCTGGAGGCGTTCTGAACAAATAACAATATATTTTTTCCTCTAATAAAGGCTCCACAAATCCTTGCCCCTACACTGTCACGGCGGACCTTACACTATAAATGTCTTGTTTAAATCGTCTGAGTACCACAGGCAATTTAATTTAATGATCACCTCCTTCCAAATCCTTAAATGCTAACCGTTCATGGTCACCTTGCAGTCTCATTATATACTATATATTATAATAAATAACTTATGCGTATGAAATAGCATCATTAATAACCCAAAAATCAGTTTATGTATTTAATACACACACACACACATATGCATGATACAAAAAGTTCAGGTATCACTGATAACTTTTTATTTGCAACAGTAAACAAAACACAAACTAACTTTTAAGAATGATTTTTGCCTTGGAGTCTTAACTGAATGCTAATGTGAATAACAGTTCCTGCATAAACCAACTGGAAATTAAGAGGTAAAATATCCTGAACTTTGGTTGGTACTTTCAAGGAGTTAAGATATGCACTAAACCCAAATTGGGTTGGGTCATATTGATACTTCATAATACGCAGTTGTACAACGAATGAAAATTGTAAAGACACATTAATGGGTGCAAAACTTTTACTTGTGTCAAAATTTTAAGGGTTTAATTCGTTTTATTTTGGAGTTACTATGAATTATACATGCATTAAGAGAAAGTAAAAACTGTGCAAATAAAATTTTATTAATACTGTCAAATCACCAAATTCAAATTCTATATGGGCCATACTTTGCTCATCCCTCTTCCATAGGATAAGAAAAATTATATCACATTCATGTCAAACAACTCACCTGTTTTCTGAAGCTTCTCTTCCCACGTCTGTGACATCTCTTTCATCAACTTTTCACTTTCACTCAGCTTTTCTGTGAGATCCACCCGTTGCTGTAACATAGTCACATTGGCCCAGTATTACACAATGTGAGATTCTGCATTTAACACTTGCTGTGAGAGAAACTGGTAACCTTGAAAATAAGGCAAAAGACCAAGTTCGTCATGTACGAGGTGCGATCGGAAAGTTTCTATACTGCGTCTATAAAAACCCGTACACTTATCTCAGGTATTAAATTCATCCATCACCCTCGAAGTAGTTCCCCTGGGAGTGAACACAACGATCCCAGCGCTGCTGCCAAGCCTGGAAGCATCCCTGGAAATCTTTCTTTGTCAGCCTGTCAAGCACCATCTGCGATTCTGCCTGAACCTCTTCTATCGTCTCAAATCTCCTTCCCTTTAGCTGAATTTTCATCTTTGGGAAGAGGAAGAAGTCACACGGCGAATAAGGAGGGTGCGGGATGACGGCCATGGTGTTTGAGGCCAAAAACTGCCGAACTTTGAGGGCGGTGTGCGCTGGCGCGTTGTCATGATGCGTCGCATGTGGAGTTCTTCCTTTAGAATCAGCTGACAGGTCCCATAGCCTATCCCAACAATGTCGCACAAGTCGTTGATGGTACGACGCCGATCTTCGTGAATGGCCTGCCGAATCTTCGTAACATATTCGGGCGTTGTTCTCGAAGATGGTCGTCAAGAACGCTCGTCATCATCGACAGAGGTTCGGCCATTTTTAAAACGTGAATGCCACACAAAAGTTTGTGCACGACCCATTGCGGACTCCCCAAATGCTTGCTTTAGCATTTCATAGGTTTCCGTAGCTGTTTTGGCGAGTCTTTGGCAAAATTTGATGCACACGCCATTCCGAAATCGCAGGAGGGTCGGTGTAATGCACTACCAAAACGCCCGTAACTAAGAAACAAATGCTAATTCGATGATGCCGGCTGGCACACTGATTCACTATGAATCTAGGCCGCACCCCATAAAGGCAGAAGCTCGTACTACATCCGGTTCGCCCGCTATTCACACAGTCTGGAAACTTTCCGATCGCACCTCGTATATACTTCCAGATTTTTCAATAACATGTACTGTGTGAAGTCAGCCAGTCAGCCGCCTATAGAACCATCAGCTATTGACATTTAACAAGAAATAATGAGTAAGTTGATAGAGCATGCACTTGGAATATACCCAGTTCAAACCCCATCCACATTACTAACTTGACAAAAATTTCTCATTGTTTTCGTAACACTTTGAGCTGAATGCAGAAACATAACTCTGAAATTGACCATAACAGCCTCAAAATCTTCATCTATTTACCATTCATAATTACCTCCTGGAAGCATAATCACGACGGACGCTCTATGCACCAAGGAAGTAAAGGCAAGGAGAGCCATGGCCAAGGCAGCTTTCGTCAAGAAGAGGATACTTCTCACTAGCAAGTTGGGCTTGGAGATGAAGGAGAAACTAGTGAAGTGTTACGTATGGAGCAGAGACTTGGACACTCAGGAAGAAGGAACAGAAATACGTGGAGAGTTTTGAAATGTGGTGTTGGAGAAGAATAGAGAAGATCAGGTGGACGGATCGAGTGACCAACGAAGAAGTATTGAGTAGAGTCAACGAGCAAAGAAGCATTCTGCAGGCGATTACACGAAGGAAAGCTAACTGGCTGGGACATATTATGAGAAGGAATGGATTACTGAGTGATATCATCGAAGGCCAGGTTGAAGGAAAGCGAGGACTGGGAAGAAGATTGATACAGCTAACCGACGACCTTAAACAAGGAAAGAAGATGACGTTCCAGGAATTAAAGCGAGAAGCCGAGAATAGGGACAACTGGAGAGCTCTGTTTGGGCAGAGCAATGGACCTGTCGTAAGACAGAACACTGAATAATAATAATTACCTCCTTAACTCATTCAGTGCTATATGATTGCCATCACAACAGCTTTGATAAATAACCTAATATTAATGCAGTCTTAAAAAAAAAAAAAGGAGAGAATAACAAACACTCAAATTTGGTGTAGCACAAAGGTTGGTTCTTTGCACTTAAGGTGAGTAGTGCATAAACCACAGAAGTATGAAACTGCCTTCTTAATCGAACATGTTAACACAGATATACATAATTAAATTAACGTAACTCAGTACACTGCTCACCTCTTTATGACCTTCTGATGCTGTTGCATTTTTAAGCATCTCCTTCAGAGCTTCAACTTCTTGTCTAAGTTCTCTGATAATCCTTGCATTTGGATCTTCATTAACAACTGCATGGTTGACAATACGTTTGGCTCTGTCTGCATATCGTAAAGTAGATAAAGTTTCTTCATAGTTGTCCGCTGCAGGAGAAATTGTTGCTACCATCACAGTCTTGCTGTTACCTCCAAGATTGTCCTTTACGATGACAACATTAATAATTAGGTAAACACATGACATGAAAATTAAAAACATAAACAGCACAGAACATTCTCAAGCATAAATACAAATATCCTTCCTTGTTTCTTTCATTGCTCCACTTAATGGTACCTGCACCTTGTCGCGGTGGGGGGGGGCTTGAATACCTCAGTGACCCCAAGAGCTACTGGTAGGGCCTCCCTAGCCAGACTTGGTCGAGGGGGAGAGGTCAGACTAAGACAGGTACCCTGGGCATCCAGGTTGGGGGTTGGTCGCAAGGCTAACAACCTTTCACCGTAAAAAGGAAGATGTTTCGAAACCTCAATCAAAGCCTCGGACAGACGGACCTAACAGAGGACCGAATGGAAGAGGAGAATTGAGGAGGCCATGGACCGAATACGGACCAGAGAGCCATAGAAGAAGAAGAAGAATAAGTTTCTTTCATTGTAGAGAAATGTTTTTACAGCCAAGATTAACTAACGTTACACTCATACAATGTAGAGCCTTAACATTTCAAATATCAAACACAAAATCCATCTTCAGAAAAATAACTCTACCAAATTTAAAATCATGGAATCAAGTCATACAGATATCACCTTGGACTAACCCCTGGGAATTTTATTTGTATACATACAAAAAGTTTTTACTCATTACAAGTGTCCACATGGGGTAGTCACATTATTTCATCGACAGCTAAAAACTAAAAAATGTTAACCATACTTCCTGATTGTCCACTCTAAACTATTAATGTACCTTTAATTAAAACAGATATTCCTGATTGTTTATCAACTGACAATACATCATTTTAATCACTTATAAAAAGAGTGATAAAGTTAAACTTGAACTACACTACGGCACAGACAGAGACAAAATTTAAATTCACTCAACAATTTCCATTACATACTTCCCAATACCAAATATCATCAAATTCCATGAAATAATTCTGGTGGTGAAACACGTGGTAGACAGATATGATCTTCCAGTTATACATTCACATTACACACTTTCAGCAAAGAATACCTAAAAATCAAAGGTGGTAAAGTAGGAGATGCTGACCTTGAGAAGCCAGGTAAGTACAGAGTCTCGATATGGTACGAACTTGTCCTTATTCTTCCCACCTGATGACTGATCCGCCAGCTTCGATATCACAAGGCCAAGTGTGGTTAAGGACCTGCAGGAAAAAGACACATTCAATTAGTTCAGACATTCTCTGTTGTCATACGTAAATATCGTTCAGTAACTGTGGTCTAGTGAAGTGTTACGTATGGAGTGTCGCGCTGTATGGAGCAGAGACTTGGACACTCAGGAAGAAGGAACAGAAATACCTGGAGAGTTTTGAAATGTGGTGTTGGAGAAGAATAGAGAAGATCAGGTGGACGGATCGAGTGACCAACGAAGAAGTATTGAGGAGAGTCAACGAGCAAAGAAACATTCTGCAGGCGATTACACGAAGGAAAGCTAACTGGCTGGGACATATTATGAGAAGGAATGGATTAATGAGTGATATCATCGAAGGCCAGGTTGAAGGAAAGCGAGGACTGGGAAGAAGACTGATACAGCTAACCGACGATCTGAAACAAGGAAGGAAGATGACGTTCCAGGAATTAAAGCGAGAAGCCGAGAATAGGCACAACTGGAGAGCTCTTTTTGGGCAGAGCAATGGACCTGTCGTAAGACAGAACACTTAATAATAATAAAACTGTGGTCTACGATGCATACAGTCTTGGAGTGCACCAACACTGATGTAACAGCCAGCTCCTCTTCCTTGTAAGGAACTGTATCTGATTTTTTGTCTTTGTTGGTCTATTATGACAGACCGTTCCTCATCCAAGAGAAAAACGCAGGACAAACTGTGGGGTCTACAGATGCAAGATATAAACATCTTGGCATGTAAAATGTCTGAAATCCTGACAGTTCCAATTCTGTCAGAGCAGGAAATTGAGCGTCACTACAACGGTTACAAACTCTGATCAATCACATTTCAGTACTGACTGTAGTCAGGAATATTTCTAGCCATGCCCGAATCACTACTCCCACGTCGTCACAAATCCAGATCAAGGGGGTGAGGGATGGTTACATCGAGCTTAGCCTTATAACAGGAGACTATAATCAGCATACCCCAAGAGCGTTTGTGGAATTTGTTACTTCACACAGAATACATTTAACACACTTACTTGTTGATATTTGAGCCTTCTTTGAGCCTATCCCCAACAGCACCAGTCTTGACGGCCCTTTCGCTTCCCGCAAGATCAACGAGAGACATCCGACTCACTTTCTCGCCAGAAACACCCGACTTAGTGTCTGTCAGAGTCTGTGTCAGCACCACTGAAAATACTGCGTGAGAACGCGATGATTCGCTGTTCATGTTGGTTGCTGCCACGGTTCTTGACTTATTGCCTTCTGCCATCAAGTTGTCGATGTCCTGCACAATAATGTCAAAGGGTATTAATAGTTTGTGTCTGTCTGTAAGATTTATGAATAATGTTTTATTATAAATGTTATAGAAAGCAAAAGGTTAGCCTGGCTTGGCCATGTTGCAAGAATGGAAGGAAATAGGGTAACTAGAAGAGTGATGGAATGGAGACCGATGGGAAGAAGGATGAGAGGGAGGCCACGGAAACGATGGATAGACGACGTGGAGGAGGATGTGAGGACGATGGGAGTAAGGGGATGGAGAAGAATTGTGAATGATAGGACAGACTGGAAAAAATTCATCAAACAAGCTAAGACCCACACAGGGTTATAACGCTATAAGAAGAAGAAGAAGATAAATGTTGTAGACAGACAAAAACTATGTATCTACAAACATGTGTTTCAGCAGACATAACAGCATATAAAACAAGCACTTAATATATTTAACTAACAAGCAGGCACAGTCTGCACGCAATATTTTATTCTTAAATCAATTAAGTGATTAAATATAGTTAACTGGAATAAAATAAAATAAAAAATATATATTGTAGCAACTGAAGTAGTAACCATGAATATCACAAATCTGTCAGGCAATAAAGTTCATGAATACAAAATATTAAATACATAAAACTAGGTATATATAAAATTAAATTAATTACACATAAAAAAACTCCGGCAATTCTTTCCCATTCCGAACGTAACCAACAAGTTTGTAGTACTCGAAACTTAATACTTCTTTTGTTACCTGGCTCAAATCTGTCAGATTTTAATCAATACCTGAATACAACACTATTTTAAAATGTTTAAAATTCAGTCTCTAGAAAATGAATTTTTTGGTGTTTTCTTTATGTTGTACTTTCTCAGAAACACGATTACCACATAAAACAGTGCGTGCCTGAACATAAATATCCAAAACTCTTATCAAGTGTAAACAACCATATTACAATACTACTATTATCTACTATAAAAATTTCTGATTCCCCGTTGTCGTCAAGAAATGACGTCATCAAACAATGTTACGTTATATTTGTTTACTCGGCATTGTTGTACCAACACAACAATGACGAAGGGGGGATTAGTTTAGTGTCTTACTCAAGATTTTAAAACGCAACCAACTCCCCCGAAGTCAAGTGTTTTAACCCACCATTCGGGGGGGGTTGGTTTAGTTTCTTACTCAAGATTTTAAAACGCAACCAACCCCCCCCCCCGAGGAGCTCCAAAAGGAGCGCTCTGCTCCAGTTCTTGTAAAATATGAGTTAACTACTGTTAAGACCAATTTACCTGAAAAGATGTAACCGCCAGCTGTGACAGCCCATCCACGTAAGGGCCCATCACATTGTGTTCTCGTACCTTGAGTGACTGTTTGTTCGCTTTGGGGTCCAACAAATCATGCACCTAAAAAATTAAAAAGTACAAAATATACCGACTCAACTGCAACCCAACACTTTACTCAGTACCAACACAAAAAAATCTCCCAGGAAACCATCAACGCATTTAGTCACTGTGGAAATGTCTTGATTTCATAAAGGAAAACACTGAATAAATCCTCACCTTTTCATTATATATTTCCATGTAGCTGACTTCCACTTTGTACGTGAGCTCCAAACTCTGCTGCTTCGCTATTAGGTCAAAGAGCGAGTCGCACAGCCTAGGAATAATGCCCTTGTTGTCCTGACCGCCCATCATCGAGTAAGATTTTCCTGAACCTGTAACAAATAAGTCGAGAAGAATGAGATGGGCTGGGCATGTAGCGCGCATGGATGGGACAAGAGGTGTGCACCGGGAACTGGTTGGGAAGTCTGAGGGGAAGAGACCGCTGGGGAGACCTAGACGTAGATGGGAGGATAATCTCAGGCGGGATCTATGGGAGATAGGAGTTGAAGGAGACTGGATTTTGTTGGCCCAGGACAGGGTCCGGTGGAGGGCTTTGGTTGATTCGGTGATAAACCTTCGAGATCCGTAAGCCATCTGGTTGGTTGGGTCCACTATTTGGGAAGCCTGAGGGGAAGAGACCTCTGGGGGGATCAGGCGGGATCTATGGGAGATAGGAGCTGAATGAGACTGGATTTTGTTGGCCCAGGACAGGGTCTGATGGAGGGCATTGGTGAGTTTGGTGATGAACCTTCGGGTTCGGTAAGCCATCTAGTTAGCTAGTTAGTAACAAATTACATCACATTTTCAAGTAAACCTGTTGTAACTGGCAAAGGTAAAGCTGCTATCCAAACTGCCTAAATATAAATAAAGAATACATGGAGGTACAAAGACGTGAATTCTCTACAGCTCAATATTTGATACGAATGAATGCTCATCTCCTGTTATTTCGTGTTTTGTACAAAACTCCTGGAAAAGAGCCATGTTCACTCTCTGTGGTAAAGAGAGGAAAACAGACCACAACGAGCTATTTACAATCCCTTGAATGCTCGCAATTCACGACCATCTGCCATTTTTTTTAAATAATACCTCTGCTTTTGAAACTGTCAACAAATAACCTAAGACTCAATTATCAAATCCGTCGGATAGTTTTTGGGAGATAAAACACACGGCAGGACAACCTTGTCTTTATGCGTTCATGTCATGTATTCGATGCACAAACACACAAAACAAAATTCAAGGGCACTGTTATCTGTATTGTGCGGTATGACAAGGCTGTTACATCGACTGACGTATACAGACGCTTACGTGTTCAGTAGAATGAGGTTAAAGTTTAAGGCACTCCACCTCATAATTAAAACACCACGATACTGACGTCTTACCTTGAATACATATGACGAGGAATATTGGAATTCAACAACTTCTTTATAACGCTAGAGACCTTACAACGAAGTTGAAATTAAAACCGGAATTGAAAAGGAACTGTCTTTATAGCAAAATGCATCTGATCCATAAATACAGAACGAAACCGCCAACATCTGCGACGTAAACTGAGAGCAAAACTTGAATCTAACTGAATGTTTATCGTCTACTCTTCAATAACTGTTCCAGTATTCTGTTTCTTGGAATTTGTCAATGAAAGAATATTACAATCTCAAATAAGACAAAAGCAAAACCTCCCACATATGTGCAGAATACTTTACGATTATTAGTAAACCTGACCCAGATTTAAAATGGGTGTTTCCGATTAAAAATCAATAGCGTTGCCTTTACGCTATCCTGTCACGAAAAAACATACAGATAAAAACAATAACAACTGACAGTTGACCAAACTACTTCATTATAATCAATTATGGTCTTCACTAGGTCAGAATCCATCGATTTATCACCGCTAATCGAAACTGGGGCATAGCCTCAATTCCATCCTCTATGAGATATTTCGAACTGTGGGACGAATTAGTAGTAAACAGGACGACGGGACAACCCAATGCAGCAGGTGAGGAAACAGATGATGACAAAAGGGAAGGGAAGCTGGGCGTGGCCCGATTCTGTTAAAATACGATCACTGTGCCAGCCTCAACTTGGAAAATGATTCCATTTCACAATCATGGAAAGAAAAAGAACTATGAAGCTCATTATTTGTAAATGAAATAAAATACATAAACAAAAGTACATCTCACATCAAGACATTCAGGTAAAGTTGTACATTTATTTATTTATTTATTTAGTGTTCTGTCTGACGACAGGTCCATATGAACAGGATCCTTCCATCCTTTTCTCTTCTCGGACTGGGACCTGTTCATATACGTTCTTGGCAGATGATCCAGAAGTGGTTTGCCATTGCCTTCTTCTGTGTGTGAATGGAGTAATTGTTGGGATGCCACGGAGGAAAACTCCGTGTTGCCTACACCACGGCCTTGCCCAACACAAGTTATAAATTCGAACCCGAGACCCCAGGATTACAAGGCCAGCGTTCTAACCGCTAGACCACCTCACCTTATTATTATTTAGTGTTCTGTGTGACGACAGGTCCATATGAACAGGATCCTTCCATCCTTTTCTCTTCTCGGACTGGGACCTGTTCATATACGTTCTTGGCAGATGATCCAGAAGTGGTTTGCCATTGCCTTCTTCTGTGTGTGAATGGAGTAATTGTTGGGATGCCACGGAGGAAAACTCCGTGTTGCCTACACCACGGCCTTGCCCAACACAAGTTATAAATTCGAACCCGAGACCCCAGGATTACAAGGCCAGCGTTCTAACCGCTAGACCACCTCATCTTATTATTATTTAGTGTTCTGTCTGACGACAGGTCCATATGAACAGGATCCTTCCATCCTTTTCTCTTCTCGGACTGGGACCTGTTCATATACGTTCTTGGCAGATGATCCAGAAGTGGTTTGCCATTGCCTTCTTCTGTGTGTGAATGGAGTAATTGTTGGGAAGCCCCCGGAGGAAAACTCCGTGTTGCCTAGACCACGGCCTTTCCCCAAGACAAGTTATAAATTCGGGCACCGCCGGGAATCGAACCCGAGACCCCCAAAAAGTTGTACATATGTTGACGTTTTTGGAGCATGAACGTATGAGCTATGTTACGAGGACGATTAAGCCAGAATTGTATACGCGTGTACAAGTGGACACTACAATTATTTGTTTATTTATAGCTTAATTAACGTCATTATCTAAGGCTATTTCGAATCGAATGATAAGATTACTAAAGAATAACAAACTACAATCAACACGAATCGATTCTGAAGGTATCTGACGGTGTATTGAAATAGAGATTACAGAGATTCTGGACTACGTACAGCGGCCTGCATTCCAAACACACACAAACCCTTCCTTACACCTGAAGACAAGGCAGATCTGGTGTTCGGAACGCGTGTTTATAGAATGTCAGATGATCGACGGAGTCCAAAACCTCAGAAATCCAGACTGAAAAGGAAACGGGACTTAGCCTAAATTACGACATCCCAACATTTAACTGAGGAAAACCACGAAAAACGTCAGTCAGCACAACCTGTGTCTGAACAGAAATCTGACCTCGGGACCTCCGAACACGAACCACTCGGCCGCGATTTTCGGTAGTAGACAGTATAAAATGATTTAACCTTTTAAAGTCCAGTGGTAACTATGTGTACCAGCTGCTGTAACAGTAATTATGGGTGTCGTATGATTATCAATGTAAACATGGATTATTTATATATTTATTTTCACAGTCTAGCCACAAACGTTGTAATTAAATGATGTTGTTAAAATTATATAATATTAATTAATGTTTAATTATTATCATGAAAATGATCATCTTGGTATGTTTCGTTATATTTTACTTTTATATTTCTATTTATTTATTTCCTATGTCAATTCCATACTCATTTTCATAATAATTAAATATTAATTCCACGGAAAATAAACGTCTGACTATAAACTCATCATGAAATTGGAAAATCTACAAACAAACCAAAGATCAATATAATACATTGCATAAAAATATCTAATAATTTTAAAATATTATAAAATTGATACAAACCTGAAGATGATGTCTTATCCATCGAAACATGTCGTAAAAAAGCGCCAAAATATAATATTTTATACTACAAAATAATGTTTTAATATTATATAATTTTAACAACATCATTTAATTACAACGTTTGTGTATAGACTGTGAAAATAAATATATATTTAATCAACACAAACATGACGCATTTAAGCTACAAAATGGATTATTTAGTAGGATTTGAGGTTTTCACATCTGTGAGTCTTGTAGAATAAACGGGAAACACGAAAAAGTACAGAAATAAACACTGACGGCGATGCCTAAACAGACGGCAGGGTCATGAAGATCTTTGACCAAACCCCGAGGCTACAGAGATCAGCACACCAGATTTTACAGTTACAGGCCTACAAGAGTTGTAGGGTGTTCTGAAACAGGGCAAGTTCTCCTTTCAGTTTTTCCTACTGCTAAGAAAATTGTTGTTTTATAATACATTTTAGGGAATCCGGGTCACGATTAAGCACCATCTTTTTTTTTTTATACAGTTTGGTCCATGTTTGGAGAAAATAATCACGCAAGCAGCTGGAAGTTTTAATCTTTTTCTTATCACGTTTCTTTTCTCCTTCACATTAAAGTAAAAACACTACGAAAACGTACTTTCTGTCTATATTTCGTTAAATATTCACCACGCAGAGAAAATGTTTCAGATGAAAGTTGTGCACCTTAACAAAATATATTATTGTTTAAATCTTGTCCGTCTAATCACAATAAATTCTTATTAAATATTAAAATATTACAATAATTAACATTTAAAATATTTAAAATATTAAATGATGTTCTTTATCGAAATATTCGATTTTACATTAGACCATCATTTTTTCATGTTTCACGACATGTTTCAGTTCCTAAAAGAACTGTCTTCAGGTGAATATAATTATATAAAGATTCAAATCAATAATAACTTAAATACAATTTCTATATATTATTTTAGCGTACATTTTTTATCAGATATCAAACGATGTTCTTTTCCAGATTTTATTCCATTTTAATAACATATTCGATGTTGTTCTGTATATCATGCTCAATATGACTTTAGTGTGGGTCAAAGTTTTTGTTGTTTTTTTTGTATCAGCGTGTAATGTAAATAATATAAAGACTAAATGAATATTAATAAAATAGAAAATAATATACTGAAATAATGAAATATAATATATATTATGTGTAAAAACAACAATTAAATTCACCCCAAACATTTTTAGTGTAAAAGTCCCCTTAATAAAATTTCATCAAAATACATTCAGAAGTTCCTGGTATTAAGTGGACACAACACCCATACGATGTTAAACAGCAGTCATTATGGAATGAAGTTTCAAATTAAATACGTTCAACGAAAAAGTACGAACTATAAATCAAACAAGGCCACAAGACATACGATTCCTTGACACGCCTGCCTTGTTACGAGAACAGTTTCCTCTCAATATATAATACGACTCTGCTGTGCTCCACAGATACTCGTAATCCCACCCTTTCCTGTGCTAAGTTGGAGTTGACAATAACATGATCATCTTCCACGGTATGCATGTACGGATAACCCGATATTAATCATGACTTGAGGCTCTCAATGCGGTGAGTACGAAGATGACTGTCGTATCGGTTGTCGCATTACCCTGATGACGGAGGCAGTATGACCTCTTAAACGTTGGTTAACATCGACCAGACTACACAGCGCAACAACCCAGAAGACAGAAATCTTCATACTCATCGCCCTGATGACGGAGGCAGTATGACCTCTTAAACGTTGGTTAACATCGACCAGACTACACAGCGCAACAACCCAGAAGACAGAAATCTTCATACTCATCGCCCTGATGACGGAGGCAGTATGACCTCTTAAACGTTGGTTAACATCGACCAGACTACACAGCGCAACAACCCAGAAGACAGAAATCTTCATACTCATCGCCCTGATGACGGAGGCAGTATGACCTCTTAAACGTTGGTTAACATCGACCAGACTACACAGCGCAACAACCCAGAAGACAGAAATCTTCATACTCATCGCCCTGATGACGGAGGCAGTATGACCTCTTAAACGTTGGTTAACATCGACCAGACTACACAGCGCAACAACCCAGAAGACAGAAATCTTCATACTCATCGCCCTGATGACGGAGGCAGTATGACCTCTTAAACGTTGGTTAACATCGACCAGACTACACAGCGCAACAACCCAGAAGACAGAAATCTTCATACTCATCGCCCTGATGACGGAGGCAGTATGACCTCTTAAACGTTGGTTAACATCGACCAGACTACACAGCGCAACAACCCAGAAGACAGAAATCTTCATACTCATCGCCCTGATGACGGAGGCAGTATGACCTCTTAAACGTTGGTTAACATCGACCAGACTACACAGCGCAACAACCCAGAAGACAGAAATCTTCATACTCATCGCCCTGATGACGGAGGCAGTATGACCTCCGAAACGTTGGTTAACATCGACCAGACTACACAGCGCAATAACCCAGAAGACAGAAATCTTCATACTCATCGCCCTGATGATGGAGGCAGTATGACCTCCGAAACGTTGGTTAACATCGACCAGACTACACAGCGCAACAACCCAGAAGACAGAAATCTTCATACTCATCGCCCTGATGATGGAGGCAGTATGACCTCCGAAACGTTGGTTAACATCGACCAGACTACACAGCGCAATAACCCAGAAGACAGAAATCTTCATACTCATCGCCCTGATGACGGAGGCAGTATGACCTCTGAAACGTTGGTTAACATCGACCAGACTACACAGCGCAACAACCCAGAAGACAGAAATCTTCATACTCATCGCCCTGATGACGGAGGCAGTATGACCTCTGAAACGTTGGTTAACATCGACCAGACTACACAGCGCAACAACCCAGAAGACAGAAATCTTCATACTCATCGCCCTGATGACGGAGGCAGTATGACCTCTGAAACGTTGGTTAACATCGACCAGACTACACAGCGCAATAACCCAGAAGACAGAAATCTTCATACTCATCGCCCTGATGACGGAGGCAGTATGACCTCTGAAACGTTGGTTAACATCGACCAGACTACACAGCGCAACAACCCAGAAGACAGAAATCTTCATACTCATCGCCCTGATGACGGAGGCAGTATGACCTCTGAAACGTTGGTTAACATCGACCAGACTACACAGCGCAACAACCCAGAAGACAGAAATCTTCATACTCATCGCCCTGATGACGGAGGCAGTATGACCTCTGAAACGTTGGTTAACATCGACCAGACTACACAGCGCAACAACCCAGAAGACAGAAATCTTCATACTCATCGCCCTGATGACGGAGGCAGTATGACCTCAGAAACGTTGGTTAACATCGACCAGACTACACAGCGCAACAACCCAGAAGACAGAAATCTTCATACTCTGATGATGGAGGCAGTATGACCTCTGAAACGTTGGTAAACATCTACCAGACTACACAGCGCAACAACCCAGAAGACAGAAATCTTCATACTCATCGCCCTGATGATGGAGGCAGTATGACCTCTGAAACGTTGGTTAACATCGACCAGACTACACAGCGCAACAACCCAGAAGACAGAAATCTTCATACTCATCGCCCTGATGACGGAGGCAGTATGACCTCTGAAACGTTGGTTAACATCGACCAGACTACACAGCGCAACAACCCAGAAGACAGAAATCTTCATACTCATCGCCCTGATGACGGAGGCAGTATGACCTCAGAAACGTTGGTTAACATCGACCAGACTACACAGCGCAACAACCCAGAAGACAGAAATCTTCATACTCTGATGATGGAGGCAGTATGACCTCTGAAACGTTGGTAAACATCTACCAGACTACACAGCGCAACAACCCAGAAGACAGAAATCTTCATACTCATCGCCCTGATGATGGAGGCAGTATGACCTCTGAAACGTTGGTTAACATCGACCAGACTACACAGCGCAACAACCCAGAAGACAGAAATCTTCATACTCATCGCCCTGATGACGGAGGCAGTATGACCTCAGAAACGTTGGTTAACATCGACCAGACTACACAGCGCAACAACCCAGAAGACAGAAATCTTCATACTCTGATGATGGAGGCAGTATGACCTCTGAAACGTTGGTAAACATCTACCAGACTACACAGCGCAACAACCCAGAAGACAGAAATCTTCATACTCATCGCCCTGATGATGGAGGCAGTATGACCTCCGAAACGTTGGTTAACATCGACCAGACTACACGGCGCAACAACCCAGAAGACAGAAATCTTCATACTCTGATGATGGAGGCAGTATGACCTCTGAAACGTTGGTTAACATCGACCAGACTACACAGCGCAACAACCCAGAAGACAGAAATCTTCATACTCTGATGACGGAGACAGTATGACCTCTGAAACGTTGGTTAACATCGACCAGACTACACAGCGCAACAACCCAGAAGACAGAAATCTTCATACTCTGATGATGGAGGCAGTATGACCTATGAAACGTTGGTAAACTTCTACCAGACTACACAGCGCAACAACCCAGAAGACAGAAATCTTCATACTCTGATGATGGAGGCAGTATGACCTCTGAAACGTTGGTTAACATCGACCAGACTACACAGCGCAACAACCCAGAAGACAGAAATCTTCATACTCTGATGACGGAGACAGTATGACCTCTGAAACGTTGGTTAACATCGACCAGACTACACGGCGCAACAACCCAGAAGACAGAAATCTTCATACTCTGATGATGGAGGCAGTATGACCTATGAAACGTTGGTAAACTTCTACCAGACTACACGGCGCGACAACCCTTACGACATCCATCATCTATCACCCTACACGAAGCAACACTCCAAGATGAAAGTCATCTTCATGTATTTTTAAGATCAAAAATGAGTTCTGACTTCTGGGAACTTTGAAATAAATACGACACAGATAAGTGAAGCGAGAAACCAGGGGGGGAAAAAAGTAACTTTACGGTTTTCTTAATTCTATTTACGCTCCAACGGCTGAGAGAAATTTGGAAACGTATCTTTGCAAGCGACGCTGTTTGGTTGCACTGGAAACCATGGCGGCAGGAGAGAGGCTATCGATTGGATAGGGAAAGAACACGAGGGAGGGAGGGAGTGAGCGAGGAGACAGTTCGGAGAGAGAAACTCCACTACCACCTACTACAATATTCTAGAAGTCTCCAACAAAACTTTTCTTTTTTAACATTTTGGAGATCAAGTGTTACTGTGTAAAATATTTAAAGTCAGTTATCCAACTAATTCAACTAAGTAACATTTGAAGCTGCTCTGTGCCTGGAACCATGCCATGAAAACGGCAAAGCTGTACGCATCTCGATTGGTTAGCGGTCAGATCCGCCGTCCTGTCCCATTATCACCGGCGCAAATCAGACATAAGACTCAGCGAGCCGAACGTTGCAATGAACACAAAATCATGCGAGATTTCAGGTTCTCACAGCATCAAGTACGAGGTGCGATCGGAAAGTTTCAAGACTGTGTCAATAGAGGGCGAACCGGATGTAGTACGAGCTTCTGCCGCTAGGGGGTGCGGCCTACATTCATAGTGAATCAGTGTGCCAGGCGGCATCATCGAATTAGCATTTGTTTCTTAGTTACGGGCGTTTTGGTAGTGCATTACACCGACCCTCCTGCGATTTCGGAATGGCGTGTGCATCAAATTTTGCCAAAGACTCGCCAAAACGGCTACGGAAACCTATGAAATGCTAAAGCAAGCATTTGGGGAGTCCGCAAACTTTTGTGTGGCATTCACGTTTTAAAAATGGCCGAACCTCTGTCGATGATGACGAGCGTTCTGGACGACCATCTTCGAGCACAACGCCCGAAAATGTTACGAAGATCGACGTCGTACCATCAACGACTTGTGCGACATTGTTGGAATAGGCTATGGGACCTGTCAGCTGATTCTAAAGGAAGAACTCCACATGCGACGCATCCTGTCTGAGGACCAGAAGCAGAATCGACTTCTCGTTTGTCAGGAGCTCAAAGATCTTGCAAGAACCGACCCCAACTTCCTTTGTAAGCTCCGTGTGACTTCCTCCTCTTCCCAAAGATGAAAATTCAGCTAAAGGGAAGGAGATTTGAGACGATAGAAGAGATTCAGGCAGAATCGCAGATGGTGCTTGACAGGCTGACAAAGAAAGATTTCCAGGGATGCTTCCAGGCTTGGCAGCGGCGCTGGGATCGTTGTGTTCACTCCCAGGGGAACTACTTCGAGGGTGATGGATGAATTTAATACCTGAGATAAGTGTACGGGTTTTTTTTATAGGGATTAGCTCTATCTAGTGGGCCCAACTCTGTAGGAACCTGAAGACGGAGATTGAGTCCCATCTCCGAAACGTCGTTTTACGTTTTATATTTACTAGACGATGGATAATATCCAAGAAAATTTTTATTCAACTGAACAATGATTTTGCTAATCAAGATATTCTACGTCTTTTCCGAGACCCAGAGTGTCCGCTCGCTTGCTAAGCCAAATACAATACAGTACACACTCTCCAGCCTTATTTTAATATTATCCTCGCCTGCGTATTCCAACTGGTTCCTCTGATCACTAACGTCGACATGTATTTGCCATATCTTCGATCTATTTTCAAGTGAACACTCGGTTTCTGCAACTAATTACGGGGATAATTACCATTACAGACGCGACAACTTCTTTGACAATTAAGTGATGCGTGTACTCTACTCACTTGGTTGCAGGCGCACTACAGCGATGAACAAACTGGACAGACGTTTGGTTTGCACGGACGTCGACAACCACCTACATCCAAGTGGGGTCGCTCAAAAGATAAGTAGTTACTAGCAGCAGGTTCATAAATATATAAAGTGATGACGTCCTGAACACGGTGGTAAGAAATCGAAACCAGAGGCCTCTTTGTTAGGGGTTCCCAACCTCACAAGATATGGGGGCCACCGATTTATAAATGAAGACAATTTACTGAAACTGCATGGCAATTGATTGAAATGCTACTGAACAGGATTATAATATTCAAAACGTTGTCTCTAACAAAATCAGTCATCGGTGACGTATCTGACACTGTTTTTATTTAATTAATCTTTCAACATCAGGTTTAACTGTTCCTGTCCTAGTTTTTGATCTGACGTTCTACGTTAATCTGAACAGTTTTGCACAGTGCGAGCTGCTGACAATACTGACGTCATTAATAAAACGAATTCCCTGACATCAGGTACCTATTTTTCATCACGCGGTGTGACACGATACTTAAAAAACCGTCCATAACATCCGCGGGTAGAGAATTCTGAAATTAAAAGCTATACTGAAATTAAAAACACCTAAATTTCATTCTACTAAAGAGAAAAACTTAACTCTTGGGCACTAGAAGCGTTAACACAGTGTTACACGAGGTGCGATCGGAAAGTTTCGAGACTGTATCAATAGCGGGCGAACCGGATGTAGTACGAGCTTCTGCCGCTAGGGGGTGCGGAATACATTCATAGTGAATCAGTGTGCCAGCCGGCATCATCAAATTAGCATTTGTTTCTTAGTTACGGGCGTTTTGGTAGTGCATTACACCGACAATCCTGCGATTTCGGAATGGCGTGTGCATCAAATTTTGCCAAAGACTCGCCAAAACGGCTACGGAAACCTATGAAATGCTAAAGCAAGCATTTGGGGAGTCCGCAATGGGTCGTGCACAAACTTTTGTGTGGCATTCACGTTTTAAAAATGGCCGAACCTCTGTCGATGATGACGAGCGTTCTGGACGACCATCTTCGAGCACAACGCCCGAAAATGTTACGAAGATCGACGTCGTACCATCAACGACTTGTGCGACATTGTTGGGATAGGCTATGGGACCTGTCAGCTGATTCTAAAGGAAGAACTCCACATGCGACGCATCCTGTCTGAGGACCAGAAGCAGAATCGACTTCTCGTTTGTCAGGAGCTCAAAGATCTTGCAAGAACCGACCCCAACTTCCTTTGTAAGCTCCGTGTGACTTCTTCCTCTTCCCAAAGATGAAAATTCAGCTAAAGGGAAGGAGATTTGAGACGATAGAAGAGATTCAGGCAGAATCGCAGATGGTGCTTGACAGGCTGACAAAGAAAGATTTCCAGGGATGCTTCCAGGCTTGGCAGCGGCGCTGGGATCGTTGTGTTCACTCCCAGGGGAACTACTTCGAGGGTGATGGATGAATTTAATACCTGAGATAAGTGTACGGGTTTTTATAGGCGCAGTCTTGAAACTTTCCGATCGCACCTCGTACAACGAGAGGACAGCTGATCCACTCACCTGTCTGACCGTACGCAAAGATGCAAGCGTTGTAACCCTGGAAGGCATTGTCGAGTATGTCCCGTCCAAGGCAGTCGAACACGATTTCCTGACTTGCGAACTGTTCAGATGAAGGATCCAGAGAATAGAAACAGTGGTCGAAGGCGAAGGATTTTGGCTGTTTCCTGCAACACACAAAATAAAGTCTCAAGAAACCAGATGATTTACTCCGTGCAAAGAATACCCACCACATACGAGTGTCCAGCTATTAAGAAAGTTATCAGCGTAGTAAAATCTGAATAAAAATTAACCTTATGCTAAAAATTAATACAATTTATTGCAATATTATTATTTTAAATCGTATTCAAAGTAAAAAGAAATTGTTTACAAAGTAAATTAAATTTGAAAACATTTTTACAGCGACTAAAGCCAGATTTGTGACAAACGCACGAACAGAAATCAGATACCTGACTCCATCTTCAGTCCCACCACAAACACGTAAACATTTCTTACTGCATTTCAGATTGCATCATTAAGGTTTTGAGCGGGATGTTCTTTTGTTAAATCTTATGTGGTACCGCCTGATTCGACTTCTAATGGTGAGGTGTAGTGTTTTCTTCGCGGTACGGTCTGGATTCGTAAATATTATGAAGACGAGCTTCGGCTTCAAAGGGTTAACCAGCTGATTTTCGTAATGGTGAGGTGTAGTGTTTTCTTCGCGGTACGGACTGAATTCATAAATAATATTAAGACGATCTTCGGCTTCAAAGGGTTACGAGAAGCATCACACAGTCGATTCATTCAAGTACGTCCCTGTTGCACGAGGCATGAAAAATGTTGGGTGTCTAGCCAATTTATAAAACACCACACAAACATAAATATACGAGTAGTTCATTACATATTCAGTACTGCAGACGGATTGCGGTTTATTGCTGTTGCAGAATTACTTTTTCTCATTTCTGAGTTCTTAGTCGGGAAAAAGACGTTTATTTATAACTGTGAAATCAATGAATCTGCATGAGAAGGCTTTCTTATGAATTAAAGATGGGCTGTCGCCCGCGCATACATCAGGCACAACCATCCCACGGGTTCACCGTCTTCCTAGTTCTAGCAGCACAGGTGAGAACGGACTCGCGACTACTGTTCGCTGTTATCACCTGTGGAAACGGTTCACAGCCTTTTTTATGTCTGGTGTCTCATTTCAGACCGAAAATTCCAACGCCCACTCCATTTGACGCAAGACGTTCCTTTGTGCTATCAAGTTTATTGAAGATTTCTGTCTTCTGGGTTGTTAACCGACGTTTCAGAGGTCATACTGCCTCCATCATCAGAGTATGAAGATTTCTGTCTTCTGGGTTGTTGCGCCGTGTAGAATGGTCGATGTTAACCAACGTTTCAGAGGTCATACTGCCTCCATCATCAGAGTATGAAGATTTCTGTCTTCTGGGTTGTTGCGCCGTGTAGAATGGTCGATGTTAACCAACGTTTCAGAGGTCATACTGCCTCCATCATCAGAGTATGAAGATTTCTGTCTTCTGGGTTGTTGCGCTGTGTAGCTGGTCGATGTTAACCAACGTTTCAGAGGTCATACTGCCTCCATCATCAGAGTATGAAGATTTCTGTCTTCTGCGTTGTTGCGCTGTGTAGTCTGGTCGATGTTAACCAACGTTTCGGAGGTCATACTGCCTCCATCATCAGAGTATGAAGATTTCTGTCTTCTGGGTTGTTGCGCTGTGTAGCTGGTCGATGTTAACCAACGTTTCAGAGGTCATACTGCCTCCGTCATCAGGGCGATGAGTATGAAGATTTCTGTCTTCTGCGTTGTTGCGCTGTGTAGTCTGGTCGATGTTAACCAACGTTTCGGAGGTCATACTGCCTCCATCATCAGAGTATGAAGATTTCTGTCTTCTGGGTTGTTGCGCTGTGTAGTCTGGTCGATGTTAATCAACGTTTCGGAGGTCATACTGCCTCCATCATCAGGGCGATGAGTATGAAGATTTCTGTCTTCTGGGTTATTGCTGTGTAGTCTGGTCGATGTTAACCAACGTTTCAGAGGTCATACTGCCTCCGTCATCAGAGTATGAAGATTTCTGTCTTCTGGGTTTTTGCGCCGTGTAGTCTGGTCGATGTTAACCAACGTTTCAGAGGTCATACTGCCTCCTTCATCAGGGCGATGAGTATGAAGATTTCTGTCTTCTGGGTTATTGCTGTGTAGTCTGGTCGATGTTAACCAACGTTTCAGAGGTCATACTGCCTCCGTCATCAGAGTATGAAGATTTCTGTCTTCTGGGTTATTGCTGTGTAGTCTGGTCGATGTTAACCAACGTTTCAGAGGTCATACTGCCTCCGTCATCAGAGTATGAAGATTTCTGTCTTCTGGGTTTTTGCGCCGTGTAGTCTGGTCGATGTTAACCAACGTTTCAGAGGTCATACTGCCTCCTTCATCAGGGCGATGCTAAATTCATTCGCGAATACTTAGTCATTGTTTCGTGCAAATATTTTATACCGTAAATTTAAAAAACACCGCGTCAAATTTTCAGATCGGGAAACAAACGTTCCACGTTCTGTATTTTCCTTTCTGACCCTTGCATTTTTATCAGATTCTAATAAATTTAGACTGAGACTAAAATCGTGTGCGCCATCGGTTTCAGTTATCACACACGTGGCGAGGGCATTTCGTAAGCCCTATGTACAATAAATCCTTCCGATATCAACAAGGCCTTTTCCTACTATCGACTAAAAACAATAATTTAAAACACACGTTTTCACGAAAACAGAAATCCAATGGGCTGTTTGTTGACATGTTCAGCCGCTGTCGCCACGCCACAGTCCAAGTCTGCTGGATGGTTATCGATCTCCATGTAGCTAGCAGAGGAGGAAGGGGAGTGGGGAGAGGTTATGGTTCATGGAGTAGAAACGGTCTTGTCTTCCTCATCATCCAACGAAAGACGGAACTGTCATTCTCGTGTATCAGGCACTTTCAAAAAGTATACTTGACAAACAAACAGTTCCTACGAGGGGGGGGGGGGTGGGGATATTACAGAATGTCCCAAAAAGATGTACACAGCACCAACTTTCGTTGACAGCTGTCAACAGTGCCACAACTACGTTAGATTCGCCAGATCACCAGGTTCCAATCCTGGCGTACGTAATGGTAAAGTATATTAAAAATGTCTTCATTTCATTCATTGAATGTGGGTGTATATCTTTTGGGGGACAATGTGTTTGCGCGCGAGTGCACATAAAATGCTCAGTTTCCTTTAAACAGGTATCATTCTATCTACATAGCGAGGCTTGCAAGATACAGTAATAATTATTAAACCCAACTAACCACTTCTATGCATAATTCCCACTAGAAATAATACCCATTTCGTCAAACTCACCCGATTTAATCGCAAATATCTGAAGATGGTTGTTTCAGAGATCGGTAAACTTCGATGAGCCTCATCGCTCTAATGATGGATGCAGTATGACCTCTGAAACGTTGGCTAACATCGACCAGACTACACGGCGCAACAACGCAGAAGACAGAAATCTTCATACTCATCGCCCTGATGACGGAGGCAGTATGACCTCTGAAACGTTGGTAAACATCTACCAGACTACACAGAGCAACAACCCAGAAGACAGAAATCTTCATACTCATCGCCCTGATGACGGAGGCAGTATGACCTCTGAAACGTTGGTTAACATCGACCAGACTACACAGCGCAACAACCCAGAAGACAGAAATCTTCATACTAAGAATCACCCTGATGACGGAAGCAGTATGACCTCCGAAACGTTGGTAAACATCTACCAGACTACACAGCGCAACAACCCAGAAGACAGAAATCTTCATACTCATCGCCCTGAAGATGGAGGCAGTATGACCTCTGAAACGTTGGTAAACATCGACCAGACTACACAGCGCAACAACCCAGAAGACAGAAATCTTCATACTCATCGCCCTGATGATGGAGGCAGTATGACCTCCGAAACGTTGGTTAACATCGACCAGACTACACGGCGCAACAACCCAGAAGACAGAAATCTTCATACTCTGATGACGGAGGCAGTATGACCTCTGAAACGTCGGTTAACATCGACCAGACTACACAGCGCAACAACCCAGAGAATACAACCATCTTCAGACTCACGGCCGTGAAAACCTCAAATCTTACCCAAATATCTGTTAATAAATCAAATCAAATCTGTGCAATGTATGTGTATAGGCGGAACAATGTAAGCTGAAATCTTGCTTATATGCAAAAAAAAAAAAGCGAGTAGCCATACTCAATTATGTCAAGCTACATCGTGTCTGTTGCCCGCATCGATCCACAGTAAACGTAACATACTGGCCTGAGACTTCATCTTTGTCCTAGTCAGCAGCGGCCTTAATGACTTTTTGAAGTTGGAACCCGCAGAAATCTCTCGAATAACACGAGATCAGGACGCTAATCGAGCACGTTTTTCAGTCTGAAGGACGTAACTGTCTTAGGCAAGACAGAAGAACACAGATCGAAGGTGTTGGAGAACAACGAGACTCGTGCAATGAGATTCAAAATTCAAATAGTATTAAAAATATATTAAAATTGGCCGTCAATCACAATATAAGATAATTAAAAGATTAAAATATCATTTTACGTTCCGTATCGAGTACTCGATTTACATGTGGAACATTTACGACATGTTTCGGCTATATATAGCCATCATCAGATCTTATGTTATAAACTTTATAACTGAATTACTGATTTTTACTGATTTTTAGTTTTCATTTTTCTTATCATGTTCACGTCCTTCATATTGTATCTTCATCCGTTGTTGTGTCACATGTAACTAATTCAGTTAAAAAGTTTATAACATAACACCTGATGATGGCTATATATAGCCGAAACATGTCGTAAATGTTCCACATGTAAATCGAGTACTCGATACGGAACGTAAAATGATATTTTAATCTTTTAATTATCTTATATTGTGATTGACGGCCAATTTTAATATATTTTTAATACTATTTAAATAAATCACAATATGACGCACCTACAATATCTTACAAAATTCACAATTTATACTTCTCAAGTGATGCTGTTAAGGAGATTTTCTGGCCGGGACGAGAACGAGCAACTCGCGAAACTAACGAAGCCACATGGTTCAAGATCATTAAATTTGTAGCCTCTAATAATCCTAAAATTTACAGCAAGACTTTCCGGGGTATTAAGGACAAACGCTGGTACTTCGTCGAAGTCTCTGGTACATGATACAGCGCTGTTGCAGGAGAGGGCGTCACTCAGGTTTTAGAAAGCGGAGGCGTCGTTCGGGTTCTAAGCCGACGTCGTGTCTGCTGGCTAAGGATAGCGGAGGTCGATCTCTCTGCAGGCGACATCATGTCTGCAGCCACCATCGTCATAGGGAGTCGGAACTGAAGCCTTGATGTCGGTATCCGGGGGGCCTTTACACAATCGCAGGCTATTTATTCTACGTTTGGTTAGGTTTTTCGACAAATTGGAACATTTTATACGATTTATACAAAACTTCGTTAGTCTCAATTATTCTCGATATCATTCTTTTCAGTAATTGATAGTTAAAATTCAACAAACAATAAAACTTCAAGATCTTCGCCTTTTATGGTTAATTATCGTGCTTATAAGACCCCGCCACAGAAACTGTCCTAGTCTGTGACCGCTGTAACATTTCGTAACATCCTAATATTTTTACGAAAAATGTTGCGAACCTCTTGCCCGGATGATGGGACTGTTTATCTACTGAAGGTGACTGGCTCCTGGGATGTTTCATCGCGTAGGCTCGTAGAAATTGGCAGGTGTTTCAGTGGTGTCCACGCAACATCCCAGAAGACAGACACCTAAAATCTCATCTGCTATCCACGCCTGCTTATTCAGTGTTTCTGCACCGAAACCCTCACACGTGCAGACCGTCTCCTCCATCCGCATTGGAAATCTAGGAGTAAATTGGAGAATATTGGAACGAATCCACAAGAAACTGCGTGAGAGGACGTGAACTAGATTCATGATAATCCTGTGAAAAGTTTCTTGTCAACACATTAGAGAACCTTTGGGTTCCACAAAAGTTCGGCAATATCTTGATTAGCTAAACGAATATAAACTGTTCTATACATCAGTACAAACTGATAACGCTCCGCAGATGAAACGAACGTGCCTAAAAAACGTTCACGGGCCCATAGGTCGATAATCCCTCCTTTGGCGAATCTTGAGGACGAAGCTGTTCAGTCTGGCCACATCGATAACTGATAATGGGATCTTAGCTCGTGATAAAACTTACATAAAGGATTCTGCGACCGATAGCGTGTAGAAACCGAGCTGGGCCTGAAGTATCTTCTCGGAAATCATAAGCAATAAATTATTAAACCGCAATGAAACAACTTTTGGACACAGGCCATAACAGGCAGAAGCTACTTTTAGTAATTAAATGAGCAGAACCCCGGTCCGCGCATGTAATTTCTCGTTAGAAATTTATAAATTGCATGTTTCAACGATTCTTTTCATAGTTACTGCTAAGATAACACGTTTCAACACTCCAAGATGGATCTGTATCAACAGGGATCAGGCAATTTAGAGTACCCAAGAAAAAGTGTTTCTCCATCGGAATTCTTCGTCAGGGACTGTCTGTCTGCATCTTCGGACAACAATGTTACACACACACACACACCGAGTAACCGATTTTCATAAAACTCGGGGTGAACAGCATGACACTGGAGGAATGCCCATCTCGGTGATTCTATTTAATCAAAAATACCAACACGACTGTACTGGGGCAACATTTATATTTATTTATTATTATTTAGTGTTCTGTCTGACGACAGGTCCATATGAACAGGATCCTTCCATCCTTTTCTCTTCTCGGACTGGGACCTGTTCATATACGTTCTTGGCAGATGATCCAGAAGTGGTTTGCCATTGCCTTCTTCTGTGTGTGAATGGAGTAATTGTTGGGATGCCACGGAGGAAAACTCCGTGTTGCCTAGACCACGGCCTTGCCCAACACAAGTTATAAATTCGGGCACGCCGGGATTCGAACCCGAGACCCCAGGATTACAAGGCCAGCGTTCTAACCGCTAGACCACCACAGACAATTAAACTGCATAGGGAATTCATTCTATTTTAGAATCAATTCGGGTCTCGTTTGAGCTGTTACCACAGCATTTAACACAAAGTTCACGACATGACTGCAGAACTTCTGCCAAATACTACCACGTCTCCGAAATTAACGAACAGAATCAGGCAGAATTTGGTACTGCGTGGGGCGGGCGGGGGCGGGGGGGGTCGTGTTCATAACAGCCCGTCGCTGGACCCTATTCTCAGCTATTTGACTCCAGTTCTCTACCTTCACAAGTTAAATCTTTACGATCCGGTTCGATATCACAAGACTAGGTATGTCCCCAAAGTGATATAACCTTTAGGGGTTTCGTACTAAAGCTGTATTTGCGTCTCTCAACTTTGCTATGCGTGCTACGTGCTCCGTCCTTCTCAGCATCCTTGATTTAATTGCCGTTAATAATATCTGAGTACAAATTACGAACCTCATCATGTAATATTCTCCATTGTGCTGTTGCATCTTTTCTGGGGTCTGAATATTTTCAACAATTCCTTCTTGTTCTTTTATGGTAAGAGACCATTCCATTAAAGGTAAATCTATAGACCATTTTAGTTAGCCTTCAGATTTGTAAACAGAAATTAAAAATTTCATCGACTTTTCAAGCATCAAAGACGGTCAATTATACAGGAAACTGATGGCATAATACACACAGTATTCTATTTGTGTACCGCTGTCAGTATATCAGACTAAAAAGCTTCGAAATTATATGACGATTAATGAATTGTAAAGAATATGGAAGGGTTCGACTGTGATCTAATTTGTTGGATTTGAGGTTTTCACAGCGATGAGTCTTCTGGGTTGATGCGCCATGTAGTCTGGTAGAAGTTTACCGACGTTTCAGAGGTGCTTGCTGCCTCCATCATCAGGGCATCGCCCTGATAGGTAAACTTCTACCAGACTACACGGAGCATCAACCCAGAAGACAGTCATCTTCGTGAGCACTATCCCGGCACATGGTTGTTGGGACTGAGAAAAACCATAAAAGAACAGTAAGATAATAGGTCTCCGAACATAGACATGATCCCGGGACCTACCGAATATGATGCACGAGTACTACTCACATGGCAAAGAAGTTCCATCGCTCTCATCTTCAGAGAAACTCAACCACTCGTAAACAGGAATTTCTGCGAGATCTTCTGAACAAGATACGAGCATCTCAACTGTCAAAAATACAGCACACAGCATCCGAGTTCGATTCGGTCACAACGTACGCCTTCACAACTAGATTACTCCCGTTCTATGACGTCCTCGCTTCACTTCCGGCAAGATAGTTTCGGCCAACAGACGGCGTCCCATTTTCAACACACACATAAACTAATCGTATACCTCGGAGAGGAGACTCGCTGATTGAAGGCGTTTGAGAACGGCGTACTGTACAGAATACTAGAGGACATAACAAGGACTTGTGTTATTCATGTTGCGTTACTGAACTAGTATTAAATTCAACTGAGGAGCGTCGTAATTTGTACGATTTGCTTAATGCTGTACGGAGCAGAATCCTTCTTTGAGAAGCTTGACATTAGCTCTAAAGGCTAAAAGTGACTTCATTTTATGAACTTCGAAGGTTCGTTAGTGTGTAAAAAACTTACCAATGAATAATTAAACTAACACTATCCAAACCGACAAATAAAATCAAATGATGCTGTTAAGATGATTGCATTGAGAGGCAAAACCCAGGGCCCACAGTCACTTCTACGCGGTCCCACTTGTCGACGTTATATT
The DNA here is from genome assembly GCF_977971745.1 of Zootermopsis nevadensis. NCBI lineage: Eukaryota > Metazoa > Arthropoda > Insecta > Blattodea > Termopsidae > Zootermopsis > Zootermopsis nevadensis. Next base: position 1,509,951 of record NW_028259135.1, read on the forward strand.
TTCAGAATAAGACATGACCACAAACAGTCAGTTATAGGGCGTGGTATCCAGCTTAATGCAGAATATTATTCTATTAACGATGGTTTCTCACCGAATTTAAATTTAATACTTCTCGTTTTCTCCCCAAAATCCAAAACACAGTGGGGCGAAACCCCTCCCGCCAGTACCCACCCCTCTCCCCAAAGTGGTATTACAAAACCCACTACACCATCCGGGCAGCGCTATTTCAGACTGCTGATTAAGTGGCAGCGGAATGAACTCTGTTAGTGGTTGGTATCTGCAATGCAGGCTCCACCCTGTTGTGTTAACAGAGACGTAGGAAGCCTCGAAGCATCTATCCACGATATTCGCTACGCCATCCTATACTTTATTCGAGAAAAAACATGTCTGCCTCATAACGAGGGACATTTCCGTATTCACATAATGTTTTAGAACAAATAACTGACGAGAATATTTTGACCTAAAATACAAGAAATTATATCTACAGCTTCAAAATTTGTACTCTTGCGAAACAAATTATTAAGGCAGTTAAATTAAGGAAGATGAAATGGGAGGGGTATGTACGAGGTGCGATCGGAAAGTTTCCAGACTGCGCGTATAAAAACCCGTACACTTATCTCAGGTATTAAATTCATCCATCACCCTCGAAGTAGTTCCCCTGGGAGTGAACACAACGATCCCAGCGCCGCTGCCAAGCCTGGAAGCATCCCTGGAAATCTTTCTTTGTCAGCCTGTCAACTATGACGACGCAGACGTAATATTTTACAGTTAAAGGATGTGAAGGTGTGAGGACTAGATCCAGCATCCGTGCACGTTCCATGACGTCGAATCAGAGGACAGCTATAAATTATAAATCTAGAAGTCGAGAAAGTGGTTATGGGCGTGGCCTATTTAGAAGTTATACTATCCCGTAATTCGTTCGACAGGACTGAGAAAGACAACGAAAATCCTTGGTCACGATCGGTAAATCCTGGTACGAGAACCCAGCCCGGGGCCTTCCAAATACCAAACAGCAGTGCCAACCACTGAATTTGGCAAATTTTCTGCAGAAATCGGTTACGATGCATTATGTCTGAACGAAGACGGTGGCAACGGATTATACGAACAGCTCCGATGAACACAATAATCACATTTTGAAATGCGACGACGACTTTAGATACAAAAAATATGAAGCGATAATATTAAAATTTATGAGATTATAAAGTTGCGTCATATTGTGATAAATATATATTTGTTTAAATCTTGTCAGTCACAATCACAATAAAATTCTTATTAAATATTAAAATATTACTATAATTAGCATTTAAATATTTAAAATATATTAATCACAATCACAATAAAATTCTTATTAAATATTAAAATATTACTATAATTAGCATTTAAATATTTAAAATATATTAAATGATGTTCTCATCGAAATGTTCGAACATTTCGATGAGAACATCATTTAATATATTTTAAATATTTAAATGCTAATTATAGTAATATTTTAATATTTAATAAGAATTTTATTGTGATTGTAACTGACAAGATTTAAACAAATATTAAAATTTATCTTTATGGAATAAGTTGTGTGAATCCGAACTAGACTGTAATATTAAAAACAGTCGTACTACATAGCAGTATGTTACGAAAAGAACAACAGACAGTTCTAAAATCAATACAGTACAGAGATACCGTGTAAATATGTCATTATGACGACGACTGATAAATGTTAGTTGCGATGAGTAACGTTCAGAATTTCATCACACAGCTTCGTTACAATCGTCGGCTCATTGTGAACAAGGTATTCCACTTTCCACAACCTAAGTCTTCTTCTCTGTCTACGCTAACTCAACACAAATCATCGCCGAATTTTAATGTAAAATAAAATCAAGCGTTACTATCAACCCCGGAACTCGCCATCTTATTTTACTAAATCTCAGAAAACCGCAGAACATCGGAAAATGTGGCCAGAATTACAGCGTGACACTTCTCGAATGAATGACCATCGCAATTTCTTTCGAAACCCAAAGTTTCTTTCCTGCTTAAAATCAAAAATTAATGAGCGGGAAACAATCAAGTTATGAGAGAAAAATTTTTTAAACGGGTAAGCAAAATTTGTTTTCCAAAAAGTTCCAAAATCTCTTAAAACGCGTGTATTAGTCAGGCGACATCCACGGATTACACTATTACAGGGTAATCAACGAATGATTCGATTGGAAATAAGGGTTCTTCCGCTTTTGGGGTCTACTGGGGGGGGGGTTGAGTGGGTGGGAGGAAATCATAATGCGTACAGTCTGATGACTAAGGCTGTCAGATGATAAAACGACATAGAAATTACGAGGGTCGCTCATTAAGTAATGCCCCACATTTTTTTTCTCAGCCAATAATGAAGATAGAAAAGTGTACTTTTACATGCTTGAGATTTGATGTTTCCCGCGTTCGTGTACGGAGTTTCAAATGATTCCAACCGATAGCGGAGCTGTAGTGAACTGTTAAAATGGCGTCTGTGAACGACTCTCGTTACAAGCAACGAGCTGTAATTGAATTCTTTTTTGCTGAAAAAGAAACGGTGGTGAACATTCATAAACGTTTGTGTGCTGTGTATGAAAGCTGTGCAGTCGATAGGAGCACCGTTGGTCGCTGGGCTAAGAGAGTTAAAGCTTCAGGAAGTGAAGAAACCGAGCTCCGTGATCTGCCGCGCTCTGGGCGTCCTGCCACAGCCACCACTCCAGACATGTTGAACCGCGCGGATGCCATTATTCGTGAGGATCGGCGCATCACAACTCGACAATTGGCCCAACAGCTTTCAGTCAGGAATGGAAGTGTGATTGCAATTATCCAGGCTCTCGCATATTCGAAGGTGTGCGCAAGATGGGTTCCACGAAGTCTCACAGCAGACCACAGGATTCAAAGGAAAACGATTTCTTCTGAATTGTTGGAGCGTTTTGATGCTGAGGGAGAGGTCTTTCTGTCCCGGATCATTACAGGTGACGAAACCTGGATACACCACTTTGAGCCGGAGACAAAAAGGCAGTCAATGGAGTGGCAACATCCTCAATCACCGAGAAAGAAGAAATTCAAGACAACTCCCTCCGCCGGAAAAGTCATGATGACTGTCTTTTGGGACAGTGATGGGGTCATTCTTGTGGATGTGATGCCAAGAGGTGCGGCCATCAATTCAGACGCGTACATCAGGACCCTGAAAACCCTCAAGAAGCGTTTTCGACGAGTTCGGCCTCACAAGCATCCAGCAGAAATTTTGCTCCTGCACGACAATGCACGCCCTCACACAAGTCTGAGAACCCGGGAAGAAATCACCAAATTGGGTTGGACGGTGCTACCCCATCCACCCTCCGACTCCATCTCTTTGGGCCACTTAAAGATGCTATCCGCGGAACAAGATTTGAAGATGACGAGAGCGTGATTCAAGCAGTGAGGACATGGCTACGTGCACAGGACAAGAGCTGGTACCGGCAAGGCATGCATGCACTTGTTCCACGCTGGCGTAAAACCGTACAAGTTGATGGGGACTATGTGGAAAAATAGTATGTGTAAAGGAAACATTGATTTATATTGTCACTAAATTTGAGCCATCTTGAATAAATATGTTCTGAGGAAAAAAATGTGGGGCATTACTTAATGAGCGACCCTCGTATTATTCAAGCATCATCATCGATGTTATAAGTCACTATTATTGACTATACTGAATAAATGAAAGGATTATTAATAAAAATAACAGGCCTAATGAAGATTCTAACAACTTATATTTTTAATTTTATGGATTAAACGACTATTCATGAGATGGTAAAGTTGCGTCATATTGTGATATAATCTATATTATTTAAATCTTGTCCGTCTAATCACAATAAATTCTTATTAAATATTAAAATGGTCTAATGTAAATCGAATATTTCGATAAAGAACATCATTTAATATATTTTAAATATTTTAAATGTTAATTATTGTAATATTTTAATATTTAATAAGAATTTATTGTGATTAGACGGACAAGATTTAAATAATATAGATTAAACGACGTAAACTGCAAGTCTAGCCACCAACCTCTCAGCTTGTGGGTGTATTTGAAGCGGCGCGTGGATTACATTTCGCCCTGACGATGAAGGCAGCAAGCACATCTTAAATGTCGGTAAATCTCTACCAAACTACAGGGGCATCAATTCATTTCTTGCTCTGATATGTTCCTCATGTTTCTAATCAAACACGTTCGTCGTTGAAAACTGTCTGTGCCCACAAGACGCCGAGTTTATTATAAATTAAAGACTTGGCTGTAAGATGTATCACGTATAAACGCGTAGACACATTTCAGAACCCAGCATTAGGCGATGATAGTTACGTATTCACATACCAAGTTCACACGGCCGCCATTTTGATATTACTGACGGTAGAAAGTCATAAAATTAATGTAAAATAAGTGAGGGTGAGGGGAGGGGGGGGGGGGTAATATCTGTACCCAGTTTCGTCAAAATCTACTCTGAATGTTATTATGTGAGACAGAAACAAGGACTCGATACCTTAAGCCTATATTTCAATACAAGGCGCGGATATTATACTAAAAACTTGCGGAATTTCAACTGATTAAAGCAGGTTACTGGAGAGAGACGACGGTGGCGTGAACGGCCTAGATCTGCAGCAAGGCAAGCAAGCAGCTGGGACGGTGGGTTCACTACGACGACGACGACGACGACGAGGCTGACTGACTTTCTCTCCGGCGATGCACACTATTGATCGACAAAGCGGGGACGACTCTTTCCTTATCCCCCAAACGCACTGGAATGGGCAAGGTACTCGCTGGTTTCTTGAGCAACAAAAGCCCGTCTCTTCCTCAGAAGCTAAACTTTTCTTGATAACAACTACCGAGGCTTTTTCGCGGCGAATGACATTACAGCATTGGGGACGAAGCGGTCGTGGCTTATTTCAAGCTATACTATCCCGGCATTCGTCTCGAGAAACTGAGGTAAACCACGACACGACAGTTTTCTAGGCACTAACACTGCGTGACTTGCGCGTAAAAATAAACGTTTTCTTCATAATGCTCCTGCACGCCGTTGGTATCCACCTTCAAGTTCACACGATGTCTCTACCCAGAAGATCGAAATCTGTGAGAACCTCAGATACGAGGTATTACTGCTTGCAATAGATGCAAATAAACTGTCATAAACGTATAACAAATAACACAAGACGAGAACTCTCCGGGCAAAGCGGAGATGTACCCTTTCCAAGAACCGGAGATAGACGTAGACTCTTCATTTAAAGAGGAGACCTACACATTTTCAAAGTTCCTTCATCCCTCTACCAGTAAAACAATTGTCTTCACGAGTTTCTCGAACAAAAGTAGCCTATAGAAAACCATAAAAGTAAAGGAATAATCATTTAAAAAGAATTCAATGGGTTTATACACGTAAATTATTTGTTAGCTGTAATTTTCTTAAAGGTTGTTTCTCTCAGCTTCAGTCAATATTATGTATAAGAAAGATAAATTGGCACAATTTAGCACTGTATTTTTCCAGCGGATCGCAAACAACGCGTTATATCCTAGTTTACCTGATACAAATCTCTCAACTGAGCAGTTAGCAGTTACCAATCTTTCCCTGCACTATCTTAAATATGTAACCAAACAGACCCTCTGAGATCTAAGATTACAGGCATGAGGCCCTACTAATCGCCTTGAGACCAGTTAGTTGCGATCTCAAAAGAGAATCATTTCATACAATAGACAGCGCTGAGGGATATTTAACCAAAACTCAAAAGCACAGAATTTTCCTTCAGCAGTAAATAGTCTGATCGGGAAAGTTCCTATTGGCTCGGGGCAGGCTACACCTTTCACTTTCCGGCCTATAAACCTAGCACCTCACACCCTATTGGCATATTCATCGCCCTGATGACGGAGGCAGTATGACCTCCGAAACGTTGGTAAACATCGACCAGACTACACAGCGCAATAACCTAGAAGACGGAAATCTTCATACTCATCGCCCTGATGATGGAGGCAGTATGACCTCTGAAACGTTGGTTAACATCAACCAGACTACACAGCACAACAACCCAGAAGACAGAAATCTTCATACTCTGATGATGGAGGCAGTATGACCTCTGAAACGTTGGTTAACATCGACCAGACTACACAGCGTAACAACCCAGAAGACAGAAATCTTCATACTCATCACCCTGATGATGGAGGCAGTATGACCACTGAAACGTTGGTAAACATCGACCAGACTACACAGCGCAACAACCCAGAAGACAGAAATCTTCATACTCATCGCCCTGATGATGGAGGCAGTATGACCTCTGAAACGTTGGTTAACATCAACCAGACTACACAGCACAACAACCCAGAAGACAGAAATCTTCATACTCTGATGATGGAGGCAGTATGACCTCTGAAACGTTGGTTAACATCGACCAGACTACACAGCGTAACAACCCAGAAGACGGAAATCTTCATACTCATCACCCTGATGATGGAGGCAGTATGACCACTGAAACGTTGGTAAACACAGACCAGACTACACAGCGCAACAACCCAGAAGACGGAAATCTTCATACTCATCACCCTGATGATGGAGGCAGTATGACCACTGAAACGTTGGTAAACACAGACCAGACTACACAGCGCAACAACCCAGAAGACAGAAATCTTCATACTCATCGCCCTGATGATGGAGGCAGTATGACCTCTGAAACGTTGGTTAACATCGACCAGACTACACAGCGCAACAACCCAGAAGACAGAAATCTTCATACTCATCGCCCTGATGATGGAGGCAGTATGACCTCTGAAACGTTGGTTAACATCAACCAGACTACACAGCACAACAACCCAGAAGACAGAAATCTTCATACTCTGATGATGGAGGCAGTATGACCTCTGAAACGTTGGTTAACATCGACCAGACTACACAGCGCAACAACCCAGAAGACAGAAATCTTCATACTCATCGCCCTGATGATGGAGGCAGTATGACCTCTGAAACGTTGGTTAACATCAACCAGACTACACAGCGCAACAACCCAGAAGACAGAAATCTTCATACTCTGATGATGGAGGCAGTATGACCTCTGAAACGTTGGTTAACATCGACCAGACTACACAGCGTAACAACCCAGAAGACGGAAATCTTCATACTCATCGCCCTGATGATGGAGGCAGTATGACCTCTGAAACGTTGGTTAACATCGACCAGACTACACAGCGTAACAACCCAGAAGACGGAAATCTTCATACTCATCGCCCTGATGATGGAGGCAGTATGACCTCTGAAACGTTGGTTAACATCAACCAGACTACACAGCACAACAACCCAGAAGACAGAAATCTTCATACTCTGATGATGGAGGCAGTATGACCTCTGAAACGTTGGTTAACATCGACCAGACTACACAGCGCAACAACCCAGAAGACAGAAATCTTCATACTCATCGCCCTGATGATGGAGGCAGTATGACCTCTGAAACGTTGGTTAACATCAACCAGACTACACAGCGCAACAACCCAGAAGACAGAAATCTTCATACTCTGATGATGGAGGCAGTATGACCTCTGAAACGTTGGTTAACATCGACCAGACTACACAGCGCAACAACCCAGAAGACAGAAATCTTCATACTCATCGCCCTGATGATGGAGGCAGTATGACCTCTGAAACGTTGGTTAACATCAACCAGACTACACAGCGCAACAACCCAGAAGACAGAAATCTTCATACTCTGATGATGGAGGCAGTATGACCTCTGAAACGTTGGTTAACATCGACCAGACTACACAGCGTAACAACCCAGAAGACGGAAATCTTCATACTCATCGCCCTGATGATGGAGGCAGTATGACCTCTGAAACGTTGGTTAACATCAACCAGACTACACAGCGCAACAACCCAGAAGACAGAAATCTTCATACTCATCGCCCTGATGATGGAGGCAGTATGACCTCTGAAACGTTGGTTAACATCGACCAGACTACACAGCGCAACAACCCAGAAGACAGAAATCTTCATACTCATCGCCCTGATGATGGAGGCAGTATGACCTCTGAAACGTTGGTTAACATCAACCAGACTACACAGCACAACAACCCAGAAGACAGAAATCTTCATACTCTGATGATGGAGGCAGTATGACCTCTGAAACGTTGGTTAACATCGACCAGACTACACAGCGCAACAACCCAGAAGACAGAAATCTTCAGACTCATCGCCCTGATGATGGAGGCAGTATGACCTCTGAAACGTTGGTTAACATCGACCAGACTACACAGCGCAACAACCCAGAAGACAGAAATCTTCCTGTAGAGGCTTGCACGCAGGCAACGTTCTTACGCAATGCGTCCATTATCCAACTTTTCTGGGAAAAACTGTGGTATAAACTGGGTTCAATATAAAACATTAAGTCTAACCCTCCGAGCAACCTTATTCTTTACTATAATATTGATGTTCTGGTTTAAACTCCTGTCTGCAGATCGTGAAGCCTCAAAGACTGGATTTGATTTTCTTTTCCACAGGGATTGGTCCGGCCACTGATCGCATAGTCCCTAGCGAGCGTGTACGTCTTTAGCCGGACAAAATCCTCTCCCTTGAGGCTACACAAAACAGCCTCATACTATTCTCTTGCCTTACTCAGCTTGTACGGAGAATCACGCAAGGGGTTTCCGTCAACCTAGGAAATGGCGTGACGTGAATCTTTGTGAACGGTAAAAGTTTAAATTCCCCTCAACACCCACCTAACATGAATGACCATGAAAGAACCGGGAGACAGTCAATAGCTTAGAAGGTAATGTAGTCAATATCTCATCTGACCCTCACACTAACTCTATATTCCTTGGTACAGCAAATATTAAAGAAATTGTCCGCATAACTAATTACACATTTAGAAAATACGTATATTTCGTATCAATTTCGAATATTCTTGAATTTGAATTTAATTTATAACAACTGGAATCAAGTCCACGATATGTCTCGTCTTGTTTTCCTTCTTGCATCCATATCAACAAAGACTATATTCCTATAAATTACATATATTTTCCAAGTCCATTTTTATAATTGCTAATCCTTGTTCCTTTATTGCGAATATTTGACAGCAAAACAAGGGTGGAACGTTCACGTTAAACGTGTACGCCCAGTTAACACTCTGTAAAACTAAAACAACGCTGTCCCACGATACGCCATGTAGGCGTTTGGGGGGGGGGGGAGTGGAGTTATAGCTCCTACTCATTCATGACCTCGGCACTAGATGGGGTTAGTGGTCAGTATCACGCCCCGGCCACGTTTTACCCCTGGGAAAGGACCCCGGTACCCATTGGATACCAGTTAACACTCTGAAAAACGAAAAATAAAAGGTCTTATCACTCAAATGTGATCATGCTTCATTTAAGCATTTTAATAATATAAGACGCTTTTCATATGTAATTCTCCCCATCATCGTGTCACTTCTTTTTAGGTGCGAATAATCTCGTCGGCGTTTTGTTCCTGCCTGTACATATGTAACTATGCACACCAAATCGAGATAAACATCTGGGTAAAACAAAGGTAAAGTTACCTTTGGCGCTTAATTAATCACAACACCACAGACGGCAGCCACTTTCAGGCCCACCGCCGTCAAAACCTCAAATTTTCGGTAAAAAAAAACGTTCGATTGCATTAAAGATGTGGAATTTCTTTAACAGATATTAAACATCAATCATCTCTCGAAGGAATATGCTACAGAGAGAAAGTTTTAGCGTAGTTAAATAGACCAATAAATAATTACTTTCGTTTTGGGTGAGAGATACCTTCATCGGTCATAAGTGTCATCATCTGTTAACATCCGAAATTATAGGCCACTGACAAATCGATCTAATTACATTAGTGGTATAATTTGGTAAAATTGCTACCAGTCTGAAACAATACGTCAGAGAACTCGGCCTCCGTTCCCTGGGGCCCGCTCATGAACTATACTACCCGAGATCCAATTTAATCCTCGCAAAACAAACTTGGCGAATGCTCTAAGAGAAACGCTTGGTGGGTCCAAAATTGCGATACACTTCCAGGTTAATGTAATCTGTATACTTCGAAGTGAGATTCTAAACTCAGCGTCTCGTGCTATAATTCATCTTTATAAAAACAAATTACCAGACGTAAAACAATATCTACACTTCACCAGATGCTATGAAACTGAGAAATTAGGTCGCATTTCTCTTTTCGCCGAAATATTTCAACCGTGTTTGCATATCAAGTTTCTCCGCTAAAGACCTCGTAGTCTTCCAAATGTACCATCAATTAAATTTAAAACACTAAAATAGCTCACGTTTAACGCGGCAGCGTATACATCCACCATAACGCTGGAAGGTCACGTACGAGGTGCGATCGGAAAGTTTCAAGACTGTGTCAATAGAGGGCGAACCGGATGTAGTACGAGCTTCTGCCGCTAGGGGGTGCGGCCAACAATCATAGTGAATCAGTGTGCCAGCCGGCATCATCGAATTAGCATTTGTTTCTTAGTTACGGGCGTTTTGGTAGTGCATTACACCGACCCTCCTGCGATTTCGGAATGGCGTGTGCATCAAATTTTGCCAAAGACTCGCCAAAACGGCTACGGAAACCTATGAAATGCTAAAGCAAGCATTTGGGGAGTCCGCAATGGGTCGTGCACAAACTTTTGTGTGGCATTCACGTTTTAAAAATGGCCGAACCTCTGTCGATGATGACGAGCGTTCTGGACGACCATCTTCGAGCACAACGCCCGAAAATGTTACGAAGATCGACGTCGTACCATCAACGACTTGTGCGACATTGTTGGGATAGGCTATGGGACCTGCCAGCTGATTCTAAAGGAAGAACTCCACATGCGACGCATCCTGTCTGAGGACCAGAAGCAGAATCGACTTCTCGTTTGTCAGGAGCTCAAAGATCTTGCAAGAACCGACCCCAACTTCCTTTCTAAGCTCCGTGTGACTTCTTCCTCTTCCCAAAGATGAAAATTCAGCTAAAGGGAAGGAGATTTGAGACGATAGAAAATATTCAGGCAGAATCGCAGATGGTGCTTGACAGGCTGACAAAGAAAGATTTCCAGGGATGCTTCCAGGCTTGGCAGCGGCGCTGGGATCGTTGTGTTCACTCCCAGGGGAACTACTTCGAGGGTGATGGATGAATTTAATACCTGAGATAAGTGTACGGGATTTTATACGCGCAGTCTTGAAACTTTCCGATCGCACCTCGTATATACTCGGCTGCAGTACACTCTGTCCCTTGACCTATAACCACAAAAAAATTCCGGGGATTGCTGTAACATTGCCCACAATATGCACAATGACGAGAGTAAATGTAAACCACGTGTCAGTTGTGTAACTGTGAAAAGATCCTCATATAAGATTTGCACAGCTTAATAAAACCACCATGGTCAATATGAATGAATAGTGTTCACATACGAAGTGGCACTGCCAAGGAAATTAGGAATGCTACATAGTTCTTCGATAACACTACGTAGTGCACGTTTCTCTACAACAACATTCTTTGCACAGAGAACAAAAAAAAATGACACAATTGAGAGATCTGTCTGTACGCACATCTCTTCTAAGAAACCACTCGACGGATTGCGATAAAGTTTGCCTGGAGGAATTTTGGTCCACATCGATCTAATCCAGACATCTATTATACGGTTTACATCCAAAACCAGCTTCATTTATTTTTTATTTTTTTATGAAAAAGTGGCTCGTCGTTCACAAAGTTCGTAAAGAGCGTTTAATATAAAATTATGATCTCGCTGAGGTACACAGTTTTTAGTTTAATTTTTTCCAAATAATTAATATTTAAGTATTATTTATTATTTAGTATTCTGTCTGACGACAGGTCCATATGAACAGGATCCTTCCATCCTTTTCTCTTCTCGGACTGGGACCTGTTCATATACGTTCTTGGCAGATGATCCAGAAGTGGTTTGCCATTGCCTTCTTCTGTGTGTGAATGGAGTAATTGTTGGGATGCCACGGAGGAAAACTCTGTGTTGCCTAGACCACGGCCTTGCCCAACACAAGTTATAAATTCGGGCACCGACGGGAATCGAACCCGAGACCCCAGGATTACAAGGCCAGCGTTCTAACCGCTAGACCACCTCATCTTATTATTATTTAGTGTTCTGTCTGACGACAGGTCCATATGAACAGGATCCTTCCATCCTTTTCTCTTCTCGGACTGGGACCTGTTCATATACGTTCTTGGCAGATGATCCAGAAGTGGTTTGCCATTGCCTTCTTCTGTGTGTGAATGGAGTAATTGTTGGGATGCCACGGAGGAAAACTCCGTGTTGCCTAGACCACGGCCTCGCCCGACACAAGTTATAAATTCGAACCCGAGACCCCAGGATTACGAGACCAGCGTTCTAACCGATAGACCACCGTGGCTGGATTTAAAAACAATGTATGCATAGATCTACGTCCATTATCCGATGTGTAACTATGCATGGATTTATGACGTAGTACATTGTAATAGACACTGAATGGATGCAATCCTCAAGAGCTTTCCAATTTTGACGTGGCGTGTCTGTTAGAATATGTCTGTGTTTTCAACTGATACACAGTATTATTATAGGACATTTTCCTTTGTACAAAATCACAAAGTTTCGGGAGTTAAGTTAATCTCAGTTTGTCGTTCGTTTTCCTTCTGTGTTTGTGTACAGTAGAAATCAATTTTGGTCACCAAATAAATTCACAACTATCGATATTGCCGTTCTAAGATTTGATACCATAAGTACTTGTAAATAGATACCAGTTTTTTGTAGAAACTTACTGTCTCCATCTTCAGGGCTAAAAGTCAGATTCAACTGAGAAAACTTCGAAAATATTCCTCCTAGAATAATATAATTCAAGTTTCAATTAAATCAAAATATCCTTCAAATAAACATATTAAATCGGACAAAGAGTAATTAGGTAATAACGTTGTTATTAACGTCTGATTAGAACATACGTCACATTCAGCAGTAGAGGTAAGCTGTCTGACGGTTACATAATGGTCCCTAATTGTCGTAATAAAAAAAAAAATCATTGGTTAATTTGCAAAACATTTGCTACAGAATTATGTACTTGTCGACTGCAAAATCAAAGTCCACAACGTCAGAATTCGTAAGCACTCAAAATAAAGTTAACTTCTAAGTGCTGAGAGCAGCTTTACAGCAACAAATTATACACTGACTAATGTCAAAAGCTGAACCGAGTCCTAGCACAGATTTCGGTAATAATATCTTCAGATTTTAATTACATAATTCGTTAAGTAACTCTGTTAACTTCCCAGAGCTGCCGTCTGCGTGATGACATATTTCTACAGTCACAGATCCCTGTCAGTAATAAACAAACTTCGAAGCCAACAAAGTGTTTAAAATCGCAAAAGACGCAATTTGGATGAGTGCAGACAAATCTTTTTTGAGTAGAGTAACTATTTCAGTCTTACGCTTTTATCGTGGTCGAAACTCAACTCCTTAAATAAATACGTCCTTGATTCCTAAGCAGCTTAGTAATGCATAAACAACTACAGAGGTTCAGTTAACTGCTAATTAAATACATTAGGATTACCAGGTTCAAAAGCAGTCATGGGTTATTTTAAGATTGGTTATTCCGAACTCATGATGATGCTGGATCATTCTTGAAAAATTGAGAGTTATTCTTCTCATCACAGCCAACCAGAAGATTCATCAAAGTGTTCATAAAAGCCCGTAAGGTGAGTCAGTCCACTCCAATCCACCCCTTCACAAACTAATTTTAATATTATCTAATTTGTATCTTAATTGCGTCATGTTTGTGTTGAATCAATATATATATTTATTTTTCCAGTCTATACACAAACTTATTTAAAATAATGTTGTTAAAATATTATTACATTTACATAAATATAAATATATATATATATAAATATAACATAATACAATTTATACTGTAAATGTTATAATATTTTAACAACATTATTTTAAATAAGTTTGTGTATAGACTGGAAAAATAAATATATATACTAATTTTAATATTATCTTCCAACGTAAGCTGGATCTCCAAAGTAGTCTCTCTCCTTCAGGTCTTCAGATTAAAATTCTACTTCTCATCTCCCCTGCGTCTGTCCTATCCCTCGCAGCTGTAACAGAATTAAGTCGAGAGCACAAACTACGAAGTTCCTCTTTATATGACGTCTTCATCCTCCTGGCACAGCCATCCCTTTCTCAGGTCAGAACATTCTCATCAGCACTTTGCCTTACAGCGACAGAGTTCATGCAGATTTAGGGGAACGCCACAATGAAAGTTACATTTCTAGACAGGAAAAACAAAATATAAAATTACCAATATTAATATCAAATCTAAAACTTCTTGACGACGGTGAAGAGTCAATTGAATAAAATTTTTCTTGGAAATTATCCATCGTCTAGTATATATAAAACGTAAAAACGACGTTTCGGAGATGGGATTCTATCTCCGTCTTCAGGTTCCTACACAGTTGGACCCACTAGATAGAGCTAATCCCTATCTCCGGACTTTTTCCTTGGATATTATCCATCGTCTAGTAAATATAAAACGTAAAACGACGTTTCGGAGATGGGACTCTATCTCCGTCTTCAGGTTCCTACACAGTTGGACCCACTAGATAGAGCTAATCCCTATCTCCGGACTTTTTCCTTGGATATTATCCATCGTCTAGTAAATATAAAACGTAAAACGACGTTTCGGAGATGAGACTCTATCTCCGTCTTCAGGTTCCTACACAGTTGGGCCCACTAGATAGAGCTAATCCCTATCTCCGGACTTTTTCCTTGGATATTATCCATCGTCTAGTAAATATAAAACGTAAAACGACGTTTCGGAGATGGGACTCTATCTCCGTCTTCAGGTTCCTACACAGTTGGACCCACTAGATAGAGCTAATCCCTATCTCCGGACTTTTTCCTTGGATATTATCCATCGTCTAGTAAATATAAAACGTAAAACGACGTTTCGGAGATGGGACTCTATCTCCGTCTTCAGGTTCCTACACAGTTGGGCCCACTAGATAGAGCTAATCCCTATCTCCGGACTTTTTCCTTGGATATTATCCATCGTCTAGTAAATATAAAACGTAAAACGACGTTTCGGAGATGGGACTCTATCTCCGTCTTCAGGTTCCTACACAGTTGGGCCCACTAGATAGAGCTAATCCCTATCTCCGGACTTTTTCCTTGGATATTATCCATCGTCTAGTAAATATAAAATGTAAAACGACGTTTCGGAGATGGGACTCTATCTCCGTCTTCAGGTTCCTACACAGTTGGGCCCACTAGATAGAGCTAATCCCTATCTCCGGACTTTTTCCTTGGATATTATCCATCGTCTAGTAAATATAAAACGTAAAACGACGTTTCGGAGATGGGACTCTATCTCCGTCTTCAGGTTCCTACACAGTTGGGCCCACTAGATAGAGCTAATCCCTATCTCCGGACTTTTTCCTTGGATATTATCCATCGTCTAGTAAATATAAAACGTAAAACGACGTTTCGGAGATGGGACTCTATCTCCGTCTTCAGGTTCCTACACAGTTGGGCCCACTAGATAGAGCTAATCCCTATCTCCGGACTTTTTCCTTGGATATTATCCATCGTCTAGTAAATATAAAACGACGTTTTGGAGATGGGACTCTATCTCCGTCTTCAGGTTTCTACACAGTTGAGCCCACTAGATAGAGCTAATCCCTATCTCCGGACTTTTTCCTTGGATATTATCCATCGTCTAGTAAATATAAAACGTAAAACGACGTTTCGGAGATGGGACTCTATCTCCGTCTTCAGGTTCCTACACAGTTGGACCCACTAGATAGAGCTAATCCCTATCTCCGGACTTTTTCCTTGGATATTATCCATCGTCTAGTAAATATAAAACGTAAAACGACGTTTCGGAGATGGGACTCTATCTCCGTCTTCAGGTTCCTACACAGTTGGGCCCACTAGATAGAGCTAATCCCTATCTCCGGACTTTTTCCTTGGATATTATCCATCGTCTAGTAAATATAAAACGTAAAAACGACGTTTCGGAGATGGGACTCTATCTCCGTCTTCAGGTTCCTACACAGTTGGGCCCACTAGATAGAGCTAATCCCTATCTCCGGACTTTTTCCTTGGATATTATCCATCGTCTAGTAAATATAAAACGTAAAAACGACGTTTCGGAGATGGGACTCTATCTCCGTCTTCAGGTTCCTACTCAGTTGGGCCCACTAGATAGAGCTAATCCCTATCCGGAGATAGAGTCCCATCTCCGAAACGTCGTTTTACGTTTTATATTTACTAGACGATGGATAATATCCAAGAAAAATTTTATTCAATTTATCAATATTAAATAAAGAATCTCGTAATCACGGTATTTATTACTCAGACCTTCCCTCACGTTAGTGCGTAATTTTCATTCGAGTCTTATTTCAATCTGAAACTCTGGAATGGTTAACAGTGACAGAATATAACAACTTTTACATAAGAGCCTTTCCCAGATTCATTTTAAACCTCGAAATACCGCTTCTCAGGATTCTTATATCATGCCATATCTGCTCCGAGGGTCAGAGAGGTCAACATGGGCTGAAATTTTTAGAATTTCACCCGACCAGAAGTTTTATCTTCAAATATGTTACCCGCATCCCACCCACGTCATTTCATTCCAGCCCGATGTACTGAAAACCTGCTCAGACTATCGTGTGAATAATAATTTTATTTTAACGACACTCTAATAACATCCTAGGTTATCGTTGCGTTTGAGTGGCGAATTGTAAGATTTGTAGAGATAAAAAAAATACAACCATCTATTATCCTTAAGCGGGATTATAAATTCAAACCTTGATGTCTGATATACCGAAGACCCTGCCCTCCTTAAAGCTCACGGACTCCGGGGTCGGCAGGTAATGTTACCCACGGTAAAATTAGCAGAATTGCGATGATTTTTACAGTGGCAAAAGAGGCCGACCTTGGACTCACAGAAACCTTCCTTTCCTTAGCGCGTCTACAGTTTTTAAACAATAAATTGGTAAGGATGTGAAAGGAAGCGACGGTGACTAATTTTAAGTCACAACCCTTTGTACTCCTCGCCAAATATAATTAGACTTATCAAATCACGGAGGATGAGATGGGCATGGCGAGAATAGTAATGCATACAGAGTTTTGGTTGACAAACCAGAAAGAAAGAGACCACTAGGAAGACCTAGACGTAGCTGGAAGGACAATATTAAAACGAATCTTAGAGAAATATGATGGGGTGTTATAGATTGGATTCATCTGGCTCAGGATAGAGACCTGTGGAGGGCTGTTGTGAACACAATAACGAGCCTTCGAGTTAGATAAAATGGGAATTTCTTGAGTGGCTGAGGGGCTGTTGGTTTCTTAGGAAGGACTCGGCTCCATGAAATGAGTAACTCAACCCTGCATTACCCTTGGTCGGAGTAACCCCAGTCATCGGGGCCAGGAATCAAACCACTGACCACCGACATCAAGAAAGCGTAGTAGGAGAGCTAATCACTTAACCGCAACGATAAGCTACAGGTTAAGGATTTTTTGAGTCGTAGAATACGTCGGGTAATATGTATGAACTGATGTAAAGCCCCAATCTCTCAAACTTGTGACAGACTGAAATAAACATATACGCCATTCTTAAGTAATGGAGCTTCTAAACACTGACGATTACAAAACGAATCATTAGTCTAGACGATTTATTCAGTTTCCGCAGAGTACTCTCGACTAACCCGTTCGCATCGATGAATAATCGCCTCGACTTCTCTTATGTGAGAGGAAGTCGTAATTCTGCAACCCCGCAGACTTCCAGATCATCAACCTCTTTCCGTGGATTTCCATTTGTTGACCCAACTCCAAATCTTCTCGTTGGAAAATATCCAATATTCCATGATCACAGGAAACAATGCGGTATTCAAAATATATCAAATGATGTCTTACTTCAAATTTCGATAAAGCAGTTTTCGTCGCCGGTTAGGTACATCCCATTACGGGCAATATTCCTCAAACAAGGAGTTCTAGGAAGACTCATTTTCCTTCAAACATATTTTTGTGAATGACCTCAGTACCTGCTGTCCTCCCCGAAACAAACATTTTGTTGTAATAAAGTGAAGTTCTCGCGGAGAATGAAGTTGATAAAAGATTCCCGGGTTACAAGTCAGGTGGCTGAACGGTGAATAGACCATTTCTTCTGACAGCGTTTCGACAATAATCTCTGCTCTCATCCTCAGGGCTGCTGGGTAACAAATCTAATCCCTTGTTACGCGCTCGCTGATGCATTTTGTTCTCTGTATGGAAACGATCTTCACAGGGAATCGAAACCTGAACAGTTTTTCAGGTTTGCGACCTTTGTTTCTATAATCTCTTCTCGGAAACAAAAAATCTACTCTCGCAAGATCATAAGGTCATCATTGCACTAATATAGGGCTTTCAGCGGTATACTAGTAACTCGATAAAAATCACTTAAACATCTGTAGATTCTGAAAACATCTAGTCTCAATTACATGGGTCAATTTGTAAATATTTAAAAATTAATATCTTTTGGACCTAACAAAAACAAATCCATTAAATGCTGGCAAATTTTAGACTTACTGATCTATAAAGCAGATGGTACACATAATTATCACTAGATTTATATAAAAGTAGACAGCATGTATCCTGAGTTGGATGACAGCCACAACTGATGATAACGTAGTTTATGTTATCCTTACACAAACATCATAATTATCATCCATAAATAAATCTAGTATTCGCATATAAGTCTAGACTCTGCCTCGTCTGTCTAATGCAGTTTGGACAAGTTTACTCCTTCGGAAAAGGTAGCCAGGTGTTGTGGCAGCTATTTGGTGTTGAAGCCACGCACTAAACACGTGTATGGTTAGAAGTCTTCTTCCTTTAGAACCATCTAGTGCACCAACGGCTTTATTTACAAATATTAATTCATTATGGCGAAAAATCTTAATTCTTTACACTGAAAACGTCACCGAAGTTACCTAGAAGCAGTGACTCAGGTGCCGGGAACGATGCAGACTTCTGACAGGAAACTTCTTCATCGTCTCATAAATAGACGTGCACCAAAAGGTGCGCAATTGTTTTTGGTTGCGTGCCAATACAAGGTCATTTCGACGGGAGCGTCGTGGGAAAAAATGTGCTTATAAAGTCAGTTACACCAGCAGAGATCAAAAATGGCATCGACATTATGATTATTAATAATAATAATAATAATAAATGTCCTTAAATCTTAATGGTGTTGTCCAGGTGTTTGAACACGACTCAGACTTTACAGAATTAAATATATAATTAACTCTAAACATTGTATCAACGTGTTCTATTATGATAATAACAGTATTTTGCTCAGTCCTGGTCGATAAAAGAGGGCACTTCATTTTATTAGGTCATGTCACGACGTTACGTACACTGGACATGGACCGTACTCCCCAGGTTGATTAACCATCGTGAGACATCCCGAGCAAGAATTTCGTTGGAGTAGCTGTGCTGTCAAAAAGCTTCCATCCTACGCAATGAGGTGTCTATTTATCATTAACGAATTCCGTGCAGAGCTCAGGGACTGAAAATCAATACTGTGTGTGGTGAAGTAACATGTTCATAACAGCTGTATTTCGTAATTCCATATATATATGCAAATAGCAGAAGTTGTTGGCATTCAGACTTTGTGCCCAAGGGCCTCAGTGTTTTGAAACGTTGTGTTTCCAAGAAAGTAATAATTCACAAATATTCGCATCCCAGTCAAAATAATTATCGTCAAATCCTCGATACAGCAACTTCCTTGTCGATGATGCGATGAAGGTTATCTTAAGTTTGGTTTTGTGGATACTAATGTACAGAAGGCAGAGGTGGAAATGACTAGGTGGGGAAATCCCCACGCAGCCACAAAACCACTTTGGAGAATCTCCAGGGGTATCCTTCGTGATGATGACAAAACCAGGCAGGCAGGAAAGATGGGTAACTCTAACGTCACTGGCGCCGTTGTCAAAATGTTAAATTCTTGCAAATGCACTGGAATTCTCAGCATGATTTATAAATTATATTTAAAACACTAATTCTCATACCATATTTACATATTTAATGAAATTCTGTTTCTGTGTGCAATGTAATATCCGCATTGTGTATCGGCTGCGATAACAGAATTTAGGATCCTGTGTATGACGATCCCTACTACAGATTTGTTGTTGCCAACAGATACTGCAGTAAATAAATATCAAGAATGTAGAGCGATTCATAATAAAAAAGGATGCACTGAGAATCTGTGGATACTCCAAATTGAAGGACATGTTTCCAATCTTATTTGATAGTGAAGCAGTAAAGCAAGTTATTATTCTTACCTTTCCAAATGATGTAATATCGTCTGTCGAGCTTCCATCTGGACCACACATTGCGTACCAAGTTCCAATTCTATAAGGGAAATAAAATAAAGTCCAATCAGACTTCAGCAGTGACATTCCAAATATGTACAATTAGCCACACACCCAAGGAAAAAGAAGTTTGAGTATTTGAAATGAAATCAGCCCATATTAAACCAATTAAGTGCAGAATTAGTTTGTTAGTCGGTGAAGACTAGGAAATTCACAGGGTACGCCACCCACGCAAGCACAAATTTCCTGCTAGCAATTCAAATGTTAAATGTATAACAGAATTTGATGATCAGAAATTCTTAATTAACAAAGCTCTTATCTGGTAACCACTTTATGCCTAATAATAATGTAAACTTATTGACTAACTGGCTATATAATGACACATTTTCAACTGTAGATATTAGGTAGGGCCTCCCTAGCCAGATTGGTCGAGGGGGAGAGGTCAGATTAAGACAGGTACCCTGGTCCTCCAGGTTGGGAGTTGGTCGCAAGGCTAACAACCTTGCACCGTAAAAAGGAAGATGTGAATTGAGGAGGCCATGGACCAAATATGGACCGGAGAGCCATAGCAAAAGAAGAAGATATTATATAATGTTGAATGGTAGAATGACTGTGAATTACAAATTGGAAAGGCCTATTTTAACACACTATCTCAGCAGATTAATAGAGAGGCTGAGGAAAATAAAGAAAAATGTCATTCAACACAGCCAGTTCAACGAATAGATTAAAATCTGATACCTGCTAAATAAAAAGCACATGGGCTGACCCAAAACAAATTTGACTGCCATATAAAAATTAATAAACCTCTTCCACCTTATAATAGATTTTTTCATGACAGTGAACAATATAAGTGTTTGTTTAACATCAAATGACTTATGGCAACAAAATGGAAATAAAATGTTCATGGCTTATTTCAGGAACCACAGAAATCAATCAGGATAGCTTAACTCCCAGCTGAGTTCTGAACAGGTTCACGCATTACGTACATTACTTTCAAAAAGTGGTCATTTAGCGAGATATTTTACACTTTCACCTGAGTGATATTTCAACAGAAGTTTTAAATTCTGTTCTTACAATTCGCATGCACCCCTACAAGAGTCTATCAGTAAGAAATATTCTAGTTCATTATCTGACATTCTTTGGTAAGCTACACAGCTACTCACAGTAATATTTATTGCCAAATATTAATTACATTAAAAAATTCTGATATCAGGAAATTTGCATAATACACAGTGACATATTACAAATGATGTATGTGGGATGCACCAAACACATTGGTGGGCCACAGGTTCATAACCCCAGTTACAGAAGCTGTGAACAATGCCAAGTTTTTGTTTTGTTCTGTCAAAGAGACGTGTGCTTTTAGCTATTCTGAGACAGCACTAAACCAATAAGGACTCCATTGTGTGATTATATTAACAGACCTACACAAAGAAAACAAGATTACTTTAATGGAGTAACACATACAGTGTTACAATAGCACATATACTCAATTGGACTAGCATTTGTAACGATCACAAACAAACAAAGAGTAGAAAAGAGGTGATCAATAATTAGGTTATAACACCGCTATTTTGACTTTAAAGGTTGTATGAAATATGGACATGATAATGGTGAATAGGTAAGTTACTGTGACATATTTCAAGGTGATATCTTGGACTTTTATTTTTTTTATTTGTAGTGTTCTGTCTGACGACAGGTCCATATGAACAGGATCCTTCCATCCTTTTCTCTTCTCGGACTGGGACCTGTTCATATACGTTCTTGGCAGATGATCCAGAAGTGGTTTGCCATTGCCTTCTTCTGTGTGTGAATGGAGTAATTGTTGGGATGCCACGGAGGAAAACTCCGTGTTGCCTAGACCACGGCCTTGCCCAACACAAGTTATAAATTCGGGCACCGCCGGGAATCGAACCCGAGACCCCCAGGATTACAAGGCCAGTGTTCTAACCGCTAGACCACCGTGGCGGTATCTTGGACTTTACCAAGAAAGAATAGAGGAAATTATGAAAAATATCAGTCAGCATTTTTGGCAATGCTGTTGAGAATCAAAATGGGTACCTTATGAACAAGAGTCTGAAAGTTACCAAACACCAGATAACTTGGTCAGAAATGACGACTGTACTAAACAGTCATGAGGTTAAAAGGGCAAAAATTGTCAGTGACCAATGACAACATCCACTTTAATAATTAAAACTTCAAAATCAGCAGGTTTCAACCAGGTATACATTGTGATGCTATATTCTTACGTTAGTACTACAAAGCAGAGTAAGAATGTACCGGTCTTATGCCAGATCAGAAATCAAATCAGATGGTCTGAACCCCTGGCTAGGCTTCTTTTCAAATTAGGAAAATTATCAAATTTATATTCCAGATCAGTTTAAAGTATGTTAGGAATTACAAGCTGTTTTACAAGTAATTGTATTTGTGACCCAATATCAAGATTCACCTTTAAACATGTTATGAATAAGATAAACTAAGAAACAAATGCAACAGATTTAATTACAATGAATATATCCAAGATTAAGAAAAGTATGAGATATGCCTCAAGTGAGTTGAAAATGTTTGGAATGAGTTACTGACTTCACAAATAGGTGTTACAGTTTTCTCACGTGCCTAAGCTCACGAGGATCTATAGAGGAAATGGAAGTTAGTCTACATCTCCATTCTTAACCTGTCACTCCACATGAGTGATCAGAGTGGGGAACTGTATCACAAATAATACTTTCTAAAGAAAGTTTATCCTAATTTAACTTCTTCAACTACAACAGAATAACCACAAAATGAACACTGTACTGTATTCATGTAATATAACAGACTAACCAGAAAAAAAGCATGATAGATTTGAAAACAAATGTATGCATATCAACTATTAAAATGCCCTGCACTGTACATCATAATACTGCCTTTGATAACACTATACATTTAACGATGAGACACTTCACACATGTAAATAAAGCCAGCAACTTGTGAATGGGTATTCAATTACCACAGTGGTGACAAAGCAAAAGAAGAAGGGATCTACCACTTAAGTTCAATGTCCTAATAATGTGGTATCAATAATTCATGATGCAAATAATGTAAGCTTGTAGTAGTGGTTGTTCATTACTGGGTTTCTTAATGATTATATATAAACTAAGAGGTTATTTGTCATCAGGTGACACAAGAAGTCTGCAGGTAGTCTCTGTGTGCATTGGTTTTTGTCTGCCAGGTAATGGTGAAGGTAGAACTGATATTTTCCATACTATCAAAAAGGAGCGATTTCTACTTTGCCCCAAAAATAAGATAATGAAGGTGAAGACAGCTCAGAGGCAATCTACAGTTAAACACAGGACTGAAACAATGTTACAGTTACGCTTTGGTTGGAAAACTTGAGAGGAACAAACAATATGAGAGACCTAGACATACATAGACATAAAACATTAAAATGATCTTGAAGAAACAGAGTGTAAAGGTGTGGAATATATATATATAAAAAGAAATTTCTTAACTCGTTGCATGATTAGGTTATCAAGATGACTCCGCTCTTTGGAATTAGTCTTTATATACAAATCTACAGCTGCTATAAAACCTCTAAGTTCAAAATCTATTCATTCTAGAATTCAAACAAACAGCTGCTGTTATTTTTGTGAGAGCAAAGAATGTCAGGTGGTGTCATATCAACCAGTGGGCTTCAGTATGTTTTCGATACTACACTTGCTTTCTCTCAAAGCTTTCACAAGGTTTTTTTTTTAAAAAAAATAATGTAGTGGTTGTTCCGCGGTCTATCAAGTACAAACCTCGGGACGCGATTCCGGACCTCAAGAATACAAACCACCACATCAAAACATTCGTTGTTGATTCTAATCACTTGAAAACTTTCGGTGACAAAAATCTAATCATGAATGAAAACAAATTCGCTATGTATGTAAACAAATACAAATTAATCTTTGCTGCATGTAAATGTCACGACGGAGCGTGTACCTAAGATTTATTTATGACACGCTTTTAAATTTCACGTATGCAAAGTCTCTGAAAAAATCCGGAATACTTATATAAGACTTTGTAACCATGCAGTCTAGACAAGGCCTACCTCTTCTATTGAAAGGCCGGACTCGCACTGCAACTTTTATTTTATCAGTCGCCATTTCGTAGTACAGCAATAGAGTTCAGTAACTACAGTAAAAACATATACACCAATACATTAGCACTGTATTCTTGTTTGTTACGCGTATTCACCCCATCTCAGAATTGCACAATAACGTAACTTCAACAAACACAACCCATATTTCCAAACGCATCATCCACCATCTTCGTACTCTATGCGAAAAGTCGAAAGAGCATAGTCGGCTACGTCCACGAATCAAACCTTTACAGATGTCCAATTCAAGGCAATTGCTAGAAATACACTTTTCTGCGTCGATTGTACTACCATCTTTCAGTCGATGGGTACATTGTACTAAGGTCGGCGTCGGTAAACTTGATCAGTCGGTAACAAGTTTCGCCAGCTCATACCAACTGATGAATATTATAATTTACCTATTAGAACTATATGTTACCTGGATTAATCATTTTTCTTCCACAACATCAAAGCAATTAATCAACAAACATCAGAAGTTTCTTCACTATATTACACAAGATTTCATTATTTCAATATCAAAACACCCATGATGTAATGCAGTCATGAGGTGTGACAATTATGTTCCTGAAATGCCTCATAAAAGCTGTGTTTAATTACTTGCATAATAATAGTTGCTGTCACTTTTGAAGCAGTCTTACTGCATACCAATACACTTTGTGAACCGGTTTATCCTCTGCTGGAAATGTTTCTGTAACTCCTCTTTAGGAATGCTTTTCAAGATGGTCATTGCATGTCCCTGAAATGCTGTGGCCCTTCAAAGGACTGTTCCGTTTTGGGAATAGCCAAATAAATTTCTTTTCAATTTTTTTTATTTTTATAGGAGCACATTTTCTTAACATTTGATGCTGATCCAAAACGAGGCATTTTCAACTTAAAGCAACTGAGGTTTTTGATTAAAATTGCTAGGAAATCATGTAATGTAATAGTTGTACAAGGATATGTAAATAAATAACATGATTGAAATACAAAACGTTTTTTAATTTTAGCTAATATCTTTTTATAACAAATTAGGTCATATTTTGCCTCTTTTGGGTCATATTAAACTATTTTTGGGGCATATTTCTCAGTCTTTTAGGTAATGAACAATCACGTTAAACAAAAGACACGATAGAGTAAACTGGGAAACATGCAAGGGAAACCTTCTGTTTTAATTATCAGTGTATTAATATTTCTGGATGCAAGACTGTAATATTTATGTATAAGTTATGCAGTTGTGCAGGTATTTTGATTCTGGAACAGCCAGTCTAACCTGGTCAGCAGAACACAAGATCCTCTGTACAAGTGTTTGTCACAGAAAAAAATCGTTCTTTCTCTCTTATAACTTTATTTTTTCTCCAGGAATAATGACAAAAAAGAAGTTGCAGACCGAGCTGGGAAAAACCATAATGGTAGTAAAGCCCTGTGCGGAGTGGTCAGATGTGGCTGGTCTGGAAGGAGCTAAGAAAGTTTTGAAGCAGGGTGTCATTTTCCCAATAAAGTTTCCACACGTGTTCACTGGAGAACGAAAAACTTGGAAGGGAATATTATTTTTTTGGGTACGACTTTAAATGTGACCATCTACTACAAATTTTGATACAAACATGAGTCTACAATAAACGAACTTTACATCCAATTATGTATGCAAAATAGCAAAGAATGCAATTGGAACATAAATGTTCTCTAGTATGGTATACAATATTTTTGGTATTATAGTTTGTTAGCTTTGCTAAACATTCTGGTGTATTTACATTGCAAAGTACCTGGTGGTGTTCTTTGTATAGTTTACAAATACTAGAAAGTTTGTGCAGTCTGTCATGGCGAACTTTTATCACATTAATCTTTCTTCAGTCCCCAGGAACCGGAAAGTCGTACTTGGCGAAGGCAGTTGCAACAGAGCCAAAGGACTGCAAATTTTTCTCACTCTCATCTTCAGACCTTGTACCCAAATGGGATGGAGAATCTGCAAGACTAATAAGTAACTTGTTTGAACTGGCAAGAAAGCAGAAACCAAGCATAATTTTCATTGATGAAGTGGATTCAATTTTTCTTCACGCTCTGACAATTTCACGTCGCCCACGAATCCCTTGAGCGTCGACTTGTCGGCGTCACCTTACACCAGCAGACTGTCATCTACACTTTGCTGACATCAGACGGATGTCAAGCGTTAAGGATCCATTACGGCATGTGGCAAAGCAGAAACACCGCTGGGCAGGCCACGTCGTGAGGCGAGATGACGGGAGATGGAGTACCGCCACCATGACGTGGTACCCACGACACAGGAAGCATCCGCTGGTTCAGCCCCCTGCTCGTTGGGCAGACTCTCTTGCCATCAAGTATAACATCAGGAATTTATGTGGCTATTTGACAGGAAGGAAGATGTGGAGGAATTATTGAATGGTATGAATAGATTACTCAGTGAGCAATTCGGCTTAAGGATAAATAAAAGCAAGACAAAAGTTATAAGGAGCAGCAGAAATGAGAATAATGATCCATTAATTATCAAAATTGGGAAAGACACAGTAGAAGCAGTGAAGTTAATTCTGTTATTTATTAAGCAAAATCACAAAAGATGGACGAAGCAAGGAAGACATTAAAAGCAGATTAGCAAAAGCAAAAAGAGCCTTCTTCGAGAAGAGAAGTCTACTAGGGTCAAACATTGACCTGGAATTAAGAAAGATTTTTCTGAAGTTATATGTTTGGAGCACGGCGCTATACAGAAGAGAAACATGGTCAGTGGGAAGGCCAGAAAGAAGGAGGGTAGAAGCATTTGAAATGTTGAAAATTAAGTGGACTGATAAAGTACGAAATGAGCTGGTCTTAGGATAGGCGAAGGAAAAATCTTACGAGAAGAACAGATAGGATGGTGGGACACATTCTGAGGCACCCAGGATTGGTTAATTTGGTAATGGAAGGAACAGTCGAAGGGGGAGACAAAGATTGGAATATGTGACGCAGATTTGTGAGGATGTGGGCTGTAAAAATATGTGGAAATGAAGAGATTGGCGCAAGACAGGCGAAAATGGAGGACAGCATCAAACCAGTTGGAAGACTGATGACAAACAAACAACCACCATACACTGGTCTACCCGAGCGCGTGACAGAGAGGAACGCAGGAGATGCTGGGGCCCGCGCGCAAGCTGATGTATGGGTCGTTGAAGTGCTAAGTAAATGCTCTGACAATGAATCTGAAACAGCTAGAAGAATCAAAACTGAGTTTCAGGTTCAGATGGAAGGTACAATATTTTAAAACAATTGCTTGATATTCATATTGTTCACATTCACTGCCCATGCCTGTTACCTTCTGGGCCACCTGTAATTATGTTACCTTAATGTAAATTATTCTGTATTGTGACATTTGAAAGGTTTTACCTAATTTATTTCTTGATTAGATGTCAATAGCTGATGGCTGTTTAGAAAGCTGACACAGGATTAATAGAAAGGAAAATTTAAGAGACCAAAAGCTGCTTTACTTTTCAGAACAGCATTATGATTATTAGAGCAGAGCCAGAAAGAAGGAGGGTAGAAGCATTTGAAATGTTGAAAATTAACTGGATTGATAAAGTACGAATTGAGCTGGTCTTGGACAGGTTAGACGAAGGAAAAATCTTACGAGAAGAAGAGATAGGATGGTGAGACACATTCTGAGGCACCCAGTCATTTCAATAGCCCCAGTGCATCCTGGTGAGCAAGGTGTAAGGAGATCATCCACAGTGACATTACGATCTGTATGGGATGGCCCGCTGACACGACGAAAGTGAGTAGCAGTTTCAACTTCTGTTATAGGCTGCATCAACGCAACTTGTACAACAATACTGATATCAGCACCAGAATACCTGTGACGAAAAGATAAGTGTGTACAGTGGATTTCAAACAGGTACAAATATCTGGTTCTGAAATCATACGATAATGGGCCAAACAATACCAAGAGAGTATTTGTTTGCTTCGTGAATTACTGTTGAAAGCACATACAACTACAAGCACGGAACATGTTGGTGTTATGATGGATTTAACCTTGACCATTCAGTTGAGCTCATAAACCTCCAAACATTCTAGACCCTGACATTGGTAGAAGATGGAACCGAGTGATCAGTTAGCAGGGCAAAGAAAATACAGTAACAAATGGACCACAAATCAAATTTTCAGTAATCCATTTCACAGCAGCATTGATTTTGAGCACTAAAAATCAAGTTATTTTGTTATCAATTTGTTTTAAAAACTGCTTAACACAAGGAATTTCTTGCACTGATCAATATTGCACATTCTTTTGAAATTAACAGCAAGCCTTTGAAATGGTTGTAGGATTGCACTGCCATGCATGCAGGGAAGTTACTTTAATTAAAAATGTTATATTTTACCCAGACTTACATCCTCTTCAAGACAATCTATCAGGTGTCTGAACCCAATGGACCAATTGAAATTTCTAAAATATCATTTCATACCCTAATATTTATGTTACTCGTCTGTACTGAAACAAATGAGTTATTACATCTAACAAAAAAATTGGCAAACCAGAAAAGCAATTTCCATGCCTCAATGCTCATAAAATTCTTTAAAATTAAAAACTGAATTAAATAAACATTGTATTCCCACACCTGGTGTGGCTCAGTTAGTGTAGTGACGCTACGGACTGGACGACCGGGGTTCGATCCCCGACAGGGACAAAGGATTTTTCCTCTAGCCTTTGAGTCCAGACCGGCTCTGGGGCCTCCTCCTATCCAATGGGTACCGGGATCCTTTCCCTGGGGTAAAGCGCAGCTGGGGTGTGATGCTGACCACTCACCCCCATCTAGCGCAGAGATCAAGAATGAGTAGGAGCTATACCGCCTCTCCCCCCCCAAGCCCACATGGTACATAGTGGGACAGCTTTACTTTAACATTTCAACTCGTGCTTTGTACAGCCTCAATACACAGCCTGCGTCTAGAAGTGCCACACAAGACTGGAGCTTAGTATCAAACCTGAGTAAGAAATGTTCAGTGAACAGTGATCTGGAGTTGCTTCCATATAAAGTTACAAAGAGTAGCATGTCTGTCCATCTCCTTGTTTCATTTTCTAACCAAGTGAGTTTTTTTATTAAATATGATATGGTGGTTTATAGCTGATCGGCGAACTTCATTATGGTCCATTACTGAACATACATTAAACTGCCAAGAGACATAAACAATTCTTCTTGAATTTCATCAAATGTACATATTCAAAAACTGTTTCAAATTAAGGTAACTTTATAAAAAAAATTTTTTTGTAGTGTTCTGTCTGACGACAGGTCCATATGAACAGGATCCTTCCATCCTTTTCTCGGACTGGGACCTGTTCATGTACGTTCTTGGCAGATGATCCAGAAGTGGTTTGCCATTGCCTTCTTCTGTGTGTGAATGGAGTAATTGTTGGGATGCCACGGAGGAAAACTCCGTGTTGCCTAGACCACGGCCTTGCCCAACACAAGTTATAAATTTGAGCACCACCGGGAATTGAACCCGGGACCCCAGGCTTACAAGGCTAGTGTTCTGACCGCTAGACCACCGTGGAATTAGAGGTATACTTTATAAAGTACCATTTCTTTGTATGATGAGTTATTTTTGAGAAATCTCAAGTTCCTTTTGAGCTTCAAGTAGGAGTTAAGGAAGATTAACACAGACCATCTCACTCTGATGTGTCTTTGGTACTTGTAGTAATTATGCCACTTTATTCTCGAGTAATATACATACCCGTCCGTCTTCTTGGCCAGCTTTTTAGAGCCTCTTCTGTGAGTGTGTGTGATGTACTTCTCGAATGCAACTTGAACATCAGCAGTCTGGCTTGCTCTTCAGGAAGAGGAATATAAATTCTCTTTTGAAACCTTCTTCGAATAGCAGCATCTAATACTCAAGGGATATTAGCGCCTAAAACTAGTATGCCATCATTATCAAACGGAACACCTGAGAAGAATGGAAAAGAAATTGTTCCTTCATAAATCAATAAAAGTCCCCTTTAGAATATGAGTAATAAAGCAGGCGTGACCAAACTGCATGCTTCAAGGTCATGGAAGGATTTCATCACCTCCACTGTGTGGCTCTAAGTCACCAGTACAGTGTTGTTAGCGTCACTATGCTGCAAGTTCTAAGCTGTTTTATTTGCCTAGGCTCCACTGTTTGTGTTGAAATGTTGCATGACTGCTGTGTCTTTGAAGCATGAAATTTGGTAACATCTACTACAGTTCACTTCTCTTGAATTACTTACTGATGCAATCATCTGAAGAACCAAGGATCACCTGTTATTTACAAAGTAAATGAACGCTTTCTGATGTCTACACTTTTACCAAAAACACTCAAAACCTATTTATATCTTAATTGCGTCATGTTTGTGTTATATCAATACATATATTTATTTTTCCAGTCTATACACAAAACTTGTTTTAAAATAATGTTGTTAAAATTATTTATAACATTTACAATATAAATTGTGGCGCTTTTCTGTGTCGTATAATATTACATTTATCACAGCACTTTTGATTTCGACGACATGTTTCGATGTTTACCATGTTTCGATAAACGCAATGCACAAATGTACAATAGTTTTTAAAAATATATGAATTGATAAGCCTGATGATGATGTGGTAAACATCGAAACATGTCGTCAAAATCAAAAGCGCTGTGATAAATGTAATATTATACGACACAGAAAAGCGCCATAAAATATAACATAATGCAATTTATATTGTAAATGTTATAAATAATTTTAACAACATTATTTTAAAACAGTTTTGTGTATAGACTGGAAAAATAAATATATGTACTCAAAACCTAGTCGCTCAGTGTCTGCCTCAGCCAGCCACTTTGCTGTATTACACACATACTATTCAAACTAACATCACGTGCTATCTATCAAGGAGATTTTGTTCAAAACGTTGATGTTCATTTTGCAACGTGTCAAGCACCAATACACCACGTCAATGTCCCTTGTGTAAAGACAACTGCACTCCTAATCATAATGCTGTTCTGAAAAGTGAGGAAAATTTTGGTCTCTCTTAAATTTTCCTTTCTATTAATCCTGGTGAAGTTTAAATTAATTTTCGTATGTCATGGGAGGTTTCTAAAGAGCCATCAGCTATTGACATCTAATCAAGAAATAAATTAGGTAAACACAATACAGAATAATTTACATTAAGGTAACATAATTACAGGTGGCCCAGAAGGTAACAGGCATGGGAAGTGAATGTGAACAATATGAATATCAAGCAATTGTTTTAAAATATTGTACCTTCCATCTGAACCTGAAACTCAGTTTTGATTCTTCTAGCTGTTTCAGATTCATTGTCAGAGCATTTACTTAGCACTTCAACGACCCATACATCAGCTTGCGCGCGGGCCCCAGCATCTCCTGCGTTCCTCTCTGTCACGCGCTTGGGTAGACCAGCGTATGGTGGTTGTTTGTTTGTCATCAGTCTTCCAACTGGTTTGACGCTGTCCCTTCCAAGTTTTTCGTTCTCCAGTGAACACGCGTGGAAACTTTATTGGGAAAATGACACCCTGCTTCAAAACTTTCTTAGCTCCTTCCAGGCGGGCCACATCTGACCACTCCGCACAGGGCTTTTCTACCAATATGGCTTTTCCCAGCTCGGTCTGTAACTTCTTTTTTGTCATTATTCCTGGAGAAAAAATAAAGTTATAAGAGAGAAAGAACGATTTTTTTCTGTGACAAACACTTGTACAGAGGATCTTGTGTTCTGCTGACCGGGTTAGACTGGCTGTTCCAGAATCAAAATACCTGCACAACTGCATAACTTATACATAAATATTACAGTCTTGCATCCAGAAATATTAATACACTGATAATTACTGTGACTACCATAATGAAAAATTCATATAAAATAAAACAGTCAATGCAACAGGCTACGAGAGTAAGTGCAACGCAAGTGAGTTATAGCAGAAGTAAACTTTTAGAAAGAATGGAGAAATTACTATTGCTATGGGTGATCGAAAAAATATTCCCTTGACTGAAGTTGCTATCACGGATAAGGCGAAGTCAATTTTTGAGGAACTTAAGTCGTCAATGTTTGGGTGCTGGGAACGCATGTCAATTGACTTCCCACTGATTTACATTATAAAAAGAGTTTCGATTTACGCCGGTTCGTCCAGGAACGCATTCCCGGCGTAAATCAAGGTTTACGTGTACTTGTATTCAACATCATATAACATTTCTTCACTTGATCAAAACATAAAATAGTTTTCTATTCACTTAAGTGTATTAAAATGTATATTAGAAAATTACAGTCACTCACAATTATAATAATAAAATAATATTAAAAGGTTTAAAATATCATTTTAATACACTACTAGTTTCGGCTGTATTCAGCCATCGACGGGTGTATGCTGTATAAACCTATCACCATTTTACTGATTTTTAACGTTATTCATATTTTCACTGTCTTCATTCTTGATGGTATTCATGTTCTTTACCGTTTCTTGTTTTGTTGCACTATCATTAGTCCTTACAAGGTTTATATTTTGTATTTTGTGTTGGCATCATTTTGTGACTGTGAATTAAAGTTTTAATTCCATTAATGACAATTGAAAATAGAGAATATTGAATATAGAAAACAAAATAATTGGTAAAAATAAATAGTAATATAATAAAAAATATAATAAAAAACCAAACATAAAAATAAACATGTAAACTCACCCAAGAAGCAATATCCCACTCGTAGTATGTGAACGGAGAATACTGGACTGTACAGGATTGGGGCTGGTAACTGTGAGTGACTGTAATTTTCTAATATACATTTTAATATACGGATCACAATATGACGCAATTACAATATTTTAATATTTCACTTAAGTGTATTATACAGGTAATCCATGATAATGTAATTCACATACTTACCACCTTCACACAACAGAACATAATTTATATCTGTGTTAGCAAAAATAAAATTGTTTGTAAGGATATGAACTGGATTCATGAAACATAGAACAGGGTCTAATGACAACTTCTTGCAGACACTGAAATAAACATCTAAGTTCCATAAAATGACTAGGTCAATGACAAAAAGCTTCTCAAGTACTCTGCTCCATGCAGCTACTTGGATATCTGTCAATAAGTATAACATCGTTGTACTTTTTACCGTCCACAAACCGAATACGGTGCATTCACAAGTAAAGACGAATAATTCCTGTTCAATTAGGTCCTTGAAAATTTCCTCAGCCTAGTGGTTCAGATCTGGAAGTGCAGGGATGTATTCACTTTAGTAGGCCCACTAAACATTACAGTTGAATAGTTAGTACTGCCCCCCCGCCCCCCTTAAAGGGGATTGCCAGAATTACTTTACTGAGGCCACGATCGTCCCAGGCCGGGGAGGTGGTACGGCTTCGGGGAGGCTAAAGCGGTGAAAAGTCAAAAGAAAACCAAATGAAACTACTTCGAATTATTATTATTAAGTGTTCTGTCTTACGACAGGTCCATTGCTCTGCCCAAAAAGAGCTCTCCAGTTGTCCCTATTCTCGGCTTCTCACTTTAATTCCTGGAACGTCATCTTCTTTCCTTGTTTAAGGTCGTCGGTTAGCTGTATCAGTCTTCTTCCCAGTCCTCGCTTTCCTTCAACCTGGCCTTCGATGATATCACTCAGTATACTTCGAATAATCGAAGTATATTATTTAATGAAAAATATTTAAATATAAGATAAACAGAACCAAGACACCTTTCAGGGCACACACTCCGGCTGGGTATGCGACTCCAGATGCCCAACTCAACCCCCACACACACCCTGACTTGCCTTCCGACTTTCTCCTCGAGTCGTTCTCTCTCTCCGGCGGACACACACAGGCTGTTCTTCTGCCCTGCTGTCTGATCAGGGTTTCGAAGCCGCCGACTCCAAAGAACACGGAGAGGGGAGACAAGCCACTTCGAGCCATGAGGCATGGCTCGGTACTAGTGCTTCATACTCAAGATGTTCAAGTTAAAATATGGCTCCAGATGTCTTGAGGTTTTCCATGCTTTTTTCTCAGCTTCTCCAGGTAAATACTAGGATTGTACCTTAAAATAATCCATGACCATTTCTTTCCATATCCTTTGCATTTCATCACCCTCAATCCTACCTAACCACTCGGAAACCCAAAAGAATTCTACGGTGAAATAAACTGGGGAATCAATGGCTAATCTTGCCTGTAGGATGACTTGTATTATCCAACTAAACGTCACCTTAAAACCAACGATCTAACATGTCATATAAGCCGCAGGATTATTATCACTTGCCTGAATAGGAAGTACGAAACCTCACAATAGTGAATGCCGACACATGAAGCAGGCTATAGTACCAAAAGTAGTAATTCTGTTTACGCCAAATTACAAGTCAGAATGACAGAAAAGTAAGCCCCTACCTGATATGTGTTGCAATTTCCAACACACCGACTGTAGATTCTGTTTTTATTTTACTGCTGTTCCAATGAAATGAGTTCTCATGAGTTTTGAGAATTTATTGTGCCCATTGTTTACTGTAATATACTGATAATCTAAATCGGAAAATTTGGCAAATTTTATGTCTTGTAGTGTGTTTCTGTTTAAGTGGCAGCCATCAAATAACATAGGCCACAATTTTGTGACTGTTAGAAAGTTCTGAATTTTGTACAGAAATGTGTCCAGTGGCTCAGAACAATGCTCCAAGAATAAGTAGAGTCCGCCCTGAAAAGAATCAAACATCCTCCTTTACACCTCAAATTAAGTCACATTAAAACTAACCCTTGTTGCAATCCATTAATACAGCTGCTTTCGCAGTGTGTTCAACGACTCACTTCTAAATATTATTTTTTTAACATGGTTACTTACACAGAGAAATAGTGATCTATCTATTCAGTGTCATATTCAACAGTTGGCACTGTGTTGCGGTAAAACTAACCTCACAGTTTGTCAATAATATTTTGTTTACTATGGCTACTGACCAAGTAAGAGACAGCATTATACCATTAAAATTCACTGCATTCTAACTTCAAGAGTCCTGTAAATTTCAGTTATCTTTATATACTACATTTTGATACATTGAGTTGGACAGGGGATATTTTAATTTTACCAAATCAGATGTGGTACAGGGTTTGAGAAAGGCATGGATGATAAATTATTCTTAACACTTCTATAACCATTTCCAATTTCTGCTCACCGGAACTAGGATCCTTTTAATCTCGCTAAGAACTAGATTCACTCTGTCTGCAGAGCAGAGGATGAACGTTCCCACCACTGCATCCACACTGTTGTCAGCAATGGGTTCTAGATTCCATTCCGAGGATACAAAGAGATCTTCTATGCTCACATTATTTGTAAGACCAGGGTTTGAATCCAAATATGAATGAATGTACAAGTTGCGATCAACCACAATGACATGACTGTTTTTAGGGTAGTACTTGAGATTTTCTCCTGAAAAAAAAACACTCATGATCACTTCAAATTTGAAAATATTCCACAACAAATAGGTGAATTACTAATTAAATTAAGAAAGTCTTGTGGATATGATTATGTTACGACTAACCTGTCCGAAAACCAATCTCCACAATTCGGATCAGTCCTTTGTTCTTGAGTTTCCAGTCTGATGACACAACATCATGAAGGGGCAGAAAGAGATTCTTCTTGTGAACAACCATAATTCTCTCATATGATGTATCAAAGCTTGACACAAGTCTTGAGAGCAGTTTGTTCCTCATAGTAGAGAAATGTTTTGTTATGCAGAGGATCAAACTTACAACACTGATCACTGGCAAGCCATATGCCATAAGGTACTGAAGCACTGTGATATCAAATGCACTCATTCTTGCACTTCTGAAATTAAATGAAAATTTATAAATGCGCTTTGCTGCTGTTGTTGGACCCTCAGTCAGTAAAGATAAGAAACTCAAGGTGAACTATCTGTTATTTATTTGTCTTAATAAATTATTTTAATTAAAAATTCTTCTTGATTAACAACATCCATTGACAATTTCCATCTTGAAAACTCAAAGTCCTCACAACTTTCAAACAGTTTAAAATAGCAACTACATCTGTATTATGTACCTGAGAGGTGATATACTTCTCCAAAACACTGGTGACCACCTACAAGAATACAGGTTATCAAAATACCTAGGACCATAATCTACATTTATATTATTATAGCTTCCATAATAATGACAACAGAATACCACAACACTTTCAATTTAATAACTGTGACAAGTCATAACAGCCAAGACCGTAAGTGATAAAAGCACAGAATACAATAAGGAATAAATTAGGTTAGACTAAGCTAAGCCAATCCAACCCCATCTAACTGCTTATGTTTGTGGAACCGGAAGGTTCACTACAAAATCAACCACTGATAAATATCTACAGCCACCATATTCCAGTTTGCCAAATTTCCCTTAAGATCCAATTCAATATTATCTGGAGACCTGTAAAATGCTTTTCCTTTAGTTTTTCTGACAAGACTTTTCTTATGCATTTCCCATTTATAATACATGTATGCCATGTGCCTTGTTCACCTATCTTCCACTTTAACACTATATAAACTAAACAAATTACAAAACTCCTCACTGTGTAATTTTCTGTTCTTCTATTACTTCCACTTTCTTGGGTTCAAATATTTCCCTCAACACTTGTATTTAAAAACTTTCAAATAGACTGCAGACCTAAATTCAGACTATAGAAAATGTAAAGTTATCCCTGATGGTTAATTAGGCAATATGCAATTAAGATTTAATGGCAATTCGTAGTTGTAAGATTCCCACTTCGAATCTCGAACTGGAAACGGACGATCTAAAGGATAAACAACGAGCCCTCCGACTAACATTCCAAACATCCATAAGATTTCCCGCTCATGGTATTATACACGCCATTAAACAAATAAGAAATGGCATGGCACAGTGATACAGTTTACAAGGTTACAAAGAATGTCCTACAGGAAGAGTTAAAACAAACATGCATTATAAATTTCATGAAATTCCTGATTGTTATTTACCCAGTTAATTCCACATACAAGCATGCATGCGTCCAAGGAGTTACTTTAACGAAGAAAACTGTATGTTACATTCGTTAATACCTCCATTACATTACCGCTACGATTACTTACGGTCATAGATGACACTCTGCCGCAGATATACCATACAATCAGACTTCACTATGTAGAAGTTTTGAAATTAGTTCCTTGGAATTTCTTAGAGGAACTATTTAGACACCATTAGTCTTTCTTGCTAGTGGTTTAGTAAGCACACGACCAATACGTGTAAAGTTTATATAATTTGTGGGAAACTTTACTACTACAGTAAATAGTTTGAAGGTATTCCAACTTTTACAAACATAACCTCTCGTATTTAGCCTTATGATTTTCCATTTCATGGCTTTGTGAATGGTAGATTTTGAAGTGCTTGAACCGGTTGTATGAAACGCTTTAACAAATACATAAAGTTGTTGTGATGTCACATGAAATAGGTTAAGAACACTATTATGGCGTTTGTGAGATTTGAAACACAGCTAGGAAGCTTTCCTTTGAATATGATGGCCAATCTTCATCTACAACAGATACCGGCAATCCATATTGCCACACTTGCTTTATTTATTTTCACTTCAAAGAGTAGCTAATGTACCGCCCCCGCGGCCCCAACCCCCCACACACACACACACAGGTAAGCAGTATCGTCAGGTGCTGCCATCTTCAAGCGAATCATGAGTTCTATAGAAACAAACTTCGATTGCTCGATTGCTTTCGTTGTCCTGTATTAAAAAATGACGCTGAGTCCTAAGAAGGATCTGTGGAATGTACATAAACTCTACTCTAATCTATACCGTCTTTGTTCTTGAAAGATTAGCTGAAACCAGCATTTACATGCATTTATCAGTCTGTCCCAATTAAGAGCTTTTGAATCAAGTCATGCACGTGATACCATTCGTTAAATAGTACGAGGTGTAAAGGACAACTTTGGAACGTCTGTGTTCTCCAGAAAGAACTCCTTTTAAATTTTATTTACGTTTTCGTAAACTACAGAGTTGTAGAAAATATTAAAATGGCAGCAAAAATAAAAAATCGAGCACTCAGATATAAAAATTAAGATTTTAAGTGAGTGCAAGTTTTGGGCTCGGTATTAAAGTTATTTAATTAAACTTATATATATATATATATGAAATAATTATTAACGATGTTATTTTAATACATGTTCTTATGAGATGATAAAGATGCGTAATATTGTGATAAATATATATTTGTTTAAATCTTGTCAGTCTAATCACAATAAAATTCCTATTAAATATTAAAATATTACTATAATTAACATTTAAATATTTAAAATATATTAAAATGTATTAAAATGATGTTCTCTATCGAAATATTTGATTTACATTAGAACATCACTTTTCACACGACATGTTTCAGTTCCAAATGAACTATCTTCAGGTTTATAAATGCATTTAAAAAATTATATTTAAGTTTATATAATTTATACACCTGAAGATGGTTCTTTTAGAACTGAAAAATGTCGTGTGAAAAGTGATGTTCTAATGTAAATCGAACATTTCGATGAGAACATCATTTAATATATTTTAAATATTTAAATGTTAATTTTAGTAATATTTTAATATTTAATAGGAATTTTATTGTGATTAGACTGACAAGATTTAAACAAATACATGTTCTTATGTCTATAATATATTCTATTAGTGCACATAAACTATTTAACATCTTTTGAATTAAACAACTTTTCTCGGGAAGCATTCCGGTCCACTGTCTCTTCGAAATATCTCCATTTGGCTCTAGAGTGAAATTAATCCTCTGCCCCTGACATGAATTTGAAAGCTTGGTTTGTTAATAATACTGATCCTTAACCCGATATTCGTCTGTACATTTTCAGTACGTAGTTTGTTACAGAAGCATTCCGTCACTAGGATGCTTCTTAGCACCGTGAACAGGTTATGAGATTCGGTAAGAGCACATTTGTAAGATGCGAAACACATAAGAAAGCTCGAACGTAAACCGCATCGGACAGGATTAGTTTCCTGTTTCATCTCATTTACATTTGAAACAGGAACCAGACAGATTAGCGCCTGGCGTGTTCTTTTGTTTGTTGCTGCTGGAGATATTCGAAGACGAAGTGTGAATTGGCTACGACTTATTTTAATGTATTTATCTCAATCTCTGCTTGGTGTAAGCACATCTCTAAATGTCCTCTTTCGAGTTGAATAGAAAAAAAATACCATGTTAGGTTTCTGAAATACACAGGAAGACACGATGGGAAAGTTTTATGGACCACTAACGGCTTTCATAAAAGTCATTCATTGGATGTTATTCTGAGCCAGCTGGATCCAGTCAACATCTCCACACTAAATCTCTCTCAGATTATGTCCAGGTCTTCTTAGTAGGTAGACTCTTCTTTTGCAGTTTTCCGACAAAATTTTTTACATATCTGATATACATTTCTTCGTATGTAAATTACCCACCAGGCTCATCCATTCAAATTTATTTTCAACAATAATTTAATTAGGTACGTGAAGAACAGAAATTGTGATGATTTTTGTGTCTCTCTTGTGTGAAACTCGGTAAATTACTGCCTATAGGCCTACAGACTGCGGTTTTATAGCTTTCATCAGTCTCTCTCTATATGAATGTCAACCTTTCCAAACATTCACTTACTATTTGTCATCTTCCCAGGACATTCGAAGCTAAATAACCTCTACATTTATGGCATTTCCCACGTGTTCTAAAACCCCTGCCTAACCATTCAAAGTATCGCAAATAGATTTCACATAATATAATTGACAAATATTTTGAGAAAGCTATCATATCTTTTTGCACAATGCAGTCCATGGTTTTCGGCTAATTTCATCTTCAGCGTAAGACCGTAAGGACAAAACTTAATAAGATTAAATCCGGTAACTTCTAGCCGAATAACCTCGCACGCATAAATTAATCAAACTTTCGCTGTTCTGTATTGTGACGCCGTCTGGTTACCATGGTTATCGACGTTCTGGAGAAAAATGTCGCTTTCAATTTCCCCGAAATATTGGTAACCATCTGCAAGACCATACGACGTCATAACCCAGAAGACAACGAGCTACATCTCCAAAGGCGTAACAATATAAAATCTCAGATTCATGAAAGAGGTTTTAAATATTAAATTCTGTAGACAGATAGAACATCACAATCACGCTTTCACTGCATAAATCTCCTTTCTGGGCGCTCTGATTTGACAGAGAGGATTGTTTTTACAGATGTGCGGTTTCTTTGTCTCTGATCCAGACAGGAGAATCCTTACACACGTAATTGACAGCCAACACAGCGAGCTACGTAACAAAACCGACATAATTCATTAAGGGAATCAATATAACAGCCACTGCTTCAGAACTTGAGGGTTCAGTGGTCATCGGACTGACTGACCTAACGGCTGACCGACGGACCGACAAAAGATCAATGGGTTTTCAAAACAAACGTCTTCTGTCATTCAGTAAGAGGCGAGATTTTCAAGGTTTCTACGGTGGCAAAAATGAGATGTTGAGCTCTGTAGTCTGGTAGAAGTTTGCCGACGTTTCAGAGATGTTTGCTGGCTCCACCATCAGGGCGAAGGCTCTGATGATGGAAGCATCAAGCTCCATTTCAACCTTAGCAAGTAGATAGAGTGAGTGGATAACTTCAGGCTCCAGCTACTTTAAGACGATATCCTTTGGCTGGGAGGCTGGTCTAGACACGGTGAGTTCGAAGATGGATGTCTTCTGGGTTGCAGCGCCGTGTAGTCTGATAGAAATTTACCAACGTTTCAGAGGTCTTTGCTGCCTCCATCATCATGGCACTCAGATTATACGGCTTACTCAATCTTCTTGTAATTAAAAAGCCTTCCTTTCACCATCTGGGTATTCTTCAAGATACAACTTAAGAGCCTAAGAATACGAAAGCGTGAACCTAGGTCCGAATTGCGGTAAGCCGCGGACTTCAGTTGCTACATTGGGACAGGATCCTCTTTACTTCGATGGCTTCCTGTCACCAGTTGCCAGGTTTACCGGTCAGATTAAATTCTTGAGGTTCGTATCGTACATATTAACATAAATATTTTCGTGTTGGGATTATAGAAACCTGTCAGGCAGCCGGATTACTGGACTCCTTGTCCTCAAAACTCACTCACCCGCATCGCATTTCCATGGTTCGTCCTAGTCGCTACAAGCATGAATCCAAAGATGGCTGTCTTCTGGGTTGTGCCGGAAAGACCATATTCCATCATAGCGTTATAGACGCATCAAACCACAGAACTAAAACAACCTGGAAGACCACCTAAAGTGGAAAAAGTTGTACACAAAATTTAGAAAGACCCTTTTTCCGTTACAATATTTATGATCGTTTATTGCAGGTACTGATGTCAAAGCTAGAAAACATATATACAACAGTCCGTACAAGACTTTTTTTCATTTATTGAACATTTTGCTTACTTCATGTGGAAAGAAAAGGCTTCAGTTCCCTGAGTCTGTCTTCGCTGACATAACCAACGAGAAATCTGAGAGAGGACAGCCTTTATCCGGATCGAGTTTCGAGCCCAGGAACTTCAGGATACGAAGTATACAGGGACATTCGGCCACGTTCACAAACATGACTCAAGTAATTGACATATACAACACTTACAAGAAAGAAGGTAATAATTTGCCGCGTTATAAAAATCGTCCCGAGAGCATTCATCAATACAAATATTTGCAGTTATTACACTACGTTTTCAAAGTAAATCTGATCTGGTAGTCTACGTTGATAATGAACAGCTCCACTGTCATAGAACGGGGTGTCTAGTATGAAGCTGAGACTGTGGAGTTGGTATTAAAATAGTATAAAGTTGAAGAGATCCATTCTACCGTTTACGTATTTATTTTATTTAGTTTTCTGTCTGACGACAGGTCCACATGAACAGGATCCTTCCATCCTTTTCTCTTCTCGGACTGGGACCTGTTCATATACGTTCTTGGCAGATGATCCAGAAGTGGTTTGCCATTGCCTTCTTCTGTGTGTGAATGGAGTAATTGTTGGGATGCCACGGAGGAAAACTCCGTGTTGCCTAGACCACGGCCTTGCCCAACACAAGTTATAAATTCGAACCCGAGACCCCAGGATTACAAGGCCAGCGTTCTAACCGCTAGACCACCTCATCTTATTATTATTTAGTGTTCTGTCTGACGACAGGTCCATATGAACAGGATCCTTCCATCCTTTTCTCTTCTCGGACTGGGACCTGTTCATATACGTTCTTGGCAGATGATCCAGAAGTGGTTTGCCATTGCCTTCTTCTGTGT
Source organism: Zootermopsis nevadensis (assembly GCF_977971745.1). Lineage (NCBI taxonomy): Eukaryota > Metazoa > Arthropoda > Insecta > Blattodea > Termopsidae > Zootermopsis > Zootermopsis nevadensis. The sequence goes on from NW_028259135.1 coordinate 1,552,627, forward strand.
GTGAATGGAGTAATTGTTGGGATGCCACGGAGGAAAACTCCGTGTTGCCTAGACCACGGCCTTGCCCACCACAAGTTATAAATTCGAACCCGAGACCCCAGGATTACAAGGCCAGCGTTCTAACCGCTAGACCACCTCATCTTATTATTATTTAGTGTTCTGTCTGACGACAGGTCCATATGAACAGGATCCTTCCATCCTTTTCTCTTCTCGGACTGGGACCTGTTCATATACGTTCTTGGCAGATGATCCAGAAGTGGTTTGCCATTGCCTTCTTCTGTGTGTGAATGGAGTAATTGTTGGGATGCCACGGAGGAAAACTCCGTGTTGCCTAGACCACGGCCTTGCCCACCACAAGTTATAAATTCGAACCCGAGACCCCAGGATTACAAGGCCAGCGTTCTAACCGCTAGACCGCCGTGGCTACCGTTTACGTACTCGTTATCAATGAGAGTACCTGTTGGACTTGAGAACTGACCTCCAGTTTCCAATATTTTCTTTTACTTACGTAATCCTAATGTTTAATCGAATGCTTAGGTGGTATGTACGTGTCTGAAAACGCAGAATGACAGAAAAGAACATTTCATAGTTTTCAAGGTTGGCAGCTATGGATATAATAGGTCGGATCCGGTGCAACGGTTGAATTCCTTTGTGACTTGGCTTGTAGCTGTGATGTTGATCAAATAGAACACGGCTCGGGTTGCGCGGCGAGTCTCAAAGCATTGTGGGTACGAATAGAGAAGTACAACACCCCCATTAATTTGGAAGTACCGCTCTGTCAGTCGCTTCCTCTGCACAATATTTTCAAAGAGTTGAATTACAGATACAAAGACGTCGGATTCTGTGTACGCCATAAAGGTTTATAGGTAGATGCTGCTTAATATAACAGGAGTCAGAAAAGGGTACTCCATTATTTTTTTACATACGGAAAGATTACATGGAACTAAGAGGAAGTAGGAGGACGGAGGACACAGCGTAATGAGGAGCTTCATAATATGTACTCTTCATTTGATACGATTACAATGATTAAATCAAGGAGGGTAAGATAGGTGAAGAATGTAGCACGTATAGGAAACACCAGAATTAGATATAAGGTACTAGTTCTGACCACCTTAAACAAATAGTCCATTTAGGGACGAGGGTGCAGATGAAAGGATAGCATTTAAGTAAATCTTTGATAAAATAAGGTACTAAGGTTAAAACTTCATCCAACTGGATCAGGATATTGTCTACGGGTTCTTACAAATACGGTAATGAACCTTCGGTTTCCATAAAAACTACGAATTTATTGATCAGATGAGTAGATCCTAAAAATCAAAGGCCCTGCTAGCATAAAGTTAACTCTTGCGTCTGCATAATTGGTTTTTAAATTAACATATTGCGGACACAAACATATTCTTAACGAAGGTAAATAACAACACAGCATAAGCATAATTATTACGCTAAAATGACTAATCACTAATAAAGGAACTAAGTATATTGGTGTAGCATTAAAACCACTGATTTTTGTCCGAGATGTTACAGGTTCGATTGTGGGCTATTCTGATTGAGAAATCTCATTTTCTTCTGATTTCAAGTCGGTTATGACAGCCTCCTTTCAAGTCCTTAACTATTCATCATTCACTATCATATTTGCAACTGACCTCAGCAGATGAATAATCCAAATATCGTCTTTCATATCGGCTACGTAACTATATTTTATTACGTTTTCAAAGAGGTTGTTATTATCATTAATATCCATCGTCCTCCCTTAATCACTAATGTACTGTTGCCAAAAAATCTGATTTTTCACAATCAAGGACCTTCTTATAGCCAATAATGTTTAAATCGGTCAGTACGTAATTATAGTACTTTCATGTTTCTGTTATTTTATTTTCTTATGCTGAGTAAAAAACTGGCTACAGCAGCGAGTATACACGTTAAAATAATGAACTGACATGTTGTTGTTGTTGTTGTTATTAAAGAGCGGGCCTGTTTACTGGCAGTCTGTCATATTCACTTCCACAGTGGATGATAATGACACAAATTTTTAAAGAGAAATAATATTCTAATAGCTCTTAATAGCAGTCATATTTGGTCCGATGTATGGGTGAGTTGAACGCGTGATAAAGACACGATCCTCACCAAAACGCTGAATTCTCAGTGAATCAGGTCTTTATAGACAGGTACATAGCAGTTCATTGGTCACTCTACGGTTTCGTGTAGACCTGTCTGTAAAGTGGGGTAACACTGCAAGGAGAAATCAAGCAACTTCAGGCCTAGCTCCGGGAAGGCTCAGTCAATATGTGGGAAGTTACCACTCGGCTCTGCGGCGCTCCTTAATTCGATCACTAAAAGAATATTAGGTGACTAGTACTGTAAGTTATGAGGTTCATCACTAGGCAGCTTTGGGACACAAAGTCTTGAATTGAAATTAAATAATAAAGCCGTTTCAGAAATATGAGGTAATTAAATGATATACTGAAGAGATAAGAAATGCACACAAATTTTAGTAGGAAAATTGAAGAGAAGAGACATTTTTGGGGGAGAGGAAAATCCACGCCTAGAAGGGGTTATTTTTAAGTTACACGCAAATGCATCGGGAGCTAGGTCTAAGTTATTGTAAATAATTTATCGATTTTTGGACTATTAAACATTTTCTAACTAAATAAATTATATAGCGTCGAATCGTAATAGCAAGTGATGTATTGGAAAGGATATACAAAAAGTGAATACAGCCTAATTTAAGATAATATTACACAGGAAAACTACGGAATATTTCAGTCTGGGTACCAGGTATCTAGGACTGACATTCAAACACGTTATTCAAAACATCGAGCAGGGGTGCAACGTTCCGTGGAACATGTCATAGTGATTACAAATATGTGAGCCGAACACGTCATAAAAGATTGGATAAATAAGGGGAAACATCCTTTATTGCAAATGTAATATAAGTCTAATAAGATTACTGTTTTCTGGGATGTTGCGCCGTAAATCACCCTGAAGAAGGAGACAAAAAGCACCTCTGAAACGTCAGTAATAATCTAACATCCCACAAGACAGTCATCTGAATCTTCCACGAGTTTTAAAATCGTACATTCTTAGTTCTGGGTAATAATAAAACTATTTTTAATAAAACATTAAAAGCCACGCTATTCTTATTTTTGTGCAGAGGTCACACACTGAGCAAACTGTTTGCTCTGTAGACTATAAGTCTGCCAGCTTCTAGAATCTGCATGAGATTGTTTAGCAAGCTGCGATACAAATATTTTGATAGGATTAGCCAGTGTTTGTGCAGCCAGGGGTTGTTACTGTCTGCACCCTTCTAACAAATCTCTTCATTGTCGTGTTAAACGCTGTCAGCCCCGAGATATTGATTGGCTGTTTCACCACACAGCTGCAGCAGCTGTCCCCATGATGAATGGACCAGAGACCCACTCTTGAAATTAACCTCCAGCTCATCCACCAGCAAAAATGTTTCAAAGCCGTGAAAAGAGAGTTATGCTGACGTGAGTGACATAAGAACATACTAGACGGGCAACAGAAAGAGTTATGTCTGTTGGCGTCGTTTCCAAATAGGCGATTTAAATGTTGAAACATGTTAAAGTTACACGTCATTGAGTACCCCAATTTAGGAGTACTCGGTTTGCGCGAATGCCCACGTTTTGGGTTGCTAAGCGCAGATAATCAGAATGATTGTGGTTCCTTCGTTTCTTAAAAGAACCTAACCCTAACATAACCTAACCTAACCTAAACATACCAACAAAAGGAAGAAAGATGTAGGCCTTCAGTACTAGAGGAAACCAATCATTCTTCTTCTCCTTTTACTTTTTAAGTGTTTATGGCCCAAAAATATATATATATGTCCAACCTGTTACAAGAATTCGTATCTCTTCATTTTGTATTTGTGGGTCTAATATGATTTTCACTGTGAACAACAGAGATAACATACTGAAATTTGAAATGTTGAAGTTTTTTTTCTTTGTGGTACAGACTGAATTTTATAATAATATGACCTCCGAATCCACATAATCGTCCAGGCCATCACCAGCACTTCTCCAGGATTTCTCCAGCACCTTTCCATGACCAAAGAACTTCCGCATAACCTCTCCAGGATTTCTCCAAGAAATCACTACGACCACACGATGAAAACGATAGAAATTCTTCAGGACATAACCTAACTAATCGTAAAACAGCACAACCTTATCTAACCTAACCTAAATTTACATTAGCTAACCTAATAAAACGTAACCTAACCTAACCTAACCCAACATAAACCAAAACGCAACCTAATGCATTGTAACTAATTCCAATCAAACATAAATTAATCGAAAATAACTCACCAGCATAGGCCCAAACCCACCACCGCTTAAGAACTTCCACATAACCTTCCAGTACGTCTCCAGTACTTCTCCAGGATTACTTCAGCACTTCTCCATGACCAAAGAACTTCCGCATAACCTCTCCAGGACTTCTCCAGCCCTTCTCCAGGATATCCTCACCACCACCTGATGATCACGCTAGAAATTCTCCTGGACACACCCTAAACCATCGTAAAGCAACACCTTATCCAACCTAACCGAAATAACCTAACTTACTCATTTCATTAACACCTTATTAAAAGCCATTATATTCGTACTTAGAAATGCTATTTTACGGTATTAGGTCTTTTGAACTATACATAACCAAGAAATAATGAAAACCAACTTTTGGCTTAACCATTTGAAAAAGCGAGTTCAGGGAAACAATTTACGTTTTCAGCAGAAAGGCCTTCGATTTACGTATTTTTATGTTTCCATTAACATATAGACCATCCATCAATGCTGTTTCAACTACAGAGGTAACGCCTATGTATTTGAAGAATGTAGAAAAGTGATCATGAATAATAAGTAGAAATGTATTTGGAAGGAGGAGGTTGTGGTCTATTCCAAGACACTAGGCATGCCAATAAATAAATATATATGTAAATAAATAAAGACAAACACATTATGTCGTAAACATGAGAATTTGTAAATAAAATAAGAAAACAAATATCACATAAAAAATAAATAAATAAACAATTAATGAGTAATTGCATAGATAACTTGATAGATGCATTATAAAATAAACACATACATAATTAGGCCTAAATTAATCATAAATAAATAAACAACTCAAACTTCACATATTTCCTTAAGCGAAAGACGTGGGTCTTGAGTAAATAAATTGTAATAAATAAATTAGTAACAAATTAAAGAACAGAATTAGTAACAAAAACAATTATATTTAAGTTTATATAATTTTATACACCTGAAGATGGTTCATTTAGAACTGAAACATGTCGTGTAAAAAAGTGATGTTCTAATGTAAATCGAACATTTCGATAGAGAACATCATTTTAAATATTTTAAATGTTAATTTTAGTAATATTTTAATATTTAATAGGAATTTTATTGCGATTTGACTGACAAGATTTAAAACAAATATATATTTATCACAATATGACGCAACTTTATCATCTCTTAAACAAGTAAAGAGTAACACGGAAGTACGAAATCTTGTAGAATAAACAAATGTAATTAAAAACAATACAGTTTAGTAAATGAACATCTTACCATCTCAGTAAACGAGTACTTGAGTGGTTGAAGGACGCCTACCGAAGAGCGATGTGGCCACCAGCTGCTGTTCCACACAAAGACGACGCGTACGCAGGCCTCGAGCGCTAAAACAACGGGCCTTTTCTAAAGCACGGTCCTTTCGCAATCACTGGGTGCACCGACCACAAGCATCTGCAGGCAGACGAACAGATCTCCTTCATTGTCTCTTCCAAAGTTTTGATAATTACACTATCGATACATTGGTTTTAAGTTCGAATACTAGCGTAGTATACACACAACCTGTCAAAGTTAGCGTAAATGAACATATTCTATTTTTCCAGCATCTCATGAACGGCGCACTCATGCAGCCGAATGTGATAGACAATGGTTACATATTAGAAAGACAGATGTCCACAACAAAAATTGAAATTAGTATTTTGAATCTAAAATGAGAGTTAGTAGGAAAAAGTGTAACACAAGTATCTGGATAAGAGTAGTAAGAGAGAAAAGTATTGAATAATTTTGAGGAAAACTGTTGCAGAACGTGAGTACTTATGATTAACAGGTCGAGATTCGAAAGTGGGACTTCCCGAATATGTTTAAGTATTATTAAATCGCTTTGGTAATACGATCTGTGTGTCAATTGAATAAAAAATTTCTTGGATATTATCCATCGTCTAGTAAATATAAAACGTAAAACGACGTTTCGGAGATGGGACTCTATCTCCGTCTTCAGGTTCCTACACAGTTGGGCCCACTAGATAGAGCTAGTCCCTATCTCCGGACTTTTTCCTTGGATATTATCCATCGTCTAGTAAATATAAAACGTAAAACGACGTTTCGGAGATGGGACTCTATCTCCGTCTTCAGGTTCCTACACAGTTGGGCCCACTAGATAGAGCTAGTCCCTATCTCCGGACTTTTTCCTTGGATATTATCCATCGTCTAGTAAATATAAAACGTAAAACGACGTTTCGGAGATGGGACTCTATCTCCGTCTTCAGGTTCCTACACAGTTGGGCCCACTAGATAGAGCTAGTCCCTATCTCCGGACTTTTTCCTTGGATATTATCCATCGTCTAGTAAATATAAAACGTAAAACGACGTTTCGGTGATGGGACTCTATCTCCGTCTTCAGGTTCCTACACAGTTGGACCCACTAGATAGAGCTAATCCCTATCTTCGGAGATAGAGTCCCATCTCCGAAACGTCGTTTTACGTTTTATATTTACTAGACGGTGGATAATATCCAAGGAAATTTTTATTCGATTGACTCTTCACCATCGTCAAGAAGTTTTAGATTTGATATACGATCTGTGTGTACAATCGATTTTCTCATAAGTGTATAGAGAATTCTAAATTTGCGTGGAGTTTTTGGAATGTATGTACGAGTTATTTTGAAAATATTTAAAGCACTTCGAACTATACAAACCGGATTAGCATCTTTTGTGTAAACAACTTCTCTTTTTCCGCTGGATTACACCAAGACTTGCACTGAGCCACACAAATAACGAAGATTGACACTTCACTCGGTCACATTGCAACGCGAAGGTGTCAAAATTTTGTTGTCATTTCAAAAAACTGAAAAGATATTTATAGAATGGCTCTCACAGTGCTGTCGCATCCATTCGTCTGGAAACTGAGTGAAGGGGTTGGACTGAAATGAGAGCAAGAGCGGCACAAGGCATTCGATGTAATTGGCGCCATGACACGTGGCGTTCAGACTGAACCCTAGAAATTCATGACGAATTGTTTGGATGACAAAACATTCTTGGAGACATCTGTCAGATTTTTGTTCTCAGTTAGAACAAATAAAGCTAGAAAGATAGAAAATTAAAGAACGACACAAAGACGATGACAGAGAAAGATCACAATCATACTGTATCAATTACTGAAGTTAGTTATAAAGCTGTTGGCCTATACACTTGCGCGTTCTTATTATTATTCTTTCCAGCGTTGGTAACTCGTATACGCCACTCCTTTAAAGAAGGCCTCAGCTTCCCTTATCCAGGGACCTAAGCTGATGTGAATATTACAAATCAGAGTGGTCCTTCGGGCCGAAGATGGTTTTCTCGTTGTACCCAAAAGTCAACAGACCCCCTCCTGACACTATTAAAAAAAAATTAATGGCCGATGTTCGTTTTTCTTAACAATACCTATTCAGAAATAACAAATCTTCCATAGGGGCCTACATGGTTAAATATGAATTTTATTAGAGATGATAATGTTGCGTCATATTGTGATGATTATAATTATTTAATTTTAACCGTCTAATCACAATAAAATATTTTATTAAATATTAAAATATTATTATTACAATTAACATTTAATATTTAAAATATATTAAAATGATGCTATTTCAATCGAAATGTTCGATTTACAATTAGAGATGATGCTCTAATTGTAAATCGAACATTTAGATAGAAAGAGCATCATTTTAATATATTTTAAATATTAAATGTTAATTGTAATAATAATATTTTAATATTTAATAAAATATTTTAATGTGATTAGACGGTTGAAATTAAACAATGAATTTTATTGAAATGCCACAAATTACTAAGCAGTAAAACATTTTAAAATTTGTTCCCGCAACAGCTCGTATCTGATACAATTTTTGCCTGGAAAACTTGATATTTCAGGGCAGGGTTTTAAAATAAGATAAGATAAGAATCACATTTTTTGTAATAATTTGGAATAAATAAAATAAATGACTTGTAGTAATTAGTAACAAATAATTTCATGGATTTCTTTACAAAGTGATCTCGTATTAGATGTGGCCCGCACGCCTCCCGGATGTTATAAATTACAGTGATTGCCGTTCCAAGCAATTTGTCTTAACATTCTTATGCAAGATGTTAAAATTTCCCTTATAAAACTACACAGGTATAACATAGGCCACAATGAAGTGTTGGAAAACCGTAATTAGACTGCAATGTCCACCGGTACATTCAGATCTTGAGATTCTACTTTCTTTCTAAGTTGATTGTAGTTCAGGCAACGGTGTGGCTCGAGTATTTATTCCTGTCTTAAACTTCCATTTTTCAGTTTTTCTTCAGTAGATCGTCTTCAGTCTTCGCTAATGAAAAACAATCACCAAGACAGCCTTCAGGCCACGAAATCGTAAAATTTTGCAAAAACTACCAAAGCACTTAATCCTGTTTCGCGAAGTTTACAAAACAATTTCTGTACAAATACTCAGGATGAAGTCGAGTCTTGGCATTAGCTCCGGTGTTGAAAAATTCAATTAGTTGTGTACGAAAACTCGAAAAGCACTTCCATATCTTGCCGTGTTATTTCAACTTGTGCCCGTCTTGTCATCCCACAATCTCTTGAACTCAATGCTGCTGAGTTGAAATAACCAGAATTAAGGCACAAAAGGTTAAACCAAGTGACGAAAATTCTTCGTCGACCCCTGAATCGTGCATGTGAAGGGTTACAATTCGTGGCCAGGACTGGGTCAGCTCCTACAGGTTGACCCAAAAACAACCACTCTTCTTCACAGACAACCTTGGCAAAGTCTTAGCACTCCACACATGAAATAAACATACATTGGGGATGTCGCTTTCTGTTCAAACGTCTATATATTTTTACCTACCAAACATGTTATCGGATTTTAACAAAATGTGGTATCACAGATTTAAATTATAATTATTTTAGCGACTGTAAGTTTCATCCATATTGATCCACCACAATTACTAATATACACCAATCCGAAAACGAAGTTAATAGCAGAGAACACCTCGAAACGTCGGTAAAATTTTACCATATATCATACACCCAGAAGACAGCCATTTTTATTCTTACCGAAAATCGTCAACTTTACCTTTGAATACGACTGGCTTCTGGGTTGTTGCACTATGTAGTCTGGTGAGCGTACTGATGATGGAGGCAGCAAGTACCTCTAAAACTTCGCTGCAACACAGAAAACAGCTATCTTCGGTCTCGCCGCAGTGAGAACCTCAAATCTCACATCTTATTGTATATTCCCTTTGTTTGTATCAACATAAACCATTTTTAATTCCTACATTATATCTCCTCTGCGGGTTTACATACGGTCAAGGAGTTTACATCTAATTAATTCTCTCATAAATATAAATTTTAAGTAAGTAATTTGTAGATCAAAATGAAGCAAACAGTACGAAACACCCTGTGACCAGGTCTCTTCACTTCTTTTCTTTTTTTAAAAGCAGGAGAGAAAGACATTTCTATTTAAGCCAAGATGTTGACGTGAATGGGAGCTGTGGGGACAGAATGGTTTCATAAAAAATATAAAGGACTTCTTCATGCATCAAGTGTAAAATATTTTGGGATTTCGTTCTCACAATAGCAGGCCGACAGTCCACTCACTGTCACAATAAAAGCTCGACTAAATTGGATTATGGGACACTGCGAATTCCTCGTCTCTCGCCTGTTTTAATACTCCACTCAGCAGGGGCCTACTGTTAATGTGACCAAACAGATGAAAATCTATACGCGCTGCATTAATCTTCAAGTGAAGGTGTTTTAAGTACAAAGCTTTATGAAGTAAATTTTACTTCAGTAACTTGTGTTGGGCAAGGCCGTGGTCTAGGCAACACGGAGTTTTCCTCCGTGGCATCCCAACAATTACTCCATTCACACACAGAAGAAGGCAATGGCAAACCACTTCTGGATCATCTGCCAAGAACGTATATGAACAGGTCCCAGTCCGAGAAAAGGATGGAAGGATCCTGTTCATATGGACCTGTCGTCAGACAGAACACTAAATAAATTATAATAAATCCCATTTTAGCTAACTAACCACAATCTAAACAAAGTAATAAAATCCGTAAAATTGCTTTGGGCTCTGTCCCAATCTTCAGGGTTCTGATCCAGTCACATCAGAACCCTGAAGATTGGGACAGTTTGTTCCCGAAACGTCGGTTTACTACGGTAACCGGTTAACGCGGCTGATTGCCCGAGGAGATTTTATTGATTGTACTCGCCGCGAATGTCTCAAATCCTAAAAGATAAAGTTGCCCTTGGTACTTTAAATAAGCACCACACTACATAGGGGAATGGTAGAATGGTGGTGTTGAACTACGTATCCTTAAACTCGGCAGTGGAAAGAATAATAAAGGATAAAGAAAGATGGAAAGAAATGAAGAAAGGGGAGATATATATTTGAGTAGGCCCAACGTGTTTATACTCGCAAAAAAAAGTATAAAGCAGTGGACTTAAGTCGACTTTAAACCATTGTGCAGCCCGCCATATAGTACCCGACACAACAAATAGTTCCTGCATGGCTCGTTTGCTGAGTACTGCAATTAGCAGAGGCATGGATGCAGTTTGTTCCAAATCAAAAAGCCATAACTCATCGCCGCTATGAAATTTGAATATTATGCAGGACCGGTCGAGCCCCTAGCAACCAGTCAGCAGGTGGGGCACTCCATGCAACTAATTTCATCTGCGCTGGTGACACGAATATAAGATCCGTGATACCATTTAACAACCTCGTAACCTGTTGTCAGCAAAAGACTCTATGGAGGGCTACTAGTCAACCACCTAACTGTGTAAGACTTGAGGTTTTCACAGCGGTGAGTATGAAGATTTCTGTCTTCTGGGTTGTTGCGCTGTGTAGTCTGGTCGATGTTTACCAACGTTTCAGAGGTCATACTGCCTCCGTCATCAGAGTATGAAGATTTCTGTCTTCTGGGTTGTTGCGCTGTGTAGTCTGGTCGATGTTTACCAACGTTTCAGAGGTCATACTGCCTCCGTCATCAGAGTATGAAGATTTCTGTCTTCTGGGTTGTTGCGCTGTGTAGTCTGGTCGATGTTTACCAACGTTTCAGAGGTCATACTGCCTCCGTCATCAGAGTATGAAGATTTCTGTCTTCTGGGTTGTTGCGCTGTGTAGTCTGGTCGATGTTTACCAACGTTTCAGAGGTCATACTGCCTCCGTCATCAGAGTATGAAGATTTCTGTCTTCTGGGTTGTTGCGCTGTGTAGTCTGGTCGATGTTTACCAACGTTTCAGAGGTCATACTGCCTCCGTCATCAGAGTATGAAGATTTCTGACTTCTGGGTTGTTGCGCTGTGTAGTCTGGTCGATGTTTACCAACGTTTCGGAGGTCATACTGCCTCCTTCATCAGGGCGATGAGTATGAAGATTTCTGTCTTCTGGGTTGTTGCGCTGTGTAGTCTGGTCGATGTTTACCAACGTTTCGGAGGTCATACTGCCTCCTTCATCAGGGCGATGAGTATGAAGATTTCTGTCTTCTGGGTTGTTGCGCTGTGTAGTCTGGTCGATGTTTACCAACGTTTCAGAGGTCATACTGCCTCCGTCATCAGAGTATGAAGATTTCTGTCTTCTGGGTTGTTGCGCTGTGTAGTCTGGTCGATGTTTACCAACGTTTCAGAGGTCATACTGCCTCCGTCATCAGAGTATGAAGATTTCTGTCTTCTGGGTTGTTGCGCTGTGTAGTCTGGTCGATGTTTACCAACGTTTCGGAGGTCATACTGCCTCCTTCATCAGGGCGATGAGTATGAAGATTTCTGTCTTCTGGGTTGTTGCGCTGTGTAGTCTGGTCGATGTTTACCAACGTTTCGGAGGTCATACTGCCTCCTTCATCAGGGCGATGAGTATGAAGATTTCTGTCTTCTGGGTTGTTGCGCTGTGTAGTCTGGTCGATGTTTACCAACGTTTCAGAGGTCATACTGCCTCCGTCATCAGAGTATGAAGATTTCTGTCTTCTGGGTTGTTGCGCTGTGTAGTCTGGTCGATGTTTACCAACGTTTCAGAGGTCATACTGCCTCCGTCATCAGAGTATGAAGATTTCTGACTTCTGGGTTGTTGCGCTGTGTAGTCTGGTCGATGTTTACCAACGTTTCGGAGGTCATACTGCCTCCTTCATCAGGGCGATGAGTATGAAGATTTCTGTCTTCTGGGTTGTTGCGCTGTGTAGTCTGGTCGATGTTTACCAACGTTTCAGAGGTCATACTGCCTCCGTCATCAGAGTATGAAGATTTCTGTCTTCTGGGTTGTTGCGCTGTGTAGTCTGGTCGATGTTTACCAACGTTTCAGAGGTCATACTGCCTCCGTCATCAGAGTATGAAGATTTCTGTCTTCTGGGTTGTTGCGCTGTGTAGTCTGGTCGATGTTTACCAACGTTTCAGAGGTCATACTGCCTCCGTCATCAGAGTATGAAGATTTCTGTCTTCTGGGTTGTTAGGCTGTGTAGTCTGGTCGATGTTTACCAACGTTTCAGAGGTCATACTGCCTCCGTCATCAGAGTATGAAGATTTCTGTCTTCTGGGTTGTTGCGCTGTGTAATCTGGTCGATGTTAACCAACGTTTCTGAGGTCATACTGCCTCCGTCATCAGAGTATGAAGATTTCTGTCTTCTGGGTTATTGCGCTGTGTAGTCTGGTCGATGTTAACCAACGTTTCAGAGGTCATACTGCCTCCGTCATCAGGGCGATGAGTATGAAGATTTCTGTCTTCTGGGTTGTTGCGCTGTGTAGTCTGGTCGATGATAACCGACGTTTCGGAGGTCATACTGCCTTCGTCATCAGGGCGATGAGTATGAAGATTTCTGTCTTCTGGGTTGTTGCGCTGTGTAGTCTGGTAGATGTTAACCAACGTTTCAGAGGCCATACTCTTCAACCACCTAACTGTTTAACCAACTGAACCACTAACTAATTTACTAAATTAGGTACTCACTTACCAAGTTCCTGATGAGCACATTAGAAGAAAGATTATGTAACTAACCATCTACATCAACAAACCGACTAACTAGCTACATAATCAAACAACTAGCACATTAAATAACTAATAAATTAATAAATTAAAGCCAACAAAATAATAATATCGGCGCTAATAATCTTCAGAGCTATAAATAAAGAGAATGCCTTTAAGTCTTAGCAATTATTAAATGTATATGAAGGTTTTTCTATACATTTATTATTTTTATTGCTAATAATCGAATAACTAGGCGCTTTCCTTATTTCCCTCAAGTTCTTCTTAACTTATAACAAGCCACGACTGTCTATTTCTAAATCAATATTTATCAATCACCGTCATCATCTTCTCACTCATTGGACAGAACGGAACTTCATCTAGCAACCTGAAAATTAACCGGACACAACGGTCTCAACTCACCGAAGATAATTTATTCACAAAAGCTGTCCTTTATCAAAATATTTTGGACACCAATGTCGTTACCAATGCGACCATACAAAATGGCGGTAACATATAGGTTATGTGTGTCTTTTGATTCCTAAGCCTGCAATGAATTTACTTTACTCTGGCTCTCCCCTCGTGTGAACTTAATGCAGACATCTTCTGTGGCCACGGCGTGGTAGAGGGAGAGAGGGGGGACCAGCTTCTAGCATGCTTTAAACTTTCACATCGCCCCACTTGATTGCTCTGTTTTTTATTGGACATAAAATGGCGGTTGTTCATTCATTGTTGCTACGTGGCTTTGCCACTTGATCGTGTGGAAATGAAGGTTCTTGACTCTTAACAATGTCTCTACTGTTATAAATAATTCGTGTGACACAAGAACCAGTTCTGATTCTATACAACAAGCAATTTCAAGATGGCTTTTTGCTAAGTCTACGAGATTATAATGGAGCAGTCCCTCTGATGGGGTCAGTTTATCACACAGTAATTATAAAATGCGATTATCGGAACTCACAAGGCTCTTCAACATCCTTTAAAAGAGGACCAGATAGAAGAACGGTACGAGAGTAGTATTTTCATTCTTCTAAAGCCTTTGCTGTATTTTCCATATATTTGTAAGCAAAGAAAGCTTTGAATAAAAATTTACTTGGATATTATCCATCGTCTAGTAAATATAAAACGTAAAAACGACGTTTCGGAGATGCGACTCTATCTCCGTCTTCAGGTTCCTACACAGTTGGGCCCACTAGATAGAGCTAATCCCTATCTCCGGACTTTTTCCTTGGATATTATCCATCGTCTAGTAAATATAAAACGTAAAAACGACGTTTCGGAGATGGGACTCTATCTCCGTCTTCAGGTTCCTACACAGTTGGGCCCACTAGATAGAGCTAATCCCTATCTCCGGACTTTTTCCTTGGATATTATCCATCGTCTAGTAAATATAAAACGTAAAAACGACGTTTCGGAGATGCGACTCTATCTCCGTCTTCAGGTTCCTACACAGTTGGGCCCACTAGATTGACCTAATCCCTATCTCCGGTCCAAAGCTTTCATAATGCCTACATGCCCCTGTATCTGTCCTATATAATTATTTTTAAACAAATTAGGCAGAGTTTTGTGCTCTGATTTTAGTGACTGGAGTTCAATGTGCAAATTCGGTTTTCGAGAATGAGTAGCTTTAAATGATGACTGTCCAACATTTCGGAAAACATAGCAGTTGTCATCTTCAGGACGATAAGTCGCCCTGATAATGGAGGCAGCAAGTACTTCTAAACCTAGAATAAGAAACCTTCATATTTATCAACGATTTATAAATAATTCACAGGAAGACAGCTTGAAAACAGGGCGATGAGAACATTTAAACGAAAGAATCATCGTCAGTTATTATTATTTTGGGTGATCGAACAAAGTAGGGTGAGATGGGCACAGCACGTAGCACGCATTGGAGACACGATGCATGCATACAAAACCAGAAGCAACGAGACCACTTTCGAGACCAGGCCACAGAAGGCAGGGTAAGATGGAAACGAGTCTCAAAGCAATAGGGTGTTGGATATGAGATTTTCACAGCGGTGAGTCTGAAGATTTCTGTAGTCTGGTAGATTTCCGAAACTCTACATAAGCGCAGAATTTGGGATGATATTAAAATTGGATCTTAAGGAAGTAGGGTTGAAGGGTGCGGAATAGATTCATCTGTCTCAAAACATTTGGCGGGCTATCATAAACACGATAATGAATCTCCTGGTTTCAGAGAAGTCGAGGAATTTCTCAAGATTAACACTGCCCCATAGATTCCCAGACCAGCTTCATACCGACATGAAAAACAATACTTAACAAGTTGATATAATTGCGTCATATTGTGAATTAAAATTTAATTATTCGTGTGTTTTCGTCTAATAACAATTGTATATAAATAAAATTATACATAAGATATTAAAATATCAATTTACATATTTGGTACAACTTTTTACTACATGTTTCGGTTACATTGAACCATCTTCAGGTGTACTTAACAAGTACAACATCTGAAGTGCATTGGTAACGCCACAGAGGGTCAAGAATATGACATGCTATAAACAAAATAATCTCCATATCAGAGCGTTTATGAATACATGCGGTTGAGAACAAACCTCCGGGAGATTTCCGGAACGAATTCCCAGATCGGCTTCTAAATTATTGCCACAGTCTTCTTCAAGTGTTCAATTCATACGACAGGAGAAGGTCTGAATTGGATTAAGACCTCTTTGTTCCAGCACGACCCTAATCATCTATCACCGCCACCATTAACCTCTCAGCAACAAGCCACTGAAGACACGTGGGGTGGGAGAAGATCTCTCCTCACCTGGAGCGAAAAAACATTTGTCTTCATTTGCTTGCACTTTGTTGCAACTTGTCTGGGGACCACAAACTGGTTCTGCCCGATACATAAAAGTCTTACGTTGATGTGATGTAAGATACAATGTTATCATATTTCAGCACAAAACAAATAATTTCGAGAATAACAAAAGTTTATTTAAATTTTGAATCCTCCACTGTTCTCATTCTGTATAATATCGATAATACACATATTCAGGCACATTTTAGGCGTTTGTGCCTATACATAATGGGTTAGCGGTTCAACCAGTTACCAGCGGATGGTTTAGACCAGGGATGGCCAACCCAAATGATCATTCGGGCCACTTTGGAAATGCATCATAACTCCGCGGGCCACATATAAAATTATATATCCCCATATTAGATTTAGATACGCTATAGACATTTTTTTGGAGTGAAAAATTGAAACATAATGAGTTATTATTATTGTGTTTACTATTATTCTTACATGTAAACATAGATAATATAATAATAATGATACTAATGAATAAAACAGGCAATATCTGTCATATATTCGCAAGAATATTATTTTAAAATCAAAGTTAATTTTTTCTCATAATTTCGACAGATAATTTTTGAATATATGGAGGCACAAATAATGTATTTTTTTAATACATTGGTTTTCACTACTTTGGCCATTATAAAATAAATATATTTTGTAAAAGTGTGATGAATCTCGCGGGCCGGAAAAATGTTCAAGGCGGGCCACATGCGGCCCGCGGGCCGCGGGTTGGCTACCCCTGGTTTAGACCTTAATAGTCGAACAGACTGGTGTTAATTAATGTTAGTGGTTTGGTTGGTTACTTAAATTAAATTAGGATTAATAAAATGTATTATCTTTAAGCCTAAATGTGCAGCACATTTTATAATCAAACAAAATGGCAATTGTAAGAACCAAAATTAAAGCAGGCCGCGTGTGTCTCCTGCTAGTTTTAAGGGGACTTACTTATTCATTACAGAATTCAGTTTTCATTCGTAAGATTTTTGGGTTCTCATTGCGGTGAGGACGACGACATTGTTCTTCGGAGTTTAGAAGCCGTTTAGACTCTCAGGTGGATATCAACGTTTCGGAAGAAACATACTGTCTCCATCCTCAGCGTTTGTATCCGTCTCTTGAATCAACGCGGCGTCACAACTCAGAGGAACATCCGTCAGTTTCTATCGGTTGAAAAATGGCTGGAGGACAGTTTTTGATCTGGGTACACAAATATATTTGTATCAGCAATAAATGATGATAAAATTAGATGAAAAATAGAGAATTACGGGTCTGCGAAATGCGTAGAACTTTGTATCTGACAGGAATGATCGGTTGTTCTTAGGAATCAAACCGGTTGCTCAAAGTGTACCTGAACAGCGCCACGAGCAGGAGGGGGGGGGGGGGTAGGGGGGGGGGGGAGTTTTGAGTTTCGGGGTTGTAGCGTCTGGAAAAGAAGAAAAGAAACTGTATACTTTCGAGAGATGCGTGATAACAGGGGTGCTATTATCACATAAACAATTTTATGCACAATTTACAAATAGCGAGCAGCATACGTCCCTTGAACCGGTCCTGAACTGCGATCTTATCTCTACACTGTGCAAACAGTAAAGTGGCCCTACCGATTCTTCCCAGATATCAGGCTTTGTGTCCAGCATCAAAAGCACAGTCCTACCTAACTGTTTCCGGCTGTGTCCCGGGAATGACACTGAGCTCATATAAACATTTCGTTGTGACCGGGTTTCATAGAATAAACTGGTCCGAGCACGTTTAACAGCAGACTGGTCTAATTGTAGGCCCGCGGGCCACATCCGGTACGAAACCACTTCTAACAGGCCCGAGAAATTGTTTGTTAATTATTTACTATAAACTTTTTTTTTTTTTACTTTAATTAATTTCAAACAATCGTGATTCTTATCTCGTCTGATGCTTTACTTTAAAAGTGCCCTAGACAAAATGTAAATTTTCCAGGTAAAATCTGTAAGACAAAAGCTGTTGCAGGAGTAAATTTAAATAAAATTATATTTTAGCATATACTAAGAATTGTTAAAGTTGACAAGAACTGGCTATCCCTTTCAAAAAAATAGTACAGGAGGGATTTTTTGGTCCTTAAGTCCAATTGGGAAAAATATTCTTAGTCGTAGGGAAGAAGTGAGTTCGGACCACTGTTCTATACAAACAAGGGAATATTCTGTCAACCGAATAAGTATAAGATTGCTTAAGAGAACACTCTAGAGTCTAGAGTAGACTATAGCTTTATGGTCTAGAGTCTAGACCATAAAGCTATGGTCTACGGTCAATTTGTTAGGATGTAGGTCGTGTCCTGTGTTACTAAATAATTATAATTTATTTCAGGGTCTATAGTTTAAATAATTATCCAAGCCTCAGTAGTCATAACATCCATTTATTATAGAGCAACAACCCAGAAGACAGAAATCTTCATACTCATCGCCCTGATGACGGAGACAGTATGACCTCTGAAACGTTGGTTAACATCGACCAGACTACACAGCGCAACAACCCAGAAGACAGAAATCTTCATACTCTGATGACGGAGGCAGTATGACCTCTGAAACGTTGGTAAACATCGACCAGACTACACAGCGCAACAACCCAGAAGACGGAAATCTTCATACTCTGATGACGGAGGCAGTATGACCTCTGAAACGTTGGTTAACATCGACCAGACTACACAGCGCAACAACCCAGAAGACGGAAATCTTCATACTCTGATGACGGAGGCAGTATGACCTCTGAAACGTTGGTTAACATCGACCAGACTACACAGCGCAACAACCCAGAAGACAGAAATCTTCATACTCACGGCTGTGAAAACCTCAAATCTTCCAATTCAAAAAATTTGCAGTTTTTATGGATAGCCTATGATACGTGACGGTGTTCGCAAAAGTCGACCTATATAATTAACGTACAATGAGAAATTCTTACAAAACTGTGGATGCAGAACTTGAAGGGAGTCACTACGTACACTTAACACTGAAAGCAGAATATGCTAAGATGAATGATAAAGAAACAGATTATGAGAATGTGAATTGAAGCCATGTGGCTCAGAATATATATCAGAGGCGAGCTCTTGTGAACACGGTAATGAACGTTCAGGTTTCATAAAAAAATATATTTATTGACCAGCTGAGTGAAAGTCAGAATCTAAAAAAATGATTCTGATCCGTGCTACATGCTACATATAATCGATTCAGGGTATATACAATAGAACGGAATAAATTATTACGGAAGACGAAGGTTTTTAACCGATTTCTAGAGTCACTTTTCTGTCTCATGTGATGTGTTCGTTAGCTTCGGAAAAGAATAGTTTCTGACAATTACCGCTCGCCGAGTCGCTGCTGTGTTCTGTGGTTCAACTTTATTTCCTTCCTACTCTTCATTTGTTTACACTTTATGATAAAAACGGCATAAGCTACATTTTTTACGGACAGACGTGGGCTCTGATAATCTTTCAAAACACTCGGCCTATCGGTATAAAGAATAGCGAATGTAGCAAGTTTTTTCTCATATAAATGTGAAACAACTTCAATTCAGTAAGCTACAAATTCTAAAGAAGTTTATAATATACTTAATTTATTTTACAAACAGGCCTAAACTTAACTGCCCCTTCTGTAACCTACTGTAATATTGTTAATTGTTTTTTTAAAAAAAAACATTTTACTTACTCAAATTAAAATTAAATTATTTGGTTATTCCGTCAAATCACAATGTATTTCAAAAAAGTTAATTAAGATAATTAAAATATCATTCTGTGTTCCATATCGAATAATCGATTTACAATTGGAACAGTTACAACATGTTTCGGTTTTATTAAACCATCATCAGGTGTAAAATTATATTAAATTTAAAACTCAATTACAATTTTTTTACAATTTTTCGTAGTGTAAACATCAAAAGCATCACTTCAAACAATAAAGTTGATCCATTATATGAAAATAACTGGACACGACCTCCAAAAAAACTACACTACGAAAACAATTGTAAAAAAAAATTGTAATCGAGTTTTAAATTTAATATAATTTTACACCTGATGATGGTTTAATAAAACCGAAACATGTTGTAACTGTTCCAATTGTAAATCGATTATTCGATATGGAACACAGAATTATATTTTAATTATTTTAATTACATTGTGATTTGACGGAATAACCAAATAATTTAATTTTAAAAACATTTTTACTTACTCAAATTACTACTTTTAATTCGTAGAATATAATTAATTACTTAATAACGTTTATAGGCTATTTACAAATATATTTTTAAGACTATTTTAAAGTAAGAATGTCTCCTGTATTAAGACGTTTTATCAGTTGATGAGGTTATATGTCAGTCGCATGTTGGAAGATAAATGCTAGTTACGGCTATGAGAGGACTTGGCCGTGGACCATTTAAAGAGAACATCACAGAACATTCCTTAGGATTTGACAACGTCAGGATAGCCGGTCCTTGTCAGTGATTTGAACCATGTAAGATATTCGCGTTACCGCTCCGATATATCTTGTAACTTAGCTGAGTCGTAGGTCTGTTTTGCTGTATGGAAAATACGCTGAATCACCTGATTCCATGCATGTTGCCACACAAGTAGGTCAGTTGCCCTGTAATTTGCTAACAATATCCACCGCTCCTTGAGACTCAAACAAAATGGCTGACACGTAATTTGACTGCAGATAACAATATCCATTGTAACGTACCGCTCCTTTATAGTCAACTGTTTCTTCTTATTGTAAGCCAGTTTCCATGGCCTCGTAGTTAAACAAAATGGCTGACTTGAATGACGCTGTGTTATTTGTTTCTACCTACCGTATAATTGAGGTCTGGCCGCGTGTTATAATACACAATTATGACGCGAAACAACAATTGAATTGTCTTACTTCTCGCTTTCTCCTTTGACTGACAGGGGTTCGAATTAAATGGCTGTGGTTCAGTGCAATGAGACAGCAAAATTGTAACGAATAAACTCGTGTTGAAAGAAGTTATGATGGTGAAATTATGAACAAAATACTCTCAGGAAACGGATTCTTACATTCAGCTCAGAATATCCAGAATATTATATATTTGAAATTCCTACCCTTCGCCCCCCGATAGAGGGGATGGGATCGAACGGGACATCCCCAGATGATACAGAGCCACATTGTCCACCACAAATTCCACATGGACTGTCCAAGGCGCAAATCCCCGGAGTCCGATGCGACCAAAAGCCTGAGCAATGACATAGCCTATACAAATTTCTTTCTAAAGAAAACAAACACTGAAACAGGCCTAAATAATAATTCCCGAAGTTTAATAAATGTAATATTTTGTCTCATATACGCTGGCCTTGTAATCCTGGGGTCTCGGGTTCGAATTTATAACTTGTGTTGGGCAAGGCCGTGGTCTAGGCAACACGGAGTTTTCCTCCGTGGCATCCCAACAATTACTCCATTCACACACAGAAGAAGGCAATGGCAAACCACTTCTGGATCATCTGCCAAGAACGTATATGAACAGGTCCCAGTCCGAGAAGAGAAAAGGATGGAAGGATCCTGTTCATATGGACCTGTCGTCAGACAGAACACTAAATAATAATAAGATGAGGTGGTCTAGCGGTTAGAACGCTGGCCTTGTAATCCTGGGGTCTCGGGTTCGAATTTATAACTTGTGTTGGGCAAGGCCGTGGTCTAGGCAACACGGAGTGTTCCTCCGTGGCATCCCAACAATTACTCCATTCACACACAGAAGAAGGCAATGGCAAACCACTTCTGGATCATCTGCCAAGAACGTATATGAACAGGTCCCAGTCCGAGAAGAGAAAAGGATGGAAGGATCCTGTTCATATGGACCTGTCCTCAGACGGAACACTAAATAAATAAAATACACTATCTACATGAAGCAATGTCCTCCATCAAGAGGGCGATAAGTGAGAAGTAATTCTCTGTGAAACGTGTTAATATATTTTTAGACTACACGGGGAAACATCCCAAAAGACTACCATCGTCACAGACTTTGCCGTGGGTACCTGAAACCCCATCTAGTACCTCAGTCACTTCCTTAAGAAGAAAGTAGTTTGACATTTCCTTTAAATTAGGAAATGACAGCATTTTACGCACGTTAGAGGCACTCCTAGACGCTGGCTGGACGGACCACCCTGACATGCAGATACAGACGACTACAAATGCGAGGCTTGGCCCATCAATCTCATCACGCACAAGAACCCACATGTCAGAGAAGAGATGGACTCGTCCCTGGGGCCCTATCATACAATCACCCAGCCCACCCTACAACATCACTAAATTATGTTTACACGGCTATTCTACGACTCTGCATCGGAGCTTCAAACGTGGTAGCATGATTGATCGGTAGGGGTGTGCAGAAAAATGTGCCTTAGCAATATCTAATTCACCTATTATACAGGATTAAAGAAAGGATAGAAACTTTCGTGAAACATACTCGAAAGAATAAAATAAAAATATTTAGAAAATTGTTCCGACTCCAGTGTAACATTATAACAGTAAAGGTACAATTTGGCTGCACGCGACAGAGACAAGCGACCGAGGCAGGCGACAGAGACGGGAGACGGACACATCGCAGCTTGTCGCCACACACTTTTGAGGTGACGACCGAGACATGCGGCGAAGTGTTTTGTTTCCTTTGTTTTGTTGAGACGTACGTGCACATATTCTGTGAAAAATGAGTACAAAAATGCTTCTAAAAAGGTTTCTCGAAGAAGATGATGTGTTGCTGTGTTATTTGTTGCGAAAGAAACAAAGAAAACCTACGAGTTCAATATTCAAAACCAGACGTGAAGAAGGATCTTTCTGTCTGTTAATAAAGAATCATTTATCATTTTCTACTACTAATTCTACCAATTGCTCATCTTGGTCACCAGTAAATCTAATTTCTGCCATTATTTTACTCAACAACGCACGTGCTGCCTGAGCCCGTCGCGAGACACTACTGGTCCGAGAGCGGTCTCCTGTGCTTTGTCTCTGTCTCGCGCTCGTAATTGTACTTCATACGATTGTACAGAGAGCAGACAGGAAGCGACCAGTCTCGGTCTCGCAATTCTGTCGCCTGCCTCGGTCGCTTGTCTCTGTCGCGTGCAGCCAAATTGTACCTTAATAGTAATTAAGTAATTTAAGAATGAGTACTTCCAGAAATAATCACTTTCGTTGTTTAGTCTATAGCTTTATGATAGACTAAATTATAAATGTGAACCAGTACGAAATATTTAGATGGGCAAATCGAAGGTTGAGCACTCAAGTTACTAGGGCGAATTAAACAGTTAAATTAATCCTATACTAGGAATCCTGAGAGTCTCGACATGTCTTCTGGGATGTTAATTTTTACCAAGCTACACAGCCCAACATTCCAGAACGCTCTCGTCATTGAAATGGACCAAGATCGGAAAACTGCACTGCAGCTTGGTAAAGACCGAGATGAATTTCCCAAACGCATTCCTTCCAATTTTAGGCTTGATGCTAATGGTAACAGAGTCGTCACTGCATAATTATAAATTCAATTATTTAAGAAACTAATCCGTAGAACAGATACGTCGTTAAACAAACATTACACGATATGTCGCATTGAAAGAAAAGAATTCAATAGGTTTGAAGAGCCCGACTGAAGTCTTCGCGTTGCCAAAGTCTTCCGAATTAACGTTTGTAGTTTTAACCTCAACAGACTCAACAGGGCGAACCAAAATGGGACACGATCTCTTCTTCTATTGTCCCAACAAATTCGTATTTCACCACAGACGGTGAGACAGAACAGTAGCGAAATGCGCTCCTTCTGTGCAGGGTTCAGATTACTGTCTGCGGTTAAATGGGGCATGAGGAAGGTTCCCTTTTATCCTGTCTTTCATTTGTGTTATTCTTTCATAACCGTTTTCGTTACAGTTGTTTAGAAAAATAAACCCAGGCAACATGAAACCGCAGTGTTAAGTTTCGCGTTCAATTCCTGAGGCCATCACACAGCCAATTTATCGGGACCTGGTCTCGGGGGTCAAAGACGAACTCAAGGAGAGAGCTGAGTTGTTATTATGTTATGCGTCAAGTAGGATTTGAGGTTTTCAAGTCGGTGAGACCACGGATGGCTGTCTTCTGGGTTGCTGCGCTGTGTAGTCTGGTCGATGTTTACCAACGTTTCAGAGGTCATACTGCCTCCATCATCAGGGCGATGAGTATGAAGATTTCTGTCTTCTGGGTTGCTGCGCTGTGTAGTCTGGTCGATGTTTACCAACGTTTCAGAGGTCATACTGCCTCCATCATCAGGGCGATGAGTATGAAGATTTCTGTCTTCTGGGTTGCTGCGCTGTGTAGTCTGGTCGATGTTAACCAACGTTTCTGAGGTCATACTGCCTCCATCATCAGAGTATGAAGATTTCTGTCTTCTGGGTTGTTGCGCTGTGTAGTCTGGTCGATGTTAACCAACGTTTCAGAGGTCATACTGCCTCCATCATCAGGGCGATGAGTATGAAGATTTCTGTCTTCTGGGTTGTTGCGCTGTGTAGTCTGGTCGATGTTTACCAACGTTTCAGAGGTCATACTGCCTCCATCATCAGGGCGATGAGTATGAAGATTTCTGTCTTCTGGGTTGTTGCGCTGTGTAGTCTGGTCGATGTTAACCAACGTTTCTGAGGTCATACTGCCTCCATCATCAGGGCGATGAGTATGAAGATTTCTGTCTTCTGGGTTGTTGCGCTGTGTAGTCTGGTCGATGTTTACCAACGTTTCAGAGGTCATACTGCCTCCATCATCAGGGCGATGAGTATGAAGATTTCTGTCTTCTGGGTTGTTGCGCTGTGTAGTCTGGTCGATGTTTACCAACGTTTCAGAGGTCATACTGCCTCCATCATCAGGGCGATGAGTATGAAGATTTCTGTCTTCTGGGTTGTTGCGCTGTGTAGTCTGGTCGATGTTAACCAACGTTTCTGAGGTCATACTGCCTCCATCATCAGGGCGATGAGTATGAAGATTTCTGTCTTCTGGGTTGTTGCGCTGTGTAGTCTGGTCGATGTTTACCAACGTTTCAGAGGTCATACTGCCTCCATCATCAGGGCGATGAGTATGAAGATTTCTGTCTTCTGGGTTGTTGCGCTGTGTAGTCTGGTCGATGTTTACCAACGTTTCAGAGGTCATACTGCCTCCATCATCAGGGCGATGAGTATGAAGATTTCTGTCTTCTGGGTTGTTGCGCTGTGTAGTCTGGTCGATGTTTACCAACGTTTCAGAGGTCATACTGCCTCCATCATCAGGGCGATGAGTATGAAGATTTCTGTCTTCTGGGTTGTTGCGCTGTGTAGTCTGGTCGATGTTAACCAACGTTTCTGAGGTCATACTGCCTCCATCATCAGGGCGATGAGTATGAAGATTTCTGTCTTCTGGGTTGTTGCGCTGTGTAGTCTGGTCGATGTTTACCAACGTTTCAGAGGTCATACTGCCTCCATCATCAGGGCGATGAGTATGAAGATTTCTGTCTTCTGGGTTGTTGCGCTGTGTAGTCTGGTCGATGTTTACCAACGTTTCAGAGGTCATACTGCCTCCATCATCAGGGCGATGAGTATGAAGATTTCTGTCTTCTGGGTTGTTGCGCTGTGTAGTCTGGTCGATGTTAACCAACGTTTCAGAGGTCATACTGCCTCCATCATCAGGGCGATGAGTATGAAGATTTCTGTCTTCTGGGTTGTTGCGCTGTGTAGTCTGGTCGATGTTTACCAACGTTTCAGAGGTCATACTGCCTCCATCATCAGGGCGATGAGTATGAAGATTTCTGTCTTCTGGGTTGTTGCGCTGTGTAGTCTGGTCGATGTTAACCAACGTTTCTGAGGTCATACTGCCTCCATCATCAGGGCGATGAGTATGAAGATTTCTGTCTTCTGGGTTGTTGCGCTGTGTAGTCTGGTCGATGTTTACCAACGTTTCAGAGGTCATACTGCCTCCATCATCAGGGCGATGAGTATGAAGATTTCTGTCTTCTGGGTTGTTGCGCTGTGTAGTCTGGTCGATGTTAACCAACGTTTCAGAGGTCATACTGCCTCCATCATCAGGGCGATGAGTATGAAGATTTCCGTCTTCTGGGTTGTCGCGCTGTGTAGTCTGGTCGATGTTAACCAACGTTTCTGAGGTCATACTGCCTCCATCATCAGGGCGATGAGTATGAAGATTTCTGTCTTCTGGGTTGTTGCGCTGTGTAGTCTGGTCGATGTTAACCAACGTTTCAGAGGTCATACTGCCTCCATCATCAGGGCGATGAGTATGAAGATTTCCGTCTTCTGGGTTGTCGCGCTGTGTAGTCTGGTCGATGTTAACCAACGTTTCAGAGGTCATACTGCCTCCATCATCAGGGCGATGAGTATGAAGATTTCCGTCTTCTGGGTTGTCGCGCTGTGTAGTCTGGTCGATGTTAACCAACGTTTCAGAGGTCATACTGCCTCCATCATCAGGGCGATGAGTATGAAGATTTCTGTCTTCTGGGTTGTTGCGCTGTGTAGTCTGGTCGATGTTAACCAACGTTTCAGAGGTCATACTGCCTCCATCATCAGGGCGATGAGTATGAAGATTTCTGTCTTCTGGGTTGTTGCGCTGTGTAGTCTGGTCGATGTTAACCAACGTTTCAGAGGTCATACTGCCTCCATCATCAGGGCGATGAGTATGAAGATTTCTGTCTTCTGGGTTGTTGCGCTGTGTAGTCTGGTCGATGTTAACCAACGTTTCAGAGGTCATACTGCCTCCATCATCAGGGCGATGAGTATGAAGATTTCCGTCTTCTGGGTTGTCGCGCTGTGTAGTCTGGTCGATGTTAACCAACGTTTCAGAGGTCATACTGCCTCCATCATCAGGGCGATGAGTATGAAGATTTCCGTCTTCTGGGTTGTCGCGCTGTGTAGTCTGGTCGATGTTAACCAACGTTTCAGAGGTCATACTGCCTCCATCATCAGGGCGATGAGTATGAAGATTTCCGTCTTCTGGGTTGTCGCGCTGTGTAGTCTGGTCGATGTTAACCAACGTTTCAGAGGTCATACTGCCTCCATCATCAGGGCGATGAGTATGAAGATTTCTGTCTTCTGGGTTGTTGCGCTGTGTAGTCTGGTCGATGTTAACCAACGTTTCTGAGGTCATACTGCCTCCATCATCAGGGCGATGAGTATGAAGATTTCTGTCTTCTGGGTTGTTGCGCTGTGTAGTCTGGTCGATGTTAACCAACGTTTCTGAGGTCATACTGCCTCCATCATCAGAGTATGAAGATTTCTGTCTTCTGGGTTGTTGCGCTGTGTAGTCTGGTCGATGTTAACCAACGTTTCAGAGGTCATACTGCCTCCATCATCAGGGCGATGAGTATGAAGATTTCCGTCTTCTGGGTTGTCGCGCTGTGTAGTCTGGTCGATGTTAACCAACGTTTCTGAGGTCATACTGCCTCCATCATCAGGGCGATGAGTATGAAGATTTCCGTCTTCTGGGTTGTCGCGCTGTGTAGTCTGGTCGATGTTAACCAACGTTTCAGAGGTCATACTGCCTCCATCATCAGGGCGATGAGTATGAAGATTTCTGTCTTCTGGGTTGTTGCGCTGTGTAGTCTGGTCGATGTTTACCAACGTTTCAGAGGTCATACTGCCTCCATCATCAGGGCGATGAGTATGAAGATTTCTGTCTTCTGGGTTGTTGCGCTGTGTAGTCTGGTCGATGTTAACCAACGTTTCAGAGGTCATACTGCCTCCATCATCAGGGCGATGAGTATGAAGATTTCCGTCTTCTGGGTTGTCGCGCTGTGTAGTCTGGTCGATGTTAACCAACGTTTCTGAGGTCATACTGCCTCCATCATCAGGGCGATGAGTATGAAGATTTCCGTCTTCTGGGTTGTCGCGCTGTGTAGTCTGGTCGATGTTAACCAACGTTTCAGAGGTCATACTGCCTCCATCATCAGGGCGATGAGTATGAAGATTTCTGTCTTCTGGGTTGTTGCGCTGTGTAGTCTGGTCGATGTTAACCAACGTTTCAGAGGTCATACTGCCTCCATCATCAGGGCGATGAGTATGAAGATTTCTGTCTTCTGGGTTGTCGCGCTGTGTAGTCTGGTCGATGTTAACCAACGTTTCTGAGGTCATACTGCCTCCATCATCAGGGCGATGAGTATGAAGATTTCCGTCTTCTGGGTTGTTGCGCTGTGTAGTCTGGTCGATGTTTACCAACGTTTCAGAGGTCATACTGCCTCCATCATCAGGGCGATGAGTATGAAGATTTCTGTCTTCTGGGTTGTTGCGCTGTGTAGTCTGGTCGATGTTAACCAACGTTTCAGAGGTCATACTGCCTCCATCATCAGGGCGATGAGTATGAAGATTTCTGTCTTCTGGGTTGTTGCGCTGTGTAGTCTGGTCGATGTTTACCAACGTTTCAGAGGTCATACTGCCTCCATCATCAGGGCGATGAGTATGAAGATTTCTGTCTTCTGGGTTGTTGCGCTGTGTAGTCTGGTCGATGTTTACCAACGTTTCAGAGGTCATACTGCCTCCATCATCAGGGCGATGAGTATGAAGATTTCCGTCTTCTGGGTTGTCGCGCTGTGTAGTCTGGTCGATGTTAACCAACGTTTCTGAGGTCATACTGCCTCCATCATCAGGGCGATGAGTATGAAGATTTCCGTCTTCTGGGTTGTCGCGCTGTGTAGTCTGGTCGATGTTAACCAACGTTTCAGAGGTCATACTGCCTCCATCATCAGGGCGATGAGTATGAAGATTTCTGTCTTCTGGGTTGTTGCGCTGTGTAGTCTGGTCGATGTTAACCAACGTTTCAGAGGTCATACTGCCTCCATCATCAGGGCGATGAGTATGAAGATTTCTGTCTTCTGGGTTGTCGCGCTGTGTAGTCTGGTCGATGTTAACCAACGTTTCTGAGGTCATACTGCCTCCATCATCAGGGCGATGAGTATGAAGATTTCCGTCTTCTGGGTTGTCGCGCTGTGTAGTCTGGTCGATGTTAACCAACGTTTCAGAGGTCATACTGCCTCCATCATCAGGGCGATGAGTATGAAGATTTCTGTCTTCTGGGTTGTCGCGCTGTGTAGTCTGGTCGATGTTAACCAACGTTTCTGAGGTCATACTGCCTCCATCATCAGGGCGATGAGTATGAAGATTTCCGTCTTCTGGGTTGTTGCGCTGTGTAGTCTGGTCGATGTTAACCAACGTTTCAGAGGTCATACTGCCTCCATCATCAGGGCGATGAGTATGAAGATTTCCGTCTTCTGGGTTGTCGCGCTGTGTAG
Organism: Zootermopsis nevadensis; assembly: GCF_977971745.1. Lineage (NCBI taxonomy): Eukaryota > Metazoa > Arthropoda > Insecta > Blattodea > Termopsidae > Zootermopsis > Zootermopsis nevadensis. The sequence goes on from NW_028259135.1 coordinate 1,581,931, forward strand.
TCTGGTCGATGTTAACCAACGTTTCAGAGGTCATACTGCCTCCATCATCAGGGCGATGAGTATGAAGATTTCTGTCTTCTGGGTTGTTGCGCTGTGTAGTCTGGTCGATGTTAACCAACGTTTCAGAGGTCATACTGCCTCCATCATCAGGGCGATGAGTATGAAGATTTCTGTCTTCTGGGTTGTTGCGCTGTGTAGTCTGGTCGATGTTAACCAACGTTTCAGAGGTCATACTGCCTCCATCATCAGGGCGATGAGTATGAAGATTTCTGTCTTCTGGGTTATTGCGCTGTGTAGTCTGGTCGATGTTAACCAACGTTTCAGAGGTCATACTGCCTCCATCATCAGGGCGATGAGTATGAAGATTTCTGTCTTCTGGGTTGTTGCGCTGTGTAGTCTGGTCGATGTTAACCAACGTTTCAGAGGTCATACTGCCTCCATCATCAGGGCGATGAGTATGAAGATTTCTGTCTTCTGGGTTGTTGCGCTGTGTAGTCTGGTTGAATTTTACGAACGTTTCAGAGTTCATAGTTCTGATGATGAAAGCAGCAAGGATCTCTGAAACGTCGGCAAACTTCTACCAGACTACACGACTCAACAGCCTAGAAGACGGACGTCTTCATATTCGTGAAATCCCCAGATTTCACAAGATCTGTCTTAAAATAACTGAATTCGGCAACTCCTTAGATCCGATCTGAATTTCGTGTCGAATCGGAATTGAGGCTCCAGAGGACCGCAGGATCTTCGGGCACTTGTCCGCCTCTCCCCCTCCACCAGAAAGGGAACAAGGATTTTATGTTGTCAGACTACAATAATGGTGTTTTTACACAAGCTTACTAGTTATAAATTACAACAGCGGCTTTGTCAGAAATACGAGGCGTCTAAAAGGAACACCGGGTTTATCCCATCATGCGGCGGTTTAACACAAATGTTTACAGCAGCTAAAAGGCTGGGGATCGCACAATAAGACGGCCCCACCTGCCGCCTAGCCTCAGCTGTAGCCTACGTCAACTTTCAATACGCTGAACTGCAGGACGAATTATTTCGGAATGAATTCTTTGAGACTTTACCAATACACTTTCATGCCCACACAGCCTATGACGTGTATAAATAAAGATCACGTGGGCCTGATTTAGTATTAACAACTATTAATCTGAATATCACCCTGATGACGGAGGCAGTATGACCTCAGAAACGTTGGATAACATCGACCAGACTACACAGCGCAAGAACCCAGAAGACAGAAAGCTTCATACTCATCGCCCTGATGATGGAGGCAGTATGACCTCTGAAACGTTGGTCAACATCGACCAGACTACACAGCACAACAACCCAGAAGACGGAAATATTCATACTCTGATGACGGAGGCAGTATGACCTCCGAAACGTTGGTTAACATCTACCAGACTACACAGCGCAACAACCCAAAAGACAGAAATCTTCATACTCTGATGATGGAGGCAGTATGACCTCTGAAACGTTGGTTAACATCGACCAGACTACACAGCGCAACAACCCAGAAGACGGAAATCTTCATACTCTGATGATGGAGGCAGTATGACCTCTGAAACGTTGGTAAACATCGACCAGACTACACAAGACGCAACAACCCAGAAGACGGAAATATTCATACTCACCGCTGTGAGAACCTCAAGTCTTACAACTATTAATCTATTACGTTTCTTATTGTACAAATTACGAATATTTATAAAGACGTGACTAGATTTAAAATGATGTTGTTAATGGTTAACTGAATACCAGCATTACTTTAATTATAGTTCGCTTAAGGACAATCTGTAAAACCTGAAAGCTGGTAGCAGGTTAGAGACGTACATCTGCCGTAACAATTCTGGCGCATTCGCCGAAATTAAACATCTGACGTCTCCAAATGGAATCAGATTTGTCTATCTGATGATTAAATATTTTATTTGGAGCGTATGTGCAAAATAGTAACGTCTGTTATTTATAATTTGATTAAAAACAATAAGACACTGCCAAAACTGAAGACATCGACGTCTGACATTGTATCAAATATTTTCTAAGCTTAGTATACTTTTTCTAAAAATAGATATCTACCTTTCTCGTTGTTGATCCGTACAGGTCAGCATCTAGGCTATATTGTGACTTATTGGTTACTACTTTGTACTATATCCACCCTGAAGATGACCGTCCTCTGGTAGAAATTTAATGACTTACTGTCTTCATCATCAGCGTCTACCTCTCCCTTAAAACCATACAAAACCCTTACTAATAAAATGCAGGCTTACTGCGTTTTAAAGGGTTAAGATATACTTCGAGTGGTTGCCAGGTCGGTTTACGTTCTACTTGAACAATTTATTAAACACAAAGATTAAGGACACTATATGAAGTGGCCTCCGTGTAGGCTGTTGTTGATGGTAGGAGACCAATAACACTAACGGTCAGACAGGAGTAATGCTCATGACAAATTTTATAAAAAACAATAATTTATTTAAACGTTTATCAAGGGGGACGGGCATTAGCACATAATGCCTTGTTAAATAAGATAAAAGAAACGGAATTAAAATTATCATTGATTTATACCAGTGGTATTCAACCTAGGGTACGCGAAGACATCTTAGGGGGTACGTGAAATTTAAAAAAAAAATTATGATAAACACTGAATAATCAGTAATGTAATTTATTTAATTTATTTTAGATGTAGATTATATACTATGTATAACTTGAATTATACACCAACAACTTTGGGGGTACAAAGTTGAAGAGAAATTATATCTGGGGGTACGCGAAGACATCTTAGGGGGTACGTGAAATTTAAAAAAAAAATTATGATAAACACTGAATAATCAGTAATGTAATTTATTTAATTTATTTTAGATGTAGATTATATACTATGTATAACTTGAATTATACACCAACAACTTTGGGGGTACAAAGTTGAAGAGAAATTATATCTGGGGGTACGCGAAGACATCTTAGGGGGTACGTGAAATTTAAAAAAAAAATTATGATAAACACTGAATAATCAGTAATGTAATTTATTTAATTTATTTTAGATGTAGATTATATACTATGTATAACTTGAATTATACACCAACAACTTTGTGGGGTACAAAGTTGAACAGAAATTATAAAAAAGGTTGAATACCACTGATTTATACGAATTACAAACGAAGCGAGAGGACTACACTTGTAAGTGTGTTACTTGGCTGTAAGTAGCTTAGATATGAGTAACATTAGCAAGACAAAATAAACACGAACATAAGGCATAATATATTAAAACTATTATTAGTACGAAAGAGTGTTTATTGGTCTTACAAAGTAGAGGATGACGGAGTTATCTGAACTATCTCCCTGCTGGCTACGTTTGCATTTCCTGATTAACGAATTTGTGTAGGAATATCCCATCCAGTGGAATTGACTTCTGTTCAAACGGACCTATATTCTAGAGGCGTAAGCACACAGTAGCATCACTGCCAGTCACGACAACACTACGGTGTTATTATGAGACCCGCCAGTCATACCAACACAACAGCCTTATTAAAATATTCGCTAGTCATCTTGGGTAACCTGCAATTCTGGGCCGACATAATTTGTATGAAGGACACTGGACCTGCTTGGTGCTTCCGGTCACGACATGTAGGCCTGTGTAACAAATACTCGTCTTATGCATTCTTAACACTCGGCGTAAGTGAGTTAGGGAGGATATTTCCGTCCTCACGTTTAATCTCAAAAAAAAAAAAAAAAAAAATTATGATATTTGGTTTGAAAAGTATACACTAAATTTTACAACAAGAATTTAAGTTTTTGCCGTTTCGGTGTGTTACCATCTACAGTGTATAGACGCTCAAATTCAACTTCGTAAAATTCGCCAAAAACAGAACAAAATAAGAAATTAGTACTTGGCATCATAACATATATTAATATATTCAGTATTAAACCTTGATCGGATACGGTAATACTTCTGAATCACCTCCAGACACAACTGTGTTGTCTACTATTTCATCTCTGACCGATGTAAACATCAAAAGCATCACTTCAAACAATAAAGTTGATCCATTATATGAAAATATCTGGACACGACCTCCAAAAAACTACACTACGAAAAAATTGTAAAAAATTGTAATTGAGTTTTAAATTTAATATAATTTTACACCTGATGATGGTTTAATAAAACCGAAACATGTTGTAACTGTTCCAATTGTAAATCGATTATTCGATATGGAACACAGAATGATATCTTAATTCTTTTAATTATCTTATTTTAAATACATTGTGATTTGACGGAATAACCAAATAATTTAATTTTAACATATATTAATATTTTAAATACCTAGATCGTTCTTTAAAATAACCATATTTTCGATATGGTATGTAATTAACAAAATAGAGTCGACAGGAAATATGCCTTTGCAAATGTCATTGGTGAATAACTTCGCCTTGAAGATGGAGGAAATAAATATAACCGAAACGTCGGCAGTGCAGCCCACATCTACACTGTGCCATAACCCAGAAACAGTACTGACGTTAGCACAGAACCTTTTGTGAAGGCTGAAATATTCTGTAATATCTAAATAAAAAAAGGTTGATTAAATCCGTCAACATTAGATTTACATATTATCTTTGGTGTACATTAACATGATCTGGAATACGTTTATATAAGCAATAAACGAATATGAACCTTCCATGAACGGAGATGTGTAACGACAAAGAAAGCATCTGGAGGCTTTGTGCTCTCTGAAATGAGGAGTGGCATTCAACTTGTGTTTGATTTCCCCTCAGGAGCGACCAAGAGGCCGATTGTTTGATATTCGCTGCTCAATTGAAGAGAACGGAACAAACTCACGGGTCTCGATGTGGTCACACATTGCAAGTAAACTGGTATAATGGTCGGGCCCTACCTGGGGGCAGCTACAAACACATGTTTCCGCGGCGCAGCTTCCAGGAGCTCAAAAGCCGCGCCGCAGAGCGAGGACAAGATAAATGATTGTGGAAACTTGTCGCACAATACCGCCAATGATTTTCAATGGTCCATAAATACATCAATGGCCTTTTTTTCGGAAAAAAGAAAGAAAAGGTGTGGAGGCCAAATTCGGATGTTTATGGTAACATCTCTATTCACGCATGTGTGGCTCAGTGGTGTACGGGCTCATTGCCAAGAAGGTTTTACGTCATTTCTTAAATATTATAAGTAGCTATTTTATCACTGAGATACTTCGTCTCTGATTAAGTTAAAAACATAGCGAGGATATGTGAGAATTGGGTACTGAGGAAAATATCTGGACCTAAGAAGATATACAAAATGAAATATAAACTTATAAGATTTGAGGTTTTCACAGCGGTGAGTATGAAGACTTCTGTCTTCTGGGCTGTTGTATGACCTCTGAAACGTTGGTTAACATCGACCAGACTACACACGGCAACACCCCAGAAGACAGAAATCTTCATACTCATCGCCCTGATGATGGAGGCAGTATGACCTCTGAAATGTTGGTAAACATCGACCAGACTACACAGCGCAACAACCCAGAAGACAGAAATCTTCATACTCATCGCCCTGATGATGGAGGCAGTATGACCTCTGAAACGTTGGTTAACATCGACCAGACTACACAGCGCAACAACCCAGAAGACAGAAATCTTCAAATATAAACTTCCTCTCACAGGCTAATAGACTCTACTGTGGAATAACACTGTCGTATCAAAACCTAAATTTCAACATTGGCGATACATCTGGACACGATCCTGAGCTAGTTTCATCCACCTCCTAAAGATACATCTTAATGTTTAACCTTTATCAATCTTCCAAATAATAATGGTATTAAAATGAATAAATACAAAAAGAGAAAGGACTAGTTGAAGTGTACGTCTGAAAATAATCGTCTGTTAAAATTAACGTTGATGAACACTCGGTTTCCATAAAATTGACGTTTCAAAACCATGGAGTTCGTTATTTACTATGAAACACCTGGCATTTCAGGACATTGGACAACAAAAACAAAACTATTTTCTAATATCATTCATTACGTCACCGTGAAGAAAGTTGTTTCACCAGGTGCCGAAGTACTCAGCCAGTCGGACTCTGAGCTAAAGTTACAGCGGCAAATTTCTCAGAAGTAAAGAGAGTAAAAGTGGCTTAACTTAAGGCCAGATCTGTCGCCCTGTGTTCGTCGGCACGGCTGTAGCTTCCGAACAAAACGCACCCCGCCTCGTGTTTCCTAATGAGGATAAACCTATTGTGTGATCTGCGGTTTTCCCACAGCTTTCAATTTTGCAGATTCTGTAACACGGGATTCTGCTCTTCGCGTACAACAGCGTATAAATATTTATTCCCGATTCTTATCCAAAGGGTAGCAGGAGCTCTCCCTCGAGGTTTAATCAGTCAGAACGTGCAGCTACGCGGTGAACTCCATCCAGCGCCAAGGTTTCAAATGCGTGAAGTTTCAACGCGGATGACGTAACCCCTTCGTCGTGTGTCTCTTGACAACAACGAAACTCTTTGAAGATTTCTGTCTTCTGAGTTCCTACGCCGTGTAGTCTGACAGAAGAGTGCCGACGATTCAGAGGAACTTACTGCTTCCAGGGTACCCTGAAGGCTGAACCCTAATACCAAATTTCGTCGATATTCAGTCACAAATTTCGTAGATAAAATATACGGGCGGAAGGACACTCGGCCTAATTACCAATTAAGTATTCACTTTAAGCATTTTGTTTAAAGGATAATTTGTGAAATGATGGCGATTATTATAATTACATCTGTATATTTAGATTATTAATATGCTATTCGTATATTATTTGTTCTTATACTGTTGTTTTAGTGCTGACCTTGTGTGACCCTTTTCAGGCACATAAGTAGCCCCAAATTAATTGTTTAATTTTAACCGTCTAATCACAATAAAATATTTTATTAAATATTAAAATATTATTATAATTAACATTTAAAATATTTAAAATATATTAAAATATATTAAAATGATGCTCTTTCTATCGAAATGTTCGATTTACAATTAGAGCATCATCTTTTTCACGACATGTTTCGGTTTTCAATGAACCATCTTCAGGTGTATAATCAATATAAATTTAAATGTAATATTCTAAATGCAATCCTATATTTTAATATATTTTAAATATTAAATGTTAATTATAATAATAATATTTTAATATTTAATATAATATTTTATTGTGATTAGACGGTTAAAATTAAACAATTATAATCATCACAATATGACGCAACATTATCATCTCATGAAAGTAAATTACTTGAAAACATAACCAGCTTAAAACAAATTAATAGCCTATTAGAATCAAATAACAATACAATACGTTTATTATGTTGGTTGTGATCAGCGGACAAGATCATCTCCCGTGTAAATAGTAGAAATTTTCAGTAGGACTGTCGTATATTTTATACGTTAAGTGCCAAAGTTTTGTCGTCGAAATTCGACATCTTAGGGCTAAGAATTAGTACCTGAAGAGCGGTCTGTCGGAGCTTTGAAAATCTGAGCGATGGACCGTTCATCACACGAGTAAACCGAAGCCCCTCACTACCTGCAGACCCGGTCAGCAGTCAGACTATAACAGATCGGCTGTAGGCCCACGGCGTTCCTACGCGTGACGACTTTGGAAGAAATGTGACAATTCTCACGCGTTCCCTCTGTTACTCGCTCCAGGTAAATTCTAATTCAAAAACTGTATAAAACGTAAGGATACAACATGCGGAGTTACTGTTAGTTAAAGCACGTGGTATATATAGTTACCACTGGCAATTAAAGGTTTAACTACGCTCGAAACATTTTATTCGTTCCGGTAATTAATATTTGGCGAGTTTGCTCGAGATGAGCGTAGAAACGTATTAAACAATACTGGGCTATACTTCAGACTCTAAACTCTTCGACATTAACTGATTTTTTGTGTTAGCAAAGCCAACATGGCTAACAGGGTTAATGATAACGCTCCACCCTTGTGTTACAGCACAGTGTAGTTTTGCAGATGACTACTAATTAAAATTTTGGCCACGGTGGTCTAGCGGTTAGAACGCTGGCCTTGTAATCCTGGGGTCTCGGGTTCGAATTTATAACTTGTGTTGGGCAAGGCCGTGGTCTAGGCAACACGGAGTTTTCCTCCGTGGCATCCCAACAATTACTCCATTCACACACAGAAGAAGGCAATGGCAAACCACTTCTGGATCATCTGCCAAGAACGTATATGAACAGGTCCCAGTCCGAGAAGAGAAAAGGATGGAAGGATCCTGTTCATATGGACCTGTCGTCAGACAGAACACTAAATAAAATAAAATGGGGACACTACTGCCTCCACTACACGGTACCAAAATCCAGAAGAAACAATATCTCACCTTCATAGCTCAAAATTTTGTATATTTTGCTCTCAAAGATAAAAGTTATTGTACGATTTTGAGAAAAACAAAAGAGAATCTTCTTCGATACATTGAAGCCAATGATTTAAGACACTGACCCAGGTGCTGGCTGCGGACAATGAGACTCGACGGCTAGGAGCAAGCTTTTAACAAACAAACATAGCACAGCTTTCAAACAACAAAATGGGACTTTCTTGTGTTCGATACTATTTTGTTTTGCTGAAAACGTCTTCTCTACAGGGATAATAAAGTCATAATTTTGGTTGTACACTATTCAGGGCTGTACAAAAGTAACTGGTCACTCAAGAACCTTTCACAGTAGGCCTAATATATGAAATTTGAGGTTCTCACGGTGATAAAGATGGCGGATGTGGTTTCCTGAGTTGTGATGCATAGTCTCGTAAGTGGTTATCGTCGTTTCGGAGGAATACAAAGATGGAAGCTAACTACGAAACACTGGTAACCACGTACAAGCCTGTACGGTGTCAGAAAAATTCATAGGAGGTAACATGATTTGTTTATTTATCAACGATTTATCACTTATATCTTCCTTATTTGTAAAAAAACAAAAACAAAGAAACATATTTAAAATTAAATTATTTGGTTATTCCGTCAAATCACAATGTATTTAAAATAAGATAATTAAAATAATTAAAATATCATTCTGTGTTCCATATCGAATAATCGATTTACAATTGGAACAGTTACAACATGTTTCGGTTTTATTAAACCATCATCAGGTGTAAAATTATATTAAATTTAAAACTCAATTACAATTTTTTTTTACAATTTTTTTTTTAAAAACTCAAATTTTACACCTGATGATGGTTTAATAAAACCGAAACATGTTGTAACTGTTCCAATTGTAAATCGATTATTCGATATGGAACACAGAATGATATTTTAATTATTTTAGTTATCTTATTTTAAATACATTGTGATTTGACGGAATAACCAAATAATTTAATTTTAATTTAATAAATCACAATATGACGCAACTACACTATCTTAAAGAAACATAGGTTTTCGCTATCCGTGTGCCTTTTCCTATCCAAAATTCTTTTTATCAGACGGATTTTCATTAAACTTGGTGAGAATAACATGTAAATACGGACCACACAAGGTGCACATTTTTCAGTCTATTTACCATTAGTAATACCAACATTTCGTATGTAGTAAGATTTGAGGTTTGCACGGCTGTGAGTACGCCGTGTAGTCTGGTAGAAGTTTACCGACGTTTCAGAGGTCATACTGCCTCCATTATCAGAGTAATCGCATTTATGATGGAGTACGCGGTACAACATCCCGGATAACAGCCACCTTCATCTGTATGAATGCTATCTCTCCCCTTGCCTTCATCTCCGGTTCATATTTTCCACTACTACAAAGCATCTTTACGATCCTTCGGAACCCTAGCCACCAACTAAGCCTTCCTTCCTCCTCTGGAACTGTGACACCCCTTGTTCCCCGCTGCGACTGCCTTAACAAAATAGCATAGCGGGTAGCAATGTTTTCTTGTTCAGGAAATGCTACTTTGTCTTGTAAAACGCTGACTTTTGTCGTGGAGGGTTTCAGTCCCATCAACTCATGTAAATACAAATGTCCTGTATTGTTCTGGGAGCATGGACACCAAACCAGTCCTCATAATTTATCTTTGTGAACTGGATCGAAGGGAAAGGTCGTGGATGACTTTAATTACGATTAATGTTCGATTAAACGCAAAGTCTAGAATAAAAAAACCTGATCTGCAACTGAAGGCGTAACTTGCAAACAGGTAATAACCACTTTCCAAACAATGACTTCAGTTGGGTAGTAACTAACTAACTAACTCCACGAAACAAAGTCCTTCTTGAGAAGCTAAGAGTCACTCAAGTACTCAAAGAATTCCCGGTCTTTTATGTGAGCTTAAAGCTCAGTGTAGTGTTCACATTAGCCCCTAACATCAGCCAAATAAATCCAGTCTACAAATTCCTACTCGATTTCCATGATCCATTTTAATATTATCCTCCCAAGAACGTCTAGGTCTTCCGAATAACCTATTATCTTCAGGCTTGCCAACATAAGTATTGTAGATCTACTCATTTCTTATCCCAGTTCTGCGACGTGATCATTGTATAACTTTGGGGGGGAAATATCCCTACAAATTCTGGACCTCCTTGGACGTCTCCAAGTCACTGTCCTTTCTCTGTCTTCAACAACAGCCCATGAAAATGGTACAAACTTCCAAGGCCTTTGAATTTAGTCAGCGTAAGTAAAAATTGTACGGGCCACACAATAAATTTAGAAAGTAGCTAACCGTATTTTTAATAACACGAGAACAGCAGTAAAACCTTTCGGTACAATGACCACAGCTTAAGAATCGTGGTTTCTTAACCTGTGGACATGCCATGACACCAATCTTCCAGTAGCAAAGTCTGCACCTCGTATTAGAACTTACCAGACATATTCCTTCGTCAACTCTAAAATGCACTACAATTTAAACCAAATTTCGGTGAATGATGAACTGGGGGTGTAAAAGAATCTTGTACTATCCAGAATTTTATTCCTGAGGAAAATCACGAAGAATATGTCACGTTAGTCGATTTTCAGACTGAGCATGTAACCCAGGACCTGTTGTAAACATATAGGCCCACAAAGCTTCACATTGACGTGATCATCAGCTAAGAGAGTCTGTCTACAAGACGAGAGCAAGGCCTGGTCTCAAGTACTAATTCTCTGACATTTTCCAAAGGCATTCCTCTGGAGTGGTTACGTGTGTAGACTGTCAGTGACAGTCAGGTCGATTTGGACACCAATATATCTGTCAGGGGCGAGACAACCATTGTGTGAGTAGTGTTTAACGATGCTCTATTGTGTTGTGATGGTTTATTGCATGCAATAAACCACCCGCGATCTCATTATTAGGCATCATGGGACTTCCTTACATAGAAATGTTTTGCAAAAGCTTCCAGTAGCGACGGAACTATAATCTACGAAACGCTGCGTAATGATTCAAATGTTTTTTTTTTCCTCTCTGTGTCTTCATAAACTTCTCTATAATTGTTACACGGCGTGTCGAGAAGGTGTTTGTCGTCGAAATACTGACGTGTAAAAAGAATTTCGATAGAGGGAACAATGAATGGAGATGACTTTCTACAGAACAACTAATGATTCAAACGCCTTTCTTGTCTCCACAAACTTCTCTATTGTTGTTATACAACGTGCATAGAAAAGGCTTCCGTTATACTGGCGACATGTAAAGAATCACGAAGGCCTATGGTGTGAGAGAAAGATGTTGATAACTTTCAACAGGACGACTCAGATCTGACTTCGTGTTATACAACAGGCTTATTCTCATGAATAAGAATATTGATTCATAGGATAGACTCTATTAAACGACGGTGTTCCACCGCAGAGGCTATACAGCATTGAAAATGACGTATGGAATAATCATAAATTCTGATTAAATATGGGTCTAAGGCCTGTGTTAGGAATTCGAAGGAGAAATCCGTGAACCCGGGTCACAGGTTATATATTCCGAAATTGTTCACGTGAGACTTGAAAATATACGAAAAACATTGGTCAGGATATCCGATATCAAGACGATTCAGATCGAGTATTATACATCGAGCCACAAGTTATATGCCGAACACAAACCTGCTTAGTAATAATAATATGGAAGTGGATATTTTCCAAGAAGGATAAATATTTTATTTATAATATCCCGGCATTTGCCTGAAGGGAGGAAAATCACGAAAATCCTTAGACAATGTAAGACTTGAGGTTTTCACAGCGGTGAGTATGAAGATTTCGGTCTTCTGGGTTGTTGCGCTGTGTAGTCTGGTCGATGTTAACCAACGTTTCAGAGGTCATACTGCCTCCATCATCAGACGGAGGCAGTATGACCTCTGAAACGTTGGTTAACATCGACCAGACTACACAGCGCAACAACCCAGAAGACAGAAATCTTCATACTCATCGCCCTGATGACGGAGGCAGTATGACCTCTGAAACGTTGGTTAACATCGACCAGACTACACAGTGCAACAACCCAGAAGACAGAAATCTTCATACTCATCGCCCTGATGAAGGAGGTAGTATGACCTCTGAAACGTTGGTTAACATCGACCAGACTACACAGCGCAACAACCCAGAAGACAGAAATCTTCATACTCATCGCCCTGATGACGGAGGCAGTATGACCTCTGAAACGTCGGTTAACATCGACCAGACTACACAGTGCAACAACCCAGAAGACAGAAATCTTCATACTCATCGCCCTGATGATGGAGGCAGTATGACCTCTGAAACGTTGGTTAACATCGACCAGACTACACAGCGCAACAACCCAGAAGACAGAAATCTTCATACTCATCGCCCTGATGATGGAGGCAGTATGACCTCTGAAACGTTGGTTAACATCGACCAGACTACACAGCGCAACAACCCAGAAGACAGAAATCTTCATACTCATCGCCCTGATGATGGAGGCAGTATGACCTCTGAAACGTTGGTTAACATCTACCAGACTACACAGCGCAACAACCCAGAAGACAGAAATCTTCATCCTTAGACAAGAGAGCCAATTTCCATGTCGAGATCTGAATTCGGGACCTTCCGAATTGCTAATAAACAGGAGTAATATTCACACAGCTGCGACGTTTGATAGACGTACAGACTTAAGATTTTATTTTGGTTGAGTACTCAGTAGAAAGGATGAATACAAGTCAATTATGCATATTCGTGTGTTGCGATGAACGTCCGAGAGGAGAAGTGCTGAAGACAAGACTAGAATATTCTTCTAAATACACTGGTAACTCTGATTTAAACGATACACGGTTAGTTACCTGCAGAAGACAATCTATTGCACATCTGGAGAGTAAAATAGACCACAGAATCTCTAAACTTGCCTGAAATTATAAACCACGACGAATAAAGGATTGTTTGTGATGAAAGTGACTGAAATACAGCAGACATGTGACAGTCACTTAACAGAAATTTTAATTTTATTTCACAACAAATCGATAGCTCACTCGACAATAATCAGTATTGTCGTCTCCGATTACAGGAGGGACTGAAGACAATTATGACAGTTCTGTCCGCGGTTCGAACCGAGCATACCAACCAGCTGAATCTGAGACAACTGATGGCGGCTGGCGTGCTGTTTTTGTTTTGCAACTCCCGCTGCTGGAAAACAAGTGACTGACAACAGGAAGCTTGATTAATAGCGGAAACGTCGGCTTCTGCTGTGTTGTCAGCGGAACTCTGCATGATGCTATCAGTCGGCATTAGCAAGAGAAAACAAAACTTCCATAAATCAGGATTAGTCAGTCAGTCAGGTAGAGAGACAATTATCCTCCCGTCCTTGCAAAAAATTTAAAATATAAGCTTTTCGGGTACAGACACCATCAGACCTAACAAACATTCGACTCCGCCACGGAAGACATCTCTGGTGTCAAATCGGAACACAATCGTAGTTTTTTAACAGGTCTGTGGAAAATTGGAGGTCGACGAAAGATTAAATATTATTTAAGAATTCAGAACGTACCGCAAAGAAAACAACACTTCAACATTACAAAGGTCAACCTGTTGGCGCTGTTAGGAAATAATCACTTTTTAATTTTCGTAGGAAACTCACAAATACAAGAAGAAATGTTACTTACTGTTAAAACAGGTGGAGGACTCAGTTAACCTTTAGGATATAAAGGGTCAAATCATTTGCAAGAATACGATTTCATCGCGAAATATCACAATAGGAAGGAATTAGCCCTTGATTCTAGATCACAGATTACGTTTCATGTGTCTAAAATGACCAAGTTTAAGTACTGAAGGGATACCTTCTTTAGATAGATGATGGCTGTCTTCAGACTCATCGCCATGAAAACCTAAAATTTACTTATTTTGAAATTGGCCGTAGGCTTAGGTCTTACTACGAACGAAAGGGGAAAGTCTAGCCTACTAAAACCTACAATTTTTAGTTCGTGAGTGAAAATTACTTAAGAAATGTAGGGCAAAGCTTAGGCTATAATTTAAATTAATTTGTCCATGAAAGCATTTAAAGGAATATATGCATTATTTTACTATTTTTCTTAAAATTTCTATACACTTGAGATAATAGTTTAATTTTATGATATTAAATGAGATGGTAAAGTTGCGTCATAATATTGTGATATAATAAATATATATTATTTAAATCTTGTCCGTCTAATCACAATAAATTCTTATTAAATATTAAAATATTACAATAATTAACATTTAAAATATTTTAAAAATATTAAATGATGTTCCTTATCGAAATATTCGAAAAAATGATGGTCTAATGTAAATCGAATATTTCGATAAAGAACATCATTTAATATTTTTAAAATATTTTAAATGTTAATTATTGTAATATTTTAATATTTAATAAGAATTTATTTTTATGATAAATATTCAAAAAAAAATTAAATTGATATATTTTTATTGATTTATTAGTATTCTCTTCCGTTGTTACAGACCCATGTATGAACGGTGTCACACTGAACTTTATGGTTACTTATTATGATAATGACTTCAAAACGTTTGTGAGAGAGGGAGATAATTCTCGAAAAGGACACTTCAAAACACAAGACAAATTATTGTTGCTACTTAAGATTTCCTTGTCCCATAGGGAGTTTCATAGCGACTGTGGGAAAACGTGTTGTAGCACCAAGGCGTGACTAATGCGCCGTTAAGTCTCACTGGAGGTCTATTGCAGGCCGTAAATTCTTTACTAAGGACTTCTCCTCAAACATTCGTCACCCTGAACCTAGGGAGTTCTATGTTACAAACGGGAGACATTTTCTCGTACAAAGTCTGTAATTATCGTAAGGATAAATGTTACTAATTAGTTTCGGGGCCACAAAAACATGAGTTCGAATCTCCCACGGATCACGGTTGTAGACTTGTGTTATATTTTCTTAATATGATATAGTTACGTCATATTGTGAAACTATCAGAAATTGTAATTAGTTTTTTTAAGTTTATAATTTTAACTTTTACACCTGAAGATGGTTCGTATAGAAACCGAAACACGTCGTAAAAAGATGTTCCAAATGTAAATCAAATCGTTCGATGAGGAACATCAAAATGATATTTTAATTATCTTAATTGAAAAATTTTATATATGAATTGTGAATAGACGGACAAAACCCGAATAATTTATTATATTTTATTGTATCCAGAAATTTGTAACAACATAAATGTTTTCTGAAACTGGCCGGACTTTGAGAGAGGTTGTTACTGTCTCCATCGCCAGGGTTTATAGCGATAAATACCAGTAGCTTTGACTACATTTCAAAATAGGACAAAAGATTTGTATTTTGGCAGATTTTTAGAATTACGTAATTTAAATTCGATTAATGTAAATTAACTTTTTGGTACAAAAGTAGGTGCGGAATAATAAACCTATATATTCATAATAGATATGTGATAAAACCTAAGACTATTATTAGAAATGTAATGTGTTTCTTTGGGAACGTAAACCACATTTTTAAAATAATAAATAAACTACTAAATAACTAAATAATCCTCGAAAAGCCAACAACTGCTCACTAGTCGATATAATTGCGTCATATTGCGAATTAAAATTCAATTATTCGTGTTTTTTTTTCCCCGTCTAATCACAATTGTATATAAATAAAATTAATACATAAGATATTAAAATATCATCATGTACCAATTATGTAAATGATATTTTAATATCTTATGTATAAATTTTATTTATATACAATTGTTATTAGACGGGAAAAAAATACGAATAATTAAACTGCTCATTAGTCGATAAATTCCTCGCCATCTTTAACACAGGCATACAGAGTATTAAAAGCAGATACATTTGTGTGTTTTACAGGGACGTTAACTGTCCGGTAATTCGAGGTAAAATTGTATGTAGAAGCATTAACGTTGATGAAATACTCAGAGATGATAACAGACAGAGGACGCCACGGTTTTCCGAAGGCCACTGGTCTTCGTCACACCTAAAGCCAACGTAAATATTTGATGTGTCAACAATGCGGACACAGCTAGCAGAGAAATAACCCCATTTTATCAACAAAGTAAACATGTAACATATAAATCAATATGGCGTCTCTCACCTGCGGTCGCGCCCAAACCTGACGCAGCTACCAATAAGATGCGAAAGGCGTGGCTAAAGGCGGGGCCTGTCCGCGCACAAAACATTTCAACTGCATAATAACGCCTCTGAAATCGATCCGGGAGCTCTGACCTCATCGTGCTATGTCTATTAGCGTGACCTTAATGTTTGGGAATATCGGCCTATCTTAGCCCACGAACACTTTTTCGATGAAGATTTCCCCCTGATGACGGAGGCAGTATGACCTCCGAAACGTCGGTCAACAACCCAGAAGACAGAAATCTTCATACTCTGATGACGGAGGCAGTATGACCTCTGAAACGTTGGTTAATATCGACCAGACTACACAGCGCAACAACCCAGAAGACAGAAATCTTCATACTCTGATGATGGAGGCAGTATGACCTCCGAAACGTCGGTTAACAACCCAGAAGACATATTTTATACCAGACAACGTGAGAGAGCGAAATCTCATTTCGAAATACGCATCATTTCTATTGGCCTCTACGCAATTGCGAGAAATGCGCTAACTCAGTCATGGGCTTCGTACGCATGAAGATAATGGACCGCCGCTGCTTTGGGGCAGTTCCGGAGACTTGCAGAAACAAGTTCCTGGGTTCAGGGACACACGGAGAGAAGGTTCCAGGATAAAAAGGACAAGTTACGAACCCAGCCTATCGGTAATGACTTTCATTTGCAAATACCCTATAAACAAGGAATATTTTCCAAATCCTTCTTCATACATTTGAATACCTCATTGGTTTCAATGTTCTTTTCAGATACAAATCTATTATTTAAAATTCAGACATAAGTTATTTTTCCTTACAGTTAGAAGTCTATCGTTAAATATTCAATAGACCAGAGGGTTGTAGGACCCTAATATTTTCCACACTTGGGAGCATATAAGAGTTTCTTATCGACTAGTGGATTGTAAACCTTAAAATCGATTAATTTCATCAGTCATTGTCAGTAATTATTTAGTCAATAACATTATTTTAAGCATAAAATCTAGAGATAGCCACAGCCTCTGAATCCTATGTAGATACGTGACGTAAGCTTAACATCAGCGTAGTCTTTAAAACAGAATTGTAACTAGCCTTAAGCTGTATGTACTACCTGCTTTAAAGTCATACAACACGGAATTTTTAACTTTAGAGTAGGCCTGGCATTATATTGATTGGTTTTGTTTGATTCGGAGAAAAACAGCGTTTTTGTTCCGCTATGTCTTTATAACCAAATGTTCGTCGTAGTCTCAGAGAGCTGTGTCATGTTTCCTTGAAAGTGGAAAACTACGTTTTAAATATTACTGAACATCGTTTCGTGTTACAAAGGATAGGCTATAGTCTGAGTATTTATTCGTACATAAATTCCCCTGTCTGCAGGCAGCTCCGTAAACCTTTACAAGAACAAAGTTCTATTTCAGACTTGAAGCCATCGAAACGACCTGGCCCCAGTGTCAGTCTCCGGGACACGCCACACATCCTTCGCTGAACAGTGAACTACAGAGCATTCTCAGAGACAACACATCATCAGATGAGTTCATCAAAAGGGCCTTAAAAATCAACAGTTGATGTAAAATACCATAACAAACATCGCCATCAAGCTATGAAGGGGCTGGACCCATCCAATGAATTAATGTGACTCAGGAAACTTTCCAAATGGTAATTTTAAAATCGGCTTTCTCCCCAAAAATTCCTTGTGTAATTTTTCGCTCCCAATTCCAGGTTACAATTTCAGCCTAATAAAATCCCCATGATGTCATTATCCTAAAATAAGGCTAAGTGCCGTAAAGTCCTTAGTTATGTAACCCATCAGGACCATCAAAATCGTTTGCTTTATTCATAAAATCAGTTCGGTAGAAAAAATCCCTTTAAATGACCTTGAAAATTTCAAGAGCCCCTATTCGGCACACCTTCGACCCAAGATTGTCGTAACCTTGATATGACCTTGATGTACCAGTGACCTCAACGTGACATGAACATAGTCCTCCAGGCACATACAATATGGCAGATATAGGCGTTTGAAAAAATGGCTTATGAATTGCCTTGAAAAATTTAAAGGCTTATAATCCGTAAACACTTGGTCTGATATTATCGTGATACTGACATAACGTTTAGCTATACGAGTACTCAACGTGACATGAGTGTGGTCATTCAGATACCTACGGTTCTACAGAAATAAGCATTTGAAGAAATTACTTTCAAATGACTTGGAAATATTTAAAGGCCTGTATTCGACAAAAATTAGGGCTGATATTGTACTGTCCTCGACAAGACCATGAACCATCCGTGATATAAAATTTACATTGTCTGTGAGTTTGTCCGGCTATAGGCCAATAAATTTGGGCTAACTGCGTTCAAGAATATGTCAGAAATATTTTTTTTTATTATTATTAGTGTTCTGTCTGACGACAGGTCCATATGAACAGGATCCTTCCATCCTTTTCTCTTCTCGGACTGGGACCTGTTCATATACGTTCTTGGCAGATGATCCAGAAGTGGTTTGCCATTGCCTTCTTCTGTGTGTGAATGGAGTAATTGTTGGGATGCCACGGAGGAAAACTCCGTGTTGCCTAGACCACGGCCTTGCCCAACACAAGTTATAAATTCGAACCCGAGACCCCAGGATTACAAGGCCAGCGTTCTAACCGCTAGACCACCGTGGACATTAGAAATATATATGAACCTAAATATAACGGCAAAAATTTAGGAAATTAGACATCACATGACTTGGAACTGTTGACATTTACGTGGTGTACAGGTAACTTACACAGTGAGGGGCTGGGTATGTAGAGAAGATGGGAAATACTTTCAGACTTCTGGTGGGGAAATCAATTGGAAAGCAGGCATTCGGAACAGTTAGCGATAACATTAAGATGGATTAATTTTATGAGTTTGGGAAAAATTGCTCAGTATAATTTTCAGCACATTGTTCTGTGTCAGTAGCGTTGAACTTTAGCGTTCTACTAAGAATGTCTCATTCAAGACAAAGTGGAAATATTCCGTAGGTTAAGCCACTATAGCACCGAACATGCGGGCTGACAACTGAGACACGACTAGCGTCACACTCGCTGTATCGTGTCAATTATCTAATGGAACCTATTGTACAATCGCTTCACGTCTCTCAGAGCACAATGTTTGTTGTGCGGGTTGCCTGCTTCTTGGTGCCGCCTGCCTTGGTCTATTGTAAGGAAGATTATGTCTCCAGTGGAACGTCAGGAAACCATTCTGCTCAAATATACACTGAGGGGTGGCCAAAAATTTCAGCACCGAGGATGATACGATTTAGGTATGAAATAATAGCCTAACCAAGAAAGCACGCCATGGTGATCTAGCGGTTAGAACGCTGGCCTTGTAATCCTGGGGTCTCGGGTTCGAATTTATAACTTGTGTTGGGCAAGGCCGTGGTCTAGGCAACACGGAGTTTTCCTCCGTGGCATCCCAACAATTACTCCATTCACACACAGAAGAAGGCAATGGCAAACCACTTCTGGATCATCTGCCAAGAAC
Organism: Zootermopsis nevadensis; assembly: GCF_977971745.1. NCBI lineage: Eukaryota > Metazoa > Arthropoda > Insecta > Blattodea > Termopsidae > Zootermopsis > Zootermopsis nevadensis. Next base: position 1,601,885 of record NW_028259135.1, read on the forward strand.
GTATATGAACAGGTCCCAGTCCGAGAAGAGAAAAGGATGGAAGGATCCTGTTCATATGGACCTGTCGTCAGACAGAACACTAAATAAATAAATAAAATAAAACCGATTCCACAAAGGCTGTCACCTTTAAAGCACAGGCCTACATATTCTACCATCTAGTTTGGCATTCATTAAATCTTCACATTGCCCACAGATTATAAATGGCTAACTCCACGTGTGTACATGTGTAGCCTATACAAGGCTTGTAGAAGTCTGTTACGTAAGCAGTAAACTTAACTTTTAATTCAGAATAATAACTTTGTGTCGATAATTGCTTTCAAATTTCCTGACAACTTAATTCTAGGTTGAAAAACTTTCTGCGAAAGTATGGTGAACACTGACAAGATATAAAAAAAAAATGGCTAAGTGTACCTTTAATTTCCTCGACGGTGTATAATTTATGATGCAGTGACCACCTGTTCAGAAGGACTTGGGGGCCACCATTAGCCTCGCCCAACAAAACGATCCATCGCTGCATTACATCGCTCGACTCACATGAATAATTTGGCAGAGATCAAGGAGACGTGCTTCATGTTTCAGACGGCGTGTGGATTCAACACCGGTTTCTGTTGGAAAACGTTTAGAACTCTCTTCAGTTCAAACAGCGCCAAGAATATAAATAAGTTCGCGTGACGGGGTGGCTCTATAGCGACAGTCACCATAACGCAGAACCGATCGAAAATGTACAGTAAAATCAGGGTCCCTACTTACTGATCACTACCAAAAGCACAGTACAAAACTGAATTCCATTTTGAAGCTGGCCCACACCAACTAGTCAACTATTTCATTTATTTATTTAGTGTTCTGTCTGACGACAGGTCCATATGAACAGGATCCTTCCATCCTTTTCTCGGACTGGGACCTGTTCATATACGTTCTTGGCAGATGATCCAGAAGTGGTTTGCCATTGCCTTCTTCTGTGTGTGAATGGAGTAATTGTTGGGATGCCACGGAGGAAAACTCCGTGTTGCCTAGACCACGGCCTTGCCCAACACAAGTTATAAATTCGAACCCGAGACCCCAGGATTACAAGGCCAGCGTTCTAACCGCTAGACCACCTCATCTTATTATTATTTAGTGTTCTGTCTGACGACAGGTCCATATGAACAGGATCCTTCCATCCTTTTCTCTTCTCGGACTGGGACCTGTTCATATACGTTCTTGGCAGATGATCCAGAAGTGGTTTGCCATTGCCTTCTTCTGTGTGTGAATGGAGTAATTGTTGGGATGCCACGGAGGAAAACTCCGTGTTGCCTAGACCACGGCCTTGCCCAACACAAGTTATAAATTCGAACCCGAGACCCCAGGATTACAAGGCCAGCGTTCTAACCGCTAGACCACCTCATCTTATTATTATTTAGTGTTCTGTCTGACGACAGGTCCATATGAACAGGATCCTTCCATCCTTTTCTCTTCTCGGACTGGGACCTGTTCATATACGTTCTTGGCAGATGATCCAGAAGTGGTTTGCCATTGCCTTCTTCTGTGTGTGAATGGAGTAATTGTTGGGATGCCACGGAGGAAAACTCCGTGTTGCCTAGACCACGGCCTTGCCCAACACAAGTTATAAATTCGAACCCGAGACCCCAGGATTACAAGGCCAGCGTTCTAACCGCGGCCCTAAATGAAGAACTCTGTGACAGAGTCTTCGTCGGAAACAAGGCGCCATAGAATATAAACCTCAGAGAAAACACACCGCGACTCACCAGGCTGAGCTAAAAACGTTTTTGACAGTAATTTTTGGTATGTTAAGTTTTAACCGTTTCAGAAGAATTTAAAACGGTTTAATACATAGTTTTATCATTATCTCTGTACATCGGGGAGAATATTCTTAGTGCAATGATATAAAAACAAAGAACCTAACCTGGTGATGACCGCTTTGGTCCGAAACATGTTGTTCAACTGAACAGTGTGACGTACAGGAACCCCCCCTCCCCCCCCCCCCAAAAAAAAAAAACATTATACAAGACGCTACAGCCCAGAAGATAATAATCCACATTTTCACTGCCTCAATAACCTCAAATCTCATATTTATAATCGGTTTGTGAACCTGTCACGTCAGCCATATTAATGACTTAGCCCAATTATGTAAATATTTTAGGCTAGGGGCTCGAACCCTGTGCACTTCACACGGCACAACATATTAATACAATTTCAATTTCATTGAACCTAATTTAAGTATGAGATGATAAAGTTGCGTCATATTGTGATAAATATATATTTGTTTAAATCTTGTCAGTCTAATCACAATAAAATTCCTATTAAATATTAAAATATTACCATAATTAACATTTAAATATTTAAAATATATTAAAATGATGTTCTCTATCGAAATGTTCGATTTACATTAGAACATCACTTTTTTCACTTCCAAGAACGTTACAATAGACATGTAGGATTTGAGGTTTTCACGGCGATAAGGAAGATAGCTGTGTTCTCGGTTGTTGCCCCGTGTAGTCTGATGGAAGTGTACCGGCGTTTCAGAGGTCCTTGCTGCCTCCATCATCAGGGCGATCGCCATTCTACAAGGTGCAATAACCCAGAAGACAGCCATCTTCAACCAAGGACATAATTAGAGGGGGTACTGGGTTAGCCCCCCTCCGCCAAAGTAATAAATATGGTGGTATTCATCTCAGCATAGTATTTCGGAAGTTAGTTATTCGAGTCTAAGCCTGGATACCAGCTGTTCCGTCTGACTGCTTATGTTCGTGATTTTCTTTAGTCTATCCAAGACAACAGCCCACCTGAATTACCTACAAGTTTCAAATCCAGAGCAAATTTAAATTCGTCCTGTGCAACTCGCGTATCCTCTCAGAGACTCAACAGTCCTCATGTCTCTCGCTACGTACCGCACACCCTAAGCGTAAATTTAGAGACTGTAAGAAGAAAGTTAGTGCAACACGCGATAGTAGTCAGTATAAAGTCTTGAAAGAATAATAAGCGATTAGCGACCCGCCCTCCTCTAGATGAAAGAAACTTATGGACACTTTAAAAATGCATCCGGTCTTTTGTTTGATCATCCGTTATTTCGTGTACATAGTAATGCGTGTCCTGTGGCCTCTGGACGGAGTAGAAACTCGTCCATCATTTTCAGTAAACGCTACACATTGAAAGTGTACAGAGGGCGCGGAGGTAAAGCTCCGTCTATTATGCACCCTGGAACTATTAGGTGAGATCGAATATGGTGGCCTCCATCAACATGGCCTGATGATGGAGGCAGCACGTACCTCTGAAATGTTGGTAAACTTCTACCAGATTACACGACGCTACACCCTAGAAGACAGAAATCTTCATACTCATCGCCCTGATGATGGAGGCAGTATGACCTCTGAAACGTTGGTTAACATCGACCAGACTACACAGCACAACAACCCAGAAGACAGAAATCTTCATACTCTGATGACGGAGGCAGTATGACCTCTGAAACGTTGGTTAACATCGACCAGACTACACAGCGCAACAACCCAGAAGACAGAAATCTTCATACTCTGATGACGGAGGCAGTATGACCTCCGAAACGTTGGTAAACATCGACCAGACTACACAGCGCAACAACCCAGAAGACAGAAATCTTCATACTCTGATGACGGAGGCAGTATGACCTCCGAAACGTTGGTAAACATCGACCAGACTACACAGCGCAAGAACCCAGAAGACAGAAATCTTCATACTCTGATGACGGAGGCAGTATGACCTCCGAAACGTTGGTAAACATCGACCAGACTACACAGCGCAACAACCCAGAAGACAGAAATCTTCATACTCTGATGACGGAGGCAGTATGACCTCCGAAACGTTGGTAAACATCTACCAGACTACACAGCGCAACAACCCAGAAGACAGAAATCTTCATACTCTGATGACGGAGGCAGTATGACCTCCGAAACGTTGGTAAACATCGACCAGACTACACAGCGCAACAACCCAGAAGACAGAAATCTTCATACTCTGATGACGGAGGCAGTATGACCTCCGAAACGTTGGTAAACATCTACCAGACTACACAGCGCAACAACCCAGAAGACAGAAATCTTCATACTCTGATGACGGAGGCAGTATGACCTCCGAAACGTTGGTAAACATCTACCAGACTACACAGCGCAACAACCCAGAAGACAGAAATCTTCATACTCTGATGACGGAGGCAGTATGACCTCCGAAACGTTGGTAAACATCGACCAGACTACACAGCGCAACAACCCAGAAGACAGAAATCTTCATACTCTGATGACGGAGGCAGTATGACCTCCGAAACGTTGGTAAACATCTACCAGACTACACAGCGCAACAACCCAGAAGACAGAAATCTTCATACTCTGATGACGGAGGCAGTATGACCTCCGAAACGTTGGTAAACATCTACCAGACTACACAGCGCAACAACCCAGAAGACAGAAATCTTCATACTCTGATGACGGAGGCAGTATGACCTCCGAAACGTTGGTAAACATCGACCAGACTACACAGCGCAACAACCCAGAAGACAGAAATCTTCATACTCTGATGACGGAGGCAGTATGACCTCCGAAACGTTGGTTAACATCGACCAGACTACACAGCGCAACAACCCAGAAGACAGAAATCTTCATACTCATCGCCCTGATGATGGAGGCAGTATGACCTCTGAAACGTTGGTTAACATCGACCAGACTACACAGCGCAACAACCCAGAAGACAGAAATCTTCATACTCATCGCCCTGATGATGGAGGCAGTATGACCTCCGAAACGTTGGTAAACATCGACCAGACTACACAGCGCAACAACCCAGAAGACAGCCATCTTCATACTCATCGCCCTGATGATGGAGGCAGTATGACCTCTGAAACGTTGGTTAACATCGACCAGACTACACAGCGCAACAACCCAGAAGACAGAAATCTTCATACTCATCGCCCTGATGATGGAGGCAGTATGACCTCCGAAACGTTGGTAAACATCGACCAGACTACACAGCGCAACAACCCAGAAGACAGAAATCTTCATACTCTGATGACGGAGGCAGTATGACCTCTGAAACGTTGGTTAACATCGACCAGACTACACAGCGCAAGAACCCAGAAGACAGAAATCTTCATACTCTGATGATGGAGGCAGTATGACCTCTGAAACGTTGGTTAACATCGACCAGATTACACAGCGCAACAACCCAGAAGACAGAAATCTTCATACTCATCGCCCTGATGACGGAGGCAGTATGACCTCCGAAACGTTGGTTAGCATCGACCAGACTACACAGCGCAACAACCCAGAAGACAGAAATCTTCATACTCATCGCCCTGATGACGGAGGCAGTATGACCTCCGAAACGTTGGTAAACATCGACCAGACTACACAGCGCAACAACCCAGAAGACAGAAATCTTCATACTCTGATGACGGAGGCAGTATGACCTCTGAAACGTTGGTTAACATCGACCAGACTACACAGCGCAAGAACCCAGAAGACAGAAATCTTCATACTCATCGCCCTGATGATGGAGGCAGTATGACCTCCGAAACGTTGGTAAACATCGACCAGACTACACAGCGCAACAACCCAGAAGACAGAAATCTTCATACTCTGATGACGGAGGCAGTATGACCTCTGAAACGTTGGTTAACATCGACCAGACTACACAGCGCAACAACCCAGAAGACAGAAATCTTCATACTCATCGCCCTGATGATGGAGGCAGTATGACCTCCGAAACGTTGGTAAACATCGACCAGACTACACAGCGCAACAACCCAGAAGACAGAAATCTTCATACTCTGATGACGGAGGCAGTATGACCTCTGAAACGTTGGTTAACATCGACCAGACTACACAGCGCAACAACCCAGAAGACAGAAATCTTCATACTCATCGCCCTGATGACGGAGGCAGTATGACCTCCGAAACGTTGGTAAACATCGACCAGACTACACAGCGCAACAACCCAGAAGACAGAAATCTTCATACTCTGATGACGGAGGCAGTATGACCTCTGAAACGTTGGTTAACATCGACCAGACTACACAGCGCAAGAACCCAGAAGACAGAAATCTTCATACTCATCGCCCTGATGATGGAGGCAGTATGACCTCCGAAACGTTGGTAAACATCGACCAGACTACACAGCGCAACAACCCAGAAGACAGAAATCTTCATACTCTGATGACGGAGGCAGTATGACCTCTGAAACGTTGGTTAACATCGACCAGACTACACAGCGCAACAACCCAGAAGACAGAAATCTTCATACTCATCGCCCTGATGATGGAGGCAGTATGACCTCCGAAACGTTGGTAAACATCGACCAGACTACACAGCGCAACAACCCAGAAGACAGAAATCTTCATACTCTGATGACGGAGGCAGTATGACCTCTGAAACGTTGGTTAACATCGACCAGACTACACAGCGCAAGAACCCAGAAGACAGAAATCTTCATACTCTGATGATGGAGGCAGTATGACCTCTGAAACGTTGGTTAACATCGACCAGATTACACAGCGCAACAACCCAGAAGACAGAAATCTTCATACTCATCGCCCTGATGACGGAGGCAGTATGACCTCTGAAACGTTGGTTAACATCGACCAGACTACACAGCGCAACAACCCAGAAGACAGAAATCTTCATACTCATCGCCCTGATGACGGAGGCAGTATGACCTCTGAAACGTTGGTTAACATCGACCAGACTACACAGCGCAACAACCCAGAAGACAGAAATCTTCATACTCTGATGATGGAGGCAGTATGACCTCTGAAACGTTGGTTAACATCGACCAGATTACACAGCGCAACAACCCAGAAGACAGAAATCTTCATACTCATCGCCCTGATGACGGAGGCAGTATGACCTCTGAAACGTTGGTTAACATCGACCAGACTACACAGCGCAACAACCCAGAAGACAGAAATCTTCATACTCATCGCCCTGATGACGGAGGCAGTATGACCTCTGAAACGTTGGTTAACATCGACCAGACTACACAGCGCAACAACCCAGAAGACAGAAATCTTCGGACTCGCCGCTGTGAAAACTTCAAACCTCTTAGGTGAGGTTTTAACTTCACGCTCTGGCTGTTTTATCCCCGGATAGGAAATTTCATGGAGGACAGAGTAAGTGATGGCGAAGAGAGAGCTTCCAGGCTCTGCTAGGAATAGAATCCGTGACGTCCATGCGTAACCCAATCGCTGTTCTAACTTGCCTACGGCAGACTATTCCATCATATCTCCAATATGTTTTGTCTTCCTCAGTACAACTTCTAAAGAAACTGGCGAATTCTTACGAATCTAATATGAACATTACGCCACGGGAGTCTGCAACTCCATAAGCCTACTTGTTAATTTCGTAGAGTTCTTATCAATAAATCATTCTAATACGGAGGCCACAAGAAATTGTGAGCTGGACACTACGCCTGATGCGTGGTTCAGAAATATCTTAGCATGCAAAATACTGAACTGAGGAAAACCACGATTGAGGACATTATCCGTATATGAACCAGGGACAGTAAAATGGGGTTGATGTGTCTGAATCACGTGAAACTGAATCATGTATGATCAGTCTGTTTGTAGATCAGGAAGGCGAAGAGCGATGTACGACAGTGGGTGAAGTCAAGAGCGGCACAAGTAGCATGTTCTTCATACTTGAATCCTTCAAATTTGTATATTTCTATAGTTTAAGAGAATGGGTTTAGTCAACAGTGTGACTGACTACGAACTGGACTACCGCGGTTTCGTAGCCAGACCTCCCGAATATGAATCATAAGGGTAGCACCAGACTACTCGCCGCTGTCAGAGCCTGAAATCTCTCGCCAAATACCGAAGGGGCTCTGTCGGACTTGTGCCGGTGTGCAGCGCGATGTTCCAGGTGCCTGCAATCCCACGGCCGCTCGCCGCCACTCTCTTCATGTTTTATGTGCGAGAAGTCTCAATAGACCCGGCCTCTGTAACCCGTTCTGCATAATTCAGCAACGTACAAGAGTACAAGAGCTAAAATATTTGTTCAACAAAGCAACAGGGGGGGGGGGGGGGGGCACCGATAGTTTTCACCGCTGGGGTTGGCACTACATTTCGACGTGATGGCGACACTATGATCTCACAAGGTGAATATTTCTGTCTTCTGGGTTCTTGCGCTGTGTAGTCTGGTCGATGTTAACCAAAGTTTCAGAGGTCATACTGCCTCCATCATCAGGGCGATGAGTATAAAGATTTCTGTCTTCTGGGTTGTTGCGCTGTGTAGTCTGGTCGATGTTAACCAACGTTTCAGAGGTCATACTGCCTCCATCATCAGAGTATGAAGATTTCTGTCTTCTGGGTTGTTGCGCTGTGTAGTCTGGTCGATGTTAACCAACGTTTCAGAGGTCATACTGCCTCCATCATCAGAGTATGAAGATTTCTGTCTTCTGGGTTGTTGCGCTGTGTAGTCTGGTCGATGTTAACCAACGTTTCAGAGGTCATACTGCCTCCATCATCAGAGTATGAAGATTTCTGTCTTCTGGGTTGTTGCGCTGTGTAGTCTGGTCGATGTTAACCAACGTTTCAGAGGTCATACTGCCTCCATCATCAGAGTATGAAGATTTCTGTCTTCTGGGTTGTTGCGCTGTGTAGTCTGGTCGATGTTAACCAACGTTTCAGAGGTCATACTGCCTCCATCATCAGAGTATGAAGATTTCTGTCTTCTGGGTTGTTGCGCTGTGTAGTCTGGTCGATGTTAACCAACGTTTCAGAGGTCATACTGCCTCCATCATCAGAGTATGAAGATTTCTGTCTTCTGGGTTGTTGCGCTGTGTAGTCTGGTCGATGTTAACCAACGTTTCAGAGGTCATACTGCCTCCATCATCAGAGTATGAAGATTTCTGTCTTCTGGGTTGTTGCGCTGTGTAGTCTGGTCGATGTTAACCAACGTTTCAGAGGTCATACTGCCTCCATCATCAGGGCGATTCATACCATACTCACCGCTGTGAAAACCTCAAATCTATCATCTTATCATATGAGCGACTATTAGTTGTGATCTATGGAACGTAAAAGAGAGAAATGAAATATATGCTACAGGCCAGGCCACAAACGGGTCTTTTAACATATATGAGGAACTTACGAGACTTTAAATCTGCAAAGTGAAGAGTAAGTGGAAAGCAAAAGGAGATGCTGGAAAGAGAATTCCGAGGCCAGAAGAGGCACTGGAATTAAATACTGGAGGCAAGAAAAATAAACTATTTTTAAGTACGTTATTTACGACTTTACGCGTCATTGGACAAAATTTTAATTTCATGCAGACATTAAGAAAGTTTGCATTTTATATGCCTATCGAAGAAGACAGAAAGGAAATATAAAATATGTTTCTTTTTGAAAGATTTTATTTGAGTTTCAAGATGACTGTTTTTTTTTTTTGGGTTTCTGGGCCGTGTAGTCTGGTAGAAGTTTACAGATGTTACAGAGGTCCTTGCTCCATCATCAGGGCGAATGCTCTGATGATGGAGACAGCCATCTTCATGTTTCGCTAACCGTTCTCGACACCTTATGTCTGCGGACAATTTGTGCCTCTGACTGACTCTACGGGGCAAAGTCCTCGAGAAGCTACCACCACCACGACAATAATAATCTCTGGAAAAAGTATCAAGAAAGCATTGAATATATTCTCTACAAAATAACAGCCACACTAGAAACATAGCACAAAATAAGAAAAGTGTACAATCTGAGAGTTGAATCCTCAGCGTTGGGAATCACAGAATCGAGAGGAGAAGTTCCAGGTAAAGAAGAAATCTGTGATAAGAGAAGAAATAATCAGTGAGCCTAATTTATCATTGACGTAATTCTATAATGTGAAATTTCGCATCGGTGAAGGACAATATTATTACGAACATATGAACGTAGCCTGAATTATCGACAGTCCATATTCTCGGCAAATGTTCTATCGCCTCACGAGTAGCAAAGTCACTTTGAGAGGTAAATGTACAGATAACGAAAACAGAGCACAAGACCAAAAGACACTGGGAATAACAAAGAACACATTTAGAAGTCTGTGTATTCCAAACTGAAGCATCCTTCCGACCACTGTCAAGTCTACCACCACATTTCTCTCTTCACAAGCTGTCATAATAAATGGGACTGAGTACTGTATTGTAATCTTCCCCGTTCTATGATTGTGGTTAACGTTGAAGAGATGAACATAGGCCTAATGTATTATGCACCTGTTCATACAATTTTAAATATGTTTATTAGGGTCAAAGACCTTAGGCAGAATCACTGTACCACAAACAAACTGTGACATGTAATCTGTGAAGACAGAGTTGGAAAAAATTGTCTCAAAAATGTCTGAGCCTAATATTTGTACAACGGTAATTATATGACACGCGGTACAGTAATAGACGTGGACAAAGTCAGAATAGGCCTAAGACCGGAATAAGAAATTGATACATACTGTAGAAAACTTTTAGGTATAAGGCTATAGGTCAGGCTACAGCCTATAGAAACCTAGATACAAACAGAGAGGCAAATATTCCAATGCAATGAAGACAACGAGGAAGTTAAGGCAAATCTCCATGCATTAAGTTTGTTACTCGACGAAAATGTGCCTATTTCCATCATCAGGGCGATGAAAAAGGAGGCAGCAGGTACTTCTGAAACGTCGGTAAATTTCTAGCAGACTACTGGCCGCAACAACCCAGAAGACAGTCATCTTCTAAAAGATCATTACGATGTTAAGCCAGCTGATTACAGTCCCTCACCTTTACGTAGTATTTTAATGGCAGAAATGAAATATTATTAAATCCCCAAACAATCGTTCTACAATGCTAAAGTATTTTAATAACGGTAATAATATGCAACTGTTTTGTTATGTAATAAAACATTTCTTACATATTCCTCCAGTATATATTAAATCTTGTCTCTCTAATCACAATAAATTCTTATTAAATATTAAAATATTATAATAATTAACATTTAAAATATTTAAAATATTATATTTATTGTGATTAGACGGATAAGATTTAATATATACTTATTATATCACAATATGAAGCAACTTTACCATCTTATATTCCTCCAGTTTTAATAGCCAGACCGGATCATACGCCACTGCCCTATTTTCTTATCAATTCCTGTCTTCCTTAACTCATGCTATAAGTCTGTACCACTAAGGCCTTAAAAATGACACAGCCTTGTCTTATAAGCGTGCGTTATTGGGGTCTAACCTTTGTGATTCTCTGTATTAGAATTCGAAATTTAATATTGTGATTTAACATTGAATAATAATTATATTGCTTTTAGATTAAAAACTGAGGGAACTTCTAGTTAAATATTTAAGTAGCATTGAGATAGTACATTATTACGCAAAGTGGACAAATTATTCTCTGTCCTCCTGCTATTCCCTTGTTCTTAGGTCCGGTTGTCTTATTCGATTACTATGAGCTATTGTTTACAATTAGCCACACATAATTTATTAACAATTCTACGTAATTCTTATCACAATCGATATCAGTAAGTAATTGGACACACTTAATAACATTATATGACAGAACAAAACGAAACACAGGTCTTATAATAACGACTTGTTAAACAACTTCATAGCATGACGTGAAGTCGGCATTATGTTAACAACTCAATATCTTACAAATGACGATTAGATTACACCAAGAAAATGGTCGTCTTGAGTTTTTCTGCAACGTTGTTTTGAGAACCATGAACTTACACAAACGTGAGGTTATTTTTAGCCTGTATCTCGATTACTGGCTTTTTTTAGTGACACTGTTTAAACTCCATGTGTTCCAGACCTATAGTTTAATATTTTAATATTTAATAAGAATTTATTGTGATTAGACGGACAAGATTTAATATATACTTAAGTATCTTTAAGTTTAAATGTTTACACATAGTTAATAAATTTTGGGTAAGACTGTATAAAATATTGTATTTTAATTTATTTCAAATAATTAATATATTTAAAATAAATCACATAATAATAAAGATGAATTATGAACATCAAATAGAACATTCTTCTGTTGGGGTCGATTTATAAGAAGTTCTCGCGGCCAATCAATGCCATAAACCACCCTCACGATAGACCAAATTTCGAACAAGCGAACCTAAAGATTAGAACATGTGACCTACGTAATAGCGGTCGTTTGCATTAATGCTTTAGAAATATTCGGTACCCTATAGTTGAAGCAAATGTCAACTAACAAGCCTTGTCTGTGTACGCCCTAGCGATAAAACGGCATGTTACTAACCAAGGTCTATGATTAGCCTCAAACAGGTTACGACAAACTGTGACAAACAGTGTAAGAATTGCAGGAGGAAATACCCAAGAATTCCTTGTAAATTTCATAAATATCTATACGCCTATGTTACCATAACAATATACGAGGTGCGATCGGAAAGTTTCAAGACTGCGCGTATAAAAACCCGTACACTTATCTCAGGTATTAAATTCATCCATCACCCTCGAAGTAGTTCCCCTGGGAGTGAACACAACGATCCCAGCGCCGCTGCCAAGCCTGGAAGCATCCCTGGAAATCTTTCTTTGTCAGCCTGTCAAGCACCATCTGCGATTCTGCCTGAATCTCTTCTATCGTCTCAAATCTCCTTCCCTTTAGCTGAATTTTCATCTTTGGGAAGAGGAAGAAGTCACACGGCGAATAAGGAGGGTGCGGGATGACGGCCATGGTGTTTGAGGCCAAGGCCCTCTATTGACACAGTCTGGAAACTTTCCGATCGCACCTCGTACAGTTCGATTATTTCTCCGCGGTCTTTGTCATCCGCGAATAGACAAAGGGTACACGAAGGAAGGAACTCCGACGTCAGTAGCAAAAGCAAGAATCAGCGAGACGATGTCCTTACGTTCGCTGACTTCACGTCCATCAACATTAAGATGTGTCCTGATGATGGAGGCACTCCAAAATATCGGTAAACTACAACAAGGCGCAACGACCCAGAAGACACGGTTTCTGCGTGACACCTTCCGGATTCACAACGCAAGACGACTGAGCATTGCAAATTAACATATGAAATATGAATTTATAACTTGTGTTGGGCAAGGCCGTGGTCTAGGCAACACGGAGTTTTCCTCCGTGGCATCCCAACAATTACTCCATTCACACACAGAAGAAGGCAATGGCAAACCACTTCTGGATCATCTGCCAAGAACGTATATGAACAGGTCCCAGTCCGAGAAGAGAAAAGGATGGAAGGATCCTGTTCATATGGACCTGTCCTCAGACAGAACACTAAATAAATAAATAATATGAAATATATGTGGAGACGTGTTATAGGCTGAGGCTACACGGATTAATTGCAGGGCAGAGGAATACGTTTAATTGAATTTGCGATTAGAGTGCTTGGAATATCGTATAAAGTTCATTCTCTTTGAAATTTAATAGGAAACCTGAGAAGTGGCAGCCCTGTTTCCGCAATCAATAGTTGCCACTACAATACCACAAAACAAACAGCATATCATTCCCTAAATACAGGTCCAATTATTCATAAGGTTCAGGAAAATAAGTGGAGTCACGCAGCCTTCTGGTTATCGTGAACAGAACTTCGAAAGGGAAATGAATAATGCATCATCCGCTTCTAAAACATTTTGTCTATGGACACAACACTATTCAGTTTATATGCAGAGAAATAACAGTGACATTTATTGTAGTATTTCAATGACGTATTGGAATAAACTAAACTTTAAAGTAAAACTATCGATCAGTGTGTGGGAACACGAAGATGAAATACGATCGATTGCATAGACCTGGATGTTTCTAATACAGCCCAGATGAACATGTAAAATGAGGCGAAGAAAATATCACGAAATTGAAATGAATCTTCATCTTAGTTATACGTGTCGAGTAATCAGTTAGCTCAAATTCTTGCTATTTCGGATTTCCACTCCGACATCAAGGCCTTTGAATCAGCAACTAAAGAAGGTGTGAGCGAGGATCAGTAAGGGGGAGGGGGGATCTCTGCGTGCTTTGGAGCCATAAATTAAAACATCATTGATCTCCCCCTTCTAGAATTTATCATCTATCCCCAACAAATCATACTGACCAGGTGGGTTATGGACAAAGCTATCGACACTTGGGCAGACGAGACGCGAGGACTTTCACATTCAGGCAACAGATCATTTAATGACGCTGTATCACATGCAAGTTTACGTACCGTCAAAAACAGAAGGTTATGTGGGAATGTTTGGAAGGAGCTGGAGGTTCTAACTTCGAGTCCCGAATGAATGACTGAGTAAAATCATGAAAAACTTGAATACAGACTGTTCTCCCAGAAAACTTGGTTCGACCGTCGATCTGGAAGTTTGTCAGAAACATTAAGTTGCTTTCCTCAGTCTTTCTAGGTGCAGGACGGAATAATACAGTAAGTCATGGTGTTTTCAGTGAATTAGATAATTGGGGGAATGGAGAATTTTAAACACGGAACTTCGGAACTTCTCGCCTTGGCGTTATCCAGAATCCAGGAGTCTAAGACGGTCTGACGTGCAAACAGAATGATAATGAAGATTTCTGTCTTCTGGGTTGATATTTATCGCCCTGATGACGGAGGCAGTATGACCTCTGAAACGTTGGTAATCATCGACCAGACTACACGGCGCAACAACCCAGAAGACGGAAATCTTCATACTCATCGCCCTGATGATGGAGGCAGTATGACCTCCGAAACGTTGGTTAACATCGACCAGACTACACAGCGCAATAACCCAGAAGACAGAAATCTTCATACTCTGATGACGGAGGCAGTATGACCTCTGAAACGTTGGTTAACATCGACCAGACTACACAGCGCAACAACCCAGAAGACAGAAATCTTCATACTCATCGCCCTGATGACGGAGGCAGTATGACCTCCGAAACGTTGGTAAACATCTACCAGACTACACAGCGCAACAACCCAGAAGACAGAAATCTTCATACTCATCGCCCTGATTATAGAGGCAGTATGACCTCTGAAACGTTGGTTAACATCGACCAGACTACACAGCGCAACAACCCAGAAGACAGAAATCTTCATACTCACCGCTGTGAAAACCTCAAGTCTTACACAGAATACTAATGGCACGAAATGACCCTTGGAAGGTGGTCATTTGGAAAACCGCAAAAGGTGGTATTACGCTCTGAATAGTGTGGATGTACGAACCGTACTTCAGTGGCTCAGTACCGTGTCCAGCAGCTATTCAATCTCCGTTGTTTGACGTAGAACTGATTCGTTACCTAGTTTATTACTCAGATCCCAGTCAGTTAACCGAAAACTTGGTGAACGTAACACAATTAGCCATCCAGTCATTCTGTCACTCTGTAAATGAACCGGTGGTAAGCCGTCTAGCCAACTGCAAGTCTGGCTTGTAAGGTGCGTGTGTACGCGCATAACTCATTGCTAATATAAAGACGAGGTCTTAGTCGATAAAAACAAGAAAGTAACATCTCCCGTGGTGTGGCAAGACGAAAACAAACAAAAACACAGTAGCCCGATGACAGCGGTCTGTCGCACACAGTGTTTACATTTCAGGGCAGCGTCAGTTCTAGTGGCCTGCGAGAGTGCCTTGGTAAGACCAAGCAACAGATGCTGTAATTCGTACTGGTCGTAGAAGTTCAAGCTTGCCTTCTCCATTCTTTTCCTTTCTCTACTTTCTTTCTTTACTCACTCTCTCTTGCTTTCCTTCCATCTTCCTTGCATTAAGTTTATCACTGATATTCTTCAACGTCATTATTCTGTGGCAGGTCGAAGTCTGCAAGTTCACTGGACCCCCCTCTGAGGCTATATTCTTACATCAGTGTCTTATACAAGAATTTTATGGGGCGACAAATTTTTCTAAACATCTGTAACACCTGTTGAAGTTACTTTTATTCACAATAAAAACAATCTGTATTTATTGTTCCGGCTGACAGGAAATGTAGGTCGGCGAGTGGATAGACAAATCATAAACACGACTCTCGAAACATTTAAGTGCTAAATATTACACGCATATTTACGCTGCAGAAGTTTGAGATTACGTGTGACTTAAAAGAATTCATTTAGTACGAATCTTTTCTAGTTGGAATTATGAAATGTTACAATTTATATATACATTAATCTGTAACTCCGATATGAAAGCCAATCCACGTGGAATTTTGACATCTTCTAATTTATGTCGTAAACATTACCAGAACAGAGAAATCAGGACCCAGGGCCCTACAGGGCCTGGGATACGAACTGGGTCACGGTGCGATACTAAGAATTGCAAAAATGTTGCAGAACTGACAAATTAATTACCCCTCCGAAAACTATGCAGAATCTGAAACATTAATAAAATCACTGTTCATGATAATCGAATTGATTTAAATCATAGAATTGAACAAAATATAGCGACAACGAATGTGGGGGCCTGGGGCATATGGCCCAGAGTGCCGTATCCTAACAACATATACTCCCATGTTGAAGTGGCCACATGAAAAGATGTCGCGGACCGCATACGACCCGAGGGCCGTAAGTTTAATCTCCCGTTATAATCGTTTGTAAGATAATTAGTTTCTTTGGAAAAATCACGAAATTTTAGTAGAGTAGAGAATACAACACACATTATAGACCAAGAGGCCTATATTAATTAAATTATCTAGGCAATTTTAGTAACATCAATACCAAATTTTATGGAAATCCAAGAATTTTTGGAAAGGAAACATGCTAGAAGACACGACTGCACCATATACGATTATTACATGGAGACAGCCCTGATCCTGTATTTTGGGGCAGGTGGTTGAAACGTCAGCCTGAAGTTTACTAAATAAAACTAAGTCAAATTAATAAGATATTGTAATAAGATATTGTGAATATTATAACAATTATTTATTTTAATCCGTCTTATCACAATATTTAAAATTTCTTATAATTAAGATAATAAAATATCATTGATGTTCCATATCGATTGTAAATGTTCGGAAATGTAAATCGATCAATCGATATGGAACATCAATGATATTTTATTATCTTAATTATAAGAAATTTTAAATATTGTGATAATACGGATTAAAATAAATAATTGTTAAATCAAATTAAACCAAATTAAACAGAACAAAACTGAAGCAAACATTTTTAAGTGATATCAGACAATTTATATTATATAATTCCGCATATTGGTGTTCTGCGGTATGAGAAAAATCATCTGCTAAAACCAGTTTCAAGTTGGAGATGTTGCTATGTTCATTTCCATATGAAAACATTTCTAAATTGCGCCTGCGCGAAAGACAAGAGTCAGTTCTTCATGAATAAAAGAATTCTTGTTTTACAATCATTTTTATGTAGTAGCTAATTTAAGAGAAAATACAGTCATGGACGTTTATGATCTTCATTATGAAAATGAAGACGTTCAAACAAGACTGACATAAGCGACAACACACAGGATGCTCCCAACAAGTTCACGGTTTTCTTACGACTCAGTTATTAACACGTAAAAGTTGCTGCTTTAATTGGCTTCAATATTCCACCAGCCTGTAACGCACTTTGTGTGCCAGAATGCAGACCCAAGTCTGATGTCGCACTGTCGCCATGTTACATTCTACAAATAATGACCCCTAACAAGAATTGAATATTTTTTAACACATAAAATTTCAAGCCCCTGCTTTAAATGGTATTAGTGTTGGTCTCACCTCTGAAGTTCGAACGACAGCCATGTTAATATCTATGGTATAAAAATAATTAAAATGTAGATCACTTAAGTAAATAACGTGGGAGGAATTGGATTAAATTCAAGGTTAGGTTAGGGACCGGTAGTGGACTCTTGCGTCAAATAAAATACAACTAATTCGATTACTTTTAAACCGTATTCGTTTTGTAATTAGAATTTTTGATTAATATTTTAATATTTTCCGTCAAATCACAATTTTAATAAGATAATTAAATATATAAAATATTTAAAATATCATTTCATGTTCCGCATCGAATGATCAATTTACAAATTGGAACGTTTTTTACGACATGTTTCGGTTATATTTAACCGTCCTCAGGTATAAATTAGATTGGTAAAATTTAAAACTCGAATTACAATCATTTACAATGTTATGCAGTTTATTGAAATGTTCTTATCAGATTATTCTTATATATTAGAACGAAGGTATTGTTTTTTATATATGGCGTGGTTCATCTGATGTTCAATATTAGTCTGTAAAGCAATGATTTAAATAAAAACATTAATAAATATGGAGTAATATAGAAAACAATACCTTCGTTCTAATATATAAGAGTAATCTGATAAGAACATTTTCAACAAACTGCAAAACATTGTAAATGATTGTAATTCGAGTTTTAAATTTACCAATCTAATTTATACCTGAGGACGGTTAAATATAACCGAAACATGTCGTAAGAGACGTTCCAATTTGTAAATCGATCATCGATGCGGAACGTGAAATGATATTTTAAATATTTTATATATTTTATTATCTTATTAAAATTGTGATTTGACGGAAAATATTAAAATATTAACCTAATTCACAATATGACGCAAATATACTACCTTAAGAATTTTTGATGTTAAGTGAGAATATAAATTAATAAAGAATTGAACTGAAAATCGAATTCCAAATCCGTTCGATTTGTTCGCTTGTAAAACGTGCGGAGAGACGCGTCTCCCTATTATGTGTTCATTTCACCCACAAAGACAGTAGAAAACAGACTTAATAAAAGCGTGTGAGTGATATCACGAATATCTCCGACACTTGACCACCGCTTTTCAGTGGTAAGCGTTGCAAAGAACGTAAAAATTACAGCTTCACGGCCCCCTGTAAAGAAACCAGCCATCCAACGAGTTCCAGGCCCCCTCGACGCGGCATCTCCGCTGGATGTTTCAACACTTGTAAACTCAATTAATAAAACTGCGGCCATATAAAACCGTGTTGAGACTGCGATACTGGCTACAAACAAGTGACCAGTCATCTGAGGGCAACAAGGACATAACGCGCCCACAGAAACCTGACTCAAATCTTGGTATATATAAACTTATTGAAACTCGTCGTATAATCAAAATTTCGCTTCTAGATTAAAACCTGAAGTTACTATCGGTACACTAACAATGTTTCTGGTTAAAACTGATAAGAAATCATTTCAGTGTGTAAATATTAAACAATGTTTCTTTGTAGAGTCACCAATTAAAAACACATATTTTATGTACGAGTTTAAGCGTCTTTGAAGAAATTTTTTTAAAAAACATGTTAGCATTATTTTAAAGGTCCTTTCAACAAATTAATTATAAAACAACTGGAGTGATTTATCTATATATTGAGGAAATTCTATTATCAGATATTTTGGGTAGACATTTCCTGAAGAATCACAATTTAGGTTCTATAATATTATAGGATCAACGCAACCATTTTAACACGTACAGTACGCTATATTTAAGCAAAGCCCGTGTTACGTACGAGGCCTCGGATGTCACGTACTGCACTACAAGCAGACCGATAAATGTCATACTTATTCTAATTTGATTTAAACTTTACTGATAACACGTTAAAACAAAGAAGTTATAAAACAGTCAGTAATAATAAAATAAATAATAAATTATGTGCGGTGAATTCAACAAAGAAGCTTGAAAAATAATATTCAAAACCAAAGTTCTTCGCTCAGGGCCGGGGCCCGGGGGGGGGGGGGGGTTACGAGGACTTCCTTTACTCTCGGGTACTATAACCGTCCACCCTCTCTCTCTCGGTTTTTGCTTCGAATAACTCAGATACTCCGCAGTGGCCACGCTGTCTGAGGCGTGGGCCTCGTGCCGGTTGTTTACTGGGACCGTGGGTTCGAATCCCACCCAAGCCACGGATGTCCGTCCGCGTTTTTCTGTGTTGTGCTGTCCTGTGTACAGGTAGAGGCCTTGCGACGGGCCGATCCCTCATCCAAGGAGTCCTACTAAAATGTCTATAGATCGAGTCAACGAAAAGTTGGGACCCCGCAGTGCTCAGGCACTTGAAGAACGGGTCGTTCCCAGTAACCAGTAACTGAGATACTTCAGGGTCGCCCACAGGGATCAAATGTAGAATAAAGAAGTAACAATTGACTTGAATTCAAAGTATAGTTTCTTTCAAAATACATACTTATAAAATTTTTGAATCTTCTTCCTTGAAGATACCCTCTACCACTGCCCCACTGGTTTCACTCCATCGAGAGACCACAGACGTCTCCCCCACCTAATCTCTTACTCATTACAATCACCTCTTTGTTCGAAGGGATTTCAACACAGTCGCCCATGCAGTTTTAATTCAAAGAACTCCATTACGCAATCATAAACGAATTTGATATAAGAATAACGAAAGTAATATCAACATACGGACGTCAAAACAAAGTACAGTAATTAATATCTACAATTATAAGCACAGACGCGTAATCTGTTCCAAGATGAAATCTGATCCATCAACGCAGTGATCGAGAAATGCTGATACTTCTACAAGTGTGGATGGATCGTTTCAGCAAATGACGCAATGGCAGTTTGTACGTTTCAACAACGCTGAATTAAATAATGTTGTGAATCTGACCGAGTAAAGTTTGTCCCACTATACGCCATGTAGGCGCTTGGGGTGAGTGGAGGTATAGCTCCTCTCTTCCTTGACCTCGGCACTAGATGGGGGTGAGTGGTCAGCTTCACGCCCCCGGCCGGCTTTACCCCCGGGAAAGGACCCCGGTACCCATTGTAGAGGAGGCTGGGTGGGCCCCAGAGCCGGTCTGGACGCAGAGGCTAGAGGAAAAATCCTCTGCCCCCGTCGGGGATCGAACCCCGGTCGTCCAGCCCGTAGTTAGTCACTATACTGACTGAGCTATCCCGGCTCATACAGCCTATCATAAAAAGTAAAAGTAAAGTTTGTCCCACTATACGCCATGTAGGCGCTTGGGGGGAGAGGAGGTATAGCTCCTCTCTTCCTTGACCTCGGCACTAGATGGGGGTGAGTGGTCAGCATCACGCCCCGGCCGGCTTTACCCCCGGGAAAGGACCCCGGTACCCATTGGACAGGAGGCTGGGTGGGCCCCAGAGCCGGTCTGGACGCAGAGGCTAGAGGAAAAATCCTCTGCCCCCGTCGGGGATCGAACCCCGGTGAATCTGACCGAGTATGCCTCTGTAAATTAGGATGACTGCAAATTCAAAGTGGATTATTTCTGCGCATGTCTATTTGTCGCAGACTGGGGCCGGTCTATACTTAATCTGGTTACGTGTCTGTATTTCTGCAGAGCACAACTTTGTCGTGTTGTAATTTAAGCAGATTAAACCCTGTTACCATGTACATCTGCTGACACTACTGTCTGCCTAATCCCACATGCATTTGTCTTGTAATTCACCACAGAACACAGATGCAAACAAAGCGATGGTAAATAAGCACACCAGAACAGGATAATACATTTAAACAAAGATAGAAGTGGCCATTTTTCCACTGTGGAAAGCTATTTAGGAAGGGATCTTGACCTAACAAGAAAAATAGCTGGGTTAGATTTCAGGTTCTCACGGCGACGACTTCGAAGATGAGTGGATTCTGCGATGTAGCGCCGTGTAATATAGTAGAAGTCTACACCGACATTTCATATGTCCTCGCTGCCTGCTGCCTCCAACATATGTTTATCTCTGAAATGTCGATAAATTACTACCAGACTACAAGGCGTAACATCCCACAAGACAGTCATCTTCAAAGTCGTCGCCGTGAGAACCTAAAATCTTAAAATATACAGAACATCCAATCCCAGTAAATTAGCCTACGTAAAATTTCCCAAAAACAAGAAATAAAAACCGAATTGGTAATGTACATATTACATACATAATTATATATTAGATAGGTAGGATTTGCAGGGTTCGATTCCCGGCGCTCTCAATCACTGGGCGGTCTAAAGGAGAGTTATGGAGGCAGTCGGGGTCACGCTGGGAGAATTCTCGATTAGTTCGGCCCGGAACCCGCGGCGTGATGGAGTGGTCGCATTCGTAACGTGTCAGCAGTCTTTGTTATCGGGTAGTCCCGAGGGTTGCGCGAGTCGTTTGTCTGTTGTCATCTGCACCACCTACAGTGGACGAGACTGAATAGGCTCTCAAGTGCGTACCTCACAAACTGATTCCATTCCAGAACAAGCCAAGTTTCCTGACAAACGAACAGAGGAAACAGGCTACACTCACTCACTGTTTCTCAGAATTTCCATATGACGGACTATGTTCAGTGTCTCATGGTAAAACAAAGACACATTGCCCTGATTATGGAGGACGCAAGGACCTCTGAAACGTTGGTGAACTCTACCACGGAGCTACAACTCAGAAGACAGATATCTTCTACGTGAAGAATTTGAGGTCTTCACAGCCGTGAGTTTGAAGATTTCTGTCTTCTGGGTTGTTGCGCTGTGTAGTCTGGTCGATGTTTACCAACGTTTCGGAGGTCATACTGCCTCCATCATCAGGGCGATGAGTATGAAGATTTCTGTCTTCTGGGTTATTGCGCTGTGTAGTCTGGTCGATGTTTACCAACGTTTCAGAGGTCATACTGCCTCCATCATCAGAGTATGAAGATTTCTGTCTTCTGGGTTCTTGCGCTGTGTAGTCTGGTCGATGTTAACCAACGTTTCAGAGGTCATACTGCCTCCGTCATCAGAGTATGAAGATTTCTGTCTTCTGGGTTGTTGCGCTGTGTAGTCTGGTCGATGTTAACCAACGTTTCAGAGGTCATACTGCCTCCGTCATCAGAGTATGAAGATTTCTGTCTTCTGGGTTGTTGCGCTGTGTAATCTGGTCGATGTTTACCAACGTTTCAGAGGTCATACTGCCTCCATCATCAGGGCGATGAATATGAAGATTTCTGTCTTCTGGGTTGTTGCGCTGTGTAGTCTGGTCGATGTTAACCAACGTTTCAGAGGTCATACTGCCTCCATCATCAGGGCGATGAGTATGAAGATTTCTGTCTTCTGGGTTATTGCGCTGTGTAGTCTGGTCGATGTTTACCAACGTTTCAGAGGTCATACTGCCTCCATCATCAGAGTATGAAGATTTCTGTCTTCTGGGTTCTTGCGCTGTGTAGTCTGGTCGATGTTAACCAACGTTTCAGAGGTCATACTGCCTCCGTCATCAGAGTATGAAGATTTCTGTCTTCTGGGTTGTTGCGCTGTGTAGTCTGGTCGATGTTAACCAACGTTTCAGAGGTCATACTGCCTCCGTCATCAGAGTATGAAGATTTCTGTCTTCTGGGTTGTTGCGCTGTGTAATCTGGTCGATGTTTACCAACGTTTCAGAGGTCATACTGCCTCCATCATCAGGGCGATGAATATGAAGATTTCTGTCTTCTGGGTTGTTGCGCTGTGTAGTCTGGTCGATGTTAACCAACGTTTCAGAGGTCATACTGCCTCCATCATCAGGGCGATGAGTATGAAGATTTCTGTCTTCTGGGTTGTTGCGCTGTGTAGTCTGGTCGATGTTAACCAACGTTTCAGAGGTCATACTGCCTCCGTCATCAGGGCGATGAGTATGAAGATTCCTGTCTTCTGGGTTGTTGTGCTGTATAGTCTGGTCGATGTTTACCGACGTTTCAGAGGTCATACTGCCTCCATCATCAGGGCGATGAGTATGAAGATTTCTGTCTTCTGGATTGTTGCGCTGTGTAGTCTGGTAGATGTTTACCAACGTTTCGGAGGTCATACTGCCTCCATCATCAGGGCGATGAGTATGAAGATTTCTGTCTTCTGGGTTGTTGCGCTGTGTAGTATGGTCGATGTTAACCAACGTTTCAGAGGTCATACTGCCTCCGTCATCAGGGCGATGAGTATGAAGATTCCTGTCTTCTGGGTTGTTGTGCTGTATAGTCTGGTCGATGTTTACCGACGTTTCAGAGGTCATACTGCCTCCATCATCAGGGCGATGAGTATGAAGATTTCTGTCTTCTGGATTGTTGCGCTGTGTAGTCTGGTAGATGTTTACCAACGTTTCGGAGGTCATACTGCCTCCATCATCAGGGCGATGAGTATGAAGATTTCTGTCTTCTGGGTTGTTGCGCTGTGTAGTCTGGTCGATGTTAACCAACGTTTCAGAGGTCATACTGCCTC
Source organism: Zootermopsis nevadensis (assembly GCF_977971745.1). NCBI lineage: Eukaryota > Metazoa > Arthropoda > Insecta > Blattodea > Termopsidae > Zootermopsis > Zootermopsis nevadensis. The sequence continues at coordinate 1,625,904 of NW_028259135.1, forward strand.
CGTCATCAGGGCGATGAGTATGAAGATTTCTGTCTTCTGGGTTGTTGCGCTGTGTAGTCTGGTCAATGTTTACCAACGTTTCAGAGGTCATACTGCCTCCGTCATCAGGGCGATGATGATGGAGGCAGTATGACCTCTGAAACGTTGGTTAACATCGACCAGACTACACAGCGCAACAACCCAGAAGACAGTAAACTATGATCTTCTACGTCTTTATAGATACAAGTCACAAGTTCTTCACTGCACTTCTTGTCTGTATCCTTAAAAAATGCAGCCGGATTCTACGTGTTTATACCCCGAGGCTTTTAGTTTCCTTTATGATTCGTCAGTGTTTCTTGAGGCCAAACGTTTCAGTGGACAAAAAGAGAATATGAACGAAGAGTTCTATAGAACAGTCTATTTCAATTGAAAGCTTACAGATTCTTTACAAGCTGAGGGATTGGTGAATGAAACAATATTTATACGCGGTCAGATAGGATCAGGCGATCATGAGATGCATTAGCCGCAACAAAGCGGACCTAAGTGCCCAACTAATGGACTCGTCATCAGGTGTCAGTGTTACCAACCTCACAGCCGATCAGGTACTTTTCCAACCCAATTATGATGCCTCTATTTTCAGAGCAGGGAGTCTGATATGACCATTGTTCATCTGCAGCAGTGTTTCTCAAGCGGTGTACCGCAACATTTTGTAACCAGATGTGTTTCTGTGCATTTAAGAACAGTCTACAAAGTGCGGTATTAACATTGAGTCCTAATTTATATTCTCGTTGTTATGTGTTGCACTCTCTTCGCTAAACAATGTTGCTCTGATTAGTAAAGAATTCATAAGATGATAGAGTTGCGTCATATTGTGAAAATATATATTTAATTAATTAAATAGTAAATAATTACAAAACTAATTTCACTGAACACGGTCTTTCTTTAAGAACGAAACAGTCGCCCTGTTGAGAAATTTTCCGTCTTTTATGGAAACCGTTAGTTCATTGCCGTGTTAACAAGAGTCAATCATTAAAATCTGCCAAAAGATAAATTTAGGGCACACTAACATTCAAATGTGTAAAAATGTTATTTTTAATATTGCCTATCGTCTAATTTATTTATTTTATTTTATTTAGTGTTCTGTGTGACGACAGGTCCATATGAACATGATCCTTCCATCCTTTTCTCTTCTCGGACTGGGACCTGTTCATATACGTTCTTGGCAGATGATCCAGAAGTGGTTTGCCATTGCCTTCTTCTGTGTGTGAATGGAGTAATTGTTGGGATGCCACGGAGGAAAACTCCGTGTTGCCTAGACCACGGCCTTGCCCAACACAAGTCATAAATTCGAACCCGAGACCCCAGGATTACAAGGCCAGCGTTCTAACCGCTAGACCACCTCATCTTATTATTATTTAGTGTTCTGTCTGACGACAGGTCCATATGAACAGGATCCTTCCATCCTTTTCTCTTCTCGGACTGGGACCTGTTCATATACGTTCTTGGCAGATGATCCAGAAGTGGTTTGCCATTGCCTTCTTCTGTGTGTGAATGGAGTAATTGTTGGGATGCCACGGAGGAAAACTCCGTGTTGCCTAGACCACGGCCTTGCCCAACACAAGTTATAAATTCGAACCCGAGACCCCAGGATTACAAGGCCAGCGTTCTAACCGCTAGACCACCTCATCTTATTATTATTTAGTGTTCTGTCTGACGACAGGTCCATATGAACAGGATCCTTCCATCCTTTTCTCTTCTCGGACTGGGACCTGTTCATATACGTTCTTGGCAGATGATCCAGAAGTGGTTTGCCATTGCCTTCTTCTGTGTGTGAATGGAGTAATTGTTGGGATGCCACGGAGGAAAACTCCGTGTTGCCTAGACCACGGCCTTGCCCAACACAAGTTATAAATTCGAACCCGAGACCCCAGGATTACAAGGCCAGCGTTCTAACCGCTAGACCACCGTAGCGGTCCGTCTAATTATACAACTATAAAATTAAATAGTTTCAAAAGTTGGATTCTGCCTCAGTCATCAGGTAGAATAATTAAGAAAAAACCCCACAAAGCCTCTCTGCTGGGCCCCCCTGGTTGAACTAGCCTCGACCTGAACACAGCTTAAAAGAACATCTCGATTTTAAAGTCAAAATAACGTCTTTTTACCATAAAAACTTCTCGATAATTCGCTGGAAAATCCAAAGGGTCTATTACACGTAAGTTAAGGTGTCACTATTAATAATGTAGACGAAACGAGAAAGGTATATAAATATGTAGTAACGTAAACAGTATATGTGAGGCTGTGGTCATGGGAAGTGTGTGACGGGCAGAAAGCTGACAGCGGCAACCTTTGAAAGCGAAGAGAAGATTCAGGTATGCGACACTGCTGACAGGGACCCCGTGAGAACGGTGGGCCGGAATCAATTAGGGTAATCATGCGAACCACTGAGCTGCCGGACTGATACACAAACACAGTCCCATCTGCATGCTCCGTGTTTTCGGAGCTATCGTTTCGAAATTAGCTATCAGTGAATTATTTGTGTGAGGTCCGTCACGGTCATTACACATTCAATCAACCATTCCAGATATAAAATAAGACTGGAAAAGTGTACGCTGCGATTTGGAAAGCACTGATATTCCAAATTTATTTTTCATGCCACATCGCGTAGGTCACTGTTAAATTGTCAACCCAGAAGATAGAAATGTTCATTTCCTCCAAATTCTTTGTATCAATGGTTCCCAAACTCTTTCAGCAATTTTTACAAAACAATTGATTAAATACATATATTTATTTTCACAGTCTATACACAAACTTATTTAAAATAATGTTGTTAAAATATTATAAAATTTACAGTATAAAGTGTATTATGTTATATTTATGTCGCTCCTTTATCGTAGTACGACATTACATTATTCAGCGCTTCTATTTTTGAACGACATGTTTCGATGTTTTATGGCATCATCTTCAGGTTTATCAATCTATATTATTTTATTTTTTATATTATTTTATACTGTAAATGTTATAATATTTTAACAACATTATTTTAAATAAGTTTGTGTATAGACTGTGAAAATAAATATATGTATTTGATTCAACACAAACATGACGCACTTAAGATACAAATTGAAAAAAACAAAACAATTGATTACTTTTGTGAGTGTATTTATATTTTCCACAGTCAACGTAACAGTCGCGAGACATGTTTTATCGTCTCGTAATGACAAAGTTGACCCTGGATTTTCCATTCTTTCGCGACAGGGTGCCTTAAACATGAAGTTTTTCACGAATTACTACTGTTATCACTTGGTAAAAATATTTTTAGTGGTTCCCCACGTTTTTATCCATATCCCGGTGGTAGGCTATATAAGTCATAAGCACTGAAAGACAGCAAATGTTCTGCAGGACTCTGTAAGGTAAGTTCATTTACAAATTTCGTGAGAAAAGATTTTACATGAGACATATGTGATATCTGCTTACAAAACAATCCTTATTAATATATTCAGACGTAATATTTATTAAAATATAGGCTTATAAAACTATAATTTTTATCAAATCTAAAACTTCTTGACGATGGTGAAGAGTCAATTGAATAAAAATTTCCTTGGATATTATCCATCGTCTACTAAATATAAAACGTAAAACGACGTTTCGGAGATGGGACTCTATCTCCGTCTTCAGGTTCCTACACAGTTGGGCCCACTATATATCTCCGGAGATAAGGATTAGCTCTATCTAGTGGGCCCAACTGTGTAGGAACCTGAAGACGGAGATAGAGTCCCATCTCCGAAACGTCGTTTTACGTTTTATATTTACTAGACGATGGATAATATGTTGAAGTATTATTAAATCGCTTTGGTAATACGATCTGTGTGTCAATTGAATAAAAATTTTCTTGGATATTATCCATCGTCTAGTAAATATAAAACGTAAAACGACGTTTCGGAGATGGGACGAGGTCCGGAGATAGGGATTAGCTCTATCTAGTGGGCCCAACTGTGTAGGAACCTAAAGACGGAGATAGAGTCCCATCTCCGAAACGTCGTTTTACGTTTTATATTTACTAGACGATGGATGATATCTAAGGAAAAAGTCCGGAGATAGGGATTAGCTCTATCTAGTGGGCCCAACTGTGTAGGAACCTGAAGACGGAGATAGAGTCCCATCTCCGAAACGTCGTTTTACGTTTTATATTTACTAGACGATGGATGATATCTAAGGAAAAAGTCCGGAGATAGGGATTACCTCTATCTAGTGGGCCCAAGTGTGTAGGAACCTAAAGACGGAGATAGAGTCCCATCTCCGAAACGTCGTTTTACGTTTTATATTTACTAGACGATGGATAATATCCAAGGAAATTTTTATTCATTTGACTATAATTTTTAGTTACTTGTTGTTCTTACATGTTTGTGATTGGATAGTAATTAAGGACGTTTAACAGAATGTTTTCAGGAGAAGTAGGCTTATTTGGCTCTGACAGAGGCTACTTTGCAGAAGAATGACAAAAATTACATGAAGAAAAGGTGAATAATTTGTAAGAAAAGGGGAAACGCATAAAACATTTTGATTGGAAATCAAGCAGAGGAAGAGATAAGCTGTGAAATGCACGTATTGACAATAACAGAATATTAATGTGAATATTAGAGTAAAGATTGTAAAGATGTAAACTGATCTAGCTCAGGACAGTAAGCCTATATCTGTTAGCGACATTAAAACTTAGAAATCTTTTAATCTAACTGGGGTCTGCGAGATATACAGCACTCGTGGTGGGTATAAGACAATATATCTCTTGGAACTCCTAGTCTTAACCGCGTTCCATGAAGAGTAATAACATTCTTGACTAGCTAAGTAACTATGAGCTTAATATGGTAATGTTGCGTCATATTGTGATATAATAAGTATATATTAAATCTTGTCAGTCTAATCACAATAAAATTATTATTAAATATTAAAATATTACAATAATTAACATTTAAAACATTTAAAATATTAAATGATGTTCTTTATCGAAATATTCGATTTACATTAGACCATCATTTTTCATGTTTCACGACATGTTTCAGTTCCTAAAAGAACCATCCTCAGGTGTATATAATTATATAAAGCTTCAAAACACGGCAATACTTCCAGACAGACGTAAACTCCTCCACAACATTTCTGACTGATACAAAAAACAACAAAACGTTCACCCACACTAAAGTCACATTGAGCATGATGTATATATATATATATATATACAGAACAACATCGAGTGTGTTATTAAAAATAAAAATCTGAAAAAAAGAACATCGTTTAATATCTGGTAAAAAAATCTGATAAAAATGTACGCTGGCATAATGTATGAAAATTGTATTTTGAAATTATTTATCGTTTTGAAGCTTTATATAATTATATATACACCTGAGGATGGTTCTTTTAGGAACCGAAACATGTCGTGAAACATGAAAAAATAATGGTCTAACGTAAATCGAATATTTCGATAAAGAACATCATTTAATAATATTTTAAATGTTAATTATTGTAATATTTTAATATTTAATAAGAATTTATTGTAATTAGACGGACAAGATTTAATATATATTTAATATATAATTATGAGCTTATTGAAAAATGCTAATTTCTTGTGGTAAGGTCGCTTAGGAGTTGGATAGTAGCGGGCCACACCACTTGGCGTGAATAAAAATAATACACGTGGATTCCTTATACTGAAGGCCGCACTGATAAAAGCTTATCCGATGCTTCGACGTCCCCCGCGTCCTGTCTTGCGAGCAGAATGGACGTGTTTGTTAGAATCGCTCAAAGTCAGTAGTGCAGTACACACTTCACGACATTGAAGAAGTTCTGTGAAAACCATTTTTCTATACAAGTGACAACGTACAAAATCTTTACGCAGTTCTGAAAGAAGATTGGAAGTTGCTAAAAGACAGGGAAGGCGATGAATGTGGTTTCGGACGAAAGTAAATAAGCTATGTATTATAACCATTTGAAGAGTCAATTGAATAAAAATTTCCTTGGATATTATCCATCGTCTAGTAAAATATAAAACGTAAAACGACGTTTCGGAGATGGGACTCTATCTCCGGAGATAGGGATTAGCTCTATCTAGTGGGCCCAACTGTGTAGGAACCTGAAGACGGAGATAGAGTCCCATCTCCGAAATGTCGTTTTACGTTTTATATTTACTAGACGATGGATAATATCCAAGGAAAAAGTCCGGAGATAGGGATTAGCTCTATCTAGTGGGCCCAACTGTGTAGGAACCTGAAGACGGAGATAGAGTCCCATCTCCGAAACGTCGTTTTTACGTTTTATATTTACTAGACGATGGATAATATCCAAGGAAATTTTTATTCAATTGACTCTTCACCATCGTCAAGAAGTTTTAGATTTGAAGGCTATTTTTAAATTGCAAGTAATTAGTGTTTTATAAGTAATACATTTATTCGATGCATAATAAGGTCAGAAGGTAATAAGAAAACACTTGCGAGTTACCTTGAAATATTATGTTCGTAGATCAGGAGGTTTTCCAATGTTTCAGGCAATGTGACAATACGTAATTAAATAGACAAAGTTCGGCTGTGTGATAAACACATTCGTGTGTCACCTTGGTTTCCTCTGTCTCAGTAAAGACAATAATAAAAAATAAGGTGTGTTTCCGGCAGACACATGCTTCATTTGACGTAGGATCTGAGTAAAGAATGCGCTTATTGACGCAAAATGCGTGTTGGGAGGAAAAAGCAACAAACAGAGGTGCGTCGGTTTATACGTGCAGCATATAAACAACTGACACACACCGAATTTATTAAGTTTCGATAACTAGTTTACGAACTACTTAAAAAATTTGAAACTTATTTGAAAACTCCCTGGTTGTGTTCATTCCTTACGGATTAGGATAATTTTTGAAAATAGGAAAACGAATAACATGTCTTAAATTATTAAAAAAATTTCATTCGAAAAACATCGGTGTTAATTATTCATTATATATCCAATGGAATCCATATTGCTGTATCGGACGAGAAAACTGTATTCCAAACGTAACTTCATAAATTCAGTAAATTATGTTACGATTTAAAAAAAACAAAACAGATTGTTTAAAATGAATATACTGGAACGATATAATCGGAGTTGAATTAAATCCTCGAAGAGTTCAAAATCAACGTCGCTTATGGTTTGTTAGAACGAACAACCAGGCAGAAACGTCGTATGAGTTCCTTGAGGAAAGAACACTGAATAGGCCTAGCACCAAGCAGGAGTTTTAAATAAATTAAAACTTCACACAAAGATCACAGTTTGTATCAGGGTTATATTCTTAAAATATAAAACTCTAATTGAAATTAGCACAAAATAAAATCGACTTAGCCACAAGATGGACCTAAAATATTTTAGATATGTTGAATAACCCGTACGAAACTTATAACAAAAGGCAAAATAAATTTCTAGTGTAATATAGGTCTATAGAAAGGAACTGATAAATTAAGAGACCATTCGCTGTAAAGAAATATCGATAATAGGTGACTTACTACTAAATATGTCAATCTTCTGTTCTTTATAGCTCACTTCTTCCGCGGGGCATTTCGATAAACAACAGCATATTGCTATCTGTTGTACAAAAACAACAGGAACCTATTCACAGCTGAAAAATCATAAGCCCAACATATATATTACACCCGAACACAAACACAGGTGATTCCTGAAAAGAATAACGGGATAGCTTCATATATATACTGAAGCACGAACATTGTCACAATACGTTCAAAGCTCTGTTCATCGATATCAGTTACAAGCAGGTGAGTCCCTAAGAAAGGAGCATCGTCATTCAATGCAGAAAATATTCTCATCAATTGAATAAAAATTTACTTGGATATTATCCATCGTCTAGTAAATATAAAACGTAAAACGACGTTTCGGAGATGGGACTCTATCTCCGTCTTCAGGTTCCTACACAGTTGGGCCCACTAGATAGAGCTAATCCCTACCTCCGGACTTTTTCCTTGGATATTATCCATCGTCTAGTAAATATAAAACGTAAAACGACGTTTCGGAGATGGGGCTCTATCTCCGTCTTCAGGTTCCTACACAGTTGGGCCCACTAGATAGAGCTAATCCCTATCTCCGGACTTTTTCCTTGGATATTATCCATCGTCTAGTAAATATAAAACGTAAAACGACGTTTCGGAGATGGGACTCTATCTCCGTCTTCAGGTTCCTACACAGTTGGGCAAACTAGATAGAGCTAATCCCTATCTCCGGACCTACGTCCCATCTCCGAAACGTCGTTTTTACGTTTTATATATTTTATTTACTAGGTGATGATAGGAGTTATAGGAAACTGGATTTTGTTGGCCCAGGACAGGGTCCGGTGGAGGGCTTTCGTTAATTCGGTGATGAACCTTCGGGTTCGATAAGCCATCTGGTTGGTTGGGTCCACTATTTGGGAAGCCTGAGGGGAAGAGACCTCAGGGGAGACCTAGACGTAGATGGGAGGATAATCTCAGGCGGGATCTATGGGAGATAGGAGTTGAAGGAGACTGGATTTTGTTGGCCCAGGACAGGGTCCGGTGGAGGGCTTTGGTTAGTTCGGTGATGAACCTTTGGGTTTCATAAGCCATCTGGTTAGTTGGGTCCACTGTTTGGGAAGCCTGAGGGGAAGAGACCTCAGAGGAGACCTAGACGTAGATGGGAGGATAATCTCAGGGGGGATCTATGGGAGATAGGAGTCGAAGGAGACTGGATTTTGTTGGCCCAGGACAGGGTCCGGTGGAGGGCTTTGGTTAATTCGGTGATGAACCTTCGGGTTCGGTAAGCCATCTAGTTAGTTAGTTAGTTAGTTAGTTAGGTGATGCATAATATCCAAGAAAATTCTTATTCTAATGACTCATCACCATCGTCGACAAGTTTTAGATTTGATATATTCTCATCAGATAAACGAATTTAGGATCAGTGGGCATGGTTAACACTCGGATGAAATGATCGCTTTGAAAAAGCGTTCATTATTTTATTCTGTTACCGAAATTTGTCGTGTTTAATCACGTCAATCAATATTTTATATAATACGGTTAACAAAGTTCGACTGCTAAGAGGTCTACATTTCTTGGGTCCGATATCTGTTAAGAGCGACCGGATTCCTGTTGATTTCAATCCGTACAGACAAATCAGTAGAGAGGGAACGTTTTTGGACGACCGATGCTCGATTCGCAGTGGAGAAACTTAAATGACATCTCAGTAACCCAATGAACAATCTTTACCAAACTGGGGAGTGACCGAAACCCTGAAGACTTCGTTAATACTTAGAGCGATCGGTGGATTTGTAGCACGGGTTGCATACACCCAAGGCACATGTGGCAGGCAGAACGAAGTGTTGCATCCGAATTGTGAATATATCCCGTGGTATTTAGAACTACATTCGAAATTGTAGTATTTTTGATTTACAAATTGGTGGTACAGAATGTAAACCTTCATTCCGGACTCTATTAATGTTTCAGTCCTTTATTAGCTTTAATACTTTGAATACAGAATATTTCCAGTCGAATACAATGGCATATAGTATCCTGTCTTAATCTGAGAAAGCGTAAATTGCAAACGGCGACGACATATAGAAATATCGCGACTAAGACAGATTATAAGACGAAACTCTCCAAGCTAGTTTGATCTTCAAACGGAGAGTCTGTTGAAGTGAGAGATATTCTTATCTGTTTCAGAAACAAGATGTTAGGTTCTGTACTCCTGGCGAGTCTGGTTGTCGCAGTTAGCAGCCAGTCCACATGCAGCTATACCAGTGTCTGCATTAACCACACAATGTGCTTATATCCCACGACGGTAAGGATATCACTAGGCCCGGGTAGGATTATATGTTAGCCTTTCCAGAAGGGAGGACGATCCACGCAACACGTCTTCTATAACAATCCTCCTTAATTCCTTTTGCAGAATTACGGAGCAAGCTGTGTCTCACCGGTATACTCAGGAGTAACAAGTGCTACTGACAAGCAGACGATTGTTAACGCCCATAATGCTTTGCGCAGCAATGTGGCCAATGGACTGGAGACGAGGGGAACCCCTGGTCCACAGCCTGCTGCACAAAACATGCGTACAATTGTGAGTATCATACTCATTAGAGTACGTGTAACGGTGGATATAACAATGTGTTCAGGTGGACTTGAAAAGGGTATCGAGCCATATTGGTTGACATAAAAATCGGCCCTTTTCAGGGCCACATATTTATATATTTTAATGTCTGGTGGTGCATTACTCAGTAAGAGCCTCAAATTGTAGTGTATACCCGTCAATATTTAAATTTAGGACAGTGAGGTGCCTCAGATACAGGTGTGTCTGTTTAAGTAAATTTGAAATTTGCACATTTGGATTTGCAGACGTGGGATGACGAGCTGGCGACAGTGGCGCAGCGATGGGCGAACCAGTGCACCTTTCAACATGACACGTGCCGGAGTGTTGGTAGGTTATGTTACTAATTTGTTATGCTAAAACATTAAAATATTTGTGTATTTAAAAATACATTTTCAGAACGGTTTATGGTAGGCCTAAACGCACGTACGTAGTTTTAAGTTGCAATAATTTATCCAATTTAAATTCAAACTAGAGTAATAAAAGGAGGCCTAGTTTATTTCACTGCATAAGGTGTTTCCAAACACATTCAGTTCGGTTTCATGCAGGAATTGATTTACTACAGATAAAAATCTATTGCCGGGGAAGCTTTATCTGCTCAGAGGCTACATTCTCACAGGACTACAGTTGCTACGCGAGTATAAATTCCACAGACGAGTATAGGAGGCGTTGTTGAACAACAGTGATCTCCAACGGCTCTTGGGTCACTTTTAAACTAATATGGACCGGGAGAATTGTTACGTAACTGGACCCAAAAAGGGACTCGGTTTCCATTGTTTTGCAACTATGTCTGTAGAAATCGTAGACAGATTACTCCAAAGACGATAACGCAGTTACTAGGCTCAAAGTAATTGGCTTAAACTACAGCGAGTCTCCTGTTTTCTATTCCAGCTAGGTTCTACGTAGGACAGAACATGTACATGTCTCGCACATCGGGTGTGACGCCAAACGGGCAGCAGGACTGGAATGCTGCAGTGCAGGCCTGGTACAACGAAGTGACGTTATTCAGCAAGAACAGTATTAGTCCCTTCCAGTGAGTAAACACACCTCAGCCTAGTTCGAAGCATTCAGATAACATTTAGTAAAAGCGCGTTAACTGTGTTCTGACTCCCTGTTTTCTAGGTTCAGTTCAAGTACTGGGCATTACAGCCAGGTAGTGTGGGCCGACACGTACAAAGTCGGCTGCGGTTTCACAGCGTACACATATTCCTCCACTTACTACGGCAAGTTGTACGTGTGTAACTACGGTCCTGGCGGCAACGTCGTGGGAGGCGGCAGTAGCATGTACAATCCGGGGACGACGTGTAACCAGTGTCTCGGAAATTGCGTCAATGGACTCTGTTGGTGAGGGCAGGTGTTGTCATGTTTCGTAAGAATTACTGACTAAATAAAATTGTTTTAACACACAATGTCTCTTTCTTTCTGACTGGCTACGTCTTTCTGAGATGTAACATAAATAACCCGATCACAAATTCTATTTATGCCTTGCCTTCCCAATGTACCGAGAGCTGCAACGAGTCTGGCTCATATCACAAATGTTCTCGATTAATTCTTCGACCGGTGGCGGCGCTGGGATTTATCTCTTTACGTCCAGAATAAAATTCTATCAAACATTCTTTTGGCAAGATTAACTCCATATGAGAATGAAATTATTGGGGATAATCAGTGTGGGTTCAGACGAAACAGATCAACGATTGATCAGATCTTTTGCATTCGTCAGATACTAGAGAAAAAAATCGGAGTTCGGTGGGACCGTACATCAATTATTTACAGATTTCAAAAAAGCCTATGACTCTGTGAATTGAAAAGTGTTATATAATATTCTTATTAAATTTGGTATAACAAAGAAGCTAGTGAGTCTAATAAAAATGTGCTTAAATGAAACCTGTAGCAAAATTCGAGTAGGTAAATATGTATCTGAGACATTCCTCATCAAGAACGGTCTAAAACAAGGAGATGCTTTGTCTCCCTTGCTCTTTAACTTTGCGCTAGAATACGCTATCAGCAAAGTCCAAGATAGGCAGGAGGGTTTGCAATTGAATGGGACACATCAGCTATTGGCATTTGCTGATGATGTTAATTTATTGGGGGACGATATAAATACAATAAAGAGGAACGCAGAAGTTTTACTAGAGGCTAGTAGACAGGTGGGGCTCGAAGTAAGTACATGTTAGTATCTCGTCATCAGAAGACAGGCGGGCAAAATTATCTTAGGGTAGCTAATAAGTTCTTTGAAAGGGTTACAAAGTTCAAATATCTGGGAACAACAAAAACAAATGAAAATTACACTCATGAGGAAGTTAGGAGGAGATTAAATTCTGGAAATGCTCGCTACTTCTCGGTTCAAAATATTTTGTCTTCCCGTCTGATTTCTAAGAACCTGAAAATTAAAGTATACAAAACAATAATTTTGCCTGTTGTTTTGTATGGGTGCGAAACATGGTCTCTCACTCAGAGGGAGGAACACAGATTGCAGGTGTTTGAGAATCGGGTGTTGAGGAGGATATTTAGGCCTAAGAGGGAAGACGATGGGGCGTGGAGAAAACTGCACAATGACGAGCTTAAACATTTGTAATTAAATTAAGTCAAGAAGAAAGAGATTGGCAGGTAATGTGGCATGCATGGAGGGGGAAAGATGTGTTAATTGGATATTGGTCAAGAAGCCTGAGGGGAAGAGACCGCTGGGGAGACCTAGATGTAGATGGGAGGATGATCTCAGGCGGGATCTATGGGAGATAGGAGTTGAAGGAGACTGGATTTTGTTGGCCCAGGACAGGGTCCGGTGGAGGGCTTTGGTTAATTCGGTGATAAACCTTCGGGTTCTGTAAGCCATCTAGTTGGTTGGGTCCACTATTTGGGAAGCCTGAGGGGAAGAGACCGCTGGGGAGACCTAGACGTAGATGGGAGGATAATCTCAGGCGGGATCTTTGGGAGATAGGAGTTGACGGAGACTGGATTTTGTTGGCCCAGGACAGGGACCGGTGGAGGGCTTTGGTTAATTCGGTGATGAACCTTCGGCTTCGGTAAGCCATCTAGTTAGTTAGTAAGTTAGTTAGCTATGTCCAGAACAACAATGGAACGGAAACATAAATTAATGAAAAATAAATCGTATCTTCACAGAGGTTTCGTATCGACATTGAAAGAAAGTAGTATAATACTGTAGATAAGATTTATAATTTTTTTTAAATTGCTTTGTTATAACGTAATTGACATTATTGATCACGAAAGATTATAGCCGTAACCGACAGTTGTTACTACATATTCTTGTGTTTCAAAGATAATCATTACGATCTTTGAACTCCTTGAAAGAGAGTTCTGAAGAAGCCAAAAATCCCTTGGATACCCAAGAAATGGACCTTCTTTAATGAAATCAGAACACTGAACACAGTGTTTAAAACATACTGGATTTATTTTGAACCAGATGGATCTAGTTTATATCCTTACAACCTGTCTATTTAAGACCAACTTTAAAGCCCCACCCTCCCAAGTTTATAATTATGACTGGAAGTAGTCACTTCGATTAAGCTTTAAGACTAAAATAATTTCGATGGATATGAGTTTTCCACGGCTGCAAGTATGAAGACGATTGTCATGACGATATGTGCCGATTATGGAGGAAGCTAGGACCTCTGAAACGTCGGTAAACTTCTACCAGACTACACGGCACAACATCCCACAAGATAGCCCTCTTCGTAAAATAATTTTAGCCTAGTGAAATTATTGTATCACATTCCACTACGCTGCTTTTAAATTGAAAATAAATTAGTGTTTCACATCCAATACGTTAATTTGAGCACTGTAATAAGATAACACCAAAACACTCGTATGTTGCTTGAAAACGTATTTTCGCAGATTAACAAGTTGTTTTTCTGTTTCAGGGCAATGTATCAATGGTTAATTAAAGAAACAAAGTTCGGCTGTGTGACAAACATTTACATATGTCACCTTCGTTTCCGTTCTACCAACAAAGACAACAAGGAAAAATGCAGTGTATATTAAGCAGACATAGACCTCGTGTGACGTAGGGTCTGAGTAAAGAATACGCTTATTGACACAAGACGCGCCTTTCCGGATACAGGAAAAAGGGCAGAACAGCGCCATTTTATGCACGTGAGATATAAACAATTGACAGCTGTTGAATTTATTATATTTCGATTAGTGTTTAGTTAGAAACCACTTCCAAAATTTAGCAACTTTGTTGAAAATTCCTTGAATGTCTGTACAGTAATAAATGACACGCATATACAGGGTGATTCAAAACGTTAGGGCCAAACTGAAGGAGCGCATAGAGAGACTCAAAGAACAGTCAGTCGAGGCCATTGAAGGTAGGGAAGTCTGATAACATACAGCTCAAATAATCATTCTTTGATATTCTCCTACTAGCTTAATTTTGATTTTTATTAATGTACAAGGATTACATTAGCAATTAGCAAAGTACGATTATTTCAGCAGTATGTTATCAGACTTCCCTACCTTCAATGTCCTCGACTGACTGTTCTCTGAGTCCCTCTATACGCTCCTTCAGTTTGGCCCTAACCTTTTGAATCACCCTGTATATTGTCCCATTCCTAATAGCTTAGGATAATTTATGAAATATCACGTCCAAATTATTAAATTTTATACGTAAAACTGAATCAGTTAAAATGTGCGTTAACTTATACCTCGAGAACTAAAACACCAATTTGTATCAAACTTGACATGTTTGTTCCTTGAGATTAGGAAGAGATTTTAGAAAAAGTATCCTGAATTAGAGTCTCGGTAAAAGTCTTTCTGTACCTAAAAATATTTGTAAGCATTTCAGACATAAAAAATTGATATTGACTATACCCTCATTTTCGGTGAAGCCCGCATTCCTGTATCGGATGAAAAAATTGTATTTCGGAAATACATCGAATGTAACTGTAAATGTAAATGAGTTCTTTGAGGACAATGAATAGGCCTAGTATTAGCGCACCAAGTAGGAGTCTTAATCAAATTAAAACTTCACACAAAGATCACAGTTTCTGTCAGGGTTATATTCTTAAAATATAGAACTTTAATTGATATTAACACAAAATAAAATCGACTTAGCTACGAGATGGACATAAAATATTTTAGATATGTTGAATAACCCGTACGAAACTTATAACAAGAGTAAAATAAAATTTTAGTGTAATATGGGCCTATATAAATGCAGAAATTGATAAATAAACAATTTAAATGTTACTACGTATTAAAAAAACAGACCAGTCTCTGTATAGGAATATCGATAATAGATGACATACTAGGAAATGTATCAATTTTCTGTTTGAAGATTTCCGTCTTCTGGGTTGTTGCACCGTGTAGTCTGGTAGATGTTTACCAACGGCTCAGAGGTCATACTGCGCTAGTAAACATCTACCAGACTACACGGTGCAACAACCCAGAAGACAGAAATCTTCATACTCATTGCCCTGATGACGGAGGCAGTATGACCTCCGAAACGTTGGTTAACATCGACCAGACTACACAGCGCAACAACCCAGAAGACAGAAATCTTCATACTCTGATGACGGAGGCAGTATGACCTCCGAAACGTTGGTTAACATCGACCAGACTACACAGCGCAACAACCCAGAAGACAGAAATCTTCATACTCATCGCCCTGATGATGGAGGCAGTATGACCTCTGAAACGTTGGTAAACATCGACCAGACTACACAGCGCAACAACCCAGAAGACAGAAATCTTCATACTCTGATGACGGAGGCAGTATGACCTCCGAAACGTTGGTTAACATCGACCAGACTACACAGCGCAACAACCCAGAAGACGGAAATCTTCATACTCATCGCTCTGATGATGGAGGCAGTATGACCTCTGAAACGTTGGTAAACATCGACCAGACTACACAGCGCAACAACCCAGAAGACAGAAATCTTCATACTCTGATGACGGAGGCAGTATGACCTCCGAAACGTTGGTTAACATCGACCAGACTACACAGCGCAACAACCCAGAAGACAGAAATCTTCATACTCATCGCCCTGATGATGGAGGCAGTATGACCTCTGAAACGTTGGTAAACATCGACCAGACTACACAGCGCAACAACCCAGAAGACAGAAATCTTCATACTCTGATGACGGAGGCAGTATGACCTCCGAAACGTTGGTTAACATCGACCAGACTACACAGCGCAACAACCCAGAAGACAGAAATCTTCATACTCATCGCTCTGATGATGGAGGCAGTATGACCTCTGAAACGTTGGTAAACATCGACCAGACTACACAGCGCAACAACCCAGAAGACAGAAATCTTCATACTCTGATGACGGAGGCAGTATGACCTCCGAAACGTTGGTTAACATCGACCAGACTACACAGCGCAACAACCCAGAAGACAGAAATCTTCATACTCTGATGACGGAGGCAGTATGACCTCCGAAACGTTGGTTAACATCGACCAGACTACACAGCGCAACAACCCAGAAGACAGAAATCTTCATACTCTGATGACGGAGGCAGTATGACCTCCGAAACGTTGGTTAACATCGACCAGACTACACAGCGCAACAACCCAGAAGACAGAAATCTTCATACTCTGATGACGGAGGCAGTATGACCTCCGAAACGTTGGTTAACATCGACCAGACTACACAGCGCAACAACCCAGAAGACAGAAATCTTCATACTCATCGCTCTGATGATGGAGGCAGTATGACCTCTGAAACGTTGGTAAACATCGACCAGACTACACAGCGCAACAACCCAGAAGACAGAAATCTTCATACTCTGATGACGGAGGCAGTATGACCTCCGAAACGTTGGTTAACATCGACCAGACTACACAGCGCAACAACCCAGAAGACAGAAATCTTCATACTCTGATGACGGAGGCAGTATGACCTCCGAAACGTTGGTTAACATCGACCAGACTACACAGCGCAACAAACCAGAAGACAGAAATCTTCATACTCACCGTTGCGAAAACCTCAATTCTTACAATTTTCTGTTTGTTATAGCTCACGTCTTCGGCGCGGTGTTTGTGTCAATTTCAGCGTAACGTGTCAACATCCAATTAACGAATCTGAAATTTGGAATTACGACAAACAACCACATACATCGCTATTTACCTGTGCTTTGTTGCTGAAGAAGACTCCGAGCTGATAAAAGCCTGATCCCAGCATGTTTATTACAACCCAGAACAAACACAAGTGTTTCAAGACAAAAGGAAGAGTGGAGCTCGTATGTATATAAAATGAGGCACGAAGATTGTTGAGTTAAGTTCAAAGCTCTGTCTGTCGATAACAGTCGCACATCCGCAGGTGAGTAAATTAGAAACACAGACGGTTGCACCGTTCAGGAAATATACTCACTAGCTAACCGTGGATAAGCGACAGTGGGCGAGGGCGACACTCGGATGGATAACAGCTTTGAAATATCGTTAAATGTTTCACTGTGTGGCCAAAATTGGCCGTGCTTAATTACCTCAACTTCATGACCGCGGATACAACCGTTTTGTAATATCTGGTTACCAAAGGGTCGAGTGCTAATACGTCTTTTGCGTTCGATTTATATTAAGTGTGTCTGGACTGTATTAAGTTCAATTCATACAGAACGGTCACTAAATAAAGAACTATTTGGACGGGGGGGGGGGGCTTTACTCGCCCTGCAGAAGAGGAAATTGTCTTCAGCTAGAAAAACATGGCATCTCAGTAGGAAAATATACATAGATATCTTTACCAAACTGGAAAGTTTCCGAAGGACGAATCTAATCATCAACTCAATACTGCATTCGGATTTATCACCGAACCACTAAACGCGACCAGACGCTAGACGCAGGAGTTCCGTTACGTTATGCACTTTCAGTCAGAATATTTGAGTTCTTTGTTCCTTCCTGGATTCTGTAGAATCTTCAAAGTCTATCGATTGTGGTTTTCCGGGATGCGACGCCGAGGTCTTGGTGGTAGTTACCAACGCAAGACAGGAATGTTTCCCTTCCACAGTCGCCCTGAAGATGGAGGTGATTTATTCCTCCGAAAAGTGTGTAACCACCAACAGTACCGTACGGCGTCTAAACCCTGAAGACTTCGTCAACGCTTTCACCTCGGAAAGGACTTCAAAACCTCAGATTATCAACTTCTATATCTGCTACTGTTCAGTTTACAGATCATTAAGGGCCTAGTATCCACCGATTAATTTTCAGAAATCTTATTTTCTGTCCCGTTGTTTGTAACAGAATTGACACAGTTTGAAAGAAGTTTGCTAACTCAAAATTAATCCCAATTATTTTCTATGTCTGCAAAATATTAGATACTAATTACCACAGCCAGATATAAAATGTAATAACTAACAACAGAGTCAATTGTTTAACTATGTATCCTTGTGGCAGAATTTCGGCGTACAAGAATTACGTACAGTGCAATTTTCTAGTAACACTTACATGCGGATTGCAGCACAGGTTGCATAAGTCCAGGGCAACTTTGACGTGCTAATGTGACAGGCTATAACATTGGCGGAGAGCGCAGAACAACGCGTTGCATCTGAAATATGAATAAATACACTGATAGATACATTTAAAATTTAGCACGTTTGATTTTATAACATGGTCGTGCGTATAATAAAATTTCACACGGCTTCTAACAACGTTTATGTTTCAATGTCTTAATTACCTTTAATAATTTTAATACAAGAAATTATCAGTGCAACTATAAGCTATTGTAGTATAAGTACATCTGAAACATAGAATCTTATTCAAAGGAAATACATAGACATGAAAATATCTGGATCTATATTAGAGTGAATGATTTAACTCTTCTGGTGTTTCACATTGGATGACGGACGACGCCAAGTCCTGACACCAGTAGAGAATATTACACACAAGAAACTTGATAAATTATAAAGCTCATGTAATGTTCTGAGGACAGTAAGATAAAATAATACAAACGCCATAATTATGGCTTAAACACGATACTTAGATGTAAACAGAGTATTATTACCGATGTTATATGCAATGTCAAACATCTTAATGTCATATTAAAATGGATTTTAGCTAAGGACGTAACACGAATATTTAATGCAAGAAAGTTATTCAAGATCGTGTCCAATACTAATCTCTGGTGTTAACGATGCTGAACATTCGACTGGTGTCAGTGGCGATTTCTGTCAGTTCGACGTCCTCGTGGAGAGTCTGTTGAAGTAAGAGATATTCTTATCTGTTTCAGAAACAAGATGTTAGGTTCTGTACTCCTGGCGAGTCTGGTTGTGGCAGTTAGCAGCCAGTCCACATGCAATTATACCAGTGTCTGCAGTGACCACACCATCTGCAAATATCCCACGACGGTAAGGATATCACTAGGCCCTGGTAGGATTATATGTTAGCCTTTCAAGAAGGGAGGACGATCCACGCAACACGCTTTCTATAAGAATCCTCCTTAATTCCTTTTGCAGAATTACGGAGCAAGCTGTGTCTCACCGGTATACTCAGGAGTAACAAGTGCTACTGACAAGCAGACGATTGTTGACGCCCATAATGCTTTGCGCAGGAAAGTGGCCAAGGGACAGGAGACGAGGGGAACCCCTGGTCCACAGCCTGCTGCACAAAACATGCGTAAGATTGTGAGTATCATATTCAGGGCCACATATTTATATATTTTAATGTCTGGTGGTGCATTACTTAGTAAGAGCCTCAAATTGTAGTGCATACCCGTCAATATTTAAATTTAGGACAGTGAGGTGACTCAGATACAGGTCGTGTCTGTTTAAGTAAATTTTAAATGTGCACATTTGGATTTGCAGACGTGGGATGACGAGCTGGCGACAGTGGCGCAGCGATGGGCGAACCAGTGCACCTTTCAACATGACACGTGCCGGAGTGTTGGTAGGTTATGTTACTGTAATCCTGGCCTTGTAATCCTGGGGTCTCGGGTTCGAATTTATAACTTGTGTTGGGCAAGGCCGTGGTCTAGGCAACACGGAGTTTTCCTCCGTGGCATCCCAACAATTACTCCATTCACACACAGAAGAAGGCAATGGCAAACCACTTCTGGATCATCTGCCAAGAACGTATATGAACAGGTCCCAGTCCGAGAAGAGAAAAGGATGGAAGGATCCTGTTCATATGGACCTGTCGTCAGACAGAACACTAAATAAACTAATATAGACAGGGATAATTATTACGTAACTGGACCCAAAAAGGGACTCGGTTTCCATTGTTTCCCAGTTACTAGGCTCAAAGTAATTGGCTTAAACTACAGCGAGTCTCCTGTTTTCTATTCCAGCTAGGTTCTACGTAGGACAGAACATATACATGTCTCGCACAGGGGGTGTGACGCCAAACGGGCAGCAGGACTGGAATGCCGCAGTGCAGGCCTGGTACAACGAAGTGACGGACTTCAGCAAGAACAGTATTAACCCCTTCCAGTGAGTAAACACACCTCAGCCTAGTTCGAAGCATTCAGATTAGATTTAGTAAAAGCGCGTTAACTGATTTCTGACTCCCTGTTTCCTAGGTTCAGTTCAAGTACTGGGCATTACAGCCAGGTATTGTGGGCCGACACGTACAAAGTTGGCTGCGGTTTCACGGCGTACACATATTCCTCCACTTACTACGGCAAGTTGTACGTGTGTAACTACGGTCCTGGTGGCAACGTCGTGGGAGGCAGCAGTAGCATGTACAAGGCGGGGACGGCGTGTAACCAGTGTTCCGGGACTTGTGACGACGGCCTCTGTGTGTGAGGGCATGTGTTGTCATATTTCGTAAGAATTACTGAGTAAATAAAATTGTTTTACATAAACTTCTCTGTTCTGTCGTGATACTTTTATTACATTGTGGATACCAATGACTCCCGTGTACTTGAGTGAAGAGCTGAACATCAGTATGGAAACACATTTAAATACTGACACATAGAATCTTGTGGATTTGAAGATGTCTTCTGAGAAGGTGAGCCGTGTCGTCTCGTAGAAACTGACAGGCGTTTCAGAGGTGCTAAGTGCGTTCATCATTAGGCGATGGAGGCAGTAAGGACCTCTGAGATGTCGGCAAACTTCTACCAGACTACACGGCGCTACAACCCAGAAAACAGCCATCCTGATGTATAAACAACACACTCTAAAGCACACAGGCAATTCTTCATCTATACTATTATGGCAATGTTGCATTTTGACTGCAAATAACAGGAAAGCTGGAGAATTTCCTCCGTCAAAATCCCCACCATGCCTTCTTCTTCAGTTGTATGCTTAGAAACTCTTAATTATTTTTATTTTATTTAGTGTTCTGTCTGACGACAGGTCCATACGAACATGATCCTTCCATCCTTTTCTCTTCTCGGACTGGGACCTGTTCATATACGTTCTTGGCAGATGATCCAGAAGTGGTTTGCCATTGCCTTCTTCTGTGTGTGAATGGAGTAATTGTTGGGAAGCCCCCGGAGGAAAACTCCGTGTTGCCTAGACCACGGCCTTGCCCAACACAAGTTATAAATTCGAACCCGAGACCCCAGGATTACAAGGCCAGCGTTCTAACCGCTAGACCACCTCATCTTATTATTATTTAGTGTTCTGTCTGACGACAGGTCCATATGAACAGGATCCTTCCATCCTTTTCTCTTCTCGGACTGGGACCTGTTCATATACGTTCTTGGCAGATGATCCAGAAGTGGTTTGCCATTGCCTTCTTCTGTGTGTGAATGGAGTAATTGTTGGGAAGCCCCCGGAGGAAAACTCCGTGTTGCCTAGACCACGGCCTTGCCCAACACAAGTTATAAATTCGAACCCGAGACCCCAGGATTACAAGGCCAGCGTTCTAACCGCTAGACCACCTCATCTTATTATTATTTAGTGTTCTGTCTGACGACAGGTCCATATGAACAGGATCCTTCCATCCTTTTCTCTTCTCGGACTGGGACCTGTTCATATACGTTCTTGGCAGATGATCCAGAAGTGGTTTGCCATTGCCTTCTTCTGTGTGTGAATGGAGTAATTGTTGGGATGCCACGGAGGAAAACTCCGTGTTGCCTAGACCACGGCCTTGCCCAACACAAGTTATAAATTCGAACCCGAGACCCCAGGATTACAAGGCCAGCGATCTAACCGCTAGACCACCTCATCTTATTATTATTTACTGTTCTGTCTGACGACAGGTCCATATGAACAGGATCCTTCCATCCTTTTCTCTTCTCGGACTGGGACCTGTTCATATACGTTCTTGGCAGATGATCCAGAAGTGGTTTGCCATTGCCTTCTTCTGTGTGTGAATGGAGTAATTGTTGGGATGCCACGGAGGAAAACTCCGTGTTGCCTAGACCACGGCCTTGCCCAACACAAGTTATAAATTCGAACCCGAGACCCCAGGATTACAAGGCCAGCGTTCTAACCGCTAGACCACCTCATCTTATTATTATTTAGTGTTCTGTCTGCCGACAGGTCCATATGAACAGGATCCTTCCATCCTTTTCTCTTCTCGGACTGGGACCTGTTCATATACGTTCTTGGCAGATGATCCAGAAGTGGTTTGCCATTGCCTTCTTCTGTGTGTGAATGGAGTAATTGTTGGGATGCCACGGAGGAAAACTCCGTGTTGCCTAGACCACGGCCTTGCCCAACACAAGTTATAAATTCGAACCCGAGACCCCAGGATTACAAGGCCAGCGTTCTAACCGCTAGACCACCTCATCTTATTATTATTTAGTGTTCTGTCTGACGACAGGTCCATACGAACATGATCCTTCCATCCTTTTCTCTTCTCGGACTGGGACCTGTTCATATACGTTCTTGGCAGATGATCCAGAAGTGGTTTGCCATTGCCTTCTTCTGTGTGTGAATGGAGTAATTGTTGGGAAGCCCCCGGAGGAAAACTCCGTGTTGCCTAGACCACGGCCTTGCCCAACACAAGTTATAAATTCGAACCCGAGACCCCAGGATTACAAGGCCAGCGTTCTAACCGCTAGACCACCTCATCTTATTATTATTTAGTGTTCTGTCTGACGACAGGTCCATATGAACAGGATCCTTCCATCCTTTTCTCTTCTCGGACTGGGACCTGTTCATATACGTTCTTGGCAGATGATCCAGAAGTGGTTTGCCATTGCCTTCTTCTGTGTGTGAATGGAGTAATTGTTGGGAAGCCCCCGGAGGAAAACTCCGTGTTGCCTAGACCACGGCCTTGCCCAACACAAGTTATAAATTCGAACCCGAGACCCCAGGATTACAAGGCCAGCGTTCTAACCGCTAGACCACCTCATCTTATTATTATTTAGTGTTCTGTCTGACGACAGGTCCATATGAACAGGATCCTTCCATCCTTTTCTCTTCTCGGACTGGGACCTGTTCATATACGTTCTTGGCAGATGATCCAGAAGTGGTTTGCCATTGCCTTCTTCTGTGTGTGAATGGAGTAATTGTTGGGATGCCACGGAGGAAAACTCCGTGTTGCCTAGACCACGGCCTTGCCCAACACAAGTTATAAATTCGAACCCGAGACCCCAGGATTACAAGGCCAGCGATCTAACCGCTAGACCACCTCATCTTATTATTATTTAGTGTTCTGTCTGACGACAGGTCCATATGAACAGGATCCTTCCATCCTTTTCTCTTCTCGGACTGGGACCTGTTCATATACGTTCTTGGCAGATGATCCAGAAGTGGTTTGCCATTGCCTTCTTCTGTGTGTGAATGGAGTAATTGTTGGGATGCCACGGAGGAAAACTCCGTGTTGCCTAGACCACGGCCTTGCCCAACACAAGTTATAAATTCGAACCCGAGACCCCAGGATTACAAGGCCAGCGTTCTAACCGCTAGACCACCTCATCTTATTATTATTTAGTGTTCTGTCTGCCGACAGGTCCATATGAACAGGATCCTTCCATCCTTTTCTCTTCTCGGACTGGGACCTGTTCATATACGTTCTTGGCAGATGATCCAGAAGTGGTTTGCCATTGCCTTCTTCTGTGTGTGAATGGAGTAATTGTTGGGATGCCACGGAGGAAAACTCCGTGTTGCCTAGACCACGGCCTTGCCCAACACAAGTTATAAATTCGAACCCGAGACCCCAGGATTACAAGGCCAGCGTTCTAACCGCTAGACCACCTCATCTTATTATTATTTAGTGTTCTGTCTGACGACAGGTCCATATGAACAGGATCCTTCCATCCTTTTCTCTTCTCGGACTGGGACCTGTTCATATACGTTCTTGGCAGATGATCCAGAAGTGGTTTGCCATTGCCTTCTTCTGTGTGTGAATGGAGTAATTGTTGGGATGCCACGGAGGAAAACTCCGTGTTGCCTAGACCACGGCCTTGCCCAACACAAGTTATAAATTCGAACCCGAGACCCCAGGATTACAAGGCCAGCGTTCTAACCGCTAGACCACCTCATCTTATTATTATTTAGTGTTCTGTCTGCCGACAGGTCCATATGAACAGGATCCTTCCATCCTTTTCTCTTCTCGGACTGGGACCTGTTCATATACGTTCTTGGCAGATGATCCAGAAGTGGTTTGCCATTGCCTTCTTCTGTGTGTGAATGGAGTAATTGTTGGGATGCCACGGAGGAAAACTCCGTGTTGCCTAGACCACGGCCTTGCCCAACACAAGTTATAAATTCGAACCCGAGACCCCAGGATTACAAGGCCAGCGTTCTAACCGCTAGACCACCTCATCTTATTATTATTTAGTGTTCTGTCTGCCGACAGGTCCATATGAACAGGATCCTTCCATCCTTTTCTCTTCTCGGACTGGGACCTGTTCATATACGTTCTTGGCAGATGATCCAGAAGTGGTTTGCCATTGCCTTCTTCTGTGTGTGAATGGAGTAATTGTTGGGATGCCACGGAGGAAAACTCCGTGTTGCCTAGACCACGGCCTTGCCCAACACAAGTTATAAATTCGAACCCGAGACCCCAGGATTACAAGGCCAGCGTTCTAACCGCTAGACCACCTCATCTTATTATTATTTAGTGTTCTGTCTGACGACAGGTCCATATGAACAGGATCCTTCCATCCTTTTCTCTTCTCGGACTGGGACCTGTTCATATACGTTCTTGGCAGATGATCCAGAAGTGGTTTGCCATTGCCTCCTTCTTCTGTGTGTGAATGGAGTAATTGTTGGGATGCCACGGAGGAAAACTCCGTGTTGCCTAGACCACGGCCTTACCCAACACAAGTTATAAATTCGAACCCGAGACCCCAGGATTACAAGGCCAGCCTTCTAACCGCTAGACCACCTCATCTTATTATTATTTACTGTTCTGTCTGACGACAGGTCCATATGAACAGGATCCTTCCATCCTTTTCTCTTCTCGGACTGGGACCTGTTCATATACGTTCTTGGCAGATGATCCAGAAGTGGTTTGCCATTGCCTTCTTCTGTGTGTGAATGGAGTAATTGTTGGGATGCCACGGAGGAAAACTCCGTGTTGCCTAGACCACGGCCTTGCCCAACACAAGTTATAAATTCGAACCCGAGACCCCAGGATTACAAGGCCAGCGTTCTAACCGCTAGACCACCTCATCTTATTATTATTTAGTGTTCTGTCTGACGACAGGTCCATATGAACAGGATCCTTCCATCCTTTTCTCTTCTCGGACTGGGACCTGTTCATATACGTTCTTGGCAGATGATCCAGAAGTGGTTTGCCATTGCCTTCTTCTGTGTGTGAATGGAGTAATTGTTGGGATGCCACGGAGGAAAACTCCGTGTTGCCTAGACCACGGCCTTGCCCAACACAAGTTATAAATTCGAACCCGAGACCCCAGGATTACAAGGCCAGCGTTCTAACCGCTAGACCACCTCATCTTATTATTATTTAGTGTTCTGTCTGCCGACAGGTCCATATGAACAGGATCCTTCCATCCTTTTCTCTTCTCGGACTGGGACCTGTTCATATACGTTCTTGGCAGATGATCCAGAAGTGGTTTGCCATTGCCTTCTTCTGTGTGTGAATGGAGTAATTGTTGGGATGCCACGGAGGAAAACTCCGTGTTGCCTAGACCACGGCCTTGCCCAACACAAGTTATAAATTCGAACCCGAGACCCCAGGATTACAAGGCCAGCGTTCTAACCGCTAGACCACCTCATCTTATTATTATTTAGTGTTCTGTCTGCCGACAGGTCCATATGAACAGGATCCTTCCATCCTTTTCTCTTCTCGGACTGGGACCTGTTCATATACGTTCTTGGCAGATGATCCAGAAGTGGTTTGCCATTGCCTTCTTCTGTGTGTGAATGGAGTAATTGTTGGGATGCCACGGAGGAAAACTCCGTGTTGCCTAGACCACGGCCTTGCCCAACACAAGTTATAAATTCGAACCCGAGACCCCAGGATTACAAGGCCAGCGTTCTAACCGCTAGACCACCTCATCTTATTATTATTTAGTGTTCTGTCTGACGACAGGTCCATATGAACAGGATCCTTCCATCCTTTTCTCTTCTCGGACTGGGACCTGTTCATATACGTTCTTGGCAGATGATCCAGAAGTGGTTTGCCATTGCCTCCTTCTTCTGTGTGTGAATGGAGTAATTGTTGGGATGCCACGGAGGAAAACTCCGTGTTGCCTAGACCACGGCCTTACCCAACACAAGTTATAAATTCGAACCCGAGACCCCAGGATTACAAGGCCAGCCTTCTAACCGCTAGACCACCTCATCTTATTATTATTTACTGTTCTGTCTGACGACAGGTCCATATGAACAGGATCCTTCCATCCTTTTCTCTTCTCGGACTGGGACCTGTTCATATACGTTCTTGGCAGATGATCCAGAAGTGGTTTGCCATTGCCTTCTTCTGTGTGTGAATGGAGTAATTGTTGGGATGCCACGGAGGAAAACTCCGTGTTGCCTAGACCACGGCCTTGCCCAACACAAGTTATAAATTCGAACCCGAGACCCCAGGATTACAAGGCCAGCGTTCTAACCGCTAGACCACCGTGGCAGTTAACTCTTAATTATAGAAACTTTATTTTTTAATTAGCTAATATTCGAAGAGAGACACTGACACAGACACGGGCAACTGTACCTTTTGCAGAGCGTTGGACTCTTTGCATTAACATTTTCCGCGCTGGTTAGACACAACAAAGACATCCTCTGTACAGGTGCTGATGCCGCGTGGTATAAACACAAAATGAACCATCCTCAACAGCAGGCTGACAGCACAATCGGGACTGAAACCACTTGCGCCGGATGCGTGGAATTTCAAAAGGAGCGGGTGTATACAGATTAAAAGGAATCAAGTTGATGAATGGCGAGGGGGGGAAGGGGGAGAAAAGAAAAGGGTCACAGGGATAAGAAGAGATGTGAATGACAGAGAATGTGGGAAGAAAAGATATGACAGCTTGATTACTGCATGGATGTCATCCAGCTACTGAGCGCAGCTGGGAATTAGCAGTCACCTCAAGGTCCCAGGTTAGAGTCCAGGTGCTGCTTGGTTGGGTTTATATACGAAATATATTAATGAACGCGTGATTGAGAGTCGTGTTTATTCGTCCGAATGTTAATATTTTCAAAACTTCTCTGTTAATTCCGATTAAAAGGAACTAAGCCTAATATTGTGGGGAGAATTCGGTTTTGGTCCCCGTCAGTCTCATACGCTGTAACACCTAATTTACAACAACCTCAAAACCACACCTTAGACATTTTCTCAAAGTAAGGTTCACTGTTGCAAAATCACGCAAAACCAGATTACTTTTTATTTTTAGATCTAGCCTATATCTTAAGCATCCGTCATCTGCGCGATTGCCCTCATGATGGAATGTCGTCGAATGAAACGAGACCTGCAGTCCAAACTGAAAGATGTCGTCCGCTTTATAAGTCAGTGGCGTACCTGCTGAATATGCTGGTTATGCAATCAGTGGCGTGTGTGTTCAATATGTTCGTTCTGTCGTCAGTGACATACGAGCCTAATATGCTGACTGAACCACCAATCTAATTTACATTCAGTACACTATTAGGCCGACTGTGATCAATGACTGTGGGCTAAAGGCGAACTAGGGCGGTCCAGGGTTTCGCCCAAATGCTTTTTTTTTTGATTACCGGAGCGTAACTATGGCACTTTTTAAAAGACAGTGATGTGAAATATAGACATCTTAGCTTAACAGGAGATAGATGTAAACCCATCGCCTAAAAATAAAAGATACGACGTACGCCTTGCTAAACATTTTGATAGATTGAAGATTCATCGCCCTGATGACGGAGGCAGTATGACCTCTGAAACGTTGGTAAACATCGACCAGACTACACAGCGCAACAACCCAGAAGACAGAAATCTTCATACTCATCGCCCTGATGATGGAGGCAGTATGACCTCTGAAACGTTGGTTAACATCGACCAGACTACACAGCACAACAACCCAGAAGACAGAAATCTTCATACTCATCGCCCTGATGATGGAGGCAGTATGACCTCTGAAACGTTGGTTAACATCGACCAGACTACACAGCGCAACAACCCAGAAGACGGAAATCTTCATACTCACCGCTGTGTAAACCTCAAATCATACATAGACAGAACTTTGTTTCATTTCCAGAATCTGTTTGAGATAAAAGTGCCAGTCTCCTTACGTTATATACATTTTGTGAGACTTATTATTCAACTCTGCATTTAAAAGTGTAAATCTATCATTAACTAACAACGACAATTTCAGCTTCGAACTACGTGCCACAATGTTCCTGTACTACATTTATTTATGCAATTACACCTAGTTTAATTGCGTATGAAATTAATATTCTGATGAGCGGAGTGTCGACTACATAAGCTGATAATGTAACCAGCGATCAGTCCCTAGCTTTTGAATCTGCGCTGTTACATTTCCCCTCATTCGACACTCGTCACAATGATGACTGGGATTCTTAATACAACGCCTTCCAACCGATGCAGATCGCAAGTTGCTAGGTCTGTATCAGCGAACGTTCTGGAAAACATCTCGCAGACCCGAGTTCCATTAGTTACCTAAACTATGGCAAGATATATACACCAAGGTTACAACGGACTGATACGATGTAAAATGAAGCTTATCCGAGAAATTTCATTACATACTTCAGAGTTCCAGTTAAGGAGAGAGAAAATTTTTAAAAAAAATGAAAAAAGAAGGACCTAAGCAATCCCACAGCCAACTCTTTTGCTCTATGTCCGTGTCGATGTTCAATCTGAGACGAGTATACGCGATGAAGACGTCCACCGGCCTCTGAAGACTGTCAGTCCGAATTACACGGCGTTGAACACAGTGGAATGCACCGGACGGTTCATTAGCGTTTTACAGGATGTTTCATAAATACGAACACTCATTATCATGGTACAGAAACATGAGACTTCTTACAATACACTTCATAAAATGGGCTATTTTGCAGGTTTGAGGTTTTGGTGGCTCGTTCAGTCACAAAAAGTGCACAAACCCTTGAACTCCAGGTTCATTTATAGCTTAGGCCTACACAAATGTATTATTTCAAATGGCTTGTTCGTACAGTATCACCTGATATTGCTTGTTACTTATTTTTAAAACAACATTTCAATTATTTATTTTAATCTATTTTATTATTATTTATTTTAATCTATTTTAAAATATAATTCATGTTCCTTATCGATCAATCGATAAGGAACATGAATTATATTTTATTATCTTAATTATAAAAAATTTTAAATAAAATTATATTGTGATCAGACGGATTAAAATAAATAATTGATATAATATTCACAATATGACGCAATTACACTATCTTAAAAACAACATTTGTAAGTCTATCTGTATAGGTATATTATACGGCCTTGTACCTCAGCTATTATAATCTTTTCTATTACTTAATCCCACAAATGGGAGATAGTTCTCAAGATGAAGGCAGTAAGCATTTCTGAAACGTATGTTAACTTCTATTAGACCTCACCGCGTAATAACCCAGATAACCCATGAGAACCTGAAATCTCTTCTCTAGCCTATTTGTAAACTAAAGGAAATTGAAATTTGGAAACCCCCGGAATCGAGCCCAAGTACATTCCAGAAAATTAAAAAAGGAAGCACCAACTCATCTTCCTATCAGCATTAGTTTTAAAGTTATAACACGTACAGAATTCGAGGTTATTCTAAGGTGTAAACATCGTGGAGACATAATTTTACAATAAAACGCCATCTGATGCTTGGATGTGGTTTGAGAGCCTGTACCATAGACTAATTCCGTGTGTTGCCACCTGGAAACGGTCCAGAAACGCAGAACTACTGTGCCAGACACTGACTGTCCTCATTAGCAAGGATACAATTACTAGTTACTACTGTCGATTGGGACGGCTTACAGCGGCTCGCTTTTGAAGATAATATCAGCAGGTAGAGAGCAGATCGGTGTACGGTGTCGCCCCCCATCAGTTTCACAGCGAAACATTTAAGTGGAAATTGTCTATGTAAACCAGATGTGGTCCCCCACAGTGTGAGAAAGCTATCCGCCGATAGTCTGATGCCTCGTTTGCAGAGACGTGCCAAGGGAACAGTGAGTTCCTCTTGTCCTTAGAATTGGCGACTGGAGTTCAATGTACAACTTCGGTTTTGGAGGATTAATAGCAGATAATCCCCGAAAGCTGAAGCTATTTCGATGTTACTGGGACACAAATATAGGGAGGGGGGAAATTGATTCAATAAAAAATGGGGAGTTTTTTTAACTGTCAGCATCTCAAGGACTCTGGAATTAGACAATTCATAAGAGAAAATTAAATATTCAGTTAAAGAACACAAGAAACTACATTTGTCAAGTTATATTTTCAAACCTAACCTATATAATTTTTATTATTTTCAGTTCAGTTTTAAATAATTAATAAATTTGATTTTAAGAAACTTAAAAAAGACACACATTAATTTAAAAAAACTTTCAAATAGATGAGAAACAATACCCCATAACTTAATATATTTTGTTTATTTTCATAAGGAAGATAAGGACAATTCCCAAAAAAGCACGACAAATGTTTTGGACTGTTATGAAAAAAATACCGAATTCCATCAAACATCTGTGGGCAAATTTAACAAATAAAACTAACAAGAATTAGAATGCATTTAAAAATATTCTATCCGCCATTTATTTTTGGTTTAAGGTTGAATCTCACAAAATGTTGTCATTGTTTCCGACCTAAGCCCGACAGATGGTTTGTGTGACAACAAACAGACCGAACACCCAGCGACGAATGTACAATGAGGTGATCCTTCATCAGATGGCGGAAACACCATCCATCTTGTTCAACAGAAACATAAGAACAACGGATAGCTCTCATGACATTAAAAATATCATTAATCTGGATTGCTGTTAGGAATAGAATATTTGAATCTAACAGAGACAAAGACGAGAGCAGAGAATACAACATAACTAGACATATAACATTAGACATTTACCTACTATACATATTCAAGCATTTCATTGCTACTTTAAATGAACATTATTGCATAATTTCGTTACTAGGAAACTTTAAATGTAGCAAGAACTTTCGGATATATCGACAGTTTTAAAATAATTATCAAAAAATAATAAATAAGGTTGTCACCAAATATTTAAATCAAAAACACTCAATGCAGAGAAAGGTTAACCCTTTAAAAGATCGATGGCAAATATAATAAAAAAAAATTTACGCTGCATTTTAGAGACTGAATGCAGTCTATGAATATCGTGTGTGATTCTCACAATAACAATGATAATTTCCCTAAACAGCGTCATTAAACAATGACATCTTCACTGCTGTGAAAACCTCAAATCTCATACACATCTAATATTACATACAGTCTAATATAACATTTGCCCACCATCGTGTGATTGTGAACTCTACACGTCATTTACCTATCCCTGTCCTTCGCCTGTGTTTATATCCGCTCCATACACATCTTGAATATACTATAGGCATTCACTAGTGTCAATGCTATTCTACAGTCAGGTACCGCTACGCACTTGATGTAAGTGGTAAGTGGTGAATGTTTTTTGTTCAGGGTGTGTACATTCACGTTGCAGCTGACATTCTCACTCGCCGTGAGGTCACCCACACTTTTCCAGGCTACTGCGTTAAGCTTAGCATATTTTATTTTTTCGCGATAAGCCTTCCTCGGTATGTTCATTTTTACTTTTTACCTTCCATTATTTATTTATTTATTTTTGACTTATTACATTTTGTCTTCTATACTCGTTCTTTCAAGTTCAGTAATATTTTAAAAAATATATTTTAAATTATTTACGTTACAGGCCAATATTGAACCACTATCACTTCAAAATATAACCTCATTCCAATGAATTTTGCAGTAAACATCACCAGAAGTTACACAACAACAGTAATTAAGTTTTAGTTTATAAGATTATAATTTTTTTACTTTTAACTTTACACCTGAAGATGGTTCAATGTAACCGAAACATGTAGTAAAAAGATGTAGCAAATATGTAAATGATATTATAATATCTTATGTATAAATTTTATTTATATACAATTGTGATTAGACGGAAAAAAAACACGAATAATTAAATTTTAACTCACAATATGACGCAATTATATCAATTTATTATAGACGTCAAACAATATCTATTCAGATATTCAACAGATGAAATATTCTATAAATGGACAGATCCTACATCCCACATAATATACAGTGAAGATTGTGGTCTTCTGCGTTGTTGTGCCATGTAATCTGATAGACGTTTAAGAAGATCTTGCTGCCTCCATCATCAGGATGACAGCCATCTTCGTATTCACCGCAGTGAAAACCTCAAATTCAGTTTTACTTAACAAAAAGCTTTTCTAGTCAGCAGTTTTGAGATAAAAATGTAAATATTTGGAAAGTAATCAGATCTAGATAAAATACTATTAATAATTATTATAAAACGTTTACGTGTGACAAAGAACTGAGGATACATTATACTAAACTGTGGTATAATGTCGAAGTTTGTGGGCCTAAATGAAGAATCTTCTTTGTCTCCACAGACACCGGAATCCGCAGAGAAATGCGTGAACCGACACGACCTAACACGTTTTATATGGTGTTAATAACACGTAACCCAGACACATTTCCATTGTGCTGTTCACGGGCGCCAGATGTGTCCATGCGTTGATGTTCTCGCGATAAGTCGTTCCTCAATTGTCTAATCTGCGTACTATCGCTGAACTAGCGTCACACAGAGCGAACAATTACACAACAATAACAAAACACGACAGCCGCTAATTGCAACAATTCAGATCATATCACGCATATGTCACTGGCAGGGGAGGGAAGACATGAGAGGCCACATGTGGCGTTTGAAACAAAAGCGATTTAAAAAAAACCCAATAAGTTATGGACATGGCTCTTAACCTATAAAGCAATAACCACATGTAGGTACTATAGGGAATCATTTTGGGTCAAAATCAGTCTTATGTAAAATATTTAAAAACAATTTTAAGATTATGACCAGTCCTAAACTTCTATACAGCAGGTTTTTATATAAGGCGAGGGTTGTGGAACTTTCAATAGAAGTCTATGTGCAAAAATGGTACAAATTAGGGCTACGCGTATTATTTTTAATAAAAATTACACGATTAATGAGAAAAATGTCTGGACACGTACAACGAGTGGGTAACAATATGATATCAGAGACTTCATTAAAATATAGTCCCGGAGAACGAAGAAAGCTAACACATGAAAGCATCTTTGCTTTGGTGACTGAAACCAAGACAAGTATTACATCGTTACATCGTAAACCGTGAAATGCAGAGTATAATTACTTCTCGCTTATCATTTATTGTTGTTATTGTCCTGGGTTGAAGGCGCTGTGAACAAGTGGACTATATATATTATTTAAATCTTGTCCGTCTAATCACAATAAATTCTTATTAAATATTAAAATATTACAATAATAAACATTTAAAATATTTAAAATATTAAATGATGTTCTTTATCGAAATATTCGATTTACATTAGACCACCATGATGGTTGTGTTGGGCAAGGCCGTGGTCTAGGCAACACGGAGTTTTCCTCCGTGGCATCCCAACAATTACTCCATTCACACACAGAAGAAGACAATGGCAAACCACTTCTGGATCATCTGCCAAGAACGTATATGAACAGGTCCCAGTCCGAGAAGAGAAAAGGATGGAAGGATCCTGTTCATATGGACCTGTCGTCACACAGAACACTAAATAATAATAAGATGAGGTGGTCTAGCGGTTAGAACGCTGGCCTTGTAATCCTGGGGTCTCGGGTTCGAATTTATAACTTGTGTTGGGCAAGGCCGTGGTCTAGGCAACACGGAGTTTTCCTCCGTGGCATCCCAACAATTACTCCATTCACACACAGGAGAAGGCAATGGCAAACCACTTCTGGATCATCTGCCAAGAACGTATATGAACAGGTCCCAGTCCGAGAAAAGGATGGAAGGATCCTGTTCATATGGACCTGTCGTCACACAGAACACTAAATAAAATAATAAATAAATACTAGGCCTATTTTCATAATTATCATAATCGTTTTCTCTTCAAATAAGTTAGTATTCGTCCTGATTTTCCTCATTCAGCACACTGTTGATGTAATAACTACGTTTTTATTTATTTATTTACTAGTATACTGACGAAAATTAAAGCAAAAATCATATAAATATCATTCCATGGGGCCCAAAATCCTTTAACAGCATATCATTACTAATCAATATTTGCTTATTTTATTTTGGAATTTATAATGCAAATTATTCTCTCTCGCTTGTTTGTACTGTACCTTAGAATTCATACGTGTTGTATGTGATAAAATTTAGAGTTCAGCTTGCTTAATCAAGTAAAGAATTATATAACATTTTCACAACCCCCTTAAATGCACAAAAGCATTATTTGCTACACGTTTCTTCCAGCAAATTAAATTCCTTCCTGGACAGAGAAGTCGGAATCGACATGTGCTACATTGACACCCCTACGCACCTAACATATGTCGAGTGCTGCCATCTGTTGGACACACTAATGAAGAGCGGCCCAATTAACACGCCGCTCACTTTAATTGGGTGAGTCACAACCAGTAGGTTGCCTCTGGTCCGGATATTTTATATGCCAGGGAGAACATCGCATTGATTAGCGCTGAACACCAGATACAGGCCTACCCAAGGCCCGTACTGAGTCCCGTAACAGCACAGATGCTGTTTCTGCTTTCATTTGACTCTATCAACGGACAATAATGGATGTAGAATCATCTCGTCCTGAATCATAACTAAGCCTACGAGTTTAAAGTGTTTTTAATAACAGTTTTAAATTTGTTTTTTTTTAAATCTAACGAACATTTTGGGCACATATACCGAATACAAACGCATTTCTGTCTCGTTGTAATGTAATGTAAGGTTATTTTTATTTTTAGTGTTCTGTCTGACGACAGGTCCATATGAACAGGATCCTTCCATCCTTTTCTCTTCTCGGACTGGGACCTGTTCATATACGTTCTTGACAGATGATCCAGAAGTGGTTTGCCATTGCCTTCTTCTGTGTGTGAATGGAGTAATTGTTGGGTTGCCACGGAGGAAAACTCCGTGTTGCCTAGACCACGGCCTTGCCCAACACAAGTTATAAATTCGAACCCGAGACCCCAGGATTACAAGGCCAGCGTTCTAACCGCTAGACCACCTCATCTTATTATTATTTAGTGTTCTGTCTGACGACAGGTCCATATGAACAGGATCCTTAACTCTTTTTTGCCGAATGACACTGACCCTAAAATATAGACGTATTTACGTCAAAAAATTCCCATTCGAAGTGCCACCAGTAGGAGGCCCACTGTAGTTGCTAAGTACTCAAGAGGGCGCGTTCCCACAAGACCACAAGCCCAGTGGGAGATGACGTCTTCTATTCAGCTCCGCCTGATTCATCAGATTTTAAACAATTCAGTGTCCGTATTAAATCTTTTGTGAATCAGTTGTGACGTCATTAAAATAAATGTGCGAGCGTGGTTGAAATATTAATTTAATGAATGATTTTTAAACTTCCGAGTGGTCTCCTTCCTTTACGCTTCGCAACCAAAACGTTGACCATACGTCACGAAAGTGACTGAGTAAGGAATCCCTGCAGCGAATTTCTCAAGTGACGAATTCTCCTGCCATTAACAAAGGATAAACACCAAATTCTGGTGAACGCACTACAATCCCTTATCCCCTTCCTTTCTTTATTTATTCCTTAGTCTGGCCAGTGATTTCTCATTTAAGATACTTCACTCCGCTTAACCCTTTGAAGCCGAAGATCGTCTGAATATTATTTATGAATTCAGTCCGTACCGCGAAGAAAACACTACACCTCATCATTACGAAAATCAGCTGGTTAACCCTTTGAAGCCGAAGCTCGTCTTCATAATATTTACGAATCCAGACCGTACCGCGAAGAAAACACTTCACTTAACCATTAGAAGTCGAATCAGGCGGTACCACATAAGATTTAACAAAAGAACATCCCGGTCAAAGCCTTAAATATGACTTACATTATTTTCTATTGTACGTGTTTGGTGATTCACTGGGAGGAGTATGGCGATGTCTTAGTAGGCACTACACATGCGTTGGCAGCCATGACGCTGTGTCCAGGTTTGTAAATCTGTGGGCGGCTCCAGAGATCACGCAATGGGTCAACATGTGGGATGAAATTGACTGTGGAACAGCTGACCTTGCTGTCCAGTTGGCCTGTGGGGTCGCAGGTCAATTCCTGTCTCATTATTATATCAACACTACGTGCGTCATTGAGGCACCAACAGTCTTAAGAAAACACACGGAGAATGATGGAACATTTCTCGTGTGCATCAGAACGACGGAACGCGGATTAAAGAGAACTATGTCTTATCGGTTAACGTCCGCTCTCGTAAATATGAGGCGTTGAAAAAGTGTAAAATTGCCTTGTTATGATCTGAAGATTACACGGCGACTGACATTTAAAAATTTATATTCTCGGACTATCATCAGATCACGTTGATGCAGACGGTCTCTGAAACGTCGATTTTTAACCAAATGACACTGATAATAGCCCGAGAAGATTTTATTAGTGCCACATTACCTGAAATAAAGGTAAATTATAACTTCCGAAAATAGGACACAAGCAAGCTAGAGTACCGACAAAATATGTGAACATTTACACTTTTATTACACTTTAGGCCTATACGTTAACTACTGAATCTTTTAAGTGTTAAAAATCACGTCGTTTCGAAGGTTGGATCTATTTCCGTCTTCAGGTAAAATAAGAGGGATCCGGTAGACGATCTATTCTTGATAGGAATCCAACAGAGTATGTATCTTCCCCTTTTTACCTGAAGACGGAGGAAGATCTAGCTTTCGAAACGTTGTCACTTTTAAGACTTACAAAAACATTCAACAGACGATGGATTAAGTCCAACCAAAATATAACAAAAAATAAATCAGTAGTTTGCTCAGTTTCAAGAGTGTCCCGAGATGTGTGGGAACTCCGACGGCGACTTCATATTACTTGTGGTCCATCGAGTCTCCTTGTTCAGGGAAAGTCGGCAGTTAGCCCTACGTCACGCGGAAATAATCCAAGTGGTGCTACAGCTTCATGGACCGTGAAGACGCCGAGTTACGCTCATTACACAATGGACCACCACCTAACCTAAATCAATTTACAATCCACGGCTTTTGAATGAACCAAAACCAAGACATTCACTGCCGTGCAAGACCGTTATAAATATAGTATTTAGGGTATATACGGCAGGGTTGCCAACTGCCTATGAAGCTTGCCGATATACGAAAAATACTTTCTACTACAGTCGTCAAGTTCCGTGAAACCACATCATCTCACCACCGCAAAGATTAATTTCTTTTACGCTAAAATTAATTATTTGGTTTTCCGTCAAATCACAATGTATTTAAAATAAGATAATTAAATAATTAAAATATAATTCTGTGTTCTATATCGAATAATCGATTTACAATTGGAACATTTACAACATGTTTCGGTTTTATTAAACCATCATCAGGTGTAAAATTATATTAAATTTAAAACTCAATTACAATTTTTTTCGTAGTGTAGTTTTTTGGAGGTCGTGTCCAGATATTTTCATATAATGGATCAACTTTATTGTTTGAAGTGATGCTTTTGATGTTTACACTACGAAAAATTGTAAAAAAATTGTAATTGAGTTTTTAAATTTAATATAATTTTACACCTGATGATGGTTTAATAAAACCGAAACATGTTGTAAATGTTCCAATTGTAAATCGATTATTCGATATGGAACACAGAATGATATTTTAATTATCTTATTTTAAATACATTGTGATTTGACGGAAAACCAAATAATTAATTTTAATTCAATAAGTCACAATATGACGCAACTACACTATCTTCTTTTACGCTGTTTTCGGAAACAATCCCTGAATTATAATAGACCCTCAAATGAGAAATTCAATGTTACTTATTGTTATAGCGGATGATACATGCTATATTTTCCACTGGGCTCTAAAGGGTTATTAAAATTAATAAAAAATTTTTTTTTTAAAAAACCATCAGTCACACGAAGTCGGAAGTTCGTCCAACTCAGAAACTTGTATATCAATCAAATAAACGACTTCAGCCAAGAGGCCATGTTCAAAATACCAACAACTATTGTTACCAACCATTACAGAATCTTTACCGACCTTCCTCTTACTGATTAGAAGAGGATACAGTCACTAAGTTGTACGTATTTTTGTTCAAATACAGCTTACAAAAGCGGCGCTTTGCCGTCCGACCGGATCCGACCACTTGCTGGGCTGTGACGAGACATTTTCGCCGCCAGGTTGTAAACAGGAGCGCTTAGAAGGCGAAGCACGTACTGAACACTGCGATGACAGCCCCATTAATCAAAAATCGCGTCTCCGGTCCCCCTGTTTGTTACCAGGCAAAACTTATTTCCGTAAATCATCTTTCTCAAAACGAGCTAAGATTATAACGCAGGAATCTCTCGCCGATACGTTCAACCTCTAAGACCAGTTAAAGGGATTTCGATTAAAAACAATAAGTCACCCACGCCTGATCCACAATAAAACTTTTAGCTCGAACTTAATTTTGGTACGATATCAGATTCTCACGGCGGCGAGTATAAAGATTATTTGTCACCTGGGAGTTTCAGAATGCTTACAGCCTCCGTCATCAAGGCGAGCTCTGAGCATAACAGATTTGTAAGGTACCCAAAGCGTGAATCATGAACGTGAAGAGATGGTGTAAGTAGAATTCTTAACCTCGACTGCAGGAATGAAATGTGAGCTACACGTTTCGGCCGATTTATTTGGTCTACATACAGGAGTCTAAAATTTCTTGACGATGGTGAAGAGTCAATTGAATAAAAATTTCCTTGGATATTATCCATCGTCTAGTAAATATAAAACGTAAAACGACGTTTCGGAGATGGGACTCTATCTCCGGAGATAGGGATTAGCTCTATAGAGTCCATCTCCGAAACGTCGTTTTACGTTATATATTTACTAGACGATGGATAATATCCAAGAAAATTTTTATTCAACTACATACAGGAGGCTGACTAAATCTTCGAGTGGGTACACCGCCCCTATCCGGAATCTAACCCTGGTCCTCTAAGCCCATAGCTCGGCTCATGTAGAACGTAAAATGTAAATTAGAAAAGAATTTTGAATCAGTAATAAACCTTGATCGGATACGGTAATACTTCTGGATCACCTCCAGACACAACTGTGTTCTCTACTATTTCATCTCTGACCGATGTAAACATCAAAAGCATCACTTCAAACAATAAAGTTGATCCATTATATGAAAATATCTGGACACGACCTCCAAAAAACTACACTACGAAAAAAAATTGTAATTGAGTTTTAAATTTATTAATATAATTTTACACCTGATGATGGTTTAATAAAACCGAAACATGTTGTAACTGTTCCAATTGTAAATCGATTATTCGATATGGAACACAGAATGATATTTTAATTATTTTAATTATCTTATTTTAAATACATTGTGATTCGACGGAATAACCAAATAATTAATTTTAATTTTAATTTACCTAAAAAATTATCGCATTTTAAGCTGCACAAGTGTTCAAGCTTGAAGGTTTCTGAAGACAGTACGTTGTAATATGCATAATTATTCTTGTGGATATCAACTCCGATTATAAAATTATAACGTTTTGAAAGTTGGATTCTGCTCTCGTCTTATGGTAAAACAGGGCATCATTTTGATCTAACACCTACACTAGTTTTGCTTATGAATACAGACAGTATTTACGCACGAAATGCATATCGGCTAAGCCAAGTCTAAAGTCGTCAGAACTACACCCCTGAATACCCATTTTAACTCATGTTTAATCAATGTAAAGAATCTAAACTTCAAAGTTTGTATGTCTTCTGTTAATACATTCAAAGTTGGCGTTTGTAGCACAATGTAGACTGTCACTCACTATACAAATGCAGGAACATTAAGATATTAATACCGGTGTTTTTCTTCTTAGCTTGGAGGTTAGACTTCGCAGGACAAAACAAGTTTGTTTATAACGCACCTTATTTATTACAGCGGTATCAACAATCCTCGCTTGTTTTTAAACACAGTCACATTCGCGTTGTTATGGTGATGAGATCGAGGGCGCGTCAACTCCATTTCGTTCAATACAAGTCACATGTTTCTATACGACCACTGATACAAGAAACAGCTCACGGAAGAGCTTCGTATCCTATAACAGAAAACGACGTCAGTCACATCGCTCTATGAACTGTCGCTCATATTTCTTGCAAATGTAATTTTAATATTATAACCGCCAGTTTTGTAAATTACCTACATACGAGGTGCGATCGGAAAGTTTCAAGACTGCGCGTATAAAAACCCGTACACTTATCTCAGGTATTAAATTCATCCACCACCCTCGAAGTAGTTCCCCTGGGAGTGAACACAACGATCCCAGCGCCGCTGCCAAGCCTGGAAGCATCCCTGGAAATCTTTCTTTGTCAGCCTGTCAAGCACCATCTGCGATTCTGCCTGAATCTCTTCTATCGTCTCAAATCTCCTTCCCTTTAGCTGAATTTTCATCTTTGGGAAGAGGAAGAAGTCACACGGAGCTTAGAAAGGAAGTTGGGGTCGGTTCTTGCAAGATCTTTGAGCTCCTGACAAACGAGAAGTCGATTCTGCTTCTGGTCCTCAGACAGGATGCGTCGCATGTGGAGTTCTTCCTTTAGAATCAGCTGACAGGTCCCATAGCCTATCCCAACAATGTCGCACAAGTCGTTGATGGTACGACGTCGATCTTCGTGAATGGCCTGCCGAATCTTCGTAACATTTTCGGGCGTTGTGCTCGAAGATGGTCGTCCAGAACGCTCGTCATCATCGACAGAGGTTCGGCCATTTTTAAAACGTGAATGCCACACAAAAGTTTGTGCACGACCCATTGCGGACTCCCCAAATGCTTGCTTTAGCATTTCATAGGTTTCCGTAGCCGTTTTGGCGAGTCTTTGGCAAAATTTGATGCACACGCCATTCCGAAATCGCAGGAGGGTCGGTGTAATGCACTACCAAAACGCCCGTAACTAAGAAACAAATGCTAATTCGATGATGCCGGCTGGCACACTGATTCACTATGAATGTAGGCCGCACCCCCTAGCGGCAGAAGCTCGTACTACATCCGGTTTGCCCTCTATTGACACAGTCTTTAAACTTTCCGATCGCACCTCGTACTGTGTTGTAGAAGGAAAATAAAATTAATTCTTCAAAATCCGTCTTATAACCGACCTGTAAGTCGGCTTCGGCCGAGACGAAGGTGATGTCCAAACTTCTAGCGGTTTGCCTATAAAACAATTCTACTTCGTGTCTTTACAAGAGTGAATAGGAAACAAATGAACAAGTCCAGTCAGTGTTTGTTTTGAGAGAGAAGTGCAAAGGTTACCTGTGAGTCTGCAAAGTTCGTCTTGATGTTGTTTAACAGGATATGCAAATGTCTGCAAATTGCCAAAACATAACCTACATTTCCTTGTTTCTTTAGACAAAACTACGTTCCACCTGAACCTGTCACAAATAAAATAATTAAAACAAAACTCAAGGAGATGTTGGTATAGATTTGCGCTGTTGACAAACTTTCTTCTGGATATCAACCGTTTCTGGCAAAATTATTGGCTAAACGTCACCTTCATAGTGGAATTTACATTAGACCAATACAGTCAAGAATTTTGTTAAAAATGATCAATACCAAATTTTATCGAAATTCACCTAGTGCTTTCTGAAGTGTAACGAACGGATGGATTTGACATATAAAAAAGTCCCTAAATGCATTTATTTTATGAATTTATGTGAAATGAACACGTATTAAAACCAAATCTTATAACTGAAAATAATGTTCATGAATCATCTATAAACTGTTAATATAGGCCTAAATATTAGCTATTCTATCATAAAAAATTTATTTCAAAATAAATTGTAAAATCGTGTTATCACAGAGGATTGAAAATTCTATGTCCCTCTTTGTAAACTAGGCTTCTGAATTTGTACAACAGACATCTCTGACCGGCTTCAAGATAACTACTCGTTCCGAGAGCCTTTCCACTGGAGCTGTAAATAAGATGTTATTACCGGGTGCGTGACGGAATTCAAGGCAGCCTCAACGTGTTTTCCAATTCGACTCCGTGATTTAGACGTTCAACAAAACAGACTCATATATGACTCTTTTAATTCAGCGGCTCACCATTCTAAGCGCCGCGAGCAGTAGTAAGATACACAGAATATGAAACAGATTGTCACAAACACTAAGATTTCACAAACTCTCTGTCAGATGAGTTACGTGGTTCATACACAGGTAAATCCAGTCGCGTTAAATCGGTTTAATAAATCTGAATACCACGGTTTCATACAAAACTCCGTTCTTTTACACACATAAAGCGATCGTTATGTAACTGCTGTTAACACGAAACTCAGTTTAACGGTTTCCTGAAACTTTAGTTTAGTTTGGAACGCTACCGGAAATCAACATGGCGTGTGGGCGAAGTATAATTCCAGGAAATCGACATTCTACTACTAATTAAAAACGCCACTGATTACGAACTAGAATGCACGACTTCAACTACTGACCAGAACTGAAACCTAAAATAAGTATTTTCAGAATGGATTGGCCAAAATTTCCACTGTCACCAAGTTGTTTGTCCACAGTCAGGCCCTGATGATGGAGGCAGTTAGCACCTCTGAAATTTCTACGAAACATCTCAGAAGACAGTCCTTAAATAAGGAGGCAGTGAGCACATTTGAAGCGTCAGTTTCTATCTTCAAGCGGATTGCAGCTAAGAATAAGGTCCTCATAATTATTTCTGAAAGGATTATGCCAACTGTTCTAGACATATGGTAGGTTTCATTGTACCAGAGATCGGCGTATCACAACGTATCGATTTATTTTATTTAGTGTTCTGTCTGACGACAGGTCCATATGAACAGGATCCTTCCATCCTTTTCTCTTCTCGGACTGGGACCTGTTCATATACGTTCTTAGCAGATGATCCAGAAGTGGTTTGCCATTGCCTTCTTCTGTGTGTGAATGGAGTAATTGTTGGGATGCCACGGAGGAAAACTCCGTGTTGCCTAGACCACGGCCTTGCCCAACACAAGTTATAAATTCGGGCACCGCCGGGAATCGAACCCGAGACCCCAGGATATCGATATAAAGAGAAAAATGCGTTCATTGCCCGGAGTAAGATTCGAAATAACGATCCGAAGCATATCTGTCCTATTCATGACGCAAAATATTAGAGTTCATAGACGTGCACCTTTTCTGTAAAATATCTTTTGATGCAGTTTGTATTTGACGAAATACAGTGAAATATGTACGTAAGTCAAGACATTAGGATCTCACATTTTGTAATGGCGTTTAAAGCTGATATACGACAGCACCCAATCTGTAAGCAAATGACTAAACGTTCCTTTCCATGTTCAAAGAGCATCACACTAATAATATATTACACGGGATTTATAGCGAGGCTTTAATATAAAATCAATGAGTTGATCGAAAAGCATATAATGATGGAAAGATTCCTCTTGATTTAACCAGTACATCATTACCAGATCATGTAGCCAGAATGAATATCGTCATGTTACGTATTCACCTATACAATTTCCTTGTATTCAGATAAACTTTCATAAAGTTTCTAATGGGTTAAATTATTAAGTTATTATAAACGTTCTTAGATGGTATAATCGATAATTCATTTAATTATTTGATTAATTCGTTGTAAAACTTTTAATACATGTTGCTGTGTAAGCAATAAGGTAGGATAATTTCTTCTATGAACTTTTACAACCGCTTAATTATGAAACAAAATTAAACAAAGTAAGAGCGCGGTGCTTATGGAGAGTAGTGAGACACGTGGAAGGACCGCTATATTTCACGTCAAAACAAACAAAATTTCTTCTGAGTCACCATGAAAACCTCGCGAGTTAATATAAGGAGAATGGAAGTAAACGACATCAAGATTTCTTATGGTATGTTGAGTCGTGTAATCTCGTAGAAACTAGCCGACGTTTCAGAGGTGTTTACTGCCCCCATGATCAGAACGATCGCCATTATTCCTACTGTAAAACGTGAAATATTCATAGACGAACAAGTGTTTTACATTTGACCATGGAAATGTTATTTTATCGGTCTGTGAACCAGAAATATTGAGAATGATTGATTTAAGAGTTAGTTAATCAATTAAGCCCTTCATTCTATTAATTAACTATTTATGTTCGAGTGGTCTGTAGATTCTAACGTTTCAGAGAAACACATTGCCTCCATCTTCAGGTCTGAAACGATACCATCTATCGACGAGTCTACATAGCGCCAAAACCTGTATCATCGTAAACATAAAATACTTCAAACGACGTT
This sequence comes from Zootermopsis nevadensis, assembly GCF_977971745.1. Lineage (NCBI taxonomy): Eukaryota > Metazoa > Arthropoda > Insecta > Blattodea > Termopsidae > Zootermopsis > Zootermopsis nevadensis. The sequence goes on from NW_028259135.1 coordinate 1,670,732, forward strand.
CACTGTCTGAGGAAGAGCTCGCAAAGTTTCAATGCCCGCAGAACTGAAGCCTGCATATGACTCGCCTCTTTAATCAATTAAGATACGATCTGATGCAATCAAAATTATGCACAAAGAGTTAAATTTATTGCCAGCATGACAACGCCCTGTTTCACATATGGCGTCGCGTGTCGCGCGAGGGGCGTTTGTGAGGGCTGTGGAGAAGCTGGAGATGGCATGGACACCGGGCCCCTCAACCTCAACACGACGATTAAAACGCAGGCCTGATGATTCGATGATGATGATAATAACAAAACATACCGAACATTCAGCATCAATAACCGAGCACGTTCGAGAGCATTCGAGAAGGAACCGGGGCGAATCTCGTCATTATTACGGCAAGATAATTTTCGAGGTTTTCTTCAGTCTCTTCCGGCGAATTCTGGAAATAAATGGGCTATGAGAGAATTCTTTTAAACTTTAAATATCACCATTAATTCATTTTACGAGGTTTGTTCAACGCTGTACAAAATAAAATTTAGAGTAGAAACAACGTTCTGTAATAAAGTGAATAATCAAACATCAGTATTTGATGCACGCCTATATGAAGAAACAATCACCAATCTACAGAACTATAATTTCAGTAACATGAATTATATAACCACGGTGGTCTAGCGGTTAGAACGCTGGCCTTGTAATCCTGGGGTCTCGGGTTCGAATTTATAACTTGTGTTGGGCAAGGCCGTGGTCTAGGCAACACGGAGTTTTCCTCCGTGGCATCCCAACAATTACTCCATTCACACACAGAAGAAGGCAATGGCAAACCACTTCTGGATCATCTGCCAAGAACGTATATGAACAGGTCCCAGTCCGAGAAAAGGATGGAAGGATCCTGTTCATATGGACCTGTCGTCAGACACAACACTAAATAATAATAAATAATAACATGAATTAACAGCTTACTTATTTAAAAATTGTGTACTCCACTTTTCTGTGGTGCCTGCACTTTAAGAATCTCGTTTCAAAGAGAGCAAACCTGCTTTTCTTTGTTCCAAAACTTTCTTAAGCTTAAGAAATGATGTTAACTCTAACAATGACCCATACATGCCCTAAGCTGACGTTGCATTAAAATTGCGACTTAACCCAAGAAAGTGTTTTCTGTGCTGGAGTTCCATTCCACAACATCTGTGACAATTTTTCATCACTTACTTTACAGACACCAAAACGAAGACGCAGGTTATGGGACAGGCTGTGTTTATGCTAATTCAGTGCTGGACAGCTGCAATGTGACAACTGCGGTGTGTGTCCGCTTCCTGACACGTCACAAATACCAACCATTACGACTATGGCAGTGTGATCGATGCGGACCTCAAGTTGCGACCCTTTTCTCTATTTCTCATTATGCCTATCACCCTCATTTCGTCAGGAATGAAATTCCTGGAGTTATTTTCCCGCCATGACAGAGCACGTTGGGTGATATTTATATTGTAGTTAAAATTTGATAATCTGTGATAATAAATAGGTAATTACTTTTTGAGCAGTGACTATGACCATAAACGTAAATTTAGACTTATACATACATCGGCTTTAAAATTGCTATAGACGTGTTATCTCGGTAAGAGGCAGAGACTGCTTCTAATTTGAAAAAAACTTTAATTTTATAATATCAGCGACAAATATGATATTCTGAAATCTATTGACAATTAAAGTAAAAAAAAAAAATGTGGCCTTTATAAATTGGAAATGCACATTTAACTGGTTCAGACCAGCTCTTTCGAACACGGCAATGATCTTCGGGTTGCGCGAAGTACAGGGTATTACCTAACCAGTCCCACAGAATGCGAATGCCTGCCTTAACGATTTGGAAAAAGGGATGAAAGCGAGAGGACAGAAAGTGTTTGACGCTGCGTCAAATGGGAGCGAGTATGTTGCCCCGCGTAGTTCAATGATATCTCAGAATGAAGCAACATGCGAGAAGACAGACATCTTCATCGCCCTGATGATGGAGGCAGTATGACCTCTGAAACGTTGGTTAACATCGACCAGACTACACAGCGCAACAACCCAGAAGACAGAAATCTTCATACTCTGATGACGGAGGCAGTATGACCTCTGAAACGTTGGTAAACATCGACCAGACTACACAGCGCAACAACCCAGAAGACAGAAATCTTCATACTCTGATGACGGAGGCAGTATGACCTCTGAAACGTTGGTAAACATCGTCCAGACTACACGGCGCAACAACCCAGAAGACAGAAATCTTCATACTCATCGCCCTGATGATGGAGGCAGTATGACCTCTGAAACGTTAGTAAACATCGATCAAACTACACAGCGCAACAACCCAGAAGACAGAAATCTTCATACTCATCGCCCTGATGACGGAGGCAGTATGACCTCTGAAACGTTGGTTAACATCTACCAGACTACACAGCGCAACAACCCAGAAGACAGAAATCTTCATCGCCCTGATGATGGAGGCAGTATGGCCTCTGAAACGTTGGTAAACATCGTCCAGACTACACGGCGCAACAACCCAGAAGACAGAAATCTTCATACTCATCGCCCTGATGACGGAGGCAGTATGACCTCTGAAACGTCGGTTAACAACCCAGAAGACAGAAATCTTCATACTCACCGCTGTGAAAACCTCAAATCTTATACAGATAATAGCTGTATTACCCCCACACAAGTGAGTTAATTTTTAAAACGTTGAGTTTCAGCTTTGAGACAGTTTTGATTTTAAATCACTGTTAATTTTGATTAGACTTCAGTTTCTAAAACCACAATAATTTTAATATTTTCTTTCTACGTCATATTGTCTGAACAAAGGAACAACGTATCTTTCTAAGGTTACAAACCTACAACATTTCTATCTGACTTGGTATTTATATTTGAAATTGTTAGTCCTTACTCTTAGAAAATGCGTATATATTTACATCAATGTGTTCCTAGGTTTCACAAAAGTATTTCTGTTCTAGCATTGGCAAATTCCCCAATCCATGTGATTAGTCACATAAAAATGTTGCGAGGGCCACATGCAGCCCGCGGGCCACAGTAACTGTTAAAGTCACCTGCTGTCTGTGATTTAACTAAACTAACTAACCAGACGCACTGCACAAGAAGCATCTTCTTGGCTGATACGGCGCTCTTCAACAAATTCATTATCAGTCTATTATATTCATCAAGAGTTAACGCAATGGTACACAGTTAAGAAAGTCGTCACCCCACGAGACCGAATCCAATGACCAGTCTCGCTAATTGAGTTGATCGCAAAGCCGGTTCTATTCCTCGTAATGTAGCTGTTAGCAACGCCACTCTATTAATATGGATCGTTACCAAGTATGGTAGAAACTTGTCGTTCAAGTCACTGATCGCTGATGCTGGATTCGAGGCCACTGAAGGGGCTGTATGCTGGGTGGCAAACACTTCAGGTGTAAACATTGGTCTCTCACCTTCAAGAGCTATAATAAACGTACAATCTAAGACCATCACAACTGTATTCTGGGTTTTATTTGTAGAAATGTATAGGCATTTACTTAAATAGCAAATGTTGCGCTAAAAGGTAAGATGATGGAGGACGTCTGAAACGTCGGTAAACTTCTACCAGACTACACGGCGCAACAACCCAGAAGACAGAAATCTTCATACTCATCGCCCTGATGACGGAGGCAGTATGACCTCTGAAACGTTTGTTAACATCGACCAGACTACACAGCGCAACAACACAAAAGACAGAAATCTTCATACTCATCGCCCTGATGATGGAGGCAGTATGACCTCTGAAACGTTTGTTAACATCGACCAGACTACACAGCGCAACAACACAAAAGACAGAAATCTTCATACTCATCGCCCTGATGATGGAGGCAGTATGACCTCTGAAACGTTTGTTAACATCGACCAGACTACACAGCGCAACAACACAAAAGACAGAAATCTTCATACTCATCGCCCTGATGATGGAGGCAGTATGACCTCCGAAACGTTGGTAAACATCGACCAGACTACACGGAGCAACAACCCAGAAAACATCCATCTTAAGAAGAAATAACATTTACGATTTGTAGCCTACGAGACGTTGTCTGTATTAGTACATACGAATAGAGTTAATTACGAATGTTTGTGTGCAATCAATTCTTAATATATCACTGTTATCTAATAGTGTTTGAAAACAGGATGCTTAAGAGAATATTTGGACCTAGGAGGGATAAATCATGTGGGGAATTTAGAATATTGCATAACGAGAAGCTGCGTGAATTGTGATGGTAGTGAAATCTAGGAGGCTCCGATTGGCTGAACATAAAGCACGCACGTATGGTGGAAGGTAAGGAATGCATGCAGGATTTTAGTAGCGAATCCTTCTGGAAAACTACCACTGGGCAGACGAAGAAGGAGATGGATCTTAGGGAAGTGTAAACTTGGATCATGTTCTATCAAAGGAATTTAATACCAGTGTTAAACATCTTAACTACCTAACTCCATGGTAAAGATTATTGTTTAAAAGTTAATTCTCGAGTGACCAAAGAACTTTCCTGCTTTTATAAAGCCCGAAAGTTTATTACAGTATACAGAACAGCTTGAGATTGGACCCTACACTGAACCAGTTAAATTTACATTGTGAAACTCTGCTCCATAAAGTTCAATTTTAATATTATCCTCGTTGATACCCTAATACTACGTTCCCCTATTCGTATTATTAAAGTATTGTTTTCAACAAATTAAGGATGAAAAAGACGCCTGTCTTGCGGGAGACAGCACAATGTAGTCTGGTATTCATTGATCGTCCTGATGATGTAATAACTAAACTCCTCTGTAACATGAATCAATATCTGCACGGCGGTAGATCATAGAAGACAGCCGTCTACATACTAGCCGCTGAGAGAAACTCGGATCTTTAGAATGAGGCCTACAACTCGTACAGAAGAGCGCAGGATAGACGAGTCTACATAATCTCTCACTGAATATATCTCATTCAGTTCGAGGAAGTTTGTGGTCTCTACAAGCGGTTGCTCGTGTACTTTCAGAGAGATTTTTATTGAAGACAATTGCTTGTATTTTTCTAACTCTCTTCTCACTAACCTCAATTCATTCATCAAAATATACCAGCAGATTTGGGTGCAACAAGTGCCTATCTCCATTTCATTGGGAAAAATGTTTTACATGAAACTTAATTTAAACCGCCGTGTGAATGGTTGGTAATTGAAGAATGCACTCAGAGTAAATCCCTAGTAGCAGTGACACGGATAAAACCAACGTTTGCTTGAGGAACCTGGGTTGAATCTTCGATATGTAAGATTTAAGAAGAGGTCTAGGAACTGCATTGAGTAAGCTGTGTAGAATCAGATGGTAGCTTTCTGTAGACAAAGCGATGGACTTTTCAGATCTATAAAAGTTACAAATTATCTTTACAGACAGAATATACATTCCTCGACAAATTTCATGTACCACGTTAATTAACTGATTACCCAGTTAGATAGCTAATTTATCAGGTATATTGTTATTAATTAAGTAATTAGTCATTTAGTTATACGGCTGATGACCTAATATACCGCGAGCAATTGCGTTATGACACAAATTCTATAGTTCTTAAACTCAAGATGTTCGGAAGCTTCACTGTCGGAAATATATTCTAAACGCGAGTTGTCCGCCATCCGAACTTTCAGTGCCCAGCGACATGTCGTCTCTTTGGGTCTGGTTGCTGTTACGGTAAAAGATTTCTTGAAAACGTCTACGGTCTGACAGATTACTTCGTCTGACGGGATGACAGAAACTTTTCAACCAGACAGAGTTAATCCAGAGGCAACCTCCCAACATAAAAATTCCTTCTTTACAAAGCTAGCTATGTATTTAGACAACAAGCTTTCTGGGGTCCGGTTACAAGTTGCTTTATAAAACATAACTACATAAGATGAGTCGGTGCTTCAGTGTAAACAGCGTCGAGCGGTAGAAGATGAGAAGGCCAGGCCAGTGACGTCATACACAGGCCTACTTTTATATATTCCCTATTGATAAGCCTAGGCCTAAATTCCAAACAGACCTACTAATGAATGGAGACCTTCACTGCCATTACATCCTATAGAATTTGTCTAGTCCGTTATTTATTTGCATATTTATCTGGTGTACATGGACAGGATACTTAAACAGGCCGACACACGTATTTTTATTTAGTGTTCTGTCTGACGACAGGTCCATATGAACAGGATCCTTCCATCCTTTTCTCTTCTCGGACTGGGACCTGTTCATATACGTTCTTGGCAGATGATCCAGAAGTGGTTTGCCATTGCCTTCTTCTGTGAGTGAATGGAGTAATTGTTGGGATGCCACGGAGGAAAACTCCGTGTTGCCTAGACCACGGCCTTGCCCAACACAAGTTATAAATTCGGGCACCGCCGGGAATCGAACCCGAGACACACATAAAAAACAACTGATTAACAGTGTTATCGTGCATGTTCCAGTAGTTTAGTTTCGTGACTGACTACGACCTGAACGCACATGGTTCGATTCCCGGAAGAATTAAACTTTTTCTTTTCTTAGTCTGACCCCAAATCGGCTTTAAGGCCCCTCCAGCTCCCAATCCAAAGGAAAACAGAGTCCCTATCCGCGGATGTGAAGTGGTTGGGTTGTGAAACTGACCACTCACCTCAATTTTGTGCCTACGTAAAGAGAATATATGGAGGTATACCTCCACTATCCCACACGACTTCATAGCGTGATGTTTAATAATAAGGAAGGACTTTACCTTCTTATCTGAAAATATAAAGATCAAAATGAACAAAATTATAAGTTTACCTGCTGTTTGTATGACTGAAATGGTGTCTCTTACCACAAACGATAAACAGAGACTAAGATAATGGAGGGATTTGACAATAATATGCTGTGCGTAATATTTAGATAAAAATAGGAGAGAGTTTTAAAGAAAGGAGATGGCGGTGTTACGAGGAGCTTCTTATATAGAGAGTTCCATTTAAAACGCAACCCCAACATTAACAGTATTTGTAACCCTTGGTTACATCAATTATAATAAGTAATACGATTTGATTTTTAGTTTGTAATTGTTCATAAGATAGTATAATTGCGTCATATTGTGAATCAAATATTAAATTAATTATTCGGTTTTGTCCGTCTAATCACAATTATATTTAAAATTTACAAATAAGATAATTAAAATATCATTTTATGTTCCACATCGAATAATCGATTTACATTTGGAACAAATGTAAATCGATTATTTATTATATTATAATTTACAAATAAGATAATTTGTTCCAAATGTAAATCGATTATTCGATGTGGAACATAAAATGATATTTTAATTATCTTATTTGTAAATTTTAAATATAATTGTGATTAGACGGACAAAACCGAATAATTAATTTGTATTTGTTCTAAAAAACTAAACAGAACAGATTTACAGCATATGTCAAAAACGTCCACCGTCTTCTCGACGATAAGCTTAAACCATTTTTGTTGTATTTCGTGCAAACTTTACAAAGTATTTCTGGGTCAATGTTGGCAACAGTGTGTTCAATATCGTGTCCCATTCCTTCAAGCTTCGTCGGTTATTTAAATAAACACTTTCCTTGAAAAATCAGCAGAGAAACAAATCTGACGGGGTAAGGTCCGGAGATCGCGGTGGCCATGGCAAAGTTTACGGTCGGAGAATTTTTGGATCAGTTTGAACATTTCTTTACTACAGAGTTACACGCTGCCTGACCAGAGCCACAATTACAAGCTCTCATTGTTTTTGCCAGAGCTGTTAACTTCAAATTGGGTCTCATTACTCCATTCAGAAAGCGTGCTTCAATTGTTCGTAGTAAACAGAGAAACATTTCTCAATGGAAGACGCTGGTTACCTCAATGAGCCACACAAAAACAAGTGCAGATGTTTGTGAATGAAGAAAGACAAGTGAACGTCGTCAAATTGCGAGTGGGTGGCACGTGCTACAGGGAACTATGTCACAGTCACGAGGACTAAGCTGTAAGAACGGCTGCACACCTGCCCTCAAAAGCGGACAATTGTACATTTGCCGCAAAATAACTCCGAGCTCGGGGTGGCCATTAAAAACACACACCTTGGAAAGGGAGACCACGAAACTATAGCACACACGGAGAGATAACACAGTAATGTAAAAATGTAAAATTGCGGGTTAAGGATTTTGATTTGCATTTGAAAGTCCCTTTGGTTTGCAAAACGCAGTCGAATTTAAAAGGAGAAAACTTTTCAGTTGATCTATACATGAAGATTTCTGTCTTCTGGGTTGTTGCGCTGTGTAGTCTGGTCGATGTTAACCAACGTTTCAGAGGTCATACTGCCTCCGTCATCAGAGTATGAAGATTTCTGTCTTCTGGGTTGTTGCGCTGTGTAGTCTGGTCGATGTTAACCAACGTTTCAGAGGTCATACTGCCTCCATCATCAGAGTATGAAGATTTCTGTCTTCTGGGTTGTTGCGCTGTGTAGTCTGGTCGATGTTAACCAACGTTTCAGAGGTCATACTGCCTCCATCATCAGAGTATGAAGATTTCTGTCTTCTGGGTTATTGCGCTGTGTAGTCTGGTCGATGTTAACCAACGTTTCAGAGGTCATACTGCCTCCGTCATCAGAGTATGAAGATTTCTGTCTTCTGGGTTGTTGCGCTGTGTAGTCTGGTCGATGTTAACCAACGTTTCAGAGGTCATACTGCCTCCATCATCAGAGTATGAAGATTTCTGTCTTCTGGGTTGTTGCGCTGTGTAGTCTGGTCGATGTTAACCAACGTTTCAGAGGTCATACTGCCTCCGTCATCAGAGTATGAAGATTTCTGTCTTCTGGGTTGTTGCGCTGTGTAGTCTGGCCGATGTTAACCAACGTTTCAGAGGTCATACTGCCTCCATCATCAGGGTGACGTTTTAACCACTTTCGTTTTCTACTACATCCTTTCAAAATCATCACTAATTAATGATCCTCCCATAAGACGCTTTATAGTCTGAGCTGCTGATACAGTCGTTAAATAAACAATAAATAAATAGGTTAAACCTGTTCTACCTCTTGCAAGAGGCTTCTTCGGACTTCTCTCTCGGGCATCTGCAGCATTTGACGTACAGCCGCAGTTTATATTGTGACAGGCAGCTTTCGGAATAGAAATATGGACCCTCAAGAAGTTGATTCGCATTTGTACGAAACTTTGTGTTCACCCTGTGGTGTTGGATTGAGGAGACCAAATCAACTGACGTCGTAGCAACTGAAGAGTTTGGTGCAAAAATGTTGTAGCTCATAACGTGTGAGAACGGTTCGTAGTAGAATTCAGATTTATCAACCAACAAGGGACCTTCAGGCACAAAAGTATCTTGAACCCAGGCACAATCAGCACCCGCGGATGTGACGTTTAGCGCTGAGGCTTGATTCATCGCCTTATAATTCGTCTTCTGTAACCACTTCGGTGCGAACGGAGCTGCATCCTTTTTCCACCAGAGCCATCAACTGCTTCGAGACGTGTTAGCCAATTGAAGCTGAATTCATTGTCAGCCAATGTGAATCCAGCTCCTCGACATTAACCCGGGGTTATGTTTACCCAACATCGCATCGAATTTTTAGCATCAACAGTTTAATTGAAGTGTATCTTCAACTGTCCCGCCCGATTTATTGTTCTTAAGGCCACAGCAACGTCTGTCCATCTGAATAATTAAACGCGTCTTGCTAATTGCCCTGAGCTACCACCCTGATCAGTGTACTGTTATCTTTCTCCCTCTTACTTGTTTAAGAGATGATAAAGTTGCGTCATATTGTGATATAATAAATATATATTATTTAAATCTTGTACGTCTAATCACAATAAATTCTTATTAAATATTAAAATATTACAATAATTAACATTTAAATATTTAAAATAGTTCTTTTAGGAACTGAAACATGTCGTGAAAAAATTATGGTCTAATGTAAATCGAATATTTCGATAAAGAACATCATTTAATATTTTAAATATTTTAAATGTTAATTATTGTAATATTTTAATATTTAATAAGAATTTATTGTGATTAGACGGACAAGATTTAAATAATATATATCCCTCTTACTTATTCATTTTATATTTTCTTCTCGGCCTTATTTATTCTATCTGATCATTTTATTTTCCCTTTTTTTTTAAAAGGTTCTTTAAATTATCATCGAGACTCTTCGAACGGAGGACCAGTTCATCTAAGACTTCCTTCACTAAAAAAATAAATAAAAACCATATACATCACCCTGTTAATAGAGGCAGCAGGGACCTCTGAAACTCTGGTAATCTTCTACAAGACTACACAGCGCTACAACCCAAAAGACGGTCATTTTTGTACTCGCCGGTTTGAGAGCCTCAAATCCTACTTTTAAAAACAAAATTATTCTGATTTTTCGTCTTCTATTCCCCATAATAATTGACTAACCTCCCTATTCCTCCTCGCTGGAAAGGTTAATCGCTTTTATAAATATTTTGAGATGTGCATATTCCTTTGTTCAAGAGACCCGACATGGACACATCGTCACGAATGAACAATATATGCTGCGTCCATGCAAAACTTCAATTATAAATCTTGAATAATTCAGGACATACTCCGACATATTACCTTGAATTCAAAACTACCACAGCCGATAACGCATGGACATGTCATCACGAATGGAGTCCATGCAAATCTGTTATTAGTCCACGTAAATAATTTGAGATGCACAGGAAGTCGGAGATTAACCGGAACCTTCCCGAGGCGGAGCGATCAATGTGCCACCTGGCGGTTCTCACGGCAAAACACACGACTCAGGCCAGGAAGTTGGTAGCCATGTTTCACACGTCATGGCGTCTCCTGGTAAACTCGACATCTTGTTCTCAGGGCAACGGTGACGTCACTCAACTATAGTTTTAAATCCCCGCAGGAAACCGATTGAAACGATATTGGTGACCTTACTGTAACATTATTTAACGATGCCTCGTCAACTGCATAGGTTTAAAAGTCTATGAAGTGATAGAATTGTTACCTCTTTGAATTCCGAACACTGAAACTGGGAATTTCTCCTAATACGATGAAGAAGTGACTGCAAATGACGTTCGGACTTCGAAACCATCTTCTATTAAATCTGGTATGAGAAGTACCTACACACTAAAAGATGTTCAGAAAATTTAATTTTTATTCTATCTCATCGCCCTGATGAAGGAGGCAGCAAGGATCTCTGAAACGGCGGGGAAAAGTTTACCAGACTACATGGCGCTACATTCCAGAAGACAGCCACATTCCGAATTCATCATTTCATCAGCTGAGATCTCTATACAAATGCTTTATCCGCTTAAAACCGTGCAGTCATTCTGCTTACCGCCATGAAAACACCAAATCCTATGTCTTCGTTGTCAGTGGAACCACGGTTCCGGAGAATTTGACGTAAATACGTCTATACGGAGAGGAAGTTTATATATTGGCTTTATTCTAAATATTTCCTTTATACATGCTTTACAATTGAGATAAGTTTGATTAAGACTTTGCTTATTTAACTTGAATTAGTTACGCTTAAGATGGGTGTGTGGTAGCTAAATGTAATGTAATGTAATGTAAGGTAAGGTATTTTTACTTTATTTAGTGTTCTGTCTGACGACAGGTCCATATGAACAGGATCCTTCCATCCTTTTCTCTTCTCGGACTGGGACCTGTTCATATACGTTCTTGGCATATGATCCAGAAGTGGTTTGACATTGCCTTCTTCTGTGTGTGAATGGAGTAATTGTTGGGATGCCACGGAGGAAAACTCCGTGTTGCCTAGACCACGGCCTTGCCCAACACAAGTTATAAATTCGAACCCGAGACCCCAGGATTACAAGGCCAGCGTTCTAACCGCTAGACCACCTCATCTTATTATTATTTAGTGTTCTGTCTGACGACAGGTCCATATGAACAGGATCCTTCCATCCTTTTCTCTTCTCGGACTGGGACCTGTTCATATACGTTCTTGGCAGATGATCCAGAAGTGGTTTGCCATTGCCTTCTTCTGTGTCTGAATGGAGTAATTGTTGGGATGCCACGGAGGAAAACTCCGTGTTGCCTAGACCACGGCCTTGCCCAACACAAGTTATAAATTCGGGCACCACCGGGAATCGAACCCAAGACCCCCAGGATTACAAGTCCAGGTAAGGTAATGTAATGTTTTATAGGTAACAACAATTCCGAGTAAACAGATGAGGTTTCCTAAGTAACATAATGAAGTTACACTTTTTCGTAACACATTTTTGCCGAATGACACTGACCCTAAAATATAGACGTATTTACGTCAAAAATCTCACGGGCAAGCGATCGCCTTGCAGAGAATTTCCGCACGACGTGATCCTGCAGTGCAGACGTCTGCAATAAAGTGAATGTTCCTGCAGCTGCTTGCGGATGTTGTGCCCTTTGCCATCGCTTGACCATTGCAGCAATTGCCTGAAACAATCTTCAGCTCATTTAACCTATAGGTCTAATATCCGGCAGCCGCCGTCTTGCGAAGTCCGGAAACCTGTCACTTGAGGACATCTTCCATATCTTTATCGTCCTCACATTCTATTCATCGTTTTGCACTATTTCTCCTACTTTTCTTGCGAAAACAGTCAACTATGTCACCTACTCCAATCCCTGTCCATGCCTAACCGAGCAGGTTAGCACATCAGTCACCAGGCGCTCTCTGTTCGAACCTCGACTGAGTCAAATGTTCAGAGATAGATGAGCCTGCATTTAGGCTACACGCAAGCACACAGGACAGAGCTGACACGCATTCGGTGCGACAACCCTACTTAGACCGCGGAAACACCTGACGAACAAATTATATTTAATACTTATTTACTGATGCTGCACCATAATTCGTGCTAAGAGCAGTTGGAACTGAGAGAGATGACGTAACAGGGAGGTGAATGAATAAATTAAAAATTCAGGTCCTGTGTCCTGGTGTGTTGTTTTGTTGTGTCTCATTGTTTTTGTTGTGTCTCATTGTTTTGTTGTGTCTCATTGTTTTTGTTGTGTCTCATTGTTTTTTTGTGTCTCATTGTTTTTGTTGTGTCTCATTGTTTTGTTGTCTCATTGTTTTGTTGTGTCTCAATGTTTTTGTTGTGTCTCATTGTTTTGTTGTGTCTCATTGTTTTTGTTGTGTCTCATTGTTTTGTTGTGTCTCATTGTTTTGTTGTGTCTCATTGTTTTTGTTGTCTTATGTTTTTGTGTCTTATTGTTTTGTTGTCTTATTGTTTTGTGTCTTATTGTAGGACCACTGCCACCGGGTAAAAACCCACTTGCAGTTAACAATAAATAAATAAAATGCATGCCATTACAGAGAGTAATTGGTCAATTGATGTTCAGGGAAATATCCGCTATTCATTCGGATCTCATAATGTAGAGAGCAAAATTCAAAGTAACTGAATGTTTAAAAAAATGTGGTATATGTAGACAGCATGTGCTCTAAAGAGTTAATATTTACGAAATAAAAAGAAACATGTATCACGTATGGGGAAAAGATTTAAATTCTTGCACAATATTCATCAGAATATCTCGGGGGACCACTACGAACACATAATCATACATCGTAAGATATTGAAATTAGTCTTAATTAAGGTAAAATGACATGAACTGGATTTAACAGGCTCAGGATATGTAGATATAATGTGAAAACGATGACGAAACTTGGGTTCCACGCAGAAAGCATATTTCTTGACACATTTTAAAGAAGGACCGTGAGACATGAAGTGAGTTCGTTTACGTAATTGGACGTTAAAGTGTTGTTCATAAATCGATTTGATTCCATTGATTCAACTTTTTCCGTGCGTCTATACAGGTGTGTAGTTTCACTCCGGGTGTGTAGTGAAAATAACACGCAGGTGGATACATCAATACCTAGCTTGTCCGTCACGTGATAGGCTTCCTAGTTTCTAGAGAAATTAGGACCATAGGTCTACTTTTATTACAGGACATGTGAGAGAAACAGAGAGAGAAAGGAACCCCCGAATGTGACAATGCGTTAACCTGGTTTTCTTATTTCAGTATTCAGTCCACTGCAAAGTGGAGTGTCTCTGAAATAGAAATTAATCATCACATTTTCATCTCCTGACCAATTAAATCAATAAACAAGTTGCCAAGCAAACACAGCGACTTGTGTTTGTTCTTAGTGAAGCCCTAACGATGGAAGCCATTTTGTGTGAATAACACAGCACGTCTTTTCGAAAGTCAACAACGAGACCAATCGATATGACTGACGTCCATTTTTAAATTACTCATTCTCTGTGGTTGATTTAGTACTCAGTAAGGTAATACTCGTATTTGTTTCAGTCGTCCGCATCAGGAAATTGGCCGAATTATAAAATTCGTGCTGCAATACAGTCCAAATCGATTTAACCTTGAGTTTCGTCTCCAACGACTTAATAAAATACATAAATAAATGTTTTTATTTCAACTTTATAAGATGGGTGTATGTTCTCTTATCCTGAGGGAAGTATATAAAAAACCTATTTGAATCTAACACGCAGTAACTACAGAATGTAAAACATTACATAAAACTTTTCAGTATTTGCAATGTTCGCTTAGAATTATACTTGTTGTTATTATAAAAGAAGTTCACGTAATTTTGATAGAAATCCAGGCAATATTTTGGTTTACAGATCTCAAAATAAGTAACCTTTTAAGAAATGTATTCATAGATAGGAATATATTAAAAGGAATCTTCATAGCAATATTTTCTGAAGATGAGAACTAGATTTAACTAGCTCCAGACTGACGTCGATGGCAGCTTTTTGTAAATATGCTGTTGAACTTTCGGAATTCATCAAAACAGGTAATTTTCTGACCGGCTAGGTAACTGTCAACTGCCTGACTGCTGAAGGAATCAGTTACTCTATCATCATTAGAACTGAGGTGGGAGAAATGTCTCTACAAAAGTTGTTTCAGTTTAATTTATATTTATAAGCGCAATGAAGCAAAAAATTCCAGTCGAGCAGGAATAAATTATTCACAATATTGTCGTGCCTTTCTCAAACTTCAAATTATGTACTGAAATTTCCAGGTGAATAAATATCAAGCAATTCGTTTGCTTTTCTTAAATACACAAAATAAATAAAACCTTTAATATGGTACTCTCGTTTCTTAAAGTTATCATTAACGACGGATGTAATCATAAGTTATTTTTTCCTGGCGAGACCAAACGGTGGGATATATCTCACTTTATTTTTATAAAAACCAAAACTAAGAATAAACCTTAATATCAAACTTATAATATTTAAAAATTGTAATAAAAAATCGTAACTTAAACTTTATTTTTATGATGAATAAAGTTTACAGTAACTAGGTCTAGGCAACACGGAGTTTTCCTCCGTGGCATCCCAACAATTACTCCATTCACACACAGAAGAAGGCAATGGCAAACCACTTCTGGATCATCTGCTAAGAACGTATATGAACAGGTCCCAGTCCGAGAAAAGGATGGAAGGATCCTGTTCATATGGACCTGTCGTCAGACAGAACACTAATTAATTAATTATCTATTTATACACATGTTATTTATAATTTATTAAAAAATAATTAGTAACCAATACGCAGAATTAAAATCAACACTGTCCTTTTAGGATCTGTAAACTGTATCACGGAACATAACTTACAGCTTGCCATAAAAAACACACGGGCTACAACCTCTCTTCTATAAACCGGCCCTAAGTAATGTTGAAGATGGCTATCTTCAAACTCACCGCCGTAAAAACCTCATATCCCATAAAGTAATGTACATGGCACAGGTTTAAGTAATATTACTGCTAAGGTAAGTCAGAACACGTCCCTCAAACGAGACGGAACTGTTTTTAGAAACAGCCATCTGAAATTCCTACGGTCCATATAAACACATGCAATTTTCATGGCTTTTGATACAAAATTAATCCGGTTTTAAGACAATTCAGTACCGATATAGACCCAGTTCCATCCACCTTCCACTTTCACAATCGAATCCTTGCATTCAGAGTCTTCCAACTGATGCTTTAAATTAGGCTTTCCCTCTTCAGATTAATTTATTAATTTCCTTTCTCCCCAGTCGTGCTACACGCCCACTCATCGTAACCTCACTTATTTTATTACTCTAACAATACCTACTCGTAAAATTGCAGAATTTATTTCTGACAAAATCCAAAATTACACACAAACTTTTCCAACACTTTTCTTTAAAACAATCTCGACTTATATTTTTCTTTCAAACTAAGAAATAACATTTGACATTCGTACAAAATGTACGAAGCTGCGTACACATATTACAAAGTTAACGGAATGAGTACAGTCCCAGATAAATTTTGAAAAATTTATTGTTATTATAAAGATCAAATTATTAGTCACTGTGACTACACGGCCGTTATTGTGTGAATAATAACACAGCAGGAGACGTCTCTTCGGGAGTACATTTATTAATCGACTTCCCAAAACATCCTCCTATATTATTATTACGTGTGGCGACAGAATGAGAATCAAGTTCACTTGCATGTGACTACACAAATGATCACGAAGTTCACAGAGCTCTCACGTACGTTCTGTAATTATTTGTACATGTGATGATACAAATAGCGGTGGCGACCCTCGGCTTGACCTATGGGTTAAATGGGTGAACAATCAGAGTTACGTAACTGCCATCAAACAATGAGGAAAGGCTTAAATATTGCCGACCAGGAATCGCCATGTGAACGACTCCAGACAAACTGCACAGAGAGCTACAAGGGGCCAACTACTATATCGGCCCCTAAGCCACGAAGGAGCACCTTTCAAGCGCTCATGTTTTATGACGACACTTTTAGGTTACAAAGCTTTGAATATCAGAATTACTTATGAATGATGGATTGGAAAATACACGAAAAGATCAGGCCAAGGGCTATTTTAAGGAACTAAGTTTAAAAAGTTTTTATGCTCAAATAATTCCACAAGATCGACTCACCGTGTTGTAAATATTACGTAGACATCTGGTGTTAGAACATGAAAGTATGAAGAAAGTCTCCAGAACTCGTCCCACTATATACCAACCTTGAAAATGGCAACCGCAATGCTTGCCGAAACGTTAGTTAAAACCAAACATTCATGGCGGCTCACACCCGAAAACCGAAGTTATAAAACCATTAAGATGTAGGTTAATGTTTCATCACGATTAGTTTAAGTTTTGATTTGAAATGTCTGACGTCCTAACAGCCACAAATAACTTCCAAATCAATAAATCAATCCCTGACAAAGAATGAATTTTAAATTATGATGAACAGAGCTGTTCGTTCAGGCCGCTAACCACAGAGGCAACAAAGACGGTAACCAACAGGCAGAGATCCAACCAAACTCTTTTTATTTTCCAGCAAAACGGACAACAGTGCTTTAGATCATGTGTCGTTGTTGCACGCAGCTGAATGATGACCTGAGGTCAGTATATGAACCGAATCAAAGCCACTTGTGACCCTGTGGCTCTGTAAATATCGCCAGGGCACATTCCTACACATTTATGTCTCGCTTTCGGAGTCCTGGGATCGAAACTCATTGTCGAGTATTTCCTCTGCGTTCTAGTAACAACGAATTACGTGTCATAGTTTATAACTTTATCGTCAGTCTTCTCTGAACGCAGGCTGCAATTCTTATACGTTCCTTGCACTGTTAACATCAGCGAAACATGTCTATCATATTACGCTCCAAATTATTTAACGGAATTTTTAAAGATATTGTAGGTGCGTCATATTGTGATTTTATTTAAAAATAGTATTAAAATATATTAAAATTGTCCGTCAATCACAATAAAGTAATATAAGATAATTAGATGGTTAAAATATTATCCTTTGTTCCGTATCGAGTACTCGATTTACATATGGAACATTCTCGACATGTTTCGGCTTTCATAGAGCCGTCATCAGGTGTATGTATATAAACTCTTAATTCAATTACTAATTTTTAACACAACAATAAATGTTTGATACAATTAAAAACGAAGAAATGATAATAAAATTAAAAATTAGTAATTGAATTAAGAGTTTATATACATACACCTGATGACGGCTCTATGAAAGCCGAAACATGTCGAGAATGTTCCATATGTAAATCGAGTACTCGATACGGAACAAAGGATAATATTTTAACCATCTAATTATCTTATATTACTTTATTGTGATTGACGGACAATTTTAATATAATATTTTAATGGAATTTTTAAAATTCTCAATAAACCCATTTCAGGAAAATAATCGATACAGTAAAGCCCATTTTCCAAACTGGAGTATCCAGAAGGTTAGAGTATCGTTAAAACTACATATTTGGGGCTCCGAGAAAAGCTTGTCTGAATATCGCGACCTTGCTTCCGAATATCCTATATAGGATTTCTCACTAAAGCAAGTCTGCACTTCAAATGTTCTGAAATGTTTCATAGGTTAGTGCAACTGAATCAGTTGACGGGAAAATACATAGCTTGGTAATCAGTTTCGAAAAAGGAAATCTGTTCTTCGGAACCCTTAAATGCAGAAATGAAGAATGCCTAGATAGGATTATGTATGCGGGTAAAACGATAGAAGTCTATTGTTCACAATCAATCGTGCATTATCTGTGGTCTGTTCGAGAGCTACACCCTATTAAACTACGACTAAGGGGTGACTTCCCCTCCGTATTAAAGTCACCCTTATGTTGATAAATTAACTGCAGAAACATCACCTCCACTTTCAATGATCTTTCTAGAAGAGTGACACTCTAAAACGCTCCTGAGCCGAGATCTCGTGGCCTGTCCAGTTGAATTCATAAAGTGTGATTCAGCAATTATTTGTACACACATTTGGGAGATTAACACAGTCTGTGGGGGGGGGGGCAGAAGGGGGCGTCTGCATAAAATCAACTCACATCTTACAACAAATTCGAACCCGGTTTAGTGCCACAGAAAGGAGGGATCTGAAAATGGACGGAACACATCAGCTTACTATGTTAACTTGGCAGAAAACATAAATATCATTAAGAAAACCACAGAGAGTATTAGACGTTAGGCGATCGCCCTGATGACGGAGGCAGTATGACCTCTGAAACGTTGGTTAACATCGACCAGACTACACAGCGCAACAACCCAGAAGACAGAAATCTTCATAATCATCGCCCTGATGATGGAGGCAGTATGACCTCTGAAACGTTGGTTAACATCGACCAGACTACACAGCGCAACAACCCAGAAGACAGAAATCTTCATACTCATCGCCCTGATGATGGAGGCAGTATGACCTCTGAAACGTTGGTAAACATCGACCAGACTACACAGCGCAACAACCCAGAAGACAGAAATCTTCATACTCATCGCCCTGATGACGGAGGCAGTATGACCTCCGAATCGTTGGTTAACATCGACCAGACTACACAGCGCAATAACCCAGAAGACAGAAATCTTCATACTCTGATGATGGAGGCAGTATGACCTCTGAAATGTTGGTTAACATCGACCAGACTACACAGCGCAACAACCCAGAAGACGGAAATCTTCATACTCATCGCCCTGATGACGGAGGCAGTATGACCTCCGAATCGTTGGTTAACATCGACCAGACTACACAGCGCAATAACCCAGAAGACAGAAATCTTCATACTCTGATGATGGAGGCAGTATGACCTCTGAAATGTTGGTTAACATCGACCAGACTACACAGCGCAACAACCCAGAAGACAGAAATCTTCATACTCATCGCCCTGATGATGGAGGCAGTATGACCTCTGAAACGTTGGTTAACATCGACCAGACTACACAGCGCAATAACCCAGAAGACGGAAATCTTCATACTCATCGCCCTGATGACGGAGGCAGTATGACCTCCGAATCGTTGGTTAACATCGACCAGACTACACAGCGCAATAACCCAGAAGACAGAAATCTTCATACTCTGATGATGGAGGCAGTATGACCTCTGAAATGTTGGTTAACATCGACCAGACTACACAGCGCAACAACCCAGAAGACAGAAATCTTCATACTCATCGCCCTGATGATGGAGGCAGTATGACCTCTGAAACGTTGGTTAACATCGACCAGACTACACAGCGCAACAACCCAGAAGACAGAAATCTTCATACTCTGATGACGGAGGCAGTATGACCTCTGAAACGTTGGTTAACATCTACCAGACTACACGGCGCAACAACCCAGAAGACAGAAATCTTCATACTCTGATGATGGAGGCAGTATGATCTCTGAAACGTTGGTTAACATCGACCAGACAACCCAGAAGACGGAAATATTCATACTCATCGCTGTGAGAACCTCAAGTCTTACACTTGAAATATTTCCTTCCGATTTGTTAAACAAACTAAGGGTACTTTAAAATACCATCGAATTTTTCTAACTTATTTATGTGCAAATCTTGTCATGCAACATTCGTTACTAAAACGTTAATCTGTTACATATTTTATGAACTGTAATGCATCATTGCAGTGTACAAAATATGAAAAAAATTACGCATACTTAAAAGTCTACATACACAGCCTACAGCATTACAAATAATACCTGATTTGATGTGCATAAATTTAAGAAGCATTGAAGGCTTAAGAGATATCAGCTTTCCTCCACAACCTTCTAATTCCCGTGAACGTTATTTAAGATCACACAAGCCTACATAACTTTTTCTGACTAAACTTCTTACGTGTTGATTAATCACGTGATGCTCCATCTGACGTTTGACGCTACGAGAAGACGAGTTAATCTGATATTTTGTTTTTATAAACCGTTTTTGGCCTACGTACTTAACAACATTTCTCCTCTTTAATTAAACAAACCAGGATTGAAAAAATCAAGCACATATCATGTACAATGCAATGTTAGGACTTTTCTGAATCTTTTGCCAATTAGAAAAATGCTTTGACGTAAACAACAAATACTGATCGTGTATGAAGTTGTTTCACATAAGCAAATATGCCTACAAGATTTGATTCTATTCATTATATTCATAATAATAACAACAAGACAGATAAAAATCATCACAACCAAAATTAAAATAGCTACTATGAGTCACTTCAAGAGACGAATTACTCAGCGGTAAAATAAGATTCAGCCTGCAAATTCGAACACAGTTGACGACATCAAAAGATGAGGGTAGCTTACACCAGAAAAGACACAAGGATTGAAAGCGAAACGAAATGAAGTACTGATCCCTACATTACTTACTAACAGAACAATTATTTATTTTAATCCGTCTCATCACAATATAATTTTTTATTTAAAATTTCTTATAATTAAGATAATAAAATATCATTCATGTTCCATATCGATTGATCGATTTACATTTCGGAACATTTACACATCGATCAATCGATACGGAACATGAATGATATTTTATTATCTTAATTATAAGAAATTTTAAATAAAAAATTATATTGTGATAAGACGGATTAAAATAAATAATTGTTATAATATTTACAATATGACACAATTACACTATCTTACTAACAGAAGTAAAACGAGAGACTAATTTAATTTCAGAACGGGTTTGAAGTACGTAATCCTCGGTAAGAACAAGAATCAGTAACGTATTTAGAATTTCACTTCGAAAAGTTACTTTGAAAATAAATAAACTCAGTTTACAATTGGGCCTATAGGAAATACTCACAAAATCACGAATTTCGTTCCTACTTAAAGAAATTTTTAGACTCGCTGGTGTCCATCTGCAGACGAGTGTCCAGTAGCTTTGCTGTTTCCTTCGGCTGGATATAGTTCAACTGACCGGTCACAGATGCAGGCCCGGCTTCAACCCAATTCAATCTAAGTTGGATTTCTGGTCAAACTGGCACTAGGACAGGATTATCTCCGAATCTTTCGGTCTTCCTGTGTTTATATCATTTCACCGCTGCTCCGTATTCATTCTTGTATCATCTGCTGGGTGGACAATGGGCCCCGTCAGAGACCCAGTTCCAAAGAAACACAGCCCCACTTCATCACAGCAATAACAAAATAGTTTAATACCGCGACAATTTATACAACTTTGTAGTTAAAAGCGGACGAGTCGTCAGCACTCCTGCTTCGTATTCGGAAAGTCCCGGGTTCAGATTCTGGTCCAGATAATGGATATCCCAGGTGCAAATGCTGTCATTCCTCCGAAGGCATTAAACAAATACGGTAACTAGGCCTAGATAATTCCGTATTGAGTTCCACAATTGTTCATTACATACAAATTCACGGCACTCTGTCCCACCACGTACGGAATTACCATGAAATTAAAAGTATACCTGCAACTTTGCGCAGAAGCAATGTATTTAGTAATTGCAGACATAAGACTGGAAAGTAATTTTTAATGAAAAATATTAACTTCGGTGTAAAAGTTACAGGCTTATTACTCAGGTCAAGAGGGGAGGAATCCCCTCTAAGAACTCTGTATACACTCATATAAACACATTTCTTTAAGTCTTTAAAGTACACGAGCAGTATATAAATAATGTAAGCTACACTGAGTAAGAAGAACAGGCTACTTAGAATAAGTAAGAGTTAATGGAAATCCAGTGTGTTGAACTACCCACACTCTAAAACTTTGTTAACTCACTAACATATACTTATCCTCAATAAACGTCATGTCAGTTTTAAAATAAACTGCAGCCTACATCCTAAAATAGCAGGTTATTCCATTATATTTTTAGGTTAAGACCAGAAGTTCGCCAACGTAGAATAAGTCTATGTTTTTATAATCACAGAATCAACTCAGCCTACATCTCAGTTAAGTAGCTCTGTTGATTTGTAAATACTAAACGTAAATTCCTGTGGTCATTAGAGTACTGAATGTATAACGTCAGTTACCGTGATTCAGCTGAAAGCTTAATTTGCAATTTCTCGTCACCTTCTTTTAAAAACCGATTAAATACATCTGCTGTTCATCCAATTTATTACCCCGTAAAATTTCAGGAACACCCGGGTCCTCGCGCTTTGCGTAACCGCGAAATTTCGGGACCCTGTTTACAAACTTAAGAATTTGATTTTTCATGGACAATGCTTATTTCTGTGACAGCATTATTCCATCAAACACGAATTATTTGATCGAACCTGCGTATTAGGGAGTCACTGTGACGGCTCAGAGTTGCATTACTTCAGTAAAAAGTTACTGGTAATGTGAGAAACGAACTATGATGACAAGCCAACCACTAAAGATTCTTGCATGCAATACAAGTCATGTTATTTGGCTTTAGTAATCATAAAACAACAAACTTTTTTAATAGTATCCATCGCCATAATTGAATTAAATTAAAGTATGATTTAGGGTTTTCACAGCGGTGAGTATGAAGATAGAAATCTTCAAATTAAATTAAATTAAATTAGAAAGACAGATAATGTCCACCATCCTCACAAACCTTCAAATCTAATTTAAAAGTCGAAATCATTACTTCAGAAACACGTCCCTCCTTTCAAAATAGACAAGATTTTATAGAAAGGAAAACATATAAGACTGTTTGTTCCATATAGCCTATGCGTCTTCGCTTTAAGCGTTGTTTGTCAACAGATCTCCCAGGTTTACAACTCATAACGTGGTTTAGACTTACCTGTAATACTCAACATACACTAACTATTAACATCACTGTAATTTCATAGTTTTGATGTTTTTAACAATTAATTATCAACATACGTCTCACACCGCAAACTTAAGTCGATTAATACAGGCTATAAAAATATGACGCTGACATCAATTTGTGTCCATTATTCACCAAACCCATCTGCATTGTTAAAATATTTTCATAAGGCATCAGAATAGGGACGAGCCCATAATTCTCTTTTCTGTAAATAGGACAACGACCTCTCAACGAGTGGTTCCACTTTATTATACGCTACTACTTTAAATTTTGCCGTTTAGCAAATCAGTTTATTATTAAAATTTAAAGTCATGAATTGAATAACATTTACAGAATACGGTAAGATATTCTAAACGTACAAAAATTAATATTTTTAGTTAACAGGAGTAGTGAAATGTTTGTGATAAGTAGCCTATATAATTGATTATTTTTAAAATCTGTTTTGTCTCCTTAACCCTTTGAAGCCGAAGATCGTCTGAATATTATTTAAGAATTCAGTCCGTACCGCGAAGAAAACACTACACCTCACCATTACGAAAATCAGCTGGTTAACCCTTTGAAGCCGAAGCTCGTCTTCATAATATTTACGAATCCAGACCGTACCGCGAAGAAAACACTTCACTTAACCATTAGAAGTCGAATCAGGCGGTACCACATAAGATTTAACAAAAGAACATCCCGGGCAAAGCCTTAATGAACAACTATTAAAACATACACAAAGTACGGTTTCTCGGTATATATTAATAGAAATGAAAACCTGAAAATTCGAGACACATCCTAGACAAATTATAGTCTGCATGTAGTTTCATTTCAGTATTAGACCGTACAGCTTCATCCCTTAAACGTTGCAAAATTACTCATACGACCTCGTCTTCATCACACTTACAAAGCACGATTTGTTTTAAACGAAATCAAATAATTATATATAAAGACAAACATTATTTACGTAATATACACGCCCAGAAATATTCTTGCAATTCATATAACACAGGCCTATGATCAAATGTGGTAAAATTGTTCTTATTACGCTATTATCTGGAAATTAAAATAATCTAAAATAATGGTGTCATGACATTACGGAGGCACAAATTTGTTTTGTTCTCAAAAATATTACAGCAATCTCCAATTACTCTATGGACCCTATTAAATCGCTTCTTAGTAGGTACTGAGATTCTCACGGTAACGAGTACGAACATGGTTGGTTTCTGGGTTGGAATTTACCATCTTTTCAGAGGTATATACTGGCTCCATCATTCATCGCCCTGATGATGGATGTAGTAAGGACCTCTGAAACGTTGGTAAACATTGACCAGACTACACAGCGCAACAACCCAGAAGACAGAAATCTTCATACTCATCGTCCTGATGACGGAGGCAGTATGACCTCTGAAACGTTGGCAAACTTTTGCCAGACTACACGGCACAACAACCCAGAAGACAGAAATCTTCATACTCTGATGATGGAGGCAGTATGACCTCTGAAACGTTGGTTAACATCGACCAGACTACACAGCGCAACAACCCAGAAGACAGAAATCTTCATACTCATCGCCCTGATGATGGAGGCAGTATGACCTCTGAAACGTTGGTTAACATCGACCAGACTACACAGCGCAACAACCCAGAAGACAGAAATCTTCATACTCTGATGACGGAGGCAGTATGACCTCTGAAACGTTGGTTAACATCGACCAGACTACACAGCGCAACAACCCAGAAGACAGAAATCTTCATACTCTGATGACGGAGGCAGTATGACCTCTGAAACGTTGGTTAACATCGACCAGACTACACAGCGCAACAACCCAGAAGACAGAAATCTTCATACTCATCGCCCTGATGATGGAGGCAGTATGACCTCTGAAACGTTGGCAAACTTTTGCCAGACTACACGGCACAACAACCCAGAAGATAGAAATCTTCATACTCATCGCCCTGATGACGGAGGCAGTATGACCTCTGAAACGTTGGTAAACATCGACCAGACTACACGGCGCTACAACCCAGAAGACAGAAATCTTCATACTCATCGCCCTGATGACGGAGGCAGTATGACCTCTGAAACGTTGGTAAACATCGACCAGACTACACGGCGCTACAACCCAGAAGACAGAAATCTTCATACTCATCGCCCTGATGATGGAGGCAGTATGACCTCTGAAACGTTGGTTAACATCGACCAGACTACACAGCGCAACAACCCAGAAGATAGACATTCTCCGCTTATCACACGCGGCGTTGTGGTCGTGTGTCCTGTAAAAAGTTACGCGTTCATGCACACCAATGTTCCCTCTGCAGAAGCCATTCAATATCAACGACAAACACAAGACTTCGGCCTGTGACTGTCCCGGACAATAACGCGCCTATATTTTAAAAAGTGTACTGACTTAAATTAATTTTAGGCGTAGGCTTACACATTAAGCGGTTACTAGACTAAAATAACTTAACTTACGTCCAAACTCTTTTGAGGCAAAAACTTTTCAGGACTTTAAATGCAACAAATGTTGAACGCACGAGTGAGTTACCACCTCAAAATGCACAAAATTCTGAACGAAATCATAAGATCACGTACCTCCAAACAAACACAATGTGAACGAATTATTTTCAGTTCACAATTCATTGCCACGTTCCCATCAATCACGTTAGTAAGAAGAGCCACTGAGTTCAATTAGTTGTTCGCCCTTGTGATTTATTCATTGAAGTCCCAATCAAATAGCAATCCCGGTCAATATTTGTACGCACTTCTGTTCCTCACTCCATTAAAACACGATCAACGAATATAAAATGTCTATCTCCCCCTCATCCTCCCAAAAAAAAAAACCCATCACCTCCTCATTCCAGAACAAAATTTTAAAAACCACTTACGATCTCCATGTTAAGTACGAAACTAACAAACGAACTAGCCTATTAACGAACAAATTATTTAAAGTGTTAAACTGTTCTTTTGGATAATATTCCAGGCTACCCTGAGGACGAGTACTAAGATGGTTCTTGAAACGTTGGTGACTTCTTCATTAAGCTTCCTGACACGAGAAGAATTTATCATACTTAGTCGCCGTGAAATCTACAGATAATGTTCGAAAAGCACCCATCTGTCGGGCGGCTCGGCTGAGCTAGCCTGAGGCCTGGTCTAGGTCTGAGGCAGAATCCAAAATAAACTCAGCAGTTTGTCCAAAAGAGAAATTTTACGCGAAACAAGGCACCATCGTCAAACTCCTACTATCTAACCACTTAACCATAATGAAATAAAGATTAAACCTGGAACGTGGATTCAACCAATTACCTGTCATCTATCAGAAAGGTTCATCGCCGTTACCACAGGTCTAGCAACTGTTGGAGTGTCCTGCTCTACACAGACAATTAATATCCTTCATAATATGCCCCATGTCTGATTCTGTCACCCAGTTCTCAAGTCCATCGAGGTCTTTCAGGCCCGTTTCTTGTTTCAATCATACGTGCTACGTGACCCTCCCTTCCAATCATCGTTCAAAGAAAACACAAATGTTTAAATTCATATTAACACAAAGTGTTATGTATTTATATATGTATATATATATCTTTACAGTGAAATATTTCAAAATGAAATGTACAACAAATATACACAGAATACAATATACAATAAATACATTTAAATGTCCTATGTATGTGTGTGTTTTTAGCGCGAGTAGTGGCCTACTTTATTGTGCTCTCACACAGATATAAACACAAGGAGATGAGACACACAACTTTCCACAAGTTGATAATAACAGAATTTCTTCACGATAGCTAAACTCAACACAACAAAATTATCAGCGCCTTTGTGAACTTACAAGCCACCAGAATGAATTACAAACTCAGCGTTAATCTTCGTTCACACGAAACAAAGTATTATTTACAAATTAGCGATGCCAGTTTTGACAGTTTTATTTTTTAATAGATGGGTTAATGACTACATACATCAGGAGCGGTTGGTGTCCCCCTTTCGTTTTAAGTCACAGCTCCATTGGGGACGGACCTAACAGAGATAAATTCCAACAAAATATTAAAGGTCACGACGATAAGGTACCATCAGCGGTTTATAATATTTTACATTGGCACGATGCGGCTAAGATGGAAGATAATTGAAGAAAAAAAAACCCATCCTAATGCAAATTTTACTTCTCGTCTCAAAGTAACTCCCAGCTACTTAAATCTTGTACTGCACGTACGTATAATTTCATCCATTTTAATATTATTAGTCCACGTCATAATAATGTTACAACTCGGACAAAGGCCAAGTTAATAATTTTGCTATCTCCATATTGTATTTCACAATCTAGGATGTTGTCTGGTCTGAAAGAGATCGGTTTAATTTAATTTTCCACGTGAAATTTAAACTAGCCCTATAGCTAAGGGGGGGGAGGGTGATTATGTAAAATGTAAAATCCTATCAGATTTATCGGGTTGCTATCAAACGACTCTGTATCAACTGCAGAAGTTATCACAATGACTTGTGTAGATACAGGTCTACATTGAACTGGAAATTACTGAGAATTAGGCGATTGTGGATAATACCAACAGGCTGTATACCATGGGAACACCCAGGAGGGACTGATAAAAACCACGTGAATCCTCAGTGATGATATTTCTAACCATTGTCCCTCGCTTTTCACATCCTACAAAGTCAAATACGTTTTTAAATTAATCTTCGGGTCTATAATTTCTATTTATCTAAATATAATTTATCCTTAAGTATTTTAAATCAATGTGTGATAGTTATTAGCTTTCCTAATAGCAAACATTTCATACATCACACAATAGAATTCGTTGCATTAATATTCCGAGACACTAGGCCTACATTACCTTCAAATCACAATCGATTTAGCAGCCAAATTTCTTATTCAACTAACTTACACAGTTAATATATCGTCACGAAATAAAGTACAGTATTTCCTCGATTTTAATAACGCAGACTTCATTTAGTAACAGGATTTAAGATGAAAAACGTATATTACTAAACAGATTATCAACATTCAGACATAAACTTTCTTTGTGTTAACATTTTCGGAATATTATTTGTTGTTGTGTTTGTATTTACTGACCCATGACAAGTG
This sequence comes from Zootermopsis nevadensis, assembly GCF_977971745.1. Lineage (NCBI taxonomy): Eukaryota > Metazoa > Arthropoda > Insecta > Blattodea > Termopsidae > Zootermopsis > Zootermopsis nevadensis. Next base: position 1,699,291 of record NW_028259135.1, read on the forward strand.
TTACGGACATGGAGAATTTCCTTAAGCTCAAGTCACACATTAGTTTTTCGACATCGATTCTAAAGACGCAGCCAAATTTCAAGAATTTTAAAGTGTAAAAAAAAAAATCTTAAAATCGAGGAAATGCCGTGTATAAATCGTGAAGATAGACACAGTAATTTTGTAAAGGTTCAAAACCTGTGCTCACCAAAGATAGATACAGGTCATCATAAATCACAACTCCTTCCGAAAAAAATGTTAAATCACATTGACAAAGGCCAATCAAATGATATACAGACTACTTTAAAAGCAACTCTGAAATTCCCCGCATTTCGCCTCTCGAAACCTGTATTTTATTCCCAGTTAATATTATTTTATCAAATCTAAAACTTCTTAACGATGGTGAAGATTCAATTGAATAAAAATTTCCTTGGATATTATCCATCGTCTAGTAAAATATAAAACGTAAAACGACGTTTCGTCCGGAGATAGGGATTAGCTCTATCTAGTGGGCCCAACTGTGTAGGAACCTGAAGACGGAGATAGAGTCCCATCTCCGAAACGTCGTTTTACTAGACGATGTATATAATATCCAAGGAAATTTTTATTCTATATTATGTTAAGTCGATTTCCATAATACGAATCTGCTGAATTCTTAATACAGAAATGGCAAATTAAACCACACGATAAACTGATCATAAAGATATATAATGAGTAACTCGTATTTAAAACGTCTCCATTCCCTCAGCTTTCGTCGAAACTCTACACCGATTCTCCCTGAATGAGTATTATTTCCAAGCCGCCTTCCATCATAGCCGCGACAGATTTTGACTAACATTTTACCGCGATTGTTGCACAATTAGCTGGGCCTGGACGCCAGGACTGTGATGGGCTTGAATATGGGCTGCGGCTCTGGGCTACTGCTACAGCTAGACGAAGCTGTGGTTGCAGATGGAGCTGCCGTCTGCACGAGCGGCGTCGACGTTCCCGCAAGGGACCTCAGCGTCGTGTAGAAATCGTGGTACGGAGCTGGAGCCGTGTACAGTCCGGGATGCTGGAGTCGGAGGGGTCCGTATTGTCCGGCTGGGGTAGACTCCGTCCCAAGTAGACGCTCGACAGAGAACCCGTGGGTCGCGATGGGTTTTGGTAGTGGCTGTAGAAGGCCGGGATACGGGTAAGGGTAGCGATGATAGGGGTTGCAGTAGAGCGGGGAGAGGCCCCAGGGACTCGGATAGGGAGTCCCTGCAGGACCTAGACCTCCAGGGTACAGGCCCGCGGTCCCCAGGACCACGGTGCGCTTGAAAGCAGCTAGGCGACTTCTACTCGCCGCTGTGGACCGCCTTCGCAGTTTCCCCGTGGTACCTCCGATGAACACATCTTCACTACTCGGGTCCAGCATCCAGTAGTTACCTTTTCCCGGGTCGTCGTAATGACGAGGCACCTTCACGAAGCACTTATTCAACGAGAGATTGTGGCGGATCGAGTTCTGCCATCCTTGCTTGTTCTCACGATAATAAGGGAAATTCTTCATGATGAACTCGTAGATACCATTCAAGGTGAGGCGTTTTTCAGGGCTCTGACGGATCGCCATCATTATCAGGGCGTTGTAACTGTACGGAGGCTTCTCATTCTTTTTCTTCTCACCTTCAGCCTTCGAGATGTCTGCAGATGAGTCTTGTTTGCCTTTGTTGGTACTGCAGTCCAGAGGAGGAGGGGTGTCACCCCCGGTCACATCAAGATCACTCTCGCTGTCCGAGCTGCTCAGGTCGGGGCTACAGTGTGATAAAGTGGGACTCATATGAGGGCTTTGAGACCTCGTGGACGCCGCGGTCTCTGGTAATATGGAGCTGATGCTAAAAGACGATTTAAGAGGCGTTCGGGCCATCACTAGTGTGTGTAGCGGGCCCTCTATCTTCACCATGTTGACATACGAACGAAGGGGTTAAACAAAAAAATTGCACTGATAATGTTCAAAAGTCTTTCACAGTCCAGAAATTTACATTCAATGTGTTGAAAAAATTCTTTTTTTCCCGGGGATTACACCTGAAGATTTCAATTGACGTTTACTGTAGACAAAATGTTTCTACAACGCTGGATTATTTATCACAGTATCTGTAGTTGTAATATCACCGTAGAAATCCTTCAAGACCTTCTCAGTTATTCTTCGTAGAAAATATTTCAGACAAATATATTTCCGCTCAAAATCCACTTGATTTTAAACGTGTCGATCGCCACAGCGGACTGTATTTGAATTTCTATCACAGTTTAATACCTCCAGCAACACAGTAGTAAACTTATATGTAAAAACACTTGCATTTCTATCTTTCTATAGTCTATATTCGGAGCAATCTTGCTCTATCGGAACTTGTGTTTGTTTATACGTCACTTTTGAAGTGATAACACGGTACAACAGATGCGCACTGAAGACTCACTCCGGCAGCCAGTAGCCAGGGACTGACACGTGTACATCTGAAGCCTTCCTCACAGATTCTGTCTCTCTGTGGTACCGATTAGCAACTCCGCCCCGATAAACCCCGCCTAATTCACGGTCGTGTAACCAATCAGCGTTAAGCACTGCCTCATAATGGGGCAGAGCCCCTCTCACACAGAACAAATAAGATTACAAACAAGCTAGAAGCCAGAGGATGTGGAACCAGTTTCTATACGCGTATAGCAACCATCATGGTTACTATTATCGTGTTTCTATGGGATACATCAGTAGAGCGCGCGTGACCGTTATTTAAATATGAAATACAATAGTCTTATTAGCAGTTTTGTCTATTTTTGGGACAGTATTTTATATGGTAGGTACTCGTATTGTAAAAACATTAAATGACGATGGTCTCATGGTTATTACTTCTGGGGTGGAGACAACAGAGCTGTGATTTCTTGTGAGAATAGATTTGAAGACGATTGAAAATTACGTATGAAATTCATGGTTACTTAAACCTGTAGTTCGTAACAGATACATTAATTTATTTTCCGCTAAGGAAGATGATACGATTTTATGGGGAATTTTACGACGTTTCAGGAGGTACGAAAGCAACGATATATACTGTGTTTGTCTGTTTAAGATTTCAGTTCTTTATAATTCGGCAAGGCATTTACGTGTGTCTATAAAGTCTAAATTGAGATAATAGTAATTAATCCCCGGTCGTAACTACTGTTAATGGGACGTTAGTAAAAAAAAGTTTCTATACGCAAATCTCACGACTATTTGTTGTTTTACATTTTAACTCGATTCTTATCAAGAGATAGACATTAATTAAACTATATCATACATGAGATGATAAAGTTGCGTCATATTGTGATAAATATATATTTGTTTAAATCTTGTCAGTCTAATCACAATAAAATTCCTATTAAATATTAAAATATTACTAAAATTAACATTTAAATATTTAAAATGATGTTCTCTATCGAAATGTTCGATTTACATTAGACCATCAATTTTTACACGACATGTTTCAGTTCTAAAAGAACCATCTTCAGGTGTATATAATTATATAAACTTAAATATAAAATAAAAATATAAATAGAAAACATCATTTGAAATCTGATAAACATCTGACTAAAAGTTGCATTTAAGAAATTATATTTAAGTTTATATAATTTTATACACCTGAAGATGGTTCTTTTAGAACTGAAACATGTCGTGTAAAAAAGTGATGTTCTAATGTAAATCAAACATTTCCATAGAGAACATCATTTTAAATATTTAAATGTTAATTTTAGTAATATTTTAATATTCAATAGGAATTTTATTGTGATTAGACTGACAATATTTAAACAAATATACATCACACATTTAAATTATTTCTCAGTCGGTCAACTTAGCGTCTATACATTTCAAAATTAATATACAACGTTTAATTACCTACACAAAATGTTAATTATTAAATTATAAGTTCAAAGGTCGCTTGGTTGTTAAGTTTACGTCTACTCGGCTGTACTGTCAACACATTATTCAAATCAAACAAGAGAAAAGCAACTTCCAGTAGGCTATTAGGCTATATTCTATAACCACCGGGATAAATCTCAAGTTGAGAAATTAGTATTATTTATTTCCGGAAGATATAGATTCATAATCATTGGCCTTTCTAATTTCTGCGAAAACGGACTTAATGGTTATCGGCATAATTGGATCTCGCATTTCCTATAGACGGTTAATCCATACTCCCATGATTCAGCTGTCATGGTCTGAGTATAAAAACTACGCGAGGACATGAAATTCTATGCCTTGCACGCAGACAGTTTAAAACACTGTCTTCATCTAAGTATGTTTTATTGGCAGCAACGCTGGCTTACGGACGCAAGTACCAAAGCCCACTTTCCAATTCATTTTTCTTTTCACAGGCGTAATATCTGCAGACTGCAACCTCATTTAACACAGAAGTTTATCTTCTGTACACTAGTCTGTGACACGCTAAGGAACAGACTGTGGGGCGCATTAAAACATTGGCCATTTATTCTGGTAAAGTTTATCGACTTTTCAGAGACCCCTGCTGCCTCCATCATCAGGGCGATCTACGGTGCAACAACCAAGAAGGCAGACGGCTTAGTACTCGCTGCCGTGAGAACTTCAGATCTCACGAAGCCTATTTATTTCTTGGAAGCCACTGCATCCAAAATGAACGACTAAGTAGCCGATATTTAAAGATTTCTGTCTTCTGGGTTGTTCCGCTGTGTAGTCTGGTCGATGTTAACCAACGTTTCAGAGGTCATACTGCCTCCATCATCAGAGTATGAAGATTTCTGTCTTCTGGGTTGTTGCGCTGTGTAGTCTGGTCGATGTTTAACAACTTTTCAGAGGTCATACTGCCTCCATCATCAGGGCGATGAGTATGAAGATTTCTGTCTTCTGGGTTGTCTGGTCGATGTTTACCGACGTTTCAGAGGTCATACTGCCTCCATCATCAGGGCGATGAGTATGAAGATTTCCGTCTTCTGGGTTGTTGCGCTGTGTAGTCTGGTCGATGTTAACCAACGTTTCAGAGGTCATACTGCCTCCATCATCAGGGCGATGAATATGAAGATTTCTGTCTTCTGGGTTGTTGCGCTGTGTAGTCTGGTCGATGTTAACCAACGTTTCAGAGGTCATACTACCGTCATCAGGGCGATGAATCGCTGATGACGGAGGCAGTATGACCTCTGAAACATTGATAAACATCTACCAGACTACACGACGCAAGAACCCAGAAGACAGAAATCTTCATACTCACCTCAGATGTTACATATCCGATATTTATGTCGGTCAGTTAGTCTTAGGTAATCCTATAGAAGGGAGCATATCTTGAAGTCGCTCATTACGTGTTATTATTAGTATTCTGAAGTCCAAATATGCTGAGCACTTTGCTCCTCAAGTCCCAAGACATGCGGCAGCTAGAGGCAGGGGGCCGCTTAACAAATCGTGACACTCATGATGGATCAGCCCTCACAATGTCACTAACTGCTACAAAGTCTGCTGCCTGCATTGTGATTGCGCCACAGCCTGCCTCTCCACACGTCCACCTCATTCACTTAACGATGCTGTATCAAATACAGACGTCATACGGTTTATATAATCAAATACAGTGAGCTTATACTATGTACATTCAATTTTAAAGGATTTTTATGACGGTAGTTTACACTTAAAATTATTCATTTTCAGGACTTTTTCAATCGTCTGTTCTTTAAAACCACGACGTTTCGGAGGCTGGTTCTGTCTCCGTCTTCAGGTGAGATGTAACTACTCTATGACAGAGACTAACTCTATCTAAGGGACACAACAGAGTAGATACCTCTCACCTCAAGACGGAGCCTCCGAAACGTCGTGGTTTTAAAGAACAGACGATGGAAAAAGTCCTGAAAATGAATAATGTCATGCTACGTAACTCCTGCAGAACCAGTAAGATGAAAGAATGAATTGGTCGTGGTATATTTCATGCAGATAAACGCAAAGGTACACAAATGTGTAAGTATCAAAGTATAAATAGGTCCTATGTAGGTCTAGTTTTGGTTATAACTTACTTCGTGGGAAACAAAATTTCTTCTTTAAATGTAATTTTCTGTGTTGTACAAATCAGATTAGGCTATCACTTATTGAATTATTTAATAACGCATTTTAGTCAGCTCTGAGGCCCACCCAGTCCTCTGTTAAACTGGTTCCAGGGGCGTTTTACCCGGGATAAGACGGCAGGAGCACTCACCCCCATCTACACTGGAGATTTAGAAATCAGGTTTCCCTTCAATTGGTACATCCTGCTGTGTCACTATGGTAAAATAAGTCAAAACTAAGAAGAGTAACAGTCAATATAACAATTTGGCCCATAAAATATACGCCTAAGTACGAATAATACATAGACAAATATTTTATAGTTGTTTTGAAGTTCATTGTGTGTGTAATGAGATGATAAAGTTGCGTCATATTGTGATAAATATATATTTGTTTAAATCTTGTCAGTCTAATCACAATATAGTTCATTTGGAACTGAAACATGTCGTGTGAAAAGTGAATGTTCTAATTGTAAATCGAACATTTTCGATAGAGAACATCATTTTAATATATTTTAAATATTTAAATGTTAATTATAGTAATATTTTAATATTTAATAGGAATTTTATTGTTATTAGACTGACAAGATTTAAAACAAATATATCGGTCTAATGTTACACATGAACACGTTCTGAGAGACGTCCGGTTCATCGCCCATGCACGAAAGAGAAAATGTAACACGGTCGTCGTCTACGTATAAAAAGTGAAAAACAGCGAATCCCGTAATATAGGCTACCCGTAAGACACGTGTATCTTTACGGAACATAAGTTTGTGTGTGTCTGGTACTTTTTAAATTCTTTTTCCTTTATAATTTCTGCCTCTCTCTGCATTTTTCTTATGTTCCTTCATTCCTTCTCTTTCATTGTTTCTACTTATCTTTCATCCTGCTCTATTTCAGTTGTTCCACGATTTCTCGTCCCCTCCCCTCGCAAAACACCCCCGCTTCTGATCTTTTAATCTCGTGTGTCTCAATTTAGGTCGATTTGTTTCTGAAACAGTCACACAATACTTGACCGCTAGGGGCGCTCTATCTCTAAATGCGCAGACAATCGAGAGTCGCGACCATTGTGTTCGAAGCACCCTGTGGTCACAGTATTTGACCCGATGTTGGGATGAATGGGCCCCCAGTATAAAAGGACCAGCACAATATTGTTATGTATTTATTAATACTCTCACACTGCAAGCCTGATACAATTAAAATAAATGGCTTTCGTTTCGTCAGTGTCAGAGATGTTTCAGAGTTTGACAATCCGCTTCCCAGGGCAGCCAACGTTCAAATGTGAGACCAAACACCATACGTGTCTTCAGGATGAGATCGCACATTGCAATTTCGTGTTATTACAGACATCTTTAGACGTAGTATTTGAAGTTTTCTCAGGACGGCGAGAATGTCTTCTGGGTTTATGCGCCGTGTAGTCTGGCAGAAGTTTACTGACGTTTCAGAGGACGTTGCTGCCTCCATCATCAGGGCGATAAGTGATGATTGAGGTAGCAAGGACATCTGAAACGCTGGTAACTTTTAAATAAATCAATCATGTGTGTGTGTGATGGAGGGAAATGAGAAGAATTTGTTACAGTATATGTTCAAGGACGCTATATCTACTACACAGATTTCAATGTCTATGCCCTTGGATGTAATGACCACGTACAAGACCGCATGACGTCACAATTCAGAATACCAAACCTGAAACACCACCTCAAACATGTAAATCGGTCTCCAGACCAGGATTCAAACCTGGATAACTCCCGAGCAGGCTTTGAAGCTCATCTTCATAATATATTTCTCAAATATCCATTTTAATATCATTCTCCAGTCTACGGTTAAGTTATTCAAAAGAAATCTTTTGAAATTCTTTTACGGCCAAAATTAATTCCGTGTAAACGGGATATGAATTTAAAAAGTTCGAAAAATATAAAATAAATTAGAACGTTCCTGGCAGGATAGCAAATCAAAATCAACGCAGCGATCGGAACCAAAACATTTCCCCCCCCTATGTCATACGACTTTTCTCCCACGTTGGTACCCCTGCTAACTGCACAATAACAATTGATTACCACACAGCGGAACCCACATCTTCACTACATGGTGCCTAGCAAGGCGTGCCCGCTTTGTTTTGATTCAGGGCTGCTTGTTTGTGGTATATTGTGTGTCAGAGCGGGAAAGAAGGGAGGACAGAACGCGGAAACAAGGTATCGGTATTGCATGCAGCTGTTGGTTTTTGGCGAATTAATAACCAGGCGGTCAGACGTGCCATTTGAACCATCTCATCTGGTGAAAAGCGAACCGGTTCAATTCAGCTATCGTAAGATTCTCAACTGCGAAAATTACTATCTTTTACACTCTCTGCATAAATCGGATTTATCTGACGGTTTGATGGTAAGAACTTATGAAGTCCCGCCGCCTCGAACGCCGACTGCCCTGACGATGGAAGCAGTAAACACCTGTGAAACGTAAGTCTATCTACCAGACTACACAACGCAACAACCCAGAAGACAGAAATCTTCATACTCATCGTCCTGATGATGGAGGCAGTATGACCTCTGAAACGTTGGTTAACATCGACCAGACTACACAGCGCAACAACCCAGAAGACAGAAATCTTCATACTCATCGCCCTGATGATGGAGGCAGTATGACCTCTGAAACGTTGGTTAACATCGACCAGACTACACAGCGCAACAACCCAGAAGACAGAAATCTTCATACTCTGATGATGGAGGCAGTATGACCTCTGAAACGTTGGTTAACATCGACCAGACTACACAGCGCAACAACCCAGAAGACAGAAATCTTCATACTCTGATGATGGAGGCAGTATGACCTCTGAAACGTTGGTTAACATCGACCAGACTACACAGCGCAACAACCCAGAAGACAGAAATCTTCATACTCTGATGATGGAGGCAGTATGACCTCTGAAACGTTGGTTAACATCGACCAGACTACACGGCGCAACAACCCAGAAGACAGAAATCTTCATACTCATCGCCCTGATGATGGAGGTAGTATGACCTCTGAAACGTTGGTTAACATCGACCAGACTACACGGCGCAACAACCCAGAAGACAGAAATCTTCATACTCATCGCCCTGATGATGGAGGCAGTATGACCTCTGAAACGTTGGTTAACATCGACCAGACTACACGGCGCAACAACCCAGAAGACAGGAATCTTCATACTCATCGCCCTGATGATGGAGGCAGTATGACCTCTGAAACGTTGGTTAACATCTACCAGACTACACAGCGCAACAACCCAGAAGACAGAAATCTTCATACTCATCGCCCTGATAATGGAGGCAGTATGACCTCTGAAACGTTGGTTAACATCTACCAGACTACACAGCGCAACAACCCAGAAGACAGGAATCTTCATACTCATCGCCCTGATGATGGAGGCAGTATGACCTCTGAAACGTTGGTTAACATCTACCAGACTACACAGCGCAACAACCCAGAAGACAGAAATCTTCATACTCATCGCCCTGATGATGGAGGCAGTATGACCTCTGAAACGTTGGTTAACATCTACCAGACTACACAGCGCAACAACCCAGAAGACAGGAATCTTCATACTCATCGCCCTGATGATGGAGGCAGTATGACCTCTGAAACGTTGGTTAACATCTACCAGACTACACAGCGCAACAACCCAGAAGACAGAAATCTTCATACTCATCGCCCTGATGATGGAGGCAGTATGACCTTTGAAACGTTGGTTAACATCGACCAGACTACACAGCGCAACAACCCAGGAGACAGAAATCTTCATACTCATCGCCCTGATGATGGAGGCAGTATGACCTCTGAAACGTTGGTTAACATCGACCAGACTACACGGCGCAACAACCCAGAAGACAGGAATCTTCATACTCATCGCCCTGATGATGGAGGCAGTATGACCTCTGAAACGTTGGTTAACATCGACCAGACTACACGGCGCAACAACCCAGGAGACAGAAATCTTCATACTCTGATGATGGAGGCAGTATGCTCTCTGAAACGTTGGTTAACATCTACCAGACTACACAGCGCAACAACCCAGAAGACAGGAATCTTCATACTCATCGCCCTGATGATGGAGGCAGTATGACCTCTGAAACGTTGGTTAACATCGACCAGACTACACGGCGCAACAACCCAGAAGACAGGAATCTTCATACTCATCGCCCTGATGATGGAGGCAGTATGAACTCTGAAACGTTGGTTAACATCGACCAGACTACACAGCGCAACAACCCAGGAGACAGAAATCTTCATACTCATCGCCCTGATGATGGAGGCAGTATGACCTCTGAAACGTTGGTTAACATCGACCAGACTACACGGCGCAACAACCCAGAAGACAGGAATCTTCATACTCATCGCCCTGATGATGGAGGCAGTATGACCTCTGAAACGTTGGTTAACATCGACCAGACTACACGGCGCAACAACCCAGGAGACAGAAATCTTCATACTCTGATGATGGAGGCAGTATGACCTCTGAAACGTTGGTTAACATCTACCAGACTACACAGCGCAACAACCCAGAAGACAGGAATCTTCATACTCATCGCCCTGATGATGGAGGCAGTATGACCTCTGAAACGTTGGTTAACATCGACCAGACTACACGGCGCAACAACCCAGAAGACAGGAATCTTCATACTCATCGCCCTGATGATGGAGGCAGTATGACCTCTGAAACGTTGGTTAACATCGACCAGACTACACAGCGCAACAACCCAGAAGACAGGAATCTTCATACTCATCGCCCTGATGATGGAGGCAGTATGACCTCTGAAACGTTGGTTAACATCGACCAGACTACACGGCGCAACAACCCAGAAGACAGGAATCTTCATACTCATCGCCCTGATGATGGAGGCAGTATGACCTCTGAAACGTTGGTTAACATCTACCAGACTACACAGCGCAACAACCCAGAAGACAGGAATCTTCATACTCATCGCCCTGATGATGGAGGCAGTATGACCTCTGAAACGTTGGTTAACATCGACCAGACTACACAGCGCAACAACCCAGAAGACGGAAATCTTCATACTCTGATGATGGAGGCAGTATGACCTCTGAAACGTTGGTTAACATCTACCAGACTACACAGCGCAACAACCCAGAAGACAGGAATCTTCATACTCATCGCCCTGATGATGGAGGCAGTATGACCTCTGAAACGTTGGTTAACATCTACCAGACTACACAGCGCAACAACCCAGAAGACAGGAATCTTCATACTCATCGCCCTGATGATGGAGGCAGTATGACCTCTGAAACGTTGGTTAACATCGACCAGACTACACAGCGCAACAACCCAGAAGACAGGAATCTTCATACTCATCGCCCTGATGATGGAGGCAGTATGACCTCTGAAACGTTGGTTAACATCGACCAGACTACACGGCGCAACAACCCAGAAGACAGGAATCTTCATACTCATCGCCCTGATGATGGAGGCAGTATGACCTCTGAAACGTTGGTTAACATCTACCAGACTACACAGCGCAACAACCCAGAAGACAGAAATCTTCATACTCATCGCCCTGATGATGGAGGCAGTATGACCTTTGAAACGTTGGTTAACATCGACCAGACTACACAGCGCAACAACCCAGAAGACGGAAATCTTCATACTCATCGCCCTGATGATGGAGGCAGTATGACCCCTGAAACGTTGGTTAACATCGACCAGACTACACGGCGCAACAACCCAGAAGACAGGAATCTTCATACTCATCGCCCTGATGATGGAGGCAGTATGACCTCCGAAGCGTTGGTTAACATCGACCAGACTACACGGCGCAACAACCCAGAAGACAGGAATCTTCATACTCATCGCCCTGATGATGGAGGCAGTATGACCTCCGAAGCGTTGGTTAACATCGACCAGACTACACAGCGCAACAACCCAGAAGACAGGAATCTTCATACTCATCGCCCTAATGATGGAGGCAGTATGACCTCCGAAGCGTTGGTTAACATCTACCAGACTACACAGCGCAACAACCCAGAAGACAGAAATCTTCATACTCTGCCCCCTTCGGGGATCGAACCCCGGTCGTCCAGCCCGTAGCTATCCACAGTACACCTTTTTAATGTATCTTAAATGAAACGGATCCAAGCTAAGGCGCGGGGCCATACAGAAACAATCCGAAATAGCTGTGATTCGAACCAGGGCCTCCCACCGCATCGGTCTTAACAGCGGGGGCTCGTCCACACCTGCGTACCGCTACATTTACATGATAATCGTGGCTTAATGGCTCGCACAGTCTGACAACAAAGTCGCAGCTCAACTATGTAAGCTATACTTTACAACAGCAGTGGCTTAATAATCGGATAGGCTATAACTTTGGATGAAGCTTGCTACTGTTCAGTTCAAAAACTGTTAACCATTCCACGAAGCTGAACGTTGCTGCCTCTATCATCAGGGCGATCGTCCTTCTACCAGACTACAAGGCGCATCCCAGTTGTCACTAATCTTCATTAATCCTTTCCTTTATTTCTGAACGGCTAACTAAACGTCAACATTCTTCAGACAATAATTCTTAAGTAATTACAAATTTTAGCAACGTCAAGGTAGGAACTGGTGTTCCGGAGTCGGCCAATAGTCGTTTTCATTTGTGGGGGTGACATGAGTTGCTTTCGGGTTTTCACAAGGCAAACACTTGCACGGGAAACCGGGAGCCGCTTTCGAGGTACCGTGTAGCAGAAGGTGGGTCTCCTCTCAGCCGCCACAAAGTAGATTTGTTATACGATGACAGCGAGGCGAGATGAATGGCTGAGGATTAGGTAGGAGCAAACAACATAATGTTAAGCAAGCACTCATAAACAGATTACCTCTCCTTCTCCTTCTTCTTTCATTTCCTTTCATTTTCTCTTCTATCCTTCCTTCGTTCCTTATGTGCCTTTCTTCTGTCCCTTAACTTTCTCCCATCCATTTTACATCATTTCTTTTCCTATCCTTTTCAGGATCGTTCGCAACTTATGTTAAAAAATCGTCTGTTAGTCTGTCCTATCAGTCCGTCTATCCTCATATATGAACTCGAGGATCCCTGAACGGATTTTCATAAAATTTTATATTGGGAGTTTGGCTAAAATCTGTCGGCACATTCCAATTTCGGTCGACACCACACGACAATAACAGAAAGTCATATAAAAAACTCTGTACGCGCTGCTGCGCACAGAATCCCCAGCCAATTTGGCATCAACGTGGGGGATCCCCCGCGAAGACGTCATCACCCAGTCAGACAGGTACCACGCATCCCACGCACGCACATGTCCTAATCTGTGCATATAACTCAAGTCGTCACTTCCATTAAGGTTTCCCAGCTAAAATTTTGTATTCATTTTTCATGTCTTCCGAGCATTTTATATAATCATCTACCGGATCCTACTTGTCACATTGGAAACAGTCATAAATTATTTCCTTTGCATTCTGTTAAATATCTCACATCGGTAACCTTTTAAATAAGAGTTGTGGATATTAATTAAAATCGTATTTTATATCCCGTGCTAATATTTGTTGTTTCTGGAAATATCATAACGCTCGATTTTAGTTTTAATTGGACAGATACGAATCAAATTTAAATTAGCTTGAAAATTTCTGTGGCGACAATTGCTGTTAAAATTTTTTTAAAAAAAACCCTTTCAGTAATTTTGAATGTTAAACTTAAGGACAGACATAATCTCGCCATTATGTGCTCAGACAGCTTAAGAATCAGTTACTGGACTAATTAATTAGTAATACTAACAATTCATAGCCACGGTGGTCTAGCGGTTAGAAGGCTGGCCTTGTAATCCTGGGGTCTCGGGTTCGAATTTATAACTTGTGTTGGGCAAGGCCGTGGTCTAGGCAACACGGAGTTTTCCTCCGTGACATCCCAACAATTACTCCATTCACACACAGAAGAAGGCAATGGCAAACCACTTCTGGATCATCTGCCAAGAACGTATATGAACAGGTCCCAGTCCGAGAAGAGAAAAGGATGGAAGGATCCTGTTCATATGGACCTGTCGTCAGACAGAACACTAAATAATAATAAGATGAGGTGGTCTAGCGGTTAGAACGCTGGCCTTGTAATCCTGGGGTCTCGGGTTCGATTCCCGACGGTGCCCGAATTTATAACTTGTGTTGGGCAAGGCCGTGGTCTAGGCAACACGGAGTTTTCCTCCGTGGCTTCCCAACAATTACTCCATTCACACACAGAAGAAGGCAATGGCAAACCACTTCTGGATCATCTGCCAAGAACGTATATGAACAGGTCCCAGTCCGAGAAGAGAAAAGGATGGAAGGATCCTGTTCATATGGACCTGTCGGCAGACAGAACACTAAATAAATAACTAACAATTCACTAATTAACAACGCCACCTTGACTTTGTTGAAACAAAACATAGCAACTCTGACACACATTCACATAAACATTCCTCCGTAGAATGGAGTCCTTATGAAACATGCGACGAGGGAAATTAATGTTCGAAGCCTCACTCGGACCGAGGCACATAAATCTTGTCTGTGTCGTATGGCAAAGTGAGATCGTCTCAGTCTTCAATGCACTGTGTAACGAAATTTCTACTTATGACACCAGAACGTCGCCCCCTCCCCTGGAATCCGTTTGAACCGTGCGCTCAGCCCACTGACCCACTGGACTCCTACAACTGGGCCCAACAAACTCCATGGACCATGGACTTTCTTCGGAAGTAGACAGTAACTCATCAGACCAAGAAAATAACCTCCGTCCTTACAAAGTTCGTAACTGCATTCACAAAAGCCCACGATTGAACGTTATCCTTTGCTAGTTCAGTCCACTCAGTCACAACTTTTCTCTCTAAGACCTTTTTGGTGAAAAATCCCGGTCGTCGAACAGGCCTCAGGGGGCTCAGAATAGTTCAGTGCTACTGCACCATTCTTCAGTGTTCAGTGCCTGTCTCCGCCCCAGTAGCGGACAATAACCGCGGTGTGGTATATAGACGTTTGTGAGCTTCACAGAGAGACCGACAGAGGTCTACCTGCCGCCTGCTTTTTCAAGACTAGCGTGAAGACATGAAGCATTCCTCCTCTGCATTGTCTTCATTTCGCTGTGTGAACAGATACTCGTCAGACAAACCGAGCGGGACAACAAAGTAAAAGTGAAGCTACCCCTATTTCATTTCATATTTTGTGTTGGTGTGAAATTCAGTCCGTCACTCCGAGGAAAGAACACAAACTGAAAGTGTTTTGAGAAGAAACTGCCGTGAAAAACATTTGGTCTTTAACAGAGACGACGTGTAAAAGAACACAATTTGTATTTATCACAAAATATGCCTTGTTATTATGGAAAACACAAAACAACAGAATGTTTTGCGCAAATGGAGTGAACAGCGGCCAATCATCTGGGTGACCTTGACTCGAGTGAGAGATAAATGTAAAGACTGTTGCACGAGAAGTGGATCTGTTTCTGATTTAACTTTTGTCCTGAAGTTTTGGATGTGCTTCTGAAGTAGAACACCCTGTACGAAAGTTCACACAGGCCACACAAAACACATCAGCGGTCCGTGAGATAACAGTCTCTGTTCTAGACGAATGTCAGCATTTTATTCCGGAGAGGACCAGACCATTCTCTGTCCAAATCATCTTGATCATCACTCCACATCATTCGACAATACAGGCCTAAATCTACAGGCTATGTACTTAAAAGAACATCGCCATTTTACTCATATTAATTAATTTTAGGCTATTTAACGACGCTTATCACCTAAAGACATGGGAAGTTCGTGTTTGAAAAAAAAAATCCCAAAATTCGATCAGACATTCGGAAAACGGACGAAAGAGTTCTGTGAGGATAGCAATGCCATAATTCGAATTTGGTAAACCCTCAAAGCCAATCTGTTCTGTGGATGCATACAATTTCTGTTTTTAACTTAGATTGATGGAATTATTATTAAGTTACAGCAGAAAACGACTACATGTTCTAAAAGTCCTTCCTCCTCGAGTCGCTTAAAGTGTCTTGCGGGTCTGTGTGGTGACCCCTGGAGACACGGTCCACGGGGCCTCTCAGGTTACGGAGTTAACAAGCACAGTTAAGATGCGACGCATTGGTACAGTCTGCGCGCACAACCCACTGTCACTTGTTAAACGGAAGTATAGGCTGAATCTGTTGACGACACGGCCATCAAACTGGACACTTTATGCGTTTGTATTAAACGCCAAAATTATAACGTCGGTTCAAGAAAGGGCCTTGTTCAGAGTCGATTCCTGACACAGAAATCAGTACACGGTCCTCATAATTTGAAACAATATCATTAGGGCAGTTAAACCAAGAAACATGAGATACGTGGAGTTGACAAATTCACACAAAATTCTCGTTGAAAGTCTCAAGAGATATTCCAATTGATATAACTAATCTTAGTTGATAATTATTAAAATACATATTAAAGATACAGAGTGTGGATTGGATTCACCTGGCACGGAATATGGTCCAGTGGCGGACCTGGCCCCATAAATAGAAGGATATTTCTTAAATGTATACCGTGGGTCGCTTAAAAACAGGCAGCTTATTAAGTGGTCATCACGTGGCCGGGGGGAAATCATAAGATAAAATATATTTTTATCCCAAAACCACATACAATAGTGAATTTTATTTAAACACATTTCCACTTGAACTGAAATATAAGACAGAGGCATAGAATTTCATAGTAGACATGCACTTTAAATTTAATATTTATTATAATTGAGACTTAAGGACCGTATATCTTTCACGATTCGAGAACTAAGTCGAATATTCTCCTCAGCTGAGTACTCTGTTCTGAAACGCATTCAATCTTTGCTGTCAACTAGGCATTCCACCCTCAGAGAATAATTCAGAAAATTACGTCACGTGTTGGCATCCCTCGCCAGGCTATGGGAACTGATGTTACGTCACATGACTCCGCCAGCTTGTCAATAACGTCTTCAAATTAAAAATAAGTAGCGAATCCTAGAGGATTCAAACTGATACACACACAAACCGTACAGCTCTCCCCATTAAAAGCAAACTTAGTCGCACAAACTTAGTTATGACATGCCTGCAGTCACTTTGTTAATATTTTACTGAATATTGGTACAGGCCTTCATCGAGTGATGCTGTTGACCAGTTGAGAAGACGAAGTGTTACATTACACTCGTTCCCTTTACAACGTCAGCGTGGTTTAGAAATGCGTAGACATTTATCGATGGATTTTACTTAAATATGTAGGATTTGAGGTTCTTACGGTGGTGAGTACGAAGTTAAACTTCTACCAGACTACACGGCGCTACAACCCAAAAGACAGCCATATTTTTATTAATACATTTTATTTTTAAGCAAACTATATTTAAAATTAAATTATTTGGTTATTCCGTCAAATCACAATGTATTTAAAATAAGATAATTAAAATAATTAAAATATCATTCTGTGTTCCATATCGAATAATCGATTTACAATTGGAACAGTTACAACATGTTTCGGTTTTATTAAACCATCATCAGGTGTAAAATTATATTAAATTTAAAACTCAATTACAATAACCAAATAATTTAATTTTAATTTAATAAGTCACAATATGACGCAACTACACTATCTTATAAACTATATTTAATACGGGAAAGGTATTTCAGCATAGACCTATAATATATCGCATTAAATATCATAGATCTAATGAGTTTAAACTGAAACGTATGATTTATTTACTTCAACGTTTTAGTCCTGTACGAAAACTAAATTTATTAATTAATAACTACATATTGCACAGCGTATTTATAGATTTCGCATAATTCTCAAAGCGTGTGTGTGTGTGTGTGTGTCTTCTTCTTCTTCTTCTCTCTCTCTCTCTCCTCTCTCCTCTCTCTCTCTTTTTTTTTTTTTTTTTTTTTTTTTTTTACTATCTAGTCTGAGAAGAAAGTTACCCAGAATACTGCTCTTAAATCATGTATAATACTATTGCAATTTCTATACTGCGATAGCACACCACTAATCTTCAAATAAAGTCAATGCTTAGTTTTACCACGCAACTTTTTACGAAGCATTAACTTAGGTAAAAAGTAAACTTGTTTGTCAAAGATAAAATATCAACATTAACAAGATGTAAGGGTCAGGATTCGTAGTTTCAAGTCTTAATAACAACCTCACCTTCACGTACTACAACTACTTATTACAAACGATGCTCTGGAGATCGAGTCATGTCAGGAAAACATTAGGATCTGTGTAGTGTTCACGAAATATCACTACAAGAAATTTAAGTTAATTCTTAGTTCAGTATTAGTGTACTATTTTATTTCATAATTTCTTCAACAACGCGAGTATTTTAATCAGTGCAGACGAATCAATTATAAAACCACAGATTCTCGATACGATTCCTAAACGTGGGCTTCAGATGCAGACAAGTGGTGACAGGCTTGAGCCACGTTATCCCCAGATAAAATTACTCAGGTACCCTCTCTGGAAACTTTAGAAGGATGAAATTACCAAACACTACTACCAGAACATGAACACGGTCCGATCAACCGACAGCCGGTGACTGGAGTTGCATGGAAACAAACGAAATGATACAATTTAAGACTTCGTTAGCCGTTTGCAAAGCTGGCATGACAATGTGAGTGTGAACCTCATTATGGGGCGTACTGTAACTGCGCAGGGTACCCTGTAGGCGTGCAGGATGTCCCACTTAGTAATCATAGCGCAGTGTAGCAACATTTCCATTGAGAAAACATCCCACATTCTAATGTAGGAACACGAATTGTCAACCAAAAGGTATAGACAACTCCACCATGTATACTGTAGGACTGTAAATCTTGGGTTAATGTGCAGAGATTGGGAAAGTCTTAAACGTTCATTCATTACGCGTTCCTGGAACGAAGTGAACATGTACAGAGCACTGTAAGGATGTTACAATAGAGCGCTTTCATTCACTTCACAACATGTTTCGATGTAATACATCATCTTCAGGTGTTGTCTTTTAAAACTATTTTATATTATAATGCATGTCTTTCAATATATTCATTATTGTAGCATGTGTTCCGCTGATCCTCCCGTTTTACGCATCTTATGTTTGTTTTGATTATTCTGTAAATAAATGTAATAAAATTTGGGAGTTATTTATTTTATATGCAAATAAGTTTTGGAATATGAACTATATTGTAACAGTAAGAACTCAATAACATACCATAAGTCGTGTTGTGTGGTGTATCACGTCTGCTCGGGTTGACTGTCTGTTCATTTTAAATTTTAACATTTAAATTTTAAATTTTAACATCTAAATAAAGTTTTGTGTATTGACCTGAATTTTATTATATATTTTAATCAAAAACCACAAACATGACGCATGTAAACCTTAAATGTACAGAGCAGTCATGCCGTCCGTCATCCTGTCTACATGTTTAATCTTCGGAAGTACCCAACGGATTTAGATCAAATTTGGTATTGGAGTTATGCGATGAAATTTGCCGGACGAAATTAATTTTGTTTCTTGTACTCCCTATTCTAAATGAACATAAAATTCAAATCTAACTTAATAAAATTTATAAAAAAGGAAAAATCTCATCCTACACACCTGAAGGATTGGTGTTTTACAGAGAAAAAAATATATTAACATCTCTAACGTTTGCATTCTTCTATGCATTTCATACCGAGAATACAACTTCAACCAAAAATAGCCCAGACTGACACGATTCTCGCGCTGCCTCGAGATTTGACTCCGTGCAAAACTCTGCACGTCTGTGTGATGGCTGATCCAGCTACCGGCCCATCACGAACTCACCCACAAAAATCGACGTTTCGTAAAATCTTTTATTGACTACAAATCGCCCACTTAATCATGATACAGCACACAGCATTAATCTGCCGAATGAGATATTTATATTATGACTGCCTAAAAGTACATTGCCCTCTGTAGTCTCGTATGTGTTGACCGACGTTTCAGAGGTGATTACTGCCTCAATCATCAGGGCTATTATAAAAGTCTATCAGCGTCTTCAAAAGATCATACTATTAGACACTTTTCTGATTTAGTACAGTCCAGTTCGCACTGACGACAGGTCCATATATTATGAACAGGATCCTTCCATCCTTTTCTCTTCTCGGACTGGGACCTGTTCATATACATTCTTGGCAGAGATGATCAGAAGTGGTTTGCCATTGCCTTCTTCTGTGTGTGAGTGGAGTAATTGTTGGGATGCCACGGAGAAACCGGGGAAGCCCCCGGAGGAAAACTCCGTGATGCCTAGACCACGGCCTTGCCCAACACAAGTTATAAATTTGAGCACCACCGGGAATTGAACCCGGGACCCCAGGCTTACAAGGCTAGTGTTCTGACCGCTAGACCACCGTAAGAGTTCGCAATATAAAACAAAATTCTGTGCGATAGAGTTCAGTAGGCACATTGTCTAATCACATAAACCTCGGTGATTCAGATTAGTCTAGCAGAGATCGTACCTGAGCAGACGTCTAATCACTATGACACCGTGTCTTTCAGTGGACAGACTGACGAACTGATAAAAATTATCAGAGGAGTAAACCCCCCCCCCCCCACCTAAATAACAATTCCTTCCTTAGCTCCATTAATCTGTTGGTAAGAATAATATTTCACTGCATTTCTTATATGTGAAAAGAGCACAAAGGTTTCATAGAGGTATCATTTAAAATATAATTTTCCTCCTATCACAAAATGTGTTTCAGTAATCATTAAACTGACCTAGTCCAGAAATTAATTTCGAATTTCTGTATTGAATTTCTCTGAAAATGTCTGTACTAGCAGTATTTATAATCAAGCAAATCTGCGCAGATGTTGCTTTAGTCTCATTCTCTTTGACAAACGCAATGCGCGTGTACTATGTAAACCAAGACGTGTGTATTTGTTTAAAACGGAAATCAATATTTTAATTGGCCGATCGCGCCAAAACCAAACAGAACAGCACTGACTTTCGTCACGTCTCAAAACGAAATGTTTAAACACAGCTCTCCACGGCGGTTTGATCTACTTGCCGCTGTATCGCGACGGCGCTGATGGAGGCGGTGATAAATGACGATCAAAAGGCGGTTGCAATGTTTGGCGTTGGGAGAGGCTCGTTGTAGATGTTTTGATTACAGTTCTTACATCTGAACAGAGGTTGAGGAAAACCACGAGAGATGGTCATTCAGTTAAAAAGACGGTACAAAGAGGGAGAAAGAAAGTTAACAAATACGAGGTGCGATCGGAAAGTTTCAAGACTGTATCAATAGAGGGCGAACCGGATGTAGTACGAGCTTCTGCCTTTAGGGGGTGCGGCCTACATTCATAGTGAATCAGTGTGCCAGCCGGCATCATCGAATTAGCATTTGTTTCTTAGTTACGGACGTTTTGGTAGTGCATTACACCGACCCTCCTGCGATTTCGGAATGGCGTGTGCATCAAATTTTGCCAAAGACTCGCCAAAACGGCTACGGAAACCTATGAAATGCTAAAGCAAGCATTTGGGGAGTCCGCAATGGGTCGTGCACAAACTTTTGTGTGGCATTCACGTTTTAAAAATGGCCGAACCTCTGTTGATGATGACGAGCGTTCTGGACGACCATCTTCGAGCACAACGCCCGAAAATGTAACGAAGATCGACGTCGTACCATCAACGACTTGTGCGACATTGTTGGGATAGGCTATGGGACCTGTCAGCTGATTCTAAAGGAAGAACTCCACATGCGACGCATCCTGTCTGAGGACCCGAAGCAGAATCGACTTCTCGTTTGTCAGGAGCTCAAAGATCTTGCAAGAACCGACCCCAACTTCCTTTCTAAGCTCCGTGTGACTTCTTCCTCTTCCCAAAGATGAAAATTCAGCTAAAGGGAAGGAGATTTGAGACGATAGAAGAGATTCAGGCAGAATCGCAGATGGTGCTTGACAGGCTGACAAAGAAAGATTTCCAGGGATGCTTCCAGGCTTGGCAGCGGCGCTGGGATCGTTGTGTTCACTCCCAGGGGAACTACTTCGAGGGTGATGGATGAATTTAATACCTGAGATAAGTGTACGGGTTTTTATAGGCGTAGTCTTGAAACTTTCCGATCGCACCTCGTAAGTAGTGCCCTGAGAAGAACACTATGAATCGACCGGCGGAGCTGAGTGATTAGCATTCCTGAGATTCTGAGTTCAAATCTCTGCCCGAAGACCGGATATCCTCACTGAGGTAAGTGAGTCTTTGTCATTTAAACGATACTGACGTGTGTTTATCGGCAAACATCTGCTAACCCTACGCCAAACCCCAAGTTGGAGTACTGTTGGCACATATTCAATACACTGTAGTTATCTTAACTTATCAGAACGTAGAGTGAAAATATTCGTGACATCGCTGTCATCTTGAAAAACTCAAACGAAGATATGTCTCGAGTAATCTCAATATTATCTCCCCACCCCAGTACCTTCAATAGCTTCAATCTGCTAAAGATAAACCAGATAAAACATTCAGAATAGGGGACGTAACTTGCAATTAATATTATCTTACCAGCAGGACGATAGAAGCAGAGACACAACCTTATATAAGAGAATAACCATAACCTGGGGACTCGGGTTCGATTCCCGGCGGCCTTGTGTTGGGCAAGGCCGTGGTCTAGGCAACACGGAGTTTTCCTCCGTGGCATCCCAACAATTACTCCATTCACACACAGAAGAAGGCAATGGCAAACCACTTCTGGATCATCTGCCAAGAACGTATATGAACAGGTCCCAGTCCGAGAAGAGAAAAGGATGGAAGGATCCTGTTCATGTGGACCTCTCCTCAGACAGAACACTACAAATAATAATAATAACAGATATCTTATCGGTTTAAATAAAAAATTTCTTTGGATATTTCTCCCAGAGAAAAGGCATTAGCTCTATCTATTGGGCCCAACAGAGTAGGTACCTGAAGACGGAGATAGAGTCCCATCTCCGAAACGTCGTTCTATTTTATTATTTTACTAGACGATTGAAAATATTCAAAGAACTTTTTACTTAAATAACTCACCATCGTCACGAACTTTTATATTTGATATCTTATCGGTGTTTGGTAAGTTATGACGACTATCATGTTGATAACAGTAACACGTACCAACATCTGTCGGGTTTCAGAAATGTAGAACCAAGAGAAAATTCAAGCAGGCCTATACCTGACACAAGAGTTGTCCCAAAGAAATTACATCAGCATACTGTAAACCGATCCACTGTCAAGAACACATGCAAAATACAGTATTTACAGACGACTGTTCCTTCGTTCAAAACAAGCGAAAGGCAACTCCTCTAAGCTACTTAGGTTTAATAAAGATATTTGAGACTACACGAAGCCTCAACGATTTTAAGATAACGATGATGACAATGGTAATATTAATAACAATTGAAAGGTGTGATCTTTGGAGTGCAGACAAAGTTATCCTTCGAGCCACACTAATATTACCAAAGGACACTGTCGCACCTTAGGTCATTGTTGCACGAAAGACATATCAACAGTTATGTCGCCAGAATGACTTCAACACTGACCTCAGGTTGTTCTTGTACCATTATCATGTGGGTCACTTCTGCGCAATGATGACCTCGGTCATGCATGCTGCCTACCTCATAGGAAAACAGCGAGCCAGGCAGATATTGGCGAGCGAACAAGGTGATAACAACAATTTAACAATGTAAATAATAATGTCTTATTATTATTATTTAGTGTTCTGTCTGACGACAGGTCCATATGAACAGGATCCTTCCATCCTTTTCTCTTCTCGGACTGGGACCTGTTCATATACGTTCTTGGCAGATGATCCAGAAGTGGTTTGCCATTGCCTTCTTCTGTGTGTGAATGGAGTAATTGTTGGGATGCCACGGAGGAAAACTCCGTGTTGCCTAGACCACGGCCTTGCCCAACACAAGTTATAAATTCGAACCCGAGACCCCAGGATTACAAGGCCAGCGTTCTAACCGCTAGACCACCTCATCTTATTATTATTTAGTGTTCTGTCTGACGACAGGTCCATATGAACAGGATCCTTCCATCCTTTTCTCTTCTCGGACTGGGACCTGTTCATATACGTTCTTGGCAGATCATCCAGAAGTGGTTTGCCATTGCCTTCTTCTGTGTGTGAATGGAGTAATTGTTGGGATGCCACGGAGGAAAACTCCGTGTTGCCTAGACCACGGCCTTGCCCAACACAAGTTATAAATTCGAACCCGAGACCCCAGGATTACAAGGCCAGCGTTATTTAATTTCTAAAATTGCGTCATGATAATTCCATTTGAATCCCTACGCATTAAATTAGTGAGTACGCCACTGCGCATGCGTCTGCAAGCCGTCATCGTATCATCTTTATAACACAAGGCAGACTCGTCAGTCAACACTTGTGATTCAGTCTGTGCATCACTCGAAAAATAAATACCTTCCAAAAACACCAAAAAACACTTACACAAACACAAGGCAATAAAAATTCATAGAGAATGGTTGTACAACATGGCATATCCGATTACAGCGGCTCTGACCGGAGAAATCGGCTATAATAAGGACGCTGGTATCGATGTCCCACACCACAACGCGGTCGATAACACGCCAACGAAGAAACTAACAAACGAATAAAGCAGTTGTACGGAGTCGTCCTTGTATCTGATAGTTAATGAGATGACTAAAGAATTCCTAACTATTAACGAAACCCAAAGATCTTAGGAGGTACTAAGTAAAATCATGAAAACCCTCTCTGAGAACAGCCACTATCACGACTGTCCTTCGAAGCCAGGGTCTCCTGAATTCCGTCCTTCTGCGTTACTCAAAATTTGATCACCGCGAACATAAAATACCTGAATATGAATCTTATTCTTAGCCACTTTAAAGCAGTTCAAATTCATTTTGCGCCTGAAAGTTGTCTCGTCCCATTTTTACCAACCAAGATTCTGTATTACAATTTTGTATCTCCCAACATCTCAGCCTATTGGGTGAAGAATACAAATTATAAAATTAAAATCAAAAATTTGGTGAACATCCTTCAAGTTAACATTTTGGACATTAAGATTAAACCAAGTAACAGAAGGAGACAATTACATAAAAGAGACCTTTGTTATATTAGGACTTGAGGTTTTCGCGGGGAATAAATGCAATGAAGAATTCTCGGGAGTCCCTGATGATGGAGTCCGAGAATGTCTCTGAAACGTCGGACTATGGCTTGTCGCCCGAGAGTATTTTTTTGTGTCTTTGTTATTTGTATCTTAATATTGTAGGTACACAGGCTAAAGCAGAACAGGGCGTAGCTGATGAGGGGACGACAGACCAAAAAGGAAATGGTTTCAGCACCGGAAGCCATCAATGTGAAAGGGACTGAAAGTTGTGAGCGCTACACAGGTACGAAGATTCAAACTGATCGGAGAAGACTCAAAATACGTCCTTCTAACATTTGGTTTTTTTTTTTTAAGTTTGGGCCCCCATAACAGCAGGGAATTTCGTCAGCTGAATGACTATGAACTGTTCAAGAAGAATTCTGCACCTTGTACCGCGGAGTCACTGGACTCTGCTTGTCTGATTGACGGCTGACTTTCGTGTATTCATAGCAAAGTGACGCTACCCGAGTTGACCCTCTTTGAAACATTTTCATTTTCTTGACATGGGTACTGATCCGCCCCCAACAACTGATTGGGGGAGGGGGGGGGGGGGTTAGTGAAGTCTTTCCAAGAAGTCACCGCACCCTGGCTGCCTGCATGAAGGTCACATCTCCACTCGAAATACTGCAGCAGGTGAATTCGTTACAGGTTCTGCTGATGAGAGCAGGTGTTCTCAAGCCATGGCCAGCGGGTCGCATGCAGCCCTCCGGTGTCTTTTATTTTATTATTATTATTATTTATTTAGTGTTCTGTCTGAGGACAGGTCCATATGAACAGGATCCTTCCATCCTTTTCTCTTCTCGGACTGGGACCTGTTCATATACGTTCTTGGCAGATGATCCAGAAGTGGTTTGCCATTGCCTTCTTCTGTGTGTGAATGGAGTAATTGTTGGGATGCCACGGAGGAAAACTCCGTGTTGCCTAGACCACGGCCTTGCCCAACACAAGTTATAAATTCGAACCCGAGACCCCAGGATTACAAGGCCAGCGTTCTAACCGCTAGACCACCGTGGCTGTCGTATTTTATTTAGCAAATAAAAATTATATGTCTCATGTACATGGCCTTAATTTTGTCTGAGACCTGAATATTACAGTACAAAATTTTATTCACTCAGACACGTGTTAATGTAAAACCGCCGACTAAGAGTCGATATAGTCACAAAAACACAGCCTTTACAACTATGACTTGTACTAAATCCCGTTCATTCTGTAGTCAATCAGAAATGTCATCAGATATACAGTTTTAAGAAATATAAATTTTAACATAATATTTTTAAAAATTGCAAATACTTTCTGTCTGTGGCATGTAACGAATTATTTGAATTTACTAAAAAAAAAATTGGGATTATATCTACATATATCTGTATATAAATAAATCTGTTGAACCCAAGGTTTAAAGTGAAAATGATGGTGCATTACACGAATTTCGGATTGACGATAATTCTTTGTGTCGAAACATGTCGCTAATTACGTGAATGTTGAATGGTTTTAACAGTTACTTGTCTTGGTCAACGATACAAAATACATTACCACAAAATGAATTCATACTCAATCTTATTGATTTCTGTATATTAATATATTCTACTGAGACAATTTATACTTAACATAAAACCCGAGATATATTAACTGAGAAGATTCATATTACAAACTCTAAAGATCTTATTGTAAAATCAGAAGCTGAGACAGTACATTAAAATAGGCCACGATCACGCACATCTTTATATACTCACAACCAAGATTATATTCCCACCTCATGCAACAAAGAATCAATCAGAAATATTTAACAAATCAATTGGTCCTATTCATCCGAAACACTGCACGTTAAAGAAAGAAAGAAAGAAAGAAAGAAAGAAAGAAAATACATCTGGGGCGCGCCTATTGACGTGAGACATGGGGGTCCAGTGGGCAGGCATGCACTGACCTAGCTTGTGATAGTTAGCAGTTAGAGCAAAACAGACACACGTCTAATACTTGAATCACTGTTGCTTTGAGGGTTAGCGGCTCTTTGAAGAAGCTGTAAACAAGCTGTCAAGAGAGACGCAGAGCAGACGCGAACAGTGGAGTCTCCAGTTCATCGCTTAAACCTTAATATTCGTCTTTCTAGAATTAGGCATTCGGAACGCTTTTACACGTAAAGTATTTTAACACCGTAGATGACTGACTGTCTTCTGGGATGTTGCGACGTGTAGTCTGGTAAAAGCACGCCCTGATGATGGAGGCAGCAAGGACCTCAGAAAAGTCGGTAAACTTCAGACTCACTTCCATGGAAACCTCAAATCATATTTTAACACCATATACCAAACAACTTCTTAAGGCGCTGATACTTGGCGCAAATTCCTCGCCTTTCCTGCAATCCGAAGGTTCACTACGGTACTTCAAAAACACTTTTGGTTTCCGGTAATGAAAACCAGGTCAGCTCAGCTGGCAATGTAAGCGCTTCAGAAATAAGATGATGGATAGAGCTCGACTCAGGGAAATTTTTCGGTGTCTGGAACAATCCTGGATTCACATAGATGGGGTAGGCGGATCGCACAACTGATTTTACCTAGCAGAAGCAACCAACCAATGTCCACCAAGATTAAATGGACGATGCGGATGACGGCGGCGGCTTCGATATCAAGAAATTATCAGAAAAAAAAACAAATAATCCCGAGAAATTGCGGCAAAGGTATGTGGCGATCGTAAACAACTTTTACCTTCCTGTTTAAAGTGCGAAGAACACTAAAATCGCGGAGAATTTAAATCTGGACCGGAAATCCGCTAGTCGCCACTGTATCTAATTAACGTCTCTCTCTAACACAGAGACTCCCTGCATCTATGAGTGACAGTGGACTATATCCCAGATGAGTAGCAATACTGGAGACGGTGACATACAGTCACTGAGTCTTCACTATTCAACGACGTTGTTTCAAATGTATAGGATGCACAGCATTGAACGTGATGAAGAAATAATCATGAAATGTAATAAGTAAGAATTTGGAAATATGTGATCGTTTCTTGAAGGGCATTCCTCGCATTTAAATGGAGGAAATTATAAAAAAATAACCCGCACAGACAGAGGCCCGCCGGCTAAGATTCTAAACGAAAACATCCTCAATATAGTTCTAAAGCTTTTACATTTGCACCAATCTGCTGGATACAATGATGATGATGACGGTGGTCTAAGAACTATTTATGAATGGAGATTCTACAACATCGTTTCCTGTAATATTTCATCCTCGAAAACCTTTAACCTCGAGAAAAAGAAACGAGTACCAAAATAGAATAAAAGTGATAGTGGAACCACGGTTCCGGAAAATTTGACGTAAATACGTCTATACGGAAAGGAAGTTTATATATTGTTTCCTAGGTAACAACAATGCTGAGTAAACAGATGAGGTTTCCCAGGTAACATAACAATAAAGTTACACTTTTTCGTAACACTTTTTCGTAACACTATTTCGTAACACTTTTTCGTAACAATTTTTCGTAACACTTTTTCGTAACACTTTTTCGTAACACTATTTCGTAACACTTTTTCGTAACACTTTTTCGTAACACTTTTTCGTAACACTATTTCGTAACACTTTTTCGTTTCCCTTTTTCGTAACACTTTTTCGTAACACTTTTTCGTAACACTTTTTCGTAACACATTTTTGCCGAATAACACTGACCCTAAAATATAGACGTATTTACGTCAAAAACTACCTCAGGCATAAAACAAGGTGGCTCATGTAGTCCACAGAACACGAAAAGAGAAAAACTAAAACAGGAATGAAGGAAAGAAAGAGTGAAATACACAAAAGAATAAACTCGATTAACTGCATGCATTCATTACGCCACTGTTGCACGAAGTGTCAATGCATCGTCGTCCTTGTCTCTATAACTCTTAATGTATAAACAAACAATTGTTTCATCAAACAACTGAATGTAGTTAGCGCAACAAACAAACAAGTCAACCAACTATCAGCCAATTAAATATCACGATATAAAACAACTGCAAGCTATTGGGCACCAGGATACAGTTGTGAACAATACAAAGACACAAAAGGGTGAGTATTCCGTCTTCACGACGGCGCTACGAGCCACACACTCAACAGCCCTGAAAATGAGGACAGAGATGGTCTTCGAAACGTCGGAGATTGATCAACATCTAACGCGGATGATAGCCCGAGAAGACTTTATTAGTAACAAATTTAACTAAATCCGCACCTTAACAGCTGAACATTACACATGGCTGCCTGCGGATGCTGACATGATCGACTGAAAAGGGTCTGTACGCCCGATTCCTTAATTTTCAGTGATTAATTTACTGTACAGCACACACGAATAGACCCCTATACAGACACGTGACCCCCATAAGTAACGCACATCCCAATGCACTACGACATCCGTTCACCCTAAAGCAATCCCACAATTCTTATGAGTTATTAATAATCGATGTTTAAATTGAACGTATATAGGGAGTTTATGTCAAAAAACCAGGATGTTACGTCTCCAAAACCGCCTAACGGATTTGAATCAAATTTAGTACACACGTTGCATTGAACGAGAGCGAGCGAAGCTGAAACTGATTTGTGTTGGTCTGAGAAAAGACGTCGCAGTACGTTCAGGTTGCAGTCCTATTTATTTTGGTGAATACTCTATCTGGTGAATCTACTTCACACATTCACATTGCAGGTCTTCAAAAACTATTTTAATAATATCTTCCCATATGCCAGGGTGCTAGTGAGAAGTATCCTCTTCTTGACGAAAGCTGGATACCCATGGCCAAGGCAGCTTTCGTCAAGAAGAGGATACTTCTCACTAGCAAGTTGGGCTTGGAGATGAAGGAGAAACTAGTGAAGTGTTACGTATGGAGCAGAGACTTGGACACTCAGGAAGAAGGAACAGAAATACGTGGAGAGTTTTGAAATGTGGTGTTGGAGAAGAATAGAGAAGATCAGGTGGACGGATCGAGTGACCAACGAAGAAGTATTGAGTAGAGTCAACGAGCAAAGAAACATTCTGCAGGCGATTACACGAAGGAAAGCTAACTGGCTGGGACATATTATGAGAAGGAATGGATTACTGAGTGATATCATCGAAGGCCAGGTTGAAGGAAAGCGAGGACTGGGAAGAAGATTGATACAGCTAACCGACGACCTTAAACAAGGAAAGAAGATGACGTTCCAGGAATTAAAGCGAGAAGCCGAGAATAGGGACAACTGGAGAGCTCTTTTTCGGCAGAGCAATGGACCTGTCGTAAGACAGAACACTTAATAATAATAATAATAATGCCAGAGTCCCCCGAGAGGTCTGTTCTTCTGATGTTTCGCAACGAAGAAATTTATTTTTTATCCCCATGCGATCTACGCGCTTGTAACACCTTCATTTAATCACTTTAACAAAAAAAATAGAGATTAAGTATGGCACTCCTCAATAAGCACGGAGACAGTTTAGGTAGTAAGATATATATAATGACTAATAGTAGGTAGGTAACAGGGGTTCAAAGCCCTGGGAACGACGCAGTCTCCTGTCCCAACGGAACACTAGTTTCGGCGGGCCCTATACTCTGAGGTAAACCGGCCGGATCGTGAAGCTCCAATCTAATTCCGACATTATAAACGCGTGGAGTTATACTTCAAGTCCCCTGTGGCTTACTTGTTCATGACAAAGTGCTTAATTAAAGACGCGGACTTTACCTTATTTCATTAAGTACTTTATTCAAGCAATCCGTTACTTCGCCACTGTTAGGTTTAAACGTCATCATCAGTATTTTATTTACAGACAATCTCAAAAGTCAGAGAAAGAATGGCGTCTCGCATAAAACATATAAAACATCTTTTTCTTTCAGAAAGCATTTCGCCTACTTCCAGACTACACGCCACGCAACACTCACGCGCAGAAGTGGTTGCCGGACGACACATGAGCAGGGGCTCGGATCATCATTACCAGGGGACAGTGAATGCGTCGTGAAACAGAAGGCCTTGTTAACAAACATTTTGTTGTTGTAGTGGGGTTGTTAGGGCGCGGGGTCTTGTTTCTAGTAAACAAGCAACCTGACCACGTACAGACAGCACAAATGTAATGCAACAAACGTGAGGAGTAATGAACAGCCAGACGAAATCCGACAGAATTGTTGGCTAATAAACAGCAGGGAAACAAAGCCAATGCCATTTCCCGTGTCGCCTAATACAAACATCTGTCAACGTCCCAAGAGTTTTAAGACACCTCGTTTCGATATGTGAACTCCACGGGAACCTATACATCTAAAGCCTCCTATTTTGCGTTGTCCCGTGAAAGTAGATGTCGCCTTTTCTCCAGTTAAGTCCAACTGTCCAACAATGTTCCTCAGTAGGGGATTCCCGGGCGGTGCCCGAATTTATAACTTGTGTTGGGCAAGGCCGTGGTCTAAGCAACACGGAGTTTTCCTCCGTGGCATCCCAACAATTACTCCATTCACACACAGAAGAAGGCAATGGCAAACCACTTCTGGATCATCTGCCAAGAACGTATATGAACAGGTCCCAGTCCGAGAAGAGAAAAGGATGGAAGGATCCTGTTCATATGGACCTGTCGTCACACAGAACACTAAATAATAATAAGATGAGGTGGTCTAGCGGTTAGAACGCTGGCCTTGTAATCCTGGGGTCTCGGGTTCGAATTTATAACTTGTGTTGGGCAAGGCCGTGGTCTAGGCAACACGGAGTTTTCCTCAATGGTGGTTCATTAATGATAATTTTGTTCTGTTTTGGTATATTTTATTCGTTTCTTTAAATCAGAGCATTAAATAAATATAACTGAAACGAGTAATCTCGGTTTCCGTCCACACGGACTCTATTTTGGCCTCACTGGGATTGATGACATCAGGAATAAGGGAAAGAAGAAATAACGAAAATAAGAAAAACTTGAAGAAGAGAGGAAGGATGGTAATGTTTAAAGAACATAAACACTTGAAAGACGCAACACGATAGCGGCGCGTAAACACGAGTTGTTTGTTTTACTGCGTTCTGCCTCGCTCAACTGATTCAAGAGACGTCCTGACTAATCATCATAATCCAACACATGTCTGCCGCGAACAGCGGGATAGCAACCTGGGGACCGGTACGTCACGTGCTGATTCCAGTGGCTCCTGTTATAAATCCGTTGAAAGCACCCACGCAAATATATCTTGAGTCAAAACCGATTCAACGTTACTAATCTACATGAGGCCCAAATCAAACTATAATTCCTTTACTGTACAACAGATAAATATTGTTTTGAACATTTCACTCTACTTTCCTGAAAGTCTACGAGACTACTCAATTCGCGAGATACGTAAACAGCAACAAATAACATATTTGAATAAAGTAGCGTAACCTGAAAGGAAATCTACCATTTCCACTACTGTGGAAATCAGAAGATAAAGGAAAATAATTCACCCTGTGGAAAGTGTTCAAACCCACTACCCAGACCATATTTTGTCTGTTTAGTTACAAATAACTGGCCACGGTGGTCTAGCGGTTAGAACGCTGGCCTTGTAATCCTGGGGTCTCGGGTTCGATTCCCGGCGGTGCCCGAATTTATAACTTGTGTTGGGCAAGGCCGTGGTCTAGGCAACACGGAGTTTTCCTCCGTGGCATCCCAACAATTACTCCATTCACACACAGAAGAAGGCAATGGCAAACCACTTCTGGATCATCTGCCAAGAACGTATATGAACAGGTCCCAGTCCGAGAAGAGAAAAGGATGGAAGGATCCTGTTCATATGGACCTGTCGTCAGACAGAACACTAAATAATAATAATAATAATAATAATAATAATTACAAATAAGTAAATTAAACAGACTTAACGCTTGTTTTGTCGTGAGCACGTAGAATAGCTTGTCAGGTGCTCTATCTGGCGGGGAGAGACTGTACTACGCCCGCATGGCAGCTTCCTCTCCGGGATTTAACACCACAAAGAAGATTCAATTGGTAATACAATAGCAGTATTGAGAGCACAGCCTGTCAAAAAATAAGCGACGCACGGGGAGCGAAGCGTCTTCGTATGTCTCTGCTATTTACCGTTACAACATCACATACGACTACAGGTCCGTGTCTCTGCACTGTCTCAAACAACATGATTTCAATGAAGTATGGTAATACTAACATGACGGACTTGTAAACTACAGATAGCCCAATTTAGATACAGATCTATATGTGCAAATAGATATAGGTCTCGTCAATTATCGTGGTGAAATGGGCTAGTTCTGAGACGCTTGCTGCCTCCATCATCAGGGAGAATATCGCCCAGGACCTCTGAAACACCAGACTACAAGCGCAGTATGGCATAAGACAGCCATTTTTAAATGTAATGTTTTCACTCAAATGATACGGTCCTCCGAGACCCGTTTGTGATAACGTAATGCGTATCATTTGAAGGTGAGATAGACTTTAAGGCAGGAACAGTTTCATATTGCACATACATCGAACAGCAGGGGACTAAATAGCTGTAGAACTATGGTCTAGTAGCCGGAAGAATGTGCTCTGGTCAAAATTCTTCCTCCGCGGTTAGCGTCCAAGCCATAACTCAAGAGGCTGCAGCTGTTGTTTAAAACAAGTACAGCTTTTTCAAAACTCGAAATAATACACGAGTCAAGTAGCGACCTCTCGAACGACAGGCTTTTGTTTCATAGCGCGCCATTGTGTGAACCAGCACAAGGGTCAACATTTTCCGCTGAGGATATTCATAAAACAAATAAACTTTCACAATATAGACTTCAGTCTTCCCTTATCTCTAAGGCCACTCAACGGGAAAGTAACTTGAAGAACTGTTACCAACATTTTCATACAAATCTTTGTACATTGCCAACACAGCTGAAAGTCAGAAGGCAGCATTCTGGTCTAGATTCTGATTACGGGGTTTGATCACGTACAGAGGCGATCTCGTCGCCCTGATGATGGAGGCAGTACAGACCTCTGAAATGTCGGTTAACTTCTACCAGACTACACGGCGCAACAACCCAGAAGACAGAAATCTTCATACTCATCGCCCTGATGATGGAGGCAGTATGACCTCAGAAACGTTGGTAAACATCGACCAGACTACACAGCGCAACAACCCAGTAGACAGAAATCTTCATACTCATCGCCCTGATGATGGAGGCAGTATGACCTCTGAAACGTTGGTTAACATCGACCAGACTACACGGCACAACAACCCAGAAGACAGAAATCTTCAGACTCATCGCCCTGATGATGGAGGCAGTATGACCTCCGAAACGTTGGTTAACATCGACCAGACTACACGGCACAACAACTCAGAACACAGCCATCTTTAGATTCACCGCCATGAAAACCTCAAATCTTACATGATACGAGGTGCGATCGAAAGGTTTCCAGACTGCGCGTATAAAAACCCGTACACTTATCTCAGGTATTAAATTCATCCATCACCCTCGAAGTAGGTCCCCTGGGAGTGAACACAACGATCCCAGCGCCGCTGCCAAGCCTGGAAATCTTTCTTTGTCAGCCTGTCAAGCACCATCTGCGATTCTGCCTGAATCTCTTCTAGCGTCTCAAATCTCCTTCCCTTTAGCTGAATTTTCATCTTTGGGAAGAGGAAGAAGTCACACGGAGCTTAGAAAGGAAGTTGGGGTCGGTTCTTGCAAGATCTTGAGGGAAAACCAAATCTTGAATTTGAGAAAAGTAAACGTCTGACAAAAACACGGAAGGAAAATTTTTAATCATGTAAACCGGAAGAAACCAACATCTTGTTCTGTAACTTTTCATACGATGAACAATCTTTCAGAAAATCGCCCAGCTGTAATTCTTGTGCTGGACCAGAATTAAATTAGTTTCACAAGCTTTGTTACCTCAACAGCAAGGCCCCACAAACTCTCAATGGAACCCTCGCGCATTTTCGGAAATAAGCCTACAAGCAGCCATATAGACATGAACCACCTTCCCCAACATGCGCTGATTTTATAGACAATTTGTAACAATTTATTTTTTTTAAATCCAGTTGTTAGAGTCAAGACCAACTCAAAAGAGGGAATCGCCCCTTTACAGCTGTCCTCTGCTTCTACCCACAAACTGAGGACGTTCCATGCCGTACATACAAGGGACCTACTTAACATCGACGTTAAAACGTATTATCACCTCCGTCCACTCTAAAATCCTCACATGCCTGTCCTTACATTAACAACATCCACAGATCTCTCACTTTTGGCATTACAAATCCTTAGCACGTGGGAAATTGTAACATCTGTCAGTCTGAACCTTGGTTTCCTTACGTTGAAGAATGATCTGATATTACAAAATGTATTAAAAGTCAGAATGAAACGTTTATGCGTTTATCGAGTCAGCTTCGTACTTCGTTATGTTTGTGCTAAAAACAGAATGGGATAAAATGCGAGGGAAGGAGATGAAAAAAGCCACGTCTCCTTCCAGATAGAGGCTTCAAATCACAGGTGGCTCTACCCATGTGACCGTTTTGTGTCAGTTTTAACGACTGTGGAAACATTCTGTGTGTGTGTGTCCAAGGTCAGAGTTTTCATTTGTTCGTCGTGATTCCACTGCCGTGTGGATATGTGTCAGAACATTTGACAGGCGAAAAGAAGACAGAAAAAGAGAATTACGACTGTGTTGATGTTCGAAAGTATTCATTTTTAGAACGCACATAAATTAGTATTGGTAATTTTGTGTGATGCTTTGCTTTGTGTTCGGTTTATGTTCATCTTTACAGATGTTATTTCGGCACACAATGACATTACATTTTAAAAGCGAAAAGAAATGTTTCATTTTGTGAAAAGAAAACATTAAACATTTGTGGGTGTATTTTATTGATCTGTGGAAAAGAGAGGTAAGGCCATTGAAGGCAACTTTATCGCCTGCAATCCGGTAGTGCGTATGTCATGTTCATCACAGCGGGCTTTCTGCAACAATGGTCTATGTCCCCTTTAACGTCAAATTGTGAGCATTGAAGATTTCTGTATGATCCAGTTTAAATAGGCTGTATCAATCACGCAAGTTGTTTAAATGTAAATTTCAAAATTATATCGCTTAAGCAGAGTTTGTACTTTGTAGGATTTGAGGTTTTCACGGCGGTGAGTCTAAACGTGGCTATCTTCTGGGTTGTTTCGCCGTGCAGTCTGGTAGAAGTTTACCGACGTTTCAGAGGTAAAGACAGCCATCTTCAGAGTTTGTACTAACAAACAAAACGCTAGCTAAGTAATCATATAGGCCCCACCTTTCTTTGCGTTACTTAAATAACTAACTAACTAACTAGATGGCTAACCAAACCCGAAGGTTCATCACCGAATTAACCAAAGCCCTCCACCGGACCCCGTCCTGGGCCAACAAAATCCAGTCTCCTTCAACTCCTATCTCCCATAGATCCCGCCTGAGATTATCCTCCCATCTACGTCCAAGTCTCCCCAGCGGTCTCTTCTCCTCAGGCTTCCCAAATAGTGGACCCAACCAACCAGATGGCTTACGGAACCCTGGGGTTCATCACCGAATTAACCAAAGCTCTGTCCTGGGCCAACAAAATCCAGTCTCCTTCAACTCCTATCTCCCATAGATCCCGCCTGAGATTATCCTCCCATCTACGTCTAGGTCTCTCCAGCGGTCTCTTGCCCTCAGGCTTCCCAACCAATACCCGGTGCACACCTCTTGTCCCATCCATGCGCGCTACATGCCCAGCCCATCTCATTCTTCTCGACTTAATCGCCCTGACACGATGTTACAATCAGCAGATATTCGGCTAATCCTTGTTGACTGCCTACGGTTCCAGACGGTAA
The DNA here is from genome assembly GCF_977971745.1 of Zootermopsis nevadensis. Taxonomy (NCBI): domain Eukaryota; kingdom Metazoa; phylum Arthropoda; class Insecta; order Blattodea; family Termopsidae; genus Zootermopsis; species Zootermopsis nevadensis. The sequence continues at coordinate 1,736,089 of NW_028259135.1, forward strand.
GAACGTTGAAGATTCTGCATCTGGTACCACGGTTAGTCAATATTAGTTAATATTCATGTCTCTTTATATGTATCTGTCCTTCTTTCCTTCATTTCGCAAATTTGTGGCTCTTCGCTTCAAAAGCAAATAGTTAAATACTGACTTTTCTTAAAATATCCGAATTTATCGTAACTACAGATAAGACTCCAAGGATTTCAAAACAGAAGAAATACAGGGCGGGATGTATCGACTCGTCTCCTCCGTCACCGGTAAGAATGCCTGCAAGGACTTGAAAAAACGTTTTTATTTCCATATGTAACTACGAGACAGGAGGATAACATTAAGGCGAATTTTAAGGAAACTTATTTAAAGATTTTGAGATAACGAACCGACCAGAGCATGAATCTTTCTACATTTCCATCCCACGCGGAGGCAGAGATGAGAGCAGAGATGCAATTTAAATAGCCTGACAACCGGGTGTTGTGTGTCTGAGACAAGGGTCCCTTCCGCCTCGCCAAACATTTCTATTAGCACGGAAACAAACAAGCATCATCAGTTGGAGACGTCATTAGCGCAGCAGACGGCTGGGGCCGGAACTGATAAATCCGCAACGCTAATCCCCAAAGGCTGTAGCTTACATGACCCAACTGTGCCTGCCTCCCGCGATATTTATAGGACCGTATGCTTCATTTGGTACGAGTATATCTTTAAAACGGAGCTCCTAATACACATAAGTAAATTATAGAAAGAATGAATTCAATCAAATCCGGTCAAAAATAATTACTGCTACATATTAATGGGTATGTCTGTAATATCCTCTTTAAACACAGTAGGGTCAGACTCCAAAAGGGTTCTGCACAATGGACAGATCGCCCATTTAGGGATCCTATTGTGTGTCTGAGAAGGTTTAAGAAATGAGGAAGCCAAAACCAAAAGTGGGCTGTGGCGAGTGTCTGACAGCCACCAAGGTTTGTGGACCACAGCCTAATATATACTCTCTTGCTAGAAATCTACATCTTGCTAATTCAGCTCATTCATTTACATGTAAATTCATATAAATAGATCTATTTTTCCTTAATCATGAAGCATTAGTACAGTAACTAAGACCACAAACCCAAAAAAATATCCTAGGTTCGAATCCCGATAAATATAGTTTCAGCAGCTTGAAAAATAATCATGAAAAAACAGCGTAAAGGATAAAATTCTTTGTTTTGGCGATCAGATTACAGGAACCAAGGTCACAAGCCCCAAATATTGTCCTCTGTTCGAGTGCTGATAAAGATATTGGCATTAGAAACACAATTTTTTGTACGATATTTAACGATAAGAGACTCTTGGGATGATATACATCACACTTTAAAACCTACGACGACAGCACCGACCAAAAATGGTAGCGGCGCTGACACAGGATAGAGGCTCAGATGAGCCAAGATTACCACAAGATACGACGCTCGCAAAATCGAAGAAAAATATTACATAAAATGGATGTGCCTTGGGATGCCATACGACATGAAACAGTAAAACCAACGCTGAATGTTGAGAATTCAAAATCAAAGGCACAAGGAGCCACACGACGAAAAACCAACGCCGAGCGTCGTGATGTAAATGTGTCTAGACTAGGGTTTGTCGGTTTTTTAAAACCGGTTTTTAGGATAAATTTGTAAAATTCGAAAACTGGTTTTTAAAAATTTAAAAAAAACCGGTTTTAAATACTAGAATTAATATGCAAAAATTTCTGTTAAATGAACTAAAAAATTTAAAAGACTGAAATTAGTTCCAAATTATTAAATGCTTTAGAAGCACGAATTCAAGAAAGAAGACAAGTTGGATTGGTAAACCTTTTGCTATATTTGCAAAATCCACAAAACATTTCGACAAAGAAATCTAGTGAATTTCCACTACTTTCAAAACTCGATATTTTTAAGTTATCTAGGGAAATATTGTCTAGAATTTATCCAAATTCTTGTATGGAAACGGATTCCTATGATGAATATATCGGAGGAGACACAATTAATCAGGGCAAAGCTCTAAAAGGAGCCACGGAAAAATCAGTTCATAGGTTTCTTGAGGAACCTGAAAAAATAATATCAAATCCGAAGACACTGAAGGCCGAATTTTCAGTATTTGAAAAGAACAAAGAATTTGGATTTATTATTTGATGCCCTGAAAACGATAAAACCAAGTTCAGTAGCCAATGAGAGAGTGTTTTCTATTTCAGGCAATTTTGTTTCTAGAATAAAGAACAAGGTTAAGTAATCGTTCAGTGGACATTTTAAGTTTTTTAAATCGTATTTCCTGAAGAAAAATTCTAAATGAAATAAAAATTTATAATTTATATTTTGTACGGATTTTAGTTATTTTAGTTTTTTATTTGGTTTTGTACGTAGTATATTTTATTTTGTTATATTTTTGTAGTTCCATAAATATTAAATAAACTGAAAAAAATTAAAATAACTATAAATATTTGTTACTGTTTTAATTATATTTTGGGTTTTTTTTTGTAAAAATTCGAAAATCTGTTTTTTTGGAAATACTGGGATTCGAAAACCGGTTTTTTTCAAAAGTCGGTTTTTGTATAAACCCTAGTCTAGACTACGTTATAGAGACATGACTTTCGTTTCTACAGACATAAACATAATACACATCGTCAGTAAATAGTATACCTATTTTTATCACATGGCGCTAAGACCAAGAGCATATATTTACCGAGAACACCGCACATTAGCTACACTGGGGCATGGAAAATAGGCGTTACAGCTTCATTTAGAGGAGTAAATAAATAGTTAGGTACACGTCTATTAAATTCTACAAATACTTGGTACCATGCAATTTAAAATAATTGTCTTCCTATTTGCCGACTAAAAACGTAAATATTGTAGAATTTGAGGTTTTCACGGCGGTGTCTGAAGATGGTTGTTTTCTGGGTTGATGCGCCGTGTAGTCGAGTAGATGGGCGGGACATGTAGCGCGCATGGATGGGACAAGAGGTGTGCACCGGGTACTGGTTGGGAAGCCTGAGGGGAAGAGACCGCTGGGGAGACCTAGACGTAGATGGGAGGATAATCTCAGGCGGTATCTATGGGAGTTAGGAGTTGAAGGAGATTGGATTTTGTTGGCCCAGGACAGGGTCCGGTGGAGGGCTTTGGTTAATTCGGTGATGAACCTTCGGGTTCGGTAAGCCATCTAGTTGGTTGGGTCCACTATTTGGGAAGCCTGAGGGGAAGAGACCTCTGGGGAGACCTAGACGTAGATGGGAGGATAATGTCAGGCGGGATCTATGGGAGTTAGGAGTTGAAGGAGACTGGATTTTGTTGGCCCAGGACAGGGTCCGGTGGAGGGCTTTGGTTAATTCGGTGATGAACCTTCGGGTTCGGTAAGCCATCTAGTTAGTTAGTTAGTTAGTCGAGTAGAAGTTTCCCGACGTTTCAGAGGTCCTTGCTGCCTCCATCAGGGCGACCTCGACTTGAAACTTTGTCTTTCGAATTAAGTACAGAAAGTAAATCGAGAATAGGTGATTAAAGGGGTCTGAGAAGAATGTCTGGACCTCAAATGGATGAGTGACATTGAACTGAATAAAACTACATAAGAAGAAGCTCACACGATGTGATTTCAACCAAATAAGTTATTAGCCTAACCAAATAAAGTAGGACTGATTGGAAGGGGTATGAAGCACGTATGGGAATGAGAAAAGGATAATATTAAAACGGGCAATAGAGAAAAAAGGTGCAAAGGTAACCGCAATACATATAAAGTATATTCTATTGCACTTCATTAAATAGGCTATGTACCATACTGATAAATATTTCAAATAAAATTATAAAAAATTTAACGACTTTTTAATACATATTTATAACGCACCACTTTTGTTAACACTGAGAGCCCTTGTTTAGAAAATCAACTAAGTTCGATTTAAGCTTCAGAAATCAAAATTAAAATCGCTCTTCAACTTAAGTTCCGAATACAAATTCTTAATCAAAATTTGTCGGATACTTTTGGAATTAAAACTTGCAGACACACAGGCAGACAGACGGACATGTTATGAGTATATTTTATGGGCTTCATAAAACGTCTTCAGGAAATGTTATATAGCGTTTAATAATGAGACAATACATTTGAATCCTTTAACAGCGTTTTCCACACGAACGAGAAGAAAGATAGGGAGACGGACGAATGACCTTGGCCTTAATCTTCGTTATGAAACAGGCCTCCACCGAGGAAAGTTTCAAATGACACACAATTTACTTCACACACGAAACATTTCGTGGAGCAGCAATGAATGTTATTACGACAGATCAGGTCCATGTCTTAGCCTTGGCTGACCACATGCAAAAGTTAATCGCAGCGCCAGACAGATCATTACACGAGTTCATCTTCGCGGTAAAAACTCCAATCGATTACTACCCGATCATTAACGTCGGTTATGTTATTACAAGAGCCACGGTGGTCTAGCGGTTGGAACGCTGGCCTTGTAATCCTGGGGTCTCGGGTTCGATTCCAGGCCGTGCCCGAATTTATAACTTGTGTTGGGCAAGGCCGTGGTCTAGGCAACACGGAGTTTTCCTCCGTGGCATCCCAACAATTACTCCATTCACACACAGAAGAAGGCAATGGCAAACCACTTCTGGATCATCTGCCAAGAACGTATATGAACAGGCCCCAGTCCGAGAAAAGGATGGAAGGATCCTGTTCATATGGACCTGTCCTCAGACAGAACACTAAATAATAATAAATAAATGTTATTACATTAAAACAGGCCGCGAAACGTAAACCATTATTCGGTCTCCGTCTGGTTTATTTAACGACGCATTATCGACAAAATTAGTTATACAGCGCCAACTGTTTTATGATTATGAATATTGACTTTGGAAGAATGTAAACAATTTTAACCATTTAAACTCCATGTGGTAACCATATATACCACCTGATTTAATAATCAATAAGTCTGTACTTTGCACACAGAGATTGGTTTATACGATTATCAGGATAAACTGTGATTATTTCCCTAACAGCCTTAACGCAGTGATCTTGTGTTTAATTTGCTGCGTTGAAAGAATGACTAAATATCCTATTAATTAGACATACTTCGACATCAGAGGGCTTGGACAATGGCGTCGTCTTTTGTAGCTAAGATTAAGAAAAATATTAAAACCATCAGTGAGGACAGATTTTTTTATGGCAGACATTTTAACCAGAGACCACGACTACAAACATTCATAAAAAGAATAGGCTTGATAATGTAAAGGATATTGTCTGACGAGTATCTACTACCTATTATTTAAGGCTATATATCATTGGCTACCAAACAACATGTAAGCGGTCTACTTCAGAATGTCATAATAGCAATTACGTAAGTCCTAATTACTTGTCTTTCGTTCCCAGAATTGCAAATGAAGGCCGAACTTGTATCAGCGAAACGCGAAATCCTCTGGGTACATATAAGTCCGCAGCAGCGCAGAAGTCAACAGAGACGCAAACAACTACTCCAAGACTACTCTCGTTAACATTGGATTACATTCAGAGGTGGGCTCCGGTTTTAACGGCATAAACCATGTGGTTATTCTGCCGGATAGACAATCGGATGGTTAATTAATTTATACAAGATTCTAATATACACGTTCTGTGCGACTGTCAATACATAAAATTCAAATTGCCAATATATAATCTATTCTAACGTTCTTCCTGGTTGTGCCATTTTCAACGCACAGAAGTTTATTATGTGAGAATGGAGTACACCGCTTGAAGGTAGATGTTCGTGAATTTGTGGTTTATTTAATGGAACTCTCAGATCTCAGGCCATAGGCATACAGCGTCGAAGCTCAGTTTATGGGAAGACAACTCAAATTGGATCTCAAGGGAAATAAGCGTGAGCATGTGAAATGGATTGAACTGGCTTCTTATTAGCAGTGTCGAACACTGAAGTTTTCTTAGCATGCTGTTTGGTTATTAGATGGAGGCAGGAGATGATTAACTATTAATAATATTATTAGGGTAACCGAATTAAGGATGAGATGTATGTAGGCGATAAGAAATACTTACAAAATTTTGGAAATCCTGAGGGAAAGAGATCGCTCAGAAGCAGAAATATGTTATTAAAGTCGATATTAAGGAAATAGTATCTGGGGTGTGAATTGGATTCATCTGACCCAGAACAGGGGATGGTGGCGGGCTCTTGTGACCACGGTGAGTCTTCTTTGACTAGCTGAGCGTACTATTACATTAGCTTCTAGAGGACTCTGCCCCATGGAGTTCGTTAATTATATCCCTAAGTGCATATGTACAGTAGCACGATGGAGAAAACGCATTCATCAAACAATGAATTCGGAGGAGGGACCTCTTGAGAAACTAGGTGCAGATGAAACGATAATATTAAAATGGATCTAACAGAAATAGGGAATGAGAGTGTTGGCAGGATTAATCCAGTTCAGTACAGGGTTCAGAGGCGGGATGCAGTGAGCACAGCAATCAACTTCGGGATTTACAAAAATTGGAGGGATTTGTTAATCCGCTTCTCAAAAAACACTGCTTCATTTAGTTTGTAGTCTACATTATATTTATGAGCGAATTTAAAATTATATATGAGTATGCTCTCCACCTAGGTGAGACATGATTTCGGAACCAGACAACTGCCCTCTTCAGACAACATCAACGCCATGGCTGAACATGGACTTTCTGGAGAAAGTTTTGCAATCTGGCAACAAAACTCCAACACTAACCATAACTAAGTATGACGTCAAGCCGGCGGTCGATAAGGGGGACAACTACGCTAGCGACCTATACCGTGTCAAGATTTACACAGCGGATCGCAATGTCTTCAGTTTGATCGTTAAGAGGGAACTGTGTGCCGGCGGCGAATTCGGCCAAATGATGCGGAAATCCACGGTCTTTAAAAGGGAGACGCTGATGTACAGAACCGTAGCGTCGAAACTCGCCAGCATTCTTCAGGAGACTATGCCAGGTTTGTAGTAGATAGCGCAAATATTACAGGAGCCATCACAAAACTCTATGCTTCAAGGCCACGAAGGTACTTCATATCATGTAAGATTTGAGGTTTTCACAGCGATGAGTGTGAAGATTTCTGTCTTCTGGGTTGTTGCGCTGTGTAGTCTGGTCGATGTTTACCGACGTTTCAGAGGTCATACTGCCTCCGTCATCAGGGCGATGAGTATGAAGATTTCTGTCTTCTGGGTTGTTGCGCTGTGTAGTCTGGTCGATGTTTACCAACGTTTCAGAGGTCATACTGCCTCCATCATCAGGGCGATGAGTATGAAGATTTCTGTCTTCTGGGTTGTTGCGCTGTGTAGTCTGGTCGATATTAACCAACGTTTCAGAGGTCATACTGCCTCCTTCATCACGGCGATTCATCGACCAGACTCCGTGGCGCAACAACCCAGAAGACAGAAATCTTCATACTTCATATCACTCCCCTTACCGCGAGGCTTGAAGTCACCATTACCTATTGGCATGTTTAGATAAATTTGGTACTCTTGATGCAGGGAAATGTGCACAGCTAACAGCGCGCTACTACTACTCATGTCCGGGAACCATAGTGGTGCAGGACCTGTGTGCTGAAGGCTTCAAGATGGCACAACGTCGCCAAGGACTCGACTACTCCCACTGCTTACTCGTCATGCACACGCTCGCCAGGTTCCACGCAGCCTCGGTTGTTCTTCACGACCGAGACCCAGAATCTATGTCCCTCTACAATCAGAATTTCTTTTCTGAACCCGCGGCACGGAAAGGCTTTCAAAACTTTGTTTCTGGTACGTATCATAGACTGAATGATGCCGACAAGCTGATACTAATTTGTTAGGTCCAAAACTGACATACCGTACTTCCAGGTATACATTGACAGATCTATTTTCCTCTAGAAATTGACACTTAATTAGTTAGTAGCGTCACCCCTATTTGAAAATTGGTAGAGGCAAATTTCTTATTACTGATTTAGGATCGCGGTGTCAGGCGACTTCAACGTTTATAGGTTATTTTCAGTACCTTAGTTACAAATGATAAACCAACTATGCGAAAAAAAAAAAAGGCTGGTCTCTCGATCGACACGAGGGGCGACTCCTTTGCAGACCTTGCTAGAGAAACAGGTGTGATCTACGTTTGCAGTTCTAATGAGTTCACTTTGAATAACTAACTCACGAACGACATGTCCTTAGTATGGACGAATGGGTGGGGATCGACGTAAGCAGGTAAAGTTTTGTAGGATTTGAGGTTTTCACGGCGACAAGGAACGTCTACAGACAAACAAAGTTCTGTCAAAATCTTTTCTAATGATATTACAGGCCCCTGCACAACATGGTACCATTGACTTATATTTCCTTATCACTCCGAACACCTTAAACAGTATTCGTTACCCATTTCCTTGCACGATAAACAAACACAAGTAACCTTTCAGGATCATTGCGGTCCGTGGCAACGGCCGTGCAGACTTGGCCGGGCTATGCAGAACGGTACGCGGACAAGCTGAGCGCCCTAGCGGACAGCCTGATGGACCGCATCATTCAGGCAGTTTCGCGGGACAACAGCGCCTTCAACGTTCTCATACACGGTGACCTCTGGGTCAACAACATGCTCTTCCGGTACCGGAGCTCCGGGGACCCTGACGAAATTCGGTTTCTTGACTTCCAATTTCTTCATTTCTCCAGCCCAGCCATTGACTTGCAATACTTCTTCAACACGAGTCCATGCGAAGACGTGCGAGCGGAACATTTGGAAGACCTCATGAAGGTGCGTTTCATGTGTAATTTAACTATTTCAATTATATGGACGATATATATCGTCAGTAATGCTAACGAATTTTTTCTTTCGAAAACAAAAGCGCTTTGAAAGTTTGTGTCGGCATCGTCCAAACTGGAGGACACAAAATTTCAGGGTTCTGGTGTATCATAAATATTATGAATGATGGTGTCCTCCAACGAGGATAGAATAGAATGCTACAGCATTACCAACATTGTGTTACAGGAATACCACAGCACTCTGTGTGACACTCTGGATGCCCTGGGGTACTCACATAAGCGCATCACTCTCGAAGACCTGTGGAAGGAGTACAACAACAAAGTCCTGTACGGAGTATTTGGAGCCTGTTGTGTACTGCCAGTTGTTTTAGCAGAAACCGGAGTAGATCTGGACGCAGCTTTCGAATCGCGGGGTGGACAGCAGACTGACGCATATAATGGAGACATATACAAGACGGCACTGCAGAGAATGCTGCCTATATTTGAGGAGAAGGGCGCATTTCGATCTTGAATTACTAATGTTACCTCATGAAAGACTAAAATACGCCACTATTTAGACGCAGACAACTGACCTTGCTTCAGTCCTGGAAGAGCTCAATTCTAAAATTGGGCAGTCAGCTCTAACGACGCACCTCAAAATCCCAAACACGCTATATGTAAATAAGTAGGTCGATGGCGGAATGTTGCGTTGAATATATCACAACACATGTCTTAAGAACCAGGAAACAAATAAAAATACTGGTTGGTTGTAACATCGTTCTAAAGCTTGTTTTATTTAATGCATTGAGAATTATGCACGAACCCACGAACCGACCAAATAAAAATTAACCCTTTAAAGTTAAAACCTACTCTAAACGATATTTAGAAATTCAGTCCGTACCTCAAAGAAAAATAACACTCACCAAAATTAAAGTAAACTGATTAACGTTCTTCACGGAAATAATCAACAATTATATTAAAATTTATAGATACAAACTGCAGAGTTACTAACTGTTAAAGCAGGTGGTACGTATAGTTACCACACCTCCACTTCCTTTAAAGGGTTAACTACATACTGTCGGACAGAATCTGATATTAAACCAAAGCCCTGATGATGAAGGCAGCAATTAGCTCTGAAACGGTGGAAAACTTCTACCAGACTACAGGGCGCAACAACCCAGAATACGGCAATCATCTGTTTCAGTTACACTTTAGGCGTATAAAGTTGGATGATATGGTAAATACACAGTCCTCCAAACACACCATGAAACAGTAATCTTGAAGCAGGTAATCGTGACAAGGCAATGACCAAAGATGTCAATGTTGCGCAGTTCATTCTGGTCAGAAGTCCACCAACGTTTAAAAGATGCAGGGCACTCTTTGCCCTGATGAAGCACCTGACCTAACTAACTAACCAGATGGTTTACCGAACCCAAAGGTTCATCACCGAACTAACCAAAGCCCTCCACCGGACCCTGTCCTGGGCCAACAAAATCCAGTCTCCTTCAACTCCTATCTCCCATAGATCCCGCCTGAGATTATCCTCCAATCTACGTCTAGGTCTCCCCAGCGGTCACCTTGTATAAATAGTATTTGCAACGTTTCTGCATGTTCTGAATTCATTTATGTAACAGTCCTACCATTTTGGGGCATTAATTCAAAAACTAAGTAATTTTTAAGTGTTCACATATTTAGTCGATATAAATTAAATCTAGTTTAATTTAAGACCGTCCTTTGATATACTTTCTTAAGCATATGACTCTTCATTATAAAATGCAAACAGTTTCAGCTTATATTCATGTAAAATCTATGTTGCAAAAACGTGTTGGCTCACCATGGAGAGAAAAATGGTAAAGGCAGGTATGACAAACAGACGTTTTCTAGTCCTATAGTATACGAGGTGCGATCGGAAAGTTTCAAGACTGTGTCAATAGAGGGCCTTGGCCTCAAACACCATGGCCGTCATCCCGCACCCTCCTTATTCGCCGTGTGACTTCTTCCTCTTCCCAAAGATGAAAATTCAGCTAAAGGGAAGGAGATTTGAGACGACAGAAGAGATTCAGGCAGAATCGCAGATGGTGCTTGACAGGCTGACAAAGAAAGATTTCCAGGCTTGGCAGCGGCGCTGGGATCGTTGTGTTCACTCCCAGGGGAACTACTTCGAGGGTGATGGATGAATTTAATACCTGAGATAAGTGTACGGGTTTTTATACGCGCAGTCTGGAAACTTTCCGATCGCACCTCGTATATAATGACTCGTGTTCTTCAGGACACGAGTAATAATTTATATTACGGACAGCACAAAATCCTTATGTAATCTTCAAAATCTTTTGGGTAAGAAACGTCACGAATTCCGTATAACTGGAAACAGCCACGTGAGCGTTGAATCGACCTTCGCAAAAGCAATGTCAGCTATCGCCTACTCATTAAGATATTTCTACGTAGTACTCTGCACAATGACTTGCTGGTTTCGTGAGATAAAAACCTGATATAACGGACCAGAATTTGAACAACTCATTCCTGCGTGCAGTGCAACCGAGATTTGCTTTCAGTCAAGGTGATTCTACAGCGCAATCACAGTGTTATTCAAATAACCAGTTACATATATTATTTACTTGTCAAAGTTTTTTTGAGAACTCATTCATAGATTTCATTTTATTCTGTTAATTTATTTAACGTTGTTACTTATAAGACAGCTTTTTTTTTAAAAAATGTGAGATAAAAAATGTATTTACTAATAGGCCTATGAATCGTTACTTAATTACACATTTATTATATAAAAATATGAAATGGTTATAGATTGTGACGATGTAGACTGGATCATCTGGAAGACAATTGAATTCAGTGACGAGCTCTTGTGAACACGGTAATAACTCTTCGGGTTCCATAAAAGACAAGACATTTTCTTAATCAGCTCCGTGATTATGTTCCACGGAGTTCGTTCTAAATTATTAAAACTCAGACTAAGTCTATAAGTAAAAAAAAAAAAATATTTCAAGATATTATTAGATATTCCAATCAGCTACGGGCTAATTACTACAGAAGAATAACAATTAAAACGTGAGATTTGATGTTCTATCACGGCGCTTAAGCTGTTCTGGGTTGTAATGCCATGTAGACTCGAAGGTAGATACCAAAGTTTTGGAGAAACATATCGTATTCATCTTCAGGGTTGAAGAAAGGGTGATGATATTTGCTCCAGACTAACCATACTCATATAAAAAGTACGAACTTAGTTTAAAATAAATTATGAGAGCCGATAATTAGAAATACAGCGATACTTTTAAACACTGATGTTGAGTCTGAATACCTTCAAGCTATGAGTTGGAAACAAAAACAGGCATATACGCGCACACTGTTCCCAGAAGCAGACCACTGTTAACAACACAGAGGCGTCCTTGAACATTTGATTAATCAGCTTGGAGTTTCGTGGCTTTATGTAACCCGAAGGTTCATCCTCACGATTACAAAAGTTCGTCAGGGATCATATCCCGAGGCAGTCTATTCCAGCTAAAATAGGTGTATTCGAAATAAATTTCCTTACGTCCGAATCATAAAACTGTCGCTAAAGACTATTAATATGTTAATTATGTTTAATTTAGCAGAAGCACTCTGCTGAAAGTTGGCGACACAATTTCTGTCAAAAACAAAATTACGAAACGCAATGTCCACACTTGAACCTCCCGTCTGGCTGAACAAGGCATTTTTGGAATCGTCACTACGCGCTGGATACGACGACACGCTCAGCATTGGTAACTACGATATAAAGACGGCCACTGCTAAGGGCGACAACTACACAAGCACTATGTACAGAGTAACCGTGGAAACCACGGGAAACAAAACGTTCTCTGTTCTCATCAAGTATCTGCTGGAGGCGGGCAAATCTGGCGACATGCTACGCCAGAGCACGGCCCACTTAAGAGAGGCCACTATGTTGTCTGTTATGCTTCCGAAGATGACAGCGCTTTTGCAAGATGCAATGCCAGGCAAGTTCTTTCCTAGGTCACGCAACGACAAGTGTGATACCAACCAAATTAGCTTCAGGGTTATGTAACAATAGGCTCGATACTGGGAAAATTGGCTTCAGGATTATGTAACAATAGGTTCGATACTGGGTAAATTGGCTTCTGGGTTATGTAACAATAGGTTCGATACTGGGCAAATTGGCTTCAGGATTATGTAACAATAGGTTCGATACTGGGCAAATTGGCTTCAGGATTATGTAACAATAGGTTCGATACTGGGCAAATTGGCTTCTGGGTTATGTAACAATAGGTTCGATACTGGGCAAATTAGATTCAGGATTATGTAACAATATGTTCGATACTGGGCAAATTGGCTTCAGGATTATGTAACAATAGGTTCGATACTGGGCAAATTGGCTTCAGGATTATGTAACAATAGGTTCGATACTGGGCAAATTGGCTTCTGGGTTATGTAACAATAGGTTCGATACTGGGCAAATTAGCTTCAGGATTATGTAACAATATGTTCGATACTGGGCAAATTGGCTTCAGGATTATGTAACAATAGGTTCGATACTGGGCAAATTGGCTTCAGGATTATGTAACAATAGGTTCGATACTGGGCAAATTGGCTTCTGGGTTATGTAACAATTGGTGTGTTACTAGGCAAATTGGCTTCAGGGTTATGTAACAATAGGTTCGATACTGGGCAAATTGGCTTCAGGGTTATGTAACAATAGGTTCGATACTGGGAAAATTGGCTTCAGGGTTATGTAACAATTGGTGTGATACTAGGCAAATTGGCTTCTGGGTTATGTAACAATAGGTTCGATACTGGGAAAATTGGCTTCTGGGTTATGTAACAATAGGTTCGATACTGGGCAAATTGGCTTCAGGATTATGTAACAATAGGTTCGATACTGGGCAAATTGGCTTCAGGGTTATGTAACAATAGGTTCGATACTGGGAAAATTGGCTTCAGGATTATGTAACAATAGGTTCGATACTGGGCAAATTAGCTTCAGGATTATGTAACAATAGGTTCGATACTGGGCAAATTGGCTTCAGGATTATGTAACAATAGGTTCGATACTGGGCAAATTAGCTTCAGGGTTATGTAACAATAGGTTCGATACTGGGAAAATTGGCTTCAGGATTATGTAACAATAGGTTCGATACTGGGCAAATTAGCTTCAGGATTATGTAACAATAGGTTCGATACTGGGCAAATTGGCTTCAGGATTATGTAACAATAGGTTCGATACTGGGCAAATTAGCTTCAGGATTATGTAACAATAGGTTCGATACTGGGCAAATTAGCTTCAGGATTATGTAACAATAGGTTCGATACTGGGCAAATTGGCTTCTGGGTTATGTAACAATAGGTTCGATACTGGGCAAATTAGCTTCAGGGTTATGTAACAATAGGTTCGATACTGGGAAAATTGGCTTCAGGATTATGTAACAATAGGTTCGATACTGGGCAAATTAGCTTCAGGATTATGTAACAATAGGTTCGATACTGGGCAAATTGGCTTCAGGATTATGTAACAATAGGTTCGATACTGGGCAAATTGGCTTCTGGGTTATGTAACAATAGGTTCGATACTGGGCAAATTGGCTTCAGGGTTATGTAACAATTGGTGTGATACTAGGCAAATTGGCTTCTGGGTTATGTAACAATTGGTGTGATACTAGGCAAATTGGCTTCTGGGTTATGTAACAATAGGTTCGGTACTGGGCAAATTGGCTTCAGGGTTATGTAACAATTGGTGTGATACTGGGCAAATTGGCTTCTGGGTTATGTAACAATAGGTTCGATACTGGGCAAATTAGCTTCAGGATTATGTAACAATATGTTCGATACTGGGCAAATTGGCTTCTGGGTTATGTAACAATAGGTTCGATACTGGGCAAATTAGCTTCAGGATTATGTAACAATATGTTCGATACTGGGCAAATTAGCTTCAGGATTATGTAACAATAGGTTCGATACTGGGCAAATTGGCTTCAGGGTTATGTAACAATTGGTGTGATACTAGGCAAATTGGCTTCTGGGTTATGTAACAATTGGTGTGATACTAGGCAAATTGGCTTCTGGGTTATGTAACAATTGGTGTGATACTAGGCAAATTGGCTTCTGGGTTATGTAACAATTGGTGTGATACTAGGCAAATTGGCTTTTGGGTTATGTAACAATTGGTTCGATACTGGGCAAATTGGCTTAATACAACTGCTGTTAAATAATGTTTACCAACTAAGGCAGTTCGTGAGTTATTGCAACTGTGCTCTATCAGTTTCAGATTAGTCGAAACTGCGCAGTCAATAGAGTAACTGCAAGAATGATTCATACGTTTGGCCTTTACCCTGGCACGATTATTTGTTCAGTGTAGGGCATTGACACGGAATTTGTTTTTCGCAGAAAAGTTCGAGCCGTTTGGTCCTCAGTTCTTTTTCTCCAGAGAAGGACTGCTGATAATGGAGGACCTGTCGCCATTAGGATTTAAGATGGCAAAACGACAGAAGGGACTGGACCTCTCACATTGCCTGTTGGTGATGAGAAAACTCGGAAGATTTCATGCAACATCCGTACTTATACATCAGCAGGACCCAGACTCCATGGCGAACTTCCAAATAAATTTATTTCTTGAACATAGCAACGGAAACTTTTCTAAACTATTCGCAGGTCTGTGTGTGTTATTTTAACGACACTTTGAACTGCATTAGTTACACAGTCTCGAATGGTAAGATGTTTTGAATGACGAAAGGACGCAAAATAAACCGCGGTATATTTTACAGAGCTATATTTATGTGGTCTAGCGGTTAGAACGCTGGTCTTGTAATCCTGGGGTCTCGGGTTCGATTCCCGGCGGTGCCCGAATTTATAACTTGTGTTGGGCAAGACCGTGGTCTAGGCAACACGGAGTTTTCCTCTGTGGCATCCCATCAATTACTCCATTCACACACAGAAGAAGGCAATGGCAAACAACTTCTGGATCATCTGCCAAGAACGTATATGAACAGGTCCCAGTCCGAGAAAAGGATGGAAGGATCCTGTTCATATGGACCTGTCGTCACACAGAACACTAAATAAAATAAAAATAAAGAAAAGAACTCAGTAAAATCATATAAGTATGAGTCAAGGTAACCGGTCTCTAGGTACATGTTTTTGTGGCTGTGTATTTACGTAAATGAATAATACATTTTCTGAAAAATACTGAAAAATTTCCTTAAGAAGCAGGTTATATCTGCTTCCTACTGAATATTTACAAATCACCATTCGCTATCATCTTTACTATGTAGTTGAAATGGCGTCGTTAAATATACCAAGAATCAATTATTACACTAAATGTTTTCCTTCAATGTAACAGTCTTTTATTCTTAACGAAGTAAATTGACTACACGATATCCACCCCAGGTTTCTTAGTCGTACAAATGTACAGTCGTAATTGCACGACATTGAGTTTAATTTCGTGAGTCGGAACAAGGAGCTATCGATGAACTTTCGGCACTGAATATTCGTAGTTTTGCAGTTCGAGTCGCACATAAATTGTGAATCCATGAATCACTAACTGATATCTGAGATTCGAACCGTACAACATGAAAAGAAAATACTCAGCATTGTCTCCTTTATTTATATCTGAAGCCACACACCGACACAGCGAGGTTTAACGCGGTGTACTAGGCGTATCAGTAGAAAACATTTTCACACGGTTAAAAAATCACAGCAAGGAAATTCAGACAAAAAGGTTTTGGTCTCCCGTTCAGGTCTCCTTAGAAACGCGGCGGATGAAGTGGAAACGTGGCCAGAGTCATCGCAGTATGCGGGGAAGATCCGCGCTTACGCTGAGGACATAGTGGGTTGCCTACGCAGAGTGACGGCGAGGGACGACAGCGCGTTCAACGTGCTGAACCACGGAGACTTGTGGGTGAACAATATGTTGTTCAGGTACTCAAAAACCGGACAGCCTGAATCGATGTTATTCGTGGACTATCAGCTGTGTAACTACGCGTCTCCAGCCTTGGACCTCCAGTACTTCATGAACACGAGTCCCACGGATGATGTGCGCATGCGCCATACAGATACACTGCTGCAGGTGGGTCAACAACAATTAACTAAAAATTATAGTCAATTGAATAAAAATTTCCTTGGATATTATCCATCGTCTAGTAAATATAAAACGTAAAACGACGTTTCGGAGATGGGACTTTATCTCCGTCTTCAGGTTCCTACACAGTTGGGCCCACTAGATAGAGCTAATCCCTATCTCCGGACTTTTTCCTTGGATATTATCCATCGTCTAGTAAATATAAAACGTAAAACGACGTTTCGGAGATGGGACTTTATCTCCGTCTTCAGGTTCCTACACAGTTGGGCCCACTAGATAGAGCTAATCCCTATCTCCGGACTTTTTCCTTGGATATTATCCATCGTCTAGTAAATATAAAACGTAAAACGACGTTTCGGAGATGGGACTCTATCTCCGTCTTCAGGTTCCTACACAGTTGGGCCCACTAGATAGAGCTAATACCTATCTCCGGACTTTTTCTTTGGATATTATCCATCGTCTAGTAAATATAAAACGTAAAACGACGTTTCGGAGATGGGACTTTATCTCCGTCTTCAGGTTCCTACACAGTTGGGCCCACTAGATAGAGCTAATCCCTATCTCCGGACTTTTTCCTTGGATATTATCCATCGTCTAGTAAATATAAAACGTAAAACGACGTTTCGGAGATGGGACTTTATCTCCGTCTTCAGGTTCCTACACAGTTGGGCCCACTAGATAGAGCTAATCCCTATCTCCGGACTTTTTCCTTGGATATTATCCATCGTCTAGTAAATATAAAACGTAAAAACGACGTTTCGGAGATGGGACTCTATCTCCGTCTTCAGGTTCCTACACAGTTGGGCCTACTAGATAGAGCTAATCCCTATCTCCGGACCTCGTCCCATCTCCGAAACGTCGTTTTACGTTTTATATTTACTAGACGATGGATAATATCCAAGGAAAAAGTCCGGAGATAGGGATTAGCTCTATCTAGTGGGCCCAACTGTGTAGGAACCTGAAGACGGAGATAAAGTCCCATCTCCGAAACGTCGTTTTACGTTTTATACTTACTAGACGATGGATAATATCCAAGAAATTTTTTATTCAATTGACTCTTCACCATCGTCAAGGAGTTTTAGATTTGATATTAATTAAAGAGTTAAAACTTAATGTTTCAGGAATACCACAGTGCGCTGTGTGACACTCTGACGGCATTGGGGTACTCAAAGAAGATGTTAACTCTAGACGATCTTCGTGCAGAGTACGACAGCAAAGTGGTGATGGGGATGTTACATGCATGTACATTGCTGCCCATCGTTCTGTCCGAGTCAGACTCAGTTTTCGATCTTGACCTCTCGCTAGAAGACGGGACTAAGCAACCGCTTTTCTTCAAGGGGACGGCGTTCAAGAACTGCCTTCAGAGGATGCTGCCTCTGTTTGAGAAGCAGGGCGCGTTTCGACACCTGATCTAAACACGTAATGGGCACGCGCGAATTTCAATAAGCGAAAAATAAGTCTTATATGCTTACTCCGTGATCTTTAGGTTTCGAGAGTGTAAAGTAGTTGTAAGAAACATGCACAGTCATTAAAGTCAATTACACGCAAGACCATAACAGCATAAAAGACAAGAAACCTGTATATTACTAATTAACAATTTATTATCAAATATATATTATTTAAATCTTGTCCGTCTAATCACAATAAATTCTTATTAAATATTAAAATATTACAATAATTAACATTTAAAATATTTAAAATATTAAATGATTTAATATTTTAAATATTTTAAATGTTAATTATTGTAATATTTTAATATTTAATAAGAATTTATTGTGATTAGACGGACAAGATTTAAATAATATATATTTATTATATCACAATATGACGCAACTTTATCATCTCAATTTATTATCAAATTATTATATCTCTATCGAGGGGCGAGGTGTTGCAAATGTAACTTTGCTAGAAATAAATTTAATCTCATAAATCAAAATAACTATGCACTGATATAAATTATGTGTCTTATAACAAGAAATCTTATTTTAAAATAAATTTGTTTTTAAACTATTTTATATTTGTTTTATATTTGCACATTCATTCAGTTTTAAAACATTCTCGTTATTTTATACAACGAGCTGTAGAAAATCTCACTACGAATATTTAAATTTATTATTTCAACTTTCATTAATTCTTTTCCTTATCCAATTCCAACTGTGGGAGCATTCTTATTGTATCAATAAACATAATAACTTGAGTGACGCACGATATTTAAAAGCTGCTAAGCTTTTACGATGTGACATTAATAAATGTTATAAATAAACAGGGTTTTATCATATGCATTGGGCTTATCTCGCCTAGTGACAACTCTAATAAAAAAGGAAAACTTCCGGTTCCATAAAACAGAGTCTACATATAGATTTTTCTACCGTTCATGTGCTGCTAAGAATTATTTCTACCACAACACTAATGATCATAATAGCGCTGCAAATGATTGTTTGTCATTATAATTGTAATGCAAAAGATTATAATTACGCACTACTGCTGACGACTTCCGTTGATACTTTTATATTTTATTTAAAATACTCAACAGATTTAAGCGGGGTCTAAGAGACCTTGTTCAATTGATAACGTGATGAAAACAGTTTCACTGAACACAATTCAGCGACAACAAAACAAGACTCCAGGTAGAGGCGTCTACCGTGTTTTGATATAATTCACAGTGACGAAATGGGGTGGCCCTAAGATTTCCCCCTCATGGCATGTGTGACAACTACAAACAATGCGTAACCATAATCAAACCAAAACATTAGATTCGATTCACTGTGACTTTATTCAGAAATATCGGGACATTTCAAAACAGGAACCTTCATGAATTATTCAAAATCATTGTCGTCGTATCTGCTGTATGTTCAGATATTTCCAAAACACTTTTACTCGGACCAGTTTCCGTTTCAATAGCACACGAAGGCTTTGTATGACGGCGAACCTGAATACAAGTCAATGCAACCCGTAGCGAGAAAAGTCATCGGTTCGAATCGAAATTTGTGAAAAATTAGAACGGGATAGGACTTCTTGCTTACTGATACCAAAAGAAGTACGAATATGTAATTAGAATTGTTAACAGCGTTGGCATCCCGTAACAAAACAGCTTAAAATTAAGTATATTAAAATATATTTGTTTAAATCTTGTCAGTCTAATCACAATAAAATTCCTATTAAATATTAAAATATTACCATAATTAAAATTTAAATATTTAAAAATATATTAAATGATATTCTCTATCGAAATGTTCGATTTACATTAGAACATCACTTTTTTACACGACATGTTTCAGTTCTAAAAGAACCATCTTCAGGTGTATAAAATTATATAAACTTAAAAATATAATTTCTTAAATGCAACTTTTTAGTCAGATGTTTATCAGATTTCAAATGATGTTTTCTTCTAGATTTATTGTATTTTTTAATATCGTATTCGAAGTTGTTCTGTATGTACGTCGTGTTTAACATGATTCTGTGTGGGTGAACGTTTTGTATCATCCTGAAATGAAGTTGTGGAGGAGTTACGTCCATCTGGAAGTATTGCCGCGTTTCACAATATGACGCAACTTTATCATCTTATACTAAAATAATTTATCATTCTTAAGAAACCACACAATTTCCCCCCCTGTATTTTTATGTAGTGGATTGTCTGTGGTTTTGTAAGAATCTGGTTTACAATTCAGAAATTCTCCTCCTTGGTCTCCGATGCTGGACCCTGCTCTCACTCAACTGAATCCAACCCGAATCTCTAAAACCTATTTCGCTAAGACAGAATTTTATATTATCCTCCAGTCTGCCTAACTCTTCATTTGAATTTTTCTTATCAATACTGTATAAACATTTCTGTTGCAAACACACGTGCTGTATTTGCAGTACGTTATCTTTCATTTTATCACCTAACAACGCTAATAGCATAGAAACTCTTCATCAAACACGAAATTGAATTTTGGTCGAAGATGACTCTGACTGATCGATGTTTCAGATGTGCTTACTGCCTCCTATCATCAGGACGATCGCTCAGATGATTTCAAAAGGCATTCATCGTCATATTCGGAACCGTGAAAAACATTAAACTTCCCAGATTTTTTTTTTCGAAATAATTATCAACAGAAACAAAGCTCGATGACGTCTACTTGTAATATCGATGACACCAGTTTTGGCGGTGGTTGGTGGCTGTCAGCTCACCCGCATTCTTCTGTCTGCAAGTCAACAATGGGCGTGTTGCAGCCCTCTCGTTATACGAAAAGGGGGAGTTCACCCCTTGAAACTAACAACACACAGCTTGGATTAAGCGATCACTACCCCCGTCCCGTTCGGTACAATTCTTCTTTTAAAAAAACATTCCTTTCTTTTGACGTCCAGCAGCAAAGGACAATGAAGTAAACATTGAATCTCTGGGTGTCCACTGCAGAAACACGGTTTGCTGACGCTAGTGTCAGACTAGGTCAGACTTGTGCCAAGGTGGGTTCCATGCAAACTATACCTGACAGCCTTCATGTTAATTTCTCACAGCAAAAATGTAATGTTAGCCACTCTAATCTCCTTACACTACACCAAGTCATAAATACTTTTTTTTGTTCATATTTCCTTAATCGTCTGAAACCGAAATTTATCTAAATAATATTTATCCTACCATTGCGATTTAAAGAATTAAATACTAACCAGAATGAAAACATTTCGAACAGGCTTTCAAATTGTATTCGCCTTGAAATGGAGACATTTCCTTAATCGTCTGAAACCGAAATTTATCTAAATAATATTTATCCTACCATTGCGATTTAAAGAATTAGATACTAACCAAAACAAAAACATTTCGAACAGGCTTTCAAATTGTATTCGCCTTGAAATGGAGACATTTCCTTAATCGTCTGAAACCGAAATTTATCTAAATAATATTTATCCTACCATTGCGATTTAAAGAATTAAATACTAACCAAAACAAAAACATTTCGAACAGGCTTTCAAATTGTATTCGCCTTGAAATGGAGACATTTCCTTAATCGTCTGAAACCGAAATTTATCTAAATAATATTTATCCTACCATTGCGATTTAAAGAATTAGATACTAACCAGAACGAAAACATTTCGAACAGGCTTTCAAATTGTATTCGCCTTGAAATGGAGACAGTACGTCCGGCAATACAGCCTGAGTGTGCAATATACCATCACCCAGAAACAGGATCCATATTAACATGAAAGCCTTATATCCTGATTAGGTCTGTTAAGAAACGATTCACACCTATATTAAATAATTATTTGATAATTATAATTATCAAGTTCAGCAAGGTAAGCATCTTGCGAAATTTTCTGTATGCACCTTTTTACGTGCATAATTATCGTTCTTACAAACATTTATATCAACAGTCTCGAATATACACTGCTCACTACTGATTTTGTATTATCGCCGTAGAAGTTCGGGGTTCATGAGTGCTTCAAAAAATTGGACGTAGAGCTTATTTTTAATACTTCACACACGTTACTTCGTCTTTAAACAACGTAAAGAAGATATAAATCATAACACTTACCACTGAAGAGATCAGCCAGGACAACGCGCGCGTGCTCCAGGAACAAAATCATCGTTGAAACGGCGAAAACTTGGGCCTCGTACCTAAAGAATAAACCATATTTCGTTTTGTAGATGTTTGTATTGGAGGAAGAGTGATAAAGACTGTAAAGTATGCAGACGACTTAGTAGTATTGGCGAAGGAAGAGGAGGAATTACAGAACATGATGGACAAGTTAGTGGAAACAGGTAGAGAGTATGGAATGGAAATCAACATTGAAAAATCAAAGGTAATGAGGATAGCACCGAGAGCAGAACCATTGAACGTTGTAATTGGAAACCAACAGCTGGAGAATGTGGAGCATTTCAAGTACTTGGGAAGCATAGTCACGACGGACGCCCTATGCACCAAGGAAGTAAAAGCAAGGATAGCCGTGGCCAAGGCAACTTTCGTCAAGAAGAGGATACTTCTCACTAGCAAGTTGGGCTTGGAGATGAAGGAGAAACTAGTGAAGTGTTACGTATGGAGCAGAGACTTGGACACTCAGGAAGAAGGAACAGAAATACCTGGAGAGTTTTGAAATGTGGTGTTGGAGAAGAACAGAGAAGATCAGGTGGACGGATCGAGTGACCAACGAAGAAGTATTGAGGAGAGTCAACGAGCAAAGAAACATTCTGCAGGCGATTACACGAAGGAAAGCTAACTGGCTGGGACATATTATGAGAAGGAATGGGTTACTGAGTGATATCATCGAAGGCCAGGTTGAAGGAAAGAGAGGACTAGGAAGAAGATTGATACAGCTAACCGACGATCTTAAACAAGGAAAGAAGATGACGTTCCAGGAATTAAAGCGAGAAGCCGAGAATAGGGACAACTGGAGAGCTCTTTTTGGGCAGAGCAATGGACCTGTCGTAAGACAGAACACTGAATAATAATAAAATATTTTTGACTGACGACGAAAGCAGAACCAATTGACAGTCGAAGGAAAAACGTCGAACAGCGTGCATCTGTTTAATGACACACAAACCTTAAAAACTGTTCCAGGAAGGACCTCGTTTTTGGTAACATATATAACTACGCCTTCTTCATCAGGGGCTACTGCACACAGTGTTACACACATCGTTACAGCGTTGTCACAAGCAAACGTCGTTAAACAACGCATGAGAGCGCTCCCGTGGTGAGTTGGTGTGTCGCCCTCTCTGCAGGCGGTCCGTGCAACTAAACACATAACAATGACCGCCAGCGCATGCGTATTGCAATCAGAGTGCAGATTTGTGTGTGAATATCTATTAAACAGCGGGGTGCTACTAGTAATGAATAAAAAACAGGGATTATGGTGCGGGCGGGACGCAAACAAACATGACATTACGTACACACGCCGCACTTGTCTCACTTATCCGCTAAATTGAACCGAAAGTTGCGAGAGGAACCTCCAGCGCTGTGGGAGCGATTCTATGGAAATGTACGATTTTAAACCTTCAGGGGATATAATTGAAAGTAATAAATAAAATACTCATTACACAAGATGTTCCACAAATAGATTATGGCGACTACTTTCCTTATACCTTCCAATCTAAAGATAAATTAAAAATATGCAATTCAGTGATTCATTTCCTGTGGATGGGTTCTAATAGTATTGATACAGACAAAGCAAGATCTGTCAGACGTAACCTCAAAGGTTTGTGTACCTTCGCCATATTTGTAACTGTTAACCTACAAGATAATTCAAGTTTGTAAGATTTGAGGTTTTCACAGCGGTGAGTATGAATTCATCGCCCTGATGACGGAGGCAGTATGACCTCTGAAACGTTGGTTAACATCGACCAGACTACACGACGCAACAACCCAGTAGACGGAAATTTTCATACTCTGATGATGAAGGCAGTATGATCTCTGAAACGTTGGTTAACATCGACCAGACTACACAGCGCAACAACCCAGTAGACAGAAATCTTCATACTCATCGCCCTGATGACGGAGGCAGTATGACCTCTGAAACGTTGGTTAACATCGAGCAGACTACACGACGCAACAACCCAGAAGACGGAAATCTTCATACTCTGATGATGGAGGCAGTATGACCTCTGAAACGTTGGTTAACATCGACCAGACTACACAGCGCAACAACCCAGTAGACAGAAATCTTCATACTCATCGCCCTGATGATGGAGGCAGTATGACCTCTGAAACGTCGGTTAACATCGACCAGACTACACAGCACAACAACCCAGAAGACGGAAATCTTCATACTCTGATGACGGAGGCAGTATGACCTCTGAAACGTTGGTTAACATCTACCAGACTACACGGCGCAACAACCCAGAAGACAGAAATCTTCATACTCTGATGACGGAGGCAGTATGACCTCCGAAACGTTGGTAAACATCGACCATACTACACAGCGCAACAACCCAGAAGATATAAATCTGTATACTCTGATAACGGAGGCAGTATGACCTCTGAAACGTTGGTAAACATCGACCAGACTACACAGCGCAACAACCCAGAAGACAGAAATCTTCATAGTCTGATGACGGAGGCAGTATGACCTCTGAAACGTTGGTAAACATCGACCAGACTACACAGCGCAACAACCCAGAAGACAGAAGTCTTCATACTCTGATGACGGAGGCAGTATGACCTCTGAAACGTTGGTTAACATCTACCAGACTACACAGCACAACAACCCAGAAGACAGAAATCTTCATACTCTGATGACGGAGGCAGTATGACCTCTGAAACGTCGGTTAACAACCCAGAAGACAGAAATCTTCTAATTCAAGTTTGTTCGTCTCTCGGTTCAATAACAGTTATCTCGTTGGACACAGGGGCTAAGAAACACATTTATATTTCGCTATCATGTCAGGGGCAAGCCCTATACACAAGACGACAGACAAGATAACAATATTGGGATCTTTCACACAAGGTGTAACAGTTTAAACTCTTCAGTGCTCAGTTTAATTTGGAAAATAAATTTATTCATTTGCTTTTATGTAAGATGACAATTTATAATTTTCATTTGTGAACCGCCAAACACTTTCCTTCCTTTGTCAAGCTACGCCTTCATTTGTTTAACATAGTAGTATTTATGTAATTTTATTTGATAAATAGCAAATAGTCATTCTGTAGACGGAGATAGAGTCCCATCTCCAAAACGTCGTTCAATTCTTTCATTTTATTAGACGATTGAAAACATCCGAAAAACTTTTTATTTAAACAACGCACCATCGTCAAAAACCTTTAGATTTGAGTCATCCTGAAGCTTAACTTGGAGTAGAAACTCGGAACCAACATGGAAAATGTTTAAATAAATGAGGTAATACATCCAGCACAAGACACAGATTCTTATTTCACAGCGATTTCCAGTTTTGTCAAAATAATTTCTGAAACGACGTGTCGGATGACGGAAAGTTGCGAGTTTAATCGCGTGATGCCGCCACTGCAGCAGGAGTCGAGAGTGCTCCAACGTTTGTAGACAACAAACAACGAACAACGCTAAAGGCACGACGTAATTTGTGGCATTTCGAGACCCAAACGAAGAACAGAGAATTGAGCAAGGAAAACTTACGGGAGGGCATTGTAGCCACGGGCCACGTCTCGTCTGGACGCAGTTAACATGACGCAATAGAGCAGAGTCCTTATTGGGTAGTCAACATACGCTCAGCTAATTACGAATGTCTCAACTTTTATGAAACGCGAATATTCATTGACAGCATTAATCCAGTCCACACTTTCGTGTAGTAATCAATTTCACCGATTAAAATTCGTAATTTTTCTCATTTCACTCCTGCATGTTATACATTTCGTGCTCATCTTATATTCATTGATTTGGTCACCCTAATAGTATTTGATGAAGAAATCAAATTCGATTACTCTCCTCATAAATACCATCAAACTATGTTATCTTATTAGAATAAAATCCCAAGTTTCAAACAGAGGTTTAATCCACAGATTTCTATATCTTACTCTTTAATTGTTGTTTAATTTTAACCGTCTAATCACAATAAAATATTTTATTAAATATTAAAATATTATTACTACAATTAACATTTAATATTAAAAAAATATTTAAAATATATTAAAATGATGCTCTTCCTATCGAAATGTTCGATTTACAATTAGAGCATCATCATCGAACATTTCGACAGAAAGAGCATCATTTTAATATATTTTAAATATTTTTTTAATATTAAATGTTAATTGTAGTAATAATATTTTAATATTTAATAAAATATTTTATTGTGATTAGACGGTTAAAATTAAACAATTATAATCATCACAATATGACGCAACATTATCATCTCTTACTCTTTAGGTTTTTAAGTGCAAAATGGTGAACATAAAGAATTATGAGGCGATTGCGACATTTCATAACACACCAGCTGAGAGACCAGCCCTCGATGGTATCGATTAGTGTGTCAATAGGCTATTACGTAGGTATTTTCTTCAAAAACATAGAAATAAGACATTAAAGTCAGCAGGCAGTTTCGTTATGTTGCTGGAAAATTATTGAAATTACTCGGGAATCAAAAGTAATTTTCCATCGTATTTCTTAAATATTTCAAATAAAAGTTATATACGATATATACGAGGTGCGATCTGAAAGTTTCAAGACTGCGCGTATAAAAACCCGTACACTTATCTCAGGTATTAAATTCATCCATCACCCTCGAAGTAGTTCCCCTGGGAGTGAACACAACGATCCCAGCGCCGCTGCCAAGCCTGGAAGCATCCCTGGAAATCTTTCTTTGTCAGCCTGTCAAGCACCATCTGCGATTCTGCCTGAATCTCTTGCCAAAGACTCGCCAAAACGGCTACGGAAACCTATGAAATGCTAAAGCAAGCATTTGGGGAGTCCGCAATGGGTCGTGCACAAACTTTTGTGTGGCATTCACGTTTTAAAAATGGCCGAACCTCTGTCGATGATGACGAGCGTTCTGGACGACCATCTTCGAGCACAACGCCCGAAAATGTTACGAAGATCGACGTCGTACCATCAACGACTTGTGCGACATTGTTGGGATAGGCTATGGGACCTGTCAGCTGATTCTAAAGGAAGAACTCCACATGCGACGCATCCTGTCTGAGGACCAGAAGCAGAATCGACTTCTCGTTTGTCAGGAGCTCAAAGATCTTGCAACAACCGACCCCAACTTCCTTTCTAAGCTCCGTGTGACTTCTTCCTCTTCCCAAAGATGAAAATTCAGCTAAAGGGAAGGAGATTTGAGACGATAGAAGAGATTCAGGCAGAATCGCAGATGGTGCTTGACAGGCTGACAAAGAAAGATTTCCAGGGATGCTTCCAGGCTTGGCAGCGGCGCTGGAATCGTTGTGTTCACTCCCAGGGGAACTACTTCGAGGGTGATGGATGAATTTAATACCTGAGATAAGTGTACGGGTTTTTATACGCGCAGTCTAGAAACTTTCCGATCGCACCTCGTATATATATATATATATATATATATATATATATATATATATATAAAAGTTCTATATTTCTCGTCATGTACGTTTTGATAAAATCGATTAAAATCGAATGAGCTTTTTTTACAAAGCAGGAGTAGTAAGCCATGGAAACCATAATTGTGTAAGTTCACTCCTTAACGTTCAGTACATACTCGATACCAAATTTCATCGAATCCCGTGCAGTAAGTTGGATTTCACTGATATCTCATGTTTTTCTCTCGTCCACTCTCCATAATGCCATTCATTGCATTCTCTCAAACTATACCAAACCGATTTTTTGAACTTTTAAACCCATAAAATCTAATTCAATTTTTACACTTGTGTAATATCACAATATTATCCTCCACTGGGAATATTTCTGGCTTATTAAACCTCAAATGACGCTGCTCAGCCCATTTCTTATTTGTATTTTAAATCCATTTTTGGATGATTTAATTTAGAAACATACGAACTCTAAATCATGTGTCATTTCATTGAAATCGAATATTATTTTGCATTATTAAAAATCTAATAAATCAAGTCTTACTTACTCCACTGGTTTCATAAATTAACATTAGGTTTCTGAAATTTGAAACCTATTAAATGTCACTCTGTGCATTATTGTTCATTTATCAGAATTGTTGAAATGCTAACACCAACAAGGTAATCTGATACTCATTCGATATATTACGATTACGAAAACTATTATGATCGATTTTAAGACGAAGATTTGAAAGGGTGGGGCCGGACGTAAAACGTTGACTGACCAAGAACTGTCGGCGGGGGGGGGGGGGGGGGGGAGAGTTTAGTTTCTTACTCAAGGTTTAAAACACTTAATGAGACACTAAACTAACCCCACCGAAGGGGGGGGGGGTTGGTCAATTGTTTTAAGCGTTCTGCTCTATTTTAAAAATAATTGAAAGCATGCATTATTATTGGAATTTCAAGCTTTTATCTCTGACCTAAGAAACTTAAATTCTATTTGAACCTTACAAAACGCATTATTTCCATGAAACCTAACGAAATTTTAGAAATTTATTAAATCTCACCCAGGTTTAAATTTCAACCCCCATTAAACCTAAGTCTCAGTGAATGTCATATTTTCTTAAAACCTCAACTTGTACCCAACGAAACAATTTGTCTTGCAAGTTAAACAATACCGGAGTTTAAAGAGAAACCTAACACAAACATTCGATCGTGTCACTGGAAACAGTAGCACTGTGGTGTTCTTTAATTGATTCAATCAAAGCAAAAACACGTTTTCTTGTATTGCAGGGGAGCCGTCCGGCTGTTATAACGAGCGAACAGACAAACAAGTCCCCTCATCCTACTACCAGTCGGCAAGGCAGCCACCTGTTACATCTACTCGCTAGCTACGTACGTCATAACGTTATTCCCCCCCCCCCCCCCCCCCGAGTCTGTTGATAATATTGAAACAGTAAAGAATTTTCGAAACAGTAGTCTGTACATTGTACAGAAAGTGTCTTATTTCATGGCGTAGTTGTCCCAAGACTTCAAATTTCCGCCAAATTCGGTTGCCTAGCTCGTAGTCAAGCCAATTTATTGCGAAATTACAACTCTCTCTAGTAACACGACTAGAAAATGTGAAGACGGCAGTAGTCCAATAGTCACTCCTTTTTGTCAAACTGTGGCAATTGAGAATTAGACCCAGAATTTATATTCGGGAAAAAAAAAGTATTTTGAAAATTAACCAAAAAATTAACTTCACCGCATAACTAACTCCTTCTTGACAAACTAACAGTCGTTCAACTGATAAATAAATTCCCCGCCTTTTATAGAAAAAAAGTCAATTGCCGCTGAGTCATTTGAATCAGTCTACACCCCCCTTTTTAAAAAAAAAAAAACTTTTAATATTATCCTCCAATCTAAGCTTAGACCTCTCGAATGGTCTCTTCCCTTCAGGTTTCCCTATTAAAATTTTGCAAGCAGGATATTTCTTCCACACGTAATACATGCCCCTCCCCAAATCGACCCCCTTAACTTAACCAAGTGAATAAAATTTGTTAAAGATTTATATATTATTTAATTATCGATATCCTCCGGTTACTGTATCTCTCTTTCGTCCAAATATTCTCAGTATTTCTCTGTGTTCCTCCCTTTTAATAAGAGGTCACGTAACTCTCTATTCTTACAGTTAGTGGCACTTAAAATAATCAGTAAAACTATTATTTCGTACACCTGAATGTTTAAGTTTTATATAAGAGACGAGGAGATACAAGATTTTGAATTGGTTCATAAGTGTTTCTCTAATTGACTTAACTTATTAAATAAATTTGATTTGTCATAGTTTTTAAATATTTTAACTCTGCCAAATTTTCAAAGGATTTACAAATTATTTTTATATCTAGTTTGTATTGAATTCTGGTGATCAAACTTTAAAACATAATACTATTTAGTTTTTACTGCATTTATATAACCAAACTTAAGTCATTACGTCAGTAACCAGACTATATATGACTGAGTTGAATCGAGAGGTCGATCTGAAAGTTTCGAGTGAGGGATCGTGGACCTGTGGTTGAAGGATATCGATGAGGAGAGAACGAGAGAGAGAAAGAGAGAGAGAGAGAGAGAGTCGTGCCGGAAGCCAAAATAGATGCAATAAAGGACAAACTGCCGAGTTCCTGCAGCCCCACAAAAAGTGTCAGAAAACTGGCTGCTTTATAATGATGCGTGTTTAAACACGTAGGGGAAACTTTGTAAAAAAAAAAAATATATACACATTTTACAATGGATTTTCAGAAAGGCTTCTATTCTATCAACAAAAGTGTGAAAAAACACACATATTTTATAAATGTGGTCTTCACTATTTTTTCATCAACCATTGGTCTCTTAAAGCAATATATGAGCTAAGCTAAATCTTTTGTTCACAGAACAATTTATTATTTATCTGGTGTTCTGTCTAACGACAGGTCCATATGAACAGGATCCTTCCATCCTTTTCTCTTCTCGGACTGGGACCTGTTCATATACGTTCTTGGCAGATGATCCAGAAGTGGTTTGCCATTGCCTTCTTCTGTGTGTGAATGGAGTAATTGTTGGGATGCCACGGAGGAAAACTCCGTGTTGCCTAGACCACGGCCTTGCCCAACACAAGTTATAAATTCGAACCCGAGACCCCAGGATTACAAGGCCAGCGTTCTAACCGCTAGACCACCTCATCTTATTATTATTTAGTGTTCTGTCTAACGACAGGTCCATATGAACAGGATCCTTCCATTCTTTTCTCTTCTCGGACTGGGACCTGTTCATATACGTTCTTGGCAGATGATCCAGAAGTGGTTTGCCATTGCCTTCTTCTGTGTGTGAATGGAGTAATTGTTGGGATGCCACGGAGGAAAACTCCGTGTTGCCTAGACCACGGCCTTGTCCAACACAAGTTATAAATTCGATCAGAACAAATCAAGAGAAAATGTGTAGCTTAATATGAAGTTTGTATATGGGAAATCCCGGCTTCAAATCTCGGCCAGGAAACCAGCTATCCTATTGGCCTTCGTGGCTCTCCTTGGACATTCTAAGCAAATTCATTAAACTAGGCCACGACCGCTTCCTTTCGCTTCCCTTCGAATGCATTAACCATCCTACCATTCGACGCCACAGCCCTACAGACAGATTTTTCTTATAAACCAACATAAAGCACGCAATGTTGACGAACCCATCACAACTACATAAAATCTCATCTTATTTAAATGCTGGTAAATCTCTTAAAAGATCTGTATTCAGGCCATTAGTCGACAAACATTGGTCTTTTGACAAGATACAAAAAACGGTAGAGTATCGCCCGTCGCTGTGTCAGCAACATCAACGTCATCACTTATAATGACGTCAGGCGCCTAATTGACAAGTTCACCACCGCAGCGCCACCCGTTACTTCATATTGACACTTTATTTGAGAATGGCAGTCGAGACCATTACACAAATTGGATGTAAAAATACGAACGACGCCTTCCACCGTCACTAGGGCCCTGACGTTGTGTAATAATAAAAAAGAATTGATAGACATAGATAGGGTGGCGGGTCCAATTTAAAAGGTTCAACACTTTCACCCTTGATCATGGAGGGACACACATCTGTGTGGATAGCAAGAACAAGGAGGTTAAGACGGACTGGACATACGACACGGGAGCCAAGAATAGTCACGGAGAGGTAAATACTTGGGAAACAGTCAATTCGATGACCGAAAATTGCATTTCAAATGGTTGGCCGATTATAAAAAAACCACTACAAACATTTCACCCACGCAAGATCACGCTATACGCAACATACATTTACGAAACAACATTGAATGTGATAACAAAGTACAATTGATCTAGAAGAGGATAACTTTCCGATATTTAATGGACATCTGACGAAAGGATTGCATTTAGAATATTACATTTAAATTTATATCGATTATACACCTGAAGATGGTTCATTGAAAACCGAAACATGTCGTGAAAATGATGATGCTCTAATTGTAAATCGAACATTTCGATAGAAAGAGCATCATTTTAATATATATTTTAATATATTTTAAATATTAAATGTTAATTATAGTAATAATATTTTAATATTTAATAAAATATTTTATTGTGATTAGACGGTTAAAATAAACAATTATAATCATCACAATATGACGCAACAATATCACCTCGTTGGTAAATTTATATCAGACTGCACGGCGCTATATCCCAGAAGACAGCCACCTAATATTCTAACGGATTGTGACAGGACTAAACTGGCGAGTGTCCAAAGGCTTCGTGTGAACTGGATTTCAACGCACAAATCGTCTTCTTACGCCAAAATGAGTCAATGATTCGTATAGGTTTAAATAATATACAGAAACATTGAATACTCGATTTTTACGTTGGTAAATTGGACGTGTCATCATTATACCTGAACCTTAATTTATAACAAATTACAGATCGGAGATTCGAGCCCTTTTACTGGGAAGCTCGATGTTCACGCATGGTTAACTTAGTTTGTATACGAATCGGATCAATTTGTTAATTATTCGTAACTATGGACACTGCCCAGCTGATAATGGATATTCGTTCGATTCAGCTTTCAGTTTTAAGTAAAGTAGGTTTTATAATGAAACGTTATGGTTCAAAATAAAACAGGACCAAGTACTGTGACTATTTTAATTTAAGGCGATTTCATGGTTGTTCTTAATACGCCACCTAAACTCCTGCAACAGGGCAGAGGTTCCACGTCACATCCGCCTCAGCCATGACTCGGTCTCCATAAACTCGTTTTTTGCCAACGAAAGGCAGCATGTGAATATATGGGTAAATATTAAGGTGGGAGAGATTTTATACTGCACTAGCTAATCCCTTAAGACGTCATTTCGCTTTTGAAATGGCAATTTTCCAGATCTACTCAACAAAATTTTCAGTATTTCTTCATTAATATACTTTAAGAACTTAAGATGAGATGATAAAGTTGCGTCATATTGTGATAAATATATATTTGTTTAAATCTTGTCAGTCTAATCACAATAAAATTCCTATTAAATATTAAAATATTACCATAATTAACATTTAAATATTTAAAATATATTAAATGATATTCTCTATCGAAATGTTCGATATTCTCTATCAAAATGTTCGATATTCTCTATCGAAATGTTCGATATTCTCTATCGAAATGTTCGATATTCTCTATCGAAATGTTCGATATTCTCTATCGAAATGTTCGATATTCTCTATCGAAATGTTCGATAGAGAATATCGAACATTTCGATAGAGAATATCATTTAATATATTTTAAATATTTAAATGTTAATTATGGTAATATTTTAATTTTTAATAGGAATTTTATTGTGATTAGACTGACAAGATTTAAACAAATATTTAAGAACTTAATTTTACTTACAAAACTATGCCCCATTTCACGGTTATGCATTTAACCGTCTCTTCTAAACTAAGTGGGACACAAGATAATGCTGTTGACTAGCTTAGCGTTCATAGGGAACACGAAAATAAAACTTCTAACATTGCCAAGTGGACCGTTAACAATCGGTCAAATTAGAATAAAAGACCAAGCTTTCCCAGCGACAGAAATCAAAATCATCGACGAATCACACAAACCACAACCACTGAAGCTGCAATAACGCCTCTCAGTACAGTGGATGAAGTAATTCAAGTTGAAAAATTCAGTGATCCAATGAAAATAGGGACCAGAGGAAAGGATGGAACAAGATGTCTAGAGGAATCGACACGACATCTTCTGACTCGGCCTTAGTCAATGAACAAGATAAACTATAACGATGGTCTAGCGGTTAGATCGCTGGCCTTGTAATCCTGGGGTCTCGGGTTCGAATTTATAACTTGTGTTGGGCAAGGCCGTGGTCTAGGCAACACGGAGTTTTCCTCCGTGGCATCCCAACAATTACTCCATTCACACACAGAAGAAGGCAATGGCAAACCACTTCTGGATCATCTGCCAAGAACGTATATGAACAGGTCCCAGTCCGAGAAGAGAAAAGGATGGAAGGATCCTGTTCATATGGACCTGTCGTCAGACAGAACACTAAATAATAATAAGATGAGGTGGTCTAGCGGTTAGATCGCTGGCCTTGTAATCCTGGGGTCTCGGGTTCGAATTTATAACTTGTGTTGGGCAAGGCCGTGGTCTAGGCAACACGGAGTTTTCCTCCGTGGCATCCCAACAATTACTCCATTCACACACAGAAGAAGGCAATGGCAAACCACTTCTGGATCATCTGCCAAGAACGTATATGAACAGGTCCCAGTCCGAGAAGAGAAAAGGATGGAAGGATCCTGTTCATATGGACCTGTCGTCAGACAGAACACTAAATAAATAAAAAATAAAGGAGAGCGTACTCTAGTGGAGTACAACCTTTAAATATGTTTATTCTTATTTTTTTATACAGCCCCTCATTGGCTTTGAAGATATTTTAATAAAACACAAATGTTGCTACAGTGTTAATTGCAGCTTAATAATCACCACATCGAAGATTATTACACAAAACCTTTGCAGATCCAGACAAAAAAAGTCTTTTGAGAAAACTGACATCGCATACAAATAAAAAATTAACCCCCGGCCCAACATTTAATGAAGACATTTTCAATAGTTTCGAAGTAAACACGTGACAACAGACCCAAGGACGAGATCTCAGCAATACATCTATTAAAATTCCATACCAAACGTTATAATGGAAAGTTTCAGGTAATTATAACATGCCTATGTATATTTTATGTTAAGTACACATATTTTTATAGAATAAAAGTAAATTGCATGTGTTTATTAAACACAACACCAGTTGGAATGGATGTATAACTCCATGTATTCTTAATCTCTGCATCAGATGGAGTTTATAGCCTCTTCTCTGTGACGAAAAAACACCTGCCTTTGTCGAGAATCTAAACGCTTAAGAAGGCTTAAGATATAAGTTATAAAAATTACAAAGTTTAATTTGAACTTCGTGTAAATAAATTAAGGTTAACGATGGACCAAAGTGAAATTCCCCGAAATAAGTTTTGGTGGAGGTTAAAATATACCACGGATCTTCGTAAAGACGGACAGACGAATATTAACTCTCTATTATATCGGCTTTAGAAATGATCCTAACCTTACCTCCCAGCTGAGGGGCACGCTACGGCAACAAATTTCCGTCTGATTACTCAGTAAAAGCAAAAGGCTGGTCAGGGGGAGGAGTATTGTTCCAACCAAACCACCCAATTCTCTCGCCAGGCAATCCAATTCACTGGATCGGCTGTGGCCATCTGCCCAGCCAGCGTCTCAGGCAAAATTGTTCTGAAACTTCACTAAAAACAAGAAAATCTGGATAATGAATCTACAGGAGAACACAGGAGGCACCGTATTCTTTTATTCCGGTACCAGTGCAAAAGCTCCAATTATATCAGCTGACTTGGTTTCGTACTTTCGTACTCATTAGAAATAAAGAAAGGAGAGGAACAGAAGAGTTCGGTGACTGTTTGTTGGTTGGTTAATTGAGTGAATGTCAACACATTAAACAGGTCGCAAGTTAAACTTGAATTAACATATATTTTAGTCGGAAAAACAGAAGGGAATGCACCAGTTGAGAAACTTTGACGTGGACAGATTATATTAAAACGAATCTTAAAGAAATACGATACGATGTCAAATGGATTCATCTGGCTCAAGACAGAAACCAGTTGAGGCTGAATATGGTACGAGGTGCGATCGGAAAGTTTCAAGACTGTGTCAATAGAGGGCGAACCGGATGTAGTACGAGCTTCTGCCGCTAGGGGGTGTGGCCTACATTCATAGTGAATCAGTGTGCCAGCCGGCATCATCGAATTAGGATTTGTTTCTTAGTTACGGGCGTTTTGGTAGTGCATTACACCGACCCTCCTGCGATTTCGGAATGGCGTGTGCATCAAATTTTGCCAAAGACTCGCCCAAAACGGCTACGGAAACCTATGAAATGCTAAAGCAAGCATTTGGGGAGTCCGCAATGGGTCGTGCACAAACTTTTGTGTGGCATTCACGTTTTAAAAATGGCCGAACCTCTGTCGATGATGACGAGCGTTCTGGACGACCATCTTCGAGCACAACGCCCGAAAATGTTACGAAGATCGACGTCGTACCATCAACGACTTGTGCGACATTGTTGGGATAGGCTATGGGACCTGTCAGCTGATTCTAAAGGAAGAACTCCACATGCGACGCATCATGACAACGCGCCAGCGCACACCGCCCTCAAAGTTCGGCAGTTTTTGGCATCAAACACCATGGCCGTCATCCCTCACCCTCCTTATTCGCCGTGTGACTTCTTCCTCTTCCCAAAGATGAAAATTCAGCTAAAGGGAAGGAGATTTGAGACGATAGAAGAGATTCAGGCAGAATCGCAGATGGTGCTTGACAGGCTGACAAAGAAAGATTTCCAGGGATGCTTCCAGGCTTGGCAGCGGCGCTGGGATCGTTGTGTGCACTCCCAGGGGAACTACTTCGAGGGTGATGGATGAATTTAATACCTGAGATAAGTGTACGGGTTTTTATACGCGCAGTCTTGAAACTTTCCGATCGCACCTCGTACACTCTCAAGTACAGTGGTTATATGGGGCTGTTAATAAACCAAAACCAAATCTGCAAAGCTAAGTAACATCCGAGTATGGACCAGGATGCACAGCTTGCAAAACCCTTAAAGTACCCGTATCATTCGATCGATATGTAAATTTGTTTCTTCAGTCTTATTATTCAAATTTCTGACGTGTACTATCTCCCCGGACTAGGAGCAACAGTGTTCAAACTCACCATTCAATAATCTAGTCAAAACGTTTCTACGAATAAACAGCGGACTTGCAGGATTACCGTGTTACTCTTAAGTAAGCCATTTATAGAATATTAAGAACTGCTCGTCTGTGTTTAAAAAACGTTCAGACTTGACAGCCGGCCGACTCAAGTCTAGTCAAATTCGACATAGGCCAAGTTCCTGTAAGTAGCATTTCATCTAATTCCCACATCCTCAGGCATCCTGAACTTCGTATTTGATAATGGAACACACCACATAGAAGTAAGATTAGAATCCTCAAAGGAACTATTCACATTCCTGTCACTGATTTCTTCGCAGCGTCATCATATAACCTGAAATTTTGCTGAAAAAATAGTCCAAAGTTCCAACGTGACTTCAAAAAGTTTCCTCAACGTTTACACGCATAAAAAAACTTAAGTATCTTATCTGACTAAAAGTTGCATTTAAGAAATTATATTTAAGTTTATATAATTTTATACACCTGAAGATGGTTCTTTTAGAACTGAAACATGTCGTGTAAAAAATTGATGATCTAATGTAAATCGAACATTTCGATAGAGAACATCATTTTAATATATTTTAAATATTTAAATGTTAATTATGGTAATATTTTAATATTTAATAGGAATTTTATTGTGATTAGACTGACAAGATTTAAACAAATATATCTTATCATCGTAAATATTAACAAAAAAGTTTCTCGTTCACCTAATAAATAACCTATACTGAACACCACTCTTCATAACGCAATCACATTCTTTGTACATTGAAAATATTTGTCATATTTCATCAAAAGAAGTTAATTGTTTAATTTTAACCGTCCAATCACAATAAAATATTTTATTAAATATTATTATTACAATTAACATTTAATATTTTAATACATTTTAAATATTAAATGTTAATTTTAATAATAATATTTTAATATTTAATAAAATATTTTATTGTGACCGAACGGTTAAAATTAAACAATTATAATCATCACAATATGACGCAACATTATCATCTCAAAAGAAGTTAAGTTCATGTTACCATAGCGACTAACATTTATTCTAAATTGAAACTCCTTAAGAAATAAACTGCACAGGCTATACGTAACGTAGTTCTACATTTTAAGCTGTATTTTTTTTGTGATCATAAGAAATTTGCCAATGGCAACTGTCGACGCGTAATTCCTGCGCAGGTTCGACAAAACAAATGAGGCTCGAGTAGAGAGAAGCTCTTGAAGATCGCCCCATATTGGTTTTGCAAACAATGCAGAAAAGTTGCAGATACTTACACACGATCGGCTGTAACAAAACAATAACACAGCACCGGTTGCACAGCACCGGGATAACCTTAACTCGCGTTAACCCACTTATCAACCGATTTATACAAAATAAGAGTCCCAATGTATTCGAACTCAAAATACGGCGACTAGCTTGTTACCAAATTACATTCGTTCAAATATATAAGAGTAATCTGATAAGAACATTTTCAACAAACTACATAACATTGTAAATGATCGTAATTCGAGTTTTAAAATTTACCAATCTAATTTATACCTGAGGACGGTTAAATATAACCGAAACATGTCGTAAGAGAAACGTTCCAATTTGTAAATCGATCATTCGATGCGGAACGTGAAATGATATTTTAAATATTTTATATATTTTATTATCTTATTAAAATTGTGATTTGACGGAAAATATTAAAATATTAACCTAATTCACAATATGACGCAAATATACTATCTTATCAAATTACCTAAAACTTTATCAGCGGTAATGAAAACAAGGCCAGAGGATTCAACATCCCTAAAAGAAACCCAAGCCTACCGTTGGACGAATTCAAGACGGTTCATGTAGTCACAAAGAAATGTCTCAATATCCATTTTAATATTATCCCACAGAACGTCGCGGATAAAAAAATGATGCTCCTGATTCAATCCTTGCGAAACACCGGAGCTATGGGTGTGAAGTTTAGACACATAAGAATTCTAAGATGGCAATACATATCGAAGCTACTGACAAGTACAAAACAAATGAGCATTTGTGTGTTAAAAAATTAAAAAAATGTCGAAAAGTGCGAAACTTTTTAGATAAAATCTGTCGGGGAAAATTTAACGTATTCAGAATCTACATTTGCGGAAATTGGGCGCCAATACATTATACATTTGTATTCTTGCTGCCTGCGACATCATTAAAAATTAATCATTTTAAAAAAAATACGCGTCATAATTTCTTTCCAAAGCTTCTTTTCGTAATATACACAACTTTCAAGACAGTTATAGTTATACATGTATCAGTTTAAGGACGACTGGACTTCAATTATTATTCGAGTCAGACGGAAACTAACCCCAGAATAATTTAATTTAAGTTCTGATATTTCCTCAACATCAGATATAATGGTTACACTGTCACATCTTGGTCTCCAGCGCCTTGTTTGTGAAAACAGCGTGCATCGAGAGAAACAGAACGTTAGAAAGCAGGACAGTAATTATGAACTGTACCCAAGTGAACATATGGTGCAATTTTACTGTAGTCATGTGAGGGGAAAAACTATCTTATGCTTTTTTCTTTCGTGGAGCGTAAACATGATAAACCCTTCAAACTAAAGCTCATCAAAATATTCAAGAATTACGTCCGGACTACAAAGAAAACATAGCACCTTTCCATTTTTTATTATTATTTGAGTGTTCTGTCTGACGACAGGTCCATATGAACAGGATCCTTCCATCCTTTTCTCGGACTGGGACCTGTTCATATACGTTCTTGGCAGATGATCCAGAAGTGGTTTGCCATTGCCTTCTTCTGTGTGTGAATGGAGTAATTGTTGGGATGCCACGGAGGAAAACTCCGTGTTGCCTAGACCACGGCCTTGCCCAACACAAGTTATAAATTCGAACCCGAGACCCCAGGATTACAAGGCCAGCGTTCTAACCGCTAGACCACTACTCCGATTTAATGGTTAAACGGCTATGTCTAGTAACACGAACCACAGGCCAGCATTTGCTTTTTCGACAACCCCGCCGACACTTAACAGCGCGAACATCGCAGTTCTTTGCAGCGCGTGGTAATGTATTCCGTGAAGCGATCATTTTGAGTTGAACGACTCCACTTACCGCGTTGTCGCCCTCTCGACAGCTTCGAGAACGTGACTCCGACAAAAACACTGCCGCACCCCTTATCATATCGATCTCCACGTTATTTATACCAACCCCCCCCCTCCCCCAATCTCGGACGTTTTTCTTACAACACTTCGGCACTCAATTATAAAATAAATGGTAACAGCACGAGCATTGAAGTTTCGGGAATCAAGATCTGGCCACGTATGCCTCAAAATTCGTTTCAAACAAAATTGATTTGCTTAGGAAGGAGAAATACATGAAGCAGACACGTCGCATCGTTCACTGGTGCAGTCAACTCAGATACACAGGTCACCTACGCGATTTTCAACACAAGTTAACAGAAAATACAATTAGAAACGTAACAAGATATTATGGACCTTTCTGTCCAAACGTAACAGCATCAGTGTAGGCCCACACCGGTTCTTACAGTCCCCAAGGTCAAAATCAGTTATAACCTCAATCAGCTATAAGTTGTTATTATTTCCACATAAGTATGAGAGATTTGAAGAAACCAAACATTTCACCAACATTCGTCTTTAAAAAATAACACACAAGTATTACACAAACAATTCCATGAATTAAAACTGACACACAAACAAACTGCACCAGTCTTAAGTAGTTCCAATTTGGTGCCAACACAGTAATTTCATCATGTACGCACCAACTACCATTTCTTTCCAGTTTGTCCTGTTGCGTCCTTCACGCCAAGACCAAAAACTGCAGTCAGATTGGTTTATTCTTACAACAGAGAACAACGTTATTTTCGACTGTACTGTACCAAATATATCTGGAAGAAAGTAACCACCACAGCTTATTTTGGGGTACTACTCTTGCATCTGTCATGAGAGAGAGAGAGAGAGAGCCGAAAAACCCTGTCGGCAGAGCTGGCAACTGGACACAAAACAAATATACAGCGTTAACACTGTACTAACCTGCTTAGTATTTAATATTTTTTATCCAAAGATTTTCTATAATTTCTGGTTCAAGCCCACTGTCCACCCCACGAAAATTACCAAAAACCGTCAGTTAACACGGTTATCCTCCGCTAGGATATGAATCAGGTACCTACTAAACACAATCAGACACGCTAACCCATTTAGCATATGTACAACTTGTAATCAAAAATCTTGACTGGAAATTACTTAAATCACAAACATGGAATCAAACATTCAATAATTTAATTGAAATTACAACAATTCTTATGAAAAAGACAAATTCATGATGAAAGAAAACACACATTCACTTTAAGTGAAATTTAGACGACGTAAACACTAGGTTCTACAAAGACTGCCACGACCTGACCTCACGACTGCTCAGAGGCTGACTTTTTACTGCCTACACAAGGTCAGTTCAAATATGACATAATTTCTTTTCTTTATCACAAAGAATGGTAAGGATCAGTGCCATTTCTGTACAGCGACTTCAAGGATGAGACAAATGTGGACACATGTGGAAGGAGTAACTTGAGAAGACTGCATAATACAAAACATGAAAAGACGATTTATTAACACACTATGACAAGAATTAAAAATCAAACCTGAAACACCTATGGAATCCATATACAATGAAAAATATTTGATTTTCAACACTTATATTCAGTTTGGTACATTTCATTTTTATGAAATATCCCGGAAGGTCTCACAGATCCTCTAGCAATTGGCTTGGAAAAAAAAAAAAAAAGGATGATAAGCCAAATCCATAGCTGATGTGCCATTGGGGACACTAAAATCCATCTTACAGGTGCTCCACATCACAAATATACTCATTCGCAACTGCTGAGGTAGGCGAAGGCCAGGAACGTCAATACCACTAGCTACAACATTTTTGATTTCGCAATGATCATACTCTTCCTCCCTAAACTTCTTCATAAATTAATAAAGAAAAGTTTAGGGGGAAAAAAAAGACTGGAATGTCCGACATCACAGTGTACAAGAATGAGCAACCCATAACGGGGGAAAACTCCAGAAAAAGCGGAAGCAGAGTTTGAATTTGTACATTTCATTGGCAAATCTTGTATTTTGAACACTGGCACAAATTTCAGTTAACCACAAGTACAATGTGAAACTTAAACCCTACGACTCACCTACAGTAATAAATATTGTGTATGTACATTACCATCATTTCGGTAATTCTCTTATTCAGGGAATCATTTAATAAATTCAGAAACCACAGTCACAGGTTCTTTACACGTGACATGGGAAAGAAAGGTCAAATGGAGTTGTGTGTCACACCAGGGCTACCATATGAAGCTCCTAAGCCTCTTCTGTCATCCCTGCATGGGACCAACATCTCGCGTTTCGGTCTCATCAGGACGCGGACATCAAGCATTGAGACATCCGTGTCCCTGAACGCATTTAAGAGGACTATAGCCATGATAATTGTTAGGAACCCACACACATTACCCAGCATGTCTTCCCCACTCAGGTGCTGCCACTCCCTGAAGAGAATAGCCGACGCGACTATCACAAGAGTCGTGAAGAGGACGTAATAGACGGGAGTCACGATGCCTGTGTTGAACAAGTCCAGGGCCTTGTTAAGGTAATTCATCTGAACCGTAATGCAAAGAACGACCGTCGCGAGAAAAATCCACGTTAGCCAATTGCCCACCTCATTGTGCTTGCCAGACAGCGTCTCCTTGAGAGCAAGCCCGAGCCCTTTGCAGCCCATGACTGTGAGCGAGCCCACAGCTGAGCAGAGCGTGATGTATACCACCACGTTTCGATGTCCGTAACGAGGACCCAGGCAAAAAGCGACGAACACAGATACGGACACAACTGCCACCACATAAGTGATGAACCCTGCACAGTGTACCAGACCTCTTAAAATATGCTCCATATACTTTATAATATACTTATATTCCGTAATTTAACCTTTAAGTGAACTAATTGAACCAATGAAGTAGGTTCTACCAGGCCTGCAAAAGACTGATCTGACTTAATCTTAGGGGTTGATTTTATACTGCATGTAACACACCAATTACTTATTACACAGAAAACACGTATCCTTCAAGGCCATTCATCAATAAAGAAATCATTAAACAAAAACTAATTTTCTATTATGTATAAATATAATATACTGATTTACAAATCATACTATGAAATGTAGGCATACCATAGCTCATTTTATTAACGCTTCAGGAATGTTTGCTGCCTCTACATTCAGGACCCTGATATCGGAGGCAGCACGCACCTCTGAAATGTCGATAAACTTCTACCAGACCACAAGGTGCGACAACCCACAAGACAGACACCTTTATAGGTAGTTTGCCTATGTATTTATTTATTGTTTATTTAATGGCAATGCCAATAGTTCAGAGCATATAGCATACAATTAAAATAATTTATAAATAATTAAATTGAAATGATATAGAAGTAACCCGTCATAGCCTAATCTAAGGCACTATTCCAGCATATGCCAGAAGGATCTCAGGACATCCATAAACTCCCAGTCAGAATAGTTGGTCTCTGGGTCAAAATGTGCAAGCCCAGGACTTCCCACACACACAAAGCCGTAGTGCTAACCAGCCAGCCACAACCTTCAGGCTCAGCTGGGTTCATAGCCAAGATTTGAATTAGATATATCTTAAAAGTAAATTAGAATATGAGACAGGTATGTTCCAGTAATCTCACCTGGATCCTGCAGTTTGGTAAGCAACTCTGAGAGACTCTCCACTTCTTCTTCCTTTGGAGAATGGATCACAATCACTGTCGAGCCCAGCACACACAACACACATCCCATCTGCAGGAATAATATAATGACAATGTTTTACCCGGCAAAACCCCAATTTAAATAAATAACCAAATTTGGTAAACATCACCTACTTCATTAAATCACATAATCTGGAATGGAATGTGGTTAGCAATTATCCTTCGTATTATTCCATAAAATTTTCCTAAACAAAGGTTAACTGTTTAAGTTTAGTAAATACAATCTTCACTGCTTCAGTTACTGCTACTGGATTTCTGAAATCTTGTCCATCACCCAGAATTCTGACTAGTCCAAAAATCCATTTACTGAGGTTAAATTCTTCTAACGAACCAGACTGAGTATGT
This sequence comes from Zootermopsis nevadensis, assembly GCF_977971745.1. Classification (NCBI taxonomy): domain Eukaryota; kingdom Metazoa; phylum Arthropoda; class Insecta; order Blattodea; family Termopsidae; genus Zootermopsis; species Zootermopsis nevadensis. Next base: position 1,780,219 of record NW_028259135.1, read on the forward strand.
GCTACCCACCCCTTTCACCTAAGGGGAAGACAACCAGTTTCTGAAACATTGCTCCCTGCAGAATATCAGACAATGGACATGGTCCAGGAATCCAGAGACAGTAGCTTTAATACACAAACATCACATCTGTATTGAGTTGGACATTGCTTCAATTAATTAACACACAAAGTTATTTTATTCTTTTTTTTCAATTCAAAATCCAAGCCTATACTATTCACTGATGATACTAATATTATTAACTATCATCCTGATAGCGATTATTTTCAAAATTCTATTAATGACGTCTTGGCTAACCTGAATAGGTTAAGTGCCAAAAATGCCACGTTAAAATCAGACAAAACAAACTTAATATAATTTACTATTAACAATAAATATTAATTGAAATATAGGTTACAGCAATAGAACAAATAAACAAGTATTAACAGGTCATTTCCCCTGACTTAAAAATTGATAACTTACGTCAAACTAAGCAAAGTGAATGTCATCTCCAAACCAGTTCAGCATGCTTTGCCATGCAGACAGTGACGTCACTTTATAAAGTACATAGTTAAAAACTAGTTTAATTATTTTCATTCCATAATATCATATGGAGTTATCTCTAAAAATATTGTGTGAGCAAATCAGCCTCATCTTGCAAGATGCCAGAAAATTCCTAATACAGGTCAAAGTTCACAAAAGGAAACGAAACATCCATCATCCCACCAAGCATCATTCAGTGTGCTCCTTCCTAAAAATGGTTTTGAATATTTCAGACGTGTATGTCATGGATCAATAAATAATACGGTAACTGATACAATGTCTGTGAAACAGAGTGAAGACAAAATACAAAAACAATAATTTTGTGCTACGAAACCACATAAAATTCAGACATACAGATATTGCAATAAGAGCACTGGTACATACCACTTTTCGATGAATTAACATCATTAATGAGTATATATTATTGGAACTGAATAATTCTGTGTACTTAAATACTTTTACACCATTCATCAGTTTTTTTAATAAAAATTAATTTCATAATAATTACGACACAAAAAAGTTTTACAAAATGATAAACGTCTTCCTTTTGTGTTCGAGTGTTAGTATGACAATGGCGCAATGATCCGACTTTGGTTATCGATAAATCAAGCTTCCTCTGATGTCCTTACCCATGTCTTTTGCCCCTTCAAGACTCTTGCAGAACTAGTATAACAATTATACTGAAGCAATGTGGCTCAAGGCGCTCAACACTAACATGTCTGCGTTAAGTGAGCATAAACTTGTTTTTCTAAGAGAGTTTACGTCAACGTTACAAAGTTGTCATTTCTGAAAGCGTTAATTATTAATTTTGGTCCCTACATTAAAGTTCCATGAACTAGTGTTTTCATCTCTGGTTACATGTGTTTCGTGTCATTGTGCGTAAGGCTGAAGCGTTCAACACGTTCATAAACTGAATTCTACCAATGCATTCATAAATTTGTAGTGCGAGACTTCAAAATACCACAATACGCTCAGTATCTTTAAGCCATAACAAAGGAACATGCACGCATTCCACTAAATTATACCACGAATCTTGATGGAATTTGGTATGGATGTTATGCCATAACTGAAACTACTGGTAAATATTACACAGTCGAGAACGTCCAACAATTTCCTACACTCTGTAATGCTAACGACGCAGTTTCTGGACGTCGTGTATTAAAATTACTACGCCATTACAAATGATCTTCACCGCATGCACGTCACTAACACAACCAAACTTAAGAAAACCAAATCTACACCCTTCCGCGGTAACGTCCGTCCGAACGAATTTCGTAACTCGAATGTAGAGCACGAAAATTTATTACATTTTGTACAGGTGTTAGCCATAGTTATTTCTTCAATGGGGCAATGAATAATGAAAATTTGTCTGGACCTCATGCCTTGGGTAACCGATCTAACTAATCTTCCAAATGCTGTAATGCTACACCCATTGCAAACCTAACCAAACTATTCAAAATTATGTCAGTATGCATTTCGTAAACTGAGAATGAATTAGACACGAATTTAGAGAGGAGCCATTTAACCTAAAAATGGGTCATTCCACCTAAATTCAACAAATGTAGAAAATATGGGGTACTCAGTATCACCATCTTACAAACAAGTTTTTATGCGGAAAGGAAAATTTAATTACTTGTATCATCTTCCAAAATACTTGAGAATGTCACGTACTCACAAGTAACTGATTTCTTGAACTATGACATTATACTCACAGAGGAACAATTTGGATTTAACTCACCTCAAATTTTGTCAAGAGAAATTTAATGAAATTTACTACTAACAAAACAAGTACTAATATTACTACTATAGGTTATGATAATAAAACAATTGAAGAAGTATTAAATAATTTCCTTGGTTTACAATTTCATAACAACTTAAACTAGAAAAAGCAAAATGAATATATTATCCTCAAACTAAGTTCACACCTCCGTTGAAAGCAAATGTTTTAAAACATGTCTGCTTTGCTTTCAACCATCCATCATGTCATATGGAGTTTTCTTCTTGGCAAATTCAACAAACAGCAAATGAGTATTTATCATCCATAAGAAAATCATCAGAACAATGGTAGATGTCAAAAGGAAAGTATCCTGCAGAGAACTATTTGAGAAATTTATTATTCTTCCCCTTACGAGTTAATTCTGACTGTCATTACTGTCTTTAATTTTGGTAAACATGGAGAACCTCCAAACAAAATCATCAAAATCATACATAACATAAATACAAGGCTTAATCATGATCTACATCAGCCGAGTGCTAACCACATTAGTTATCACAAAGATACTTAACATGCAGGAATCAAGTTACTCATTACTCTTCCATACACCATTAACAGTTCATACACATGATATAAAATTATTTAAGCCAGCACAGAAAAATTATCTTTCATCTGACTCCAGCTATTCTGTAATTATATTCGTAAAAGTGTTGGTATTATGTATGACTTACAGAATGTACATAAATTCTGTTCTGTTCCAATTTCATTTTGGTTAAATGGTCCAAAAAGGCACATAGCAAGATATTTGGTGCAAATGTTGCATTACAATAGGCTACAGTGCAATTCACATCCTTTCCAGGGGGAAAATCTGTTTTTACGGTTGACTGTGGTCTTCCTCTGAAATGTCAGTAAATGACAGGCTCACAGAGTAGAGTAGAGTAGAGTTTATTTACATTCCATAGATCCTTCTTAGGACTCAACCAAAGGATGTAAAACATGTCATTTCATACAATATACATACACTTCACAACTTTCAACACAAGTACAAGAACGTATTTCACATATCAATGTACATAAATTTCAGATTCTGCAATACAAGTATGAAAAAATAATTTTACAAATTAATATACATAAACCTCAGAATTTTAAATATAAATACAAAACTTGCTTTACATATACGTAGATTATGGATATAAAGCTTAAACATTTTCAGCAGAGATGAAATCATCTACAGAATAGAAGGAGTGAGTAAAGAGGTAATCTTTCAATGCAGGCTTCAATACCTTTATATCATAATTTAGACTTTTAATTGTTGGTGGAAGATTATTAAACAACTTGATACCTGTATAGTACACTCCTTTCTGATATTTAGTAAAGTTAGCATTCAGCATGTTTACGTCTTGTATTTAAATTATGTACATCTGTATTTCTTTTAAATTTATCCATGTTTTCAACCACAAATGATAGCAAGCAGAGTATAAATTCACTTGCAAGTGGAAGTATATTAAATTTACGAAATAATTTTCTACAAGATACCCTGCTTTTGACACCGGCCATTATTCTAATTATTTTCTTTTACATGTAAAAAACTTTATTACTGTCTGTTGAATTTCCCCAAAAGATTAATCCATATGACAATACAGAGTGAAAGTATGCAAAGTAAACTAGCTTTAAAGTATCTATTGACATGAGTGGCATCATAACCTGGAAGACCACAATCAACATCATCAACACCATAATAATTTTAAAAATCAGACTTGTAATAATTACTTACCTTTCCTAACACGTTTAAATTCTCATTTAGGAATCGGGAAGACAAAATGGCAGCCACAAGCACACTCAATGCTCCTAATGGTGTCACCAGAGAGGCAGGTGCAAATGCATAAGCTGCAAAGTTAGCAGCTTCACCAATACCCACTGCATGAAAGACCAGAAATAAAGCTAATGATCCACTGCCTTCTGCTAGTGATGGCAGTCAGAGCTCCACTGAAGTGGAGGGGGTAAAACAATTTATTAGACATTTAACAAAATCCACTCACCCATAGTTTTGCAATATGCTTATAATTCATTTTAAACAAAGCACAAACTTTAGCAACACACAGAACATCATTTGTTTAAAAATTATGTCTAATATATTTAAGTCAAAGACTAGAAAACTAGTTGCCACCAGTCTGGATGAACAAGCCCATCATGAACATCTCGTTCATGCCCACAAGGTTCTTCAACATGCCGTAAATGAACAACAAGGGGCTGCCAGCTTTACTTCCCCTCCAAAGGAAGTTGTGGTACGGATTTTTGTCACCCTTAAAAAAATCCATCGACCTCGGCCGGGTTTGAACCCGAGGACAATGGGTCCAGTGGCGATCACGCTAACCATTAGTCCACCGAACTAGCCCATGGTGAGTATGAAAATATACTTCTAGCAGCCATGACGGCACCTAGCTGCCAGAGAAGCATGTGGAATTTTCTGGCATAAGACAACATGCCATTGTTAAAATATCATTTATGACCATTGTGTGCTACCACTAAAATATTTTGATTTCTCTCCGTCAGAAGTCAACCAATTGTCACAATATCACACTGCACTGCATTAACTTTACAAATCAATGCAAATACGTCAAATGCAGTAATATTTGATCAAGAATCAATCATTAACAAATATTTTTATTTTACTTCTTTACTTACTACCATCACCACCACCAACAACAACAACAGTTAGCCTAAAAATAAGGAGAAAATAAAAATAACTTACGAGGTTTATCATAACCATCTGTTTCCTACTGACAGTGCCCAAGCAAAGGAACTTATTTTGCTTCAATTCAGCATGGCTGACCTGCACCAAATAATCTCAAGTAATCCTGATTTAGGTTCAGTTTATTTCAGTTCATACTGAGGGCCATTTTGCTTGAAAGCAAAAATAAACTTAATTTTGTAGCCTTTGCCAGATTTTAGTGCTACCTGATACATGACACTCCTAATATGCAAATATAATTCATATGGTACGTACAACAGCAGACAAAACTCATACATAAATGAAACAACATATCTTTTAAATTATATATCTGATGATTGTTCTTGTTACACAGGATAATGGGCAATTTGAAACAATGAGATTAAAAACCTGAGTCTCCTTATTATATGCATCAGACAGAACAGATATATACTTACTTGAAAGTAATCCTGCCCACCAAATCCATTCTTTAAGATATCCAAAGCCTCCTGCACTGGCACGCACTGCTCCTGTCCTGTTCAGACGAATCAGAGCCTTCTTTTTAATGATGAAACTAGAACCTTCAACAAACACATAAGGATTCATAAGTGTTATGCTCCTCCTGAAAACACATGAAGTCTGAGTCAGCAGGTGTTAGAAACTCAAAGAATTCTCAATATTATACATCACACATAATTAAAATGACTTTCAATAAATGTTCATTCACACACACAGAATTCTGATGTTTATTTGCTGCAGACATGTCTCTCATGCTGAAAGATCTAATCAACATCATAATATCTGTCTTACAAACTACAACTAATTTTCATTATGAAATTAGCCAATAGATTATTTTCACAATGAAACTCTACATCTATTTCAATTCTCAACACTAGTAATTAATATGTACACAAAGGCATACCAGTGATTAAACCAAGATGAAAACTTGCCTATGAACACAGTGGAACTGACAGCCAAACACAATCCAATATAAAATTCTGTTGTATTGTAAGGTTGACTGAAAACAGAGGTATGCTCATTTCCAGCATCAGGCTTGTTGACTGTCATGTTAAGAACTTTATTAGCACAGAATCTAAAATAAAATTCAGATAAAAACATTACTAAGTCTAACATTGAATGCTCAACATTCTTGAGAAAAGGCAGGAAAGTGAGCCAATGCATTAAATTGTTTGTTACAGAATAGAATCAAACAGAATTTATTTAAAGAAGACAGCAATCTTCAGACTCACTGCTGTGAAAACCTCAAATCCTACATAATATACAGAATTTATTTAGCCAGTTGTTTCAGAGATAATGCACTACTGAATGAATCTGCTGAAATATGCTTCAAACCTGACTATGCAATATTACTAGCACTGATAAGAATAACCTTCAATAACAATTCCCTTAATTTAATCCGTTTCTTCGTGCACTAAAAGTTTGTAAAAATAATATCAAATTCAAGGGTATTACCAATCTTTTAAACAAGTTTTCCCCTTCGACAAAGGATTTGGATTAAACTGTCCATTACCATGAAAACAACTAAACTCTGATTTAACATGCTTCGCAATATTAATAAATCTCTCAGTCAAAATTTAACTGCAGAATTCATTTAAACGTCTTACTAAGAAGCAACTAGGCAGTGACAGATTACACACGTGACCCTTCAAATATGAAACCAGAGAGTAACTTTGGAATGTGTAGATCCCTCTTCAACTATGACTCATTTCCATACTTGTTTATGTTTTTATTTAAGGTTACCAGCCCAATACAAAACTAAACGCCAAGAATGGTAGCCTCTATGTACCATCACGACAGTTCCTCACATCACACCATAACCATAGAGTACTGGTTACGTAGCTTACTTGGCTACCAACCTACTAATACCATCACGGATGTTGGTAACGTCACGTTTCAAATAAAAAAGCATGAAATTCCCTAATACACGCAACATTAGAAAATGAAATTTCATAAATTTAATATACTAGTATGAAATATATAAACTTCCTCGGACTTTTACCCTTCAAAATTATCTTGAAACGACACTACCACTAATACATATCCTTAGACACACATAATATTGAGTGGGCTACATTAAATAGACAAACCCTTATTCAATTCAATGCGCAGAGGCAGAGCCAACAAAGTATTCATTTAATGAATATGCAATTTCACAATACCGGCACTTTTGCCTATATAAGACGTTCCCCTAGCCATAATTTCCCTGGGCTTCTGAAATATGAACTTGTACACTGAACTACAACCCCAAATATATAGCCTTCAAATTTAATTTTCTTCAATCGCCAAATTTCTGTAACAACTTACGCCAGGCAACACCCACAAAAGTGATGCACTACTGCAAAAGGTCAATGTATGATCCCACTGTTAGGCCTTCTGCAAATGCAGCCATTTAATTTGCTTTGTGAATTGAAGTTACAGTGGAACCACGGTTCCAGAGAATTTGGCATAAATACGGTAGTTTATATATACCTACCTTGAATTAATTACACTTAGGATGGGTCTGTGGTAGCTTAAATCAAGTCTACAGCGCATTCTTCTATAAGCGTTTCACAGCTCAGCTCTTTCCGCAATAACGAAAGCAGATTGTTGACAGCAGTAATTATTTAGTGTTCTATCCGGCAGGTCCGTCGTTCTGCCCAAAAAAGTTCACCAGTTTTCACTATTCTCAGCTTCTCCTTTCAACACACTGCCGAATAAACACGACGTTTCCTAGGTAACATAATGCATATAAGCTGACCAATATTGTGTCCATATTTACAAATTGCTAATATTTCCTAGGTAACCATGTTACACATTTTCATGTCACTTTTTTTGCAGAATGACCCTTCAATATATAAACGTATTTACATCAAAAAGTGAAGTAGAATAAGCAACAGCTAACTACAACCATTAATCAAATGACTAATAAAGGAATTAATAAGAAATCCAACAGTGGAACAACAAAGTACCAAACATGCACTTAGTACCCAGTCTGTACCACATGAGTATTCACTGATGGTTAATAAAGGTCAGACACAGGTGACATCACAAAATAAGAAAACTTTAATGCTATATCAAAATTTTTATTGCAATTTATCAGTCTTCTTACAAATGCTGGCTCACCTGAACACCAAACCATCTTGCACACAAAAGCAAGATCAGCAGCCACAAAACTATGGACAGAAGAAATGAAGTACCAAACATTCCCTAATTTAAAAATGTAATCAAACCACACAAGGATAAAGAAAACAGTATAATTAATTTATTATCCACCTTCCTCTTTTCTTAGCCTCAGAATATTTCATCAGTCAAAGTATATTCAGATTGACTGGGTTACGGAATTAAAATCATTGGCTAGAAAAACAATAATTACATATAAAAAGAGTTTGTCTGCTAGGACCAAAAATCTTCAGCCCATAACACTTAAGGGGGTTGGGGTTGGAGAAGAAAGAATAACTTACACAAATTACAGCTGATGCCAAAAATGATACTTCCATCGAGGATCTTCCACGTAGATTTGATCTGGAAACAATTTGCTTCATGTCAGTCTGTGGGAGACATTACACCCCTCACATATAGGCAAAAATTTCCCCACAAGTACTTTTTATGCAGTAATTATTTTTCAAACTCAACAAATATTAGAAATAAGAATTGTATTTGTGCTTACAGGCTATACACCCTCATCCTCGGCTAAGGCTTACAAAGAATCAAAAAAATGTTTCCATCTTCGGGGTAAAAAATTAGAAATAACATTTCTCCTGATGCCAGAAGAACCAAGATTCCATACAACAAACTGGAAACCTCTTTCAGATCGTAATAGCATCAGTGCATTCAGATATATGCTTGTCATTATTTATTACATCACTAGAGGTAGCAATTTCACTTGCCTGAAGAACAAATATCGATGGGCTCTGAATGGAAAACTTCGTCCACTGAATCAGCACGGAAACCACTTATCACAAAGAGAGATAATACATGGGCTACACAATAAAACAAATAGCACAAACAGAATTTTACTTACATCACAACAGAACACAGCAAAGGCAGCCGATGAAACCATCAACTTTGTCGAATGGCGGTGATACACCGCAAGTCCAAACCTGAAATATGTATATAGTACAGCCACCAAAGCAAGAAAAAGGAACAAAGCACCAAATCTTCTAGAACTCAGTGAGGGCAAGTTTATTTATCATGAAATCAAAAAATTTGTATCCACAATGACTCATCATTTCAATTCAGTATCATGACAACAAAAGATGAAATTCACTCACCAAGTACTTTGTTGAAGAAAGTAAAGGCGCGTCCTCACGAATCAAGTTTAATCGACCGATTATAGTTGATCAACGAAAGTTGTATACGACTTGAATCAGTTTTTGTTCACACATTTACAATAGAAACTGATCAACAGTTTCAGTTAAAAATGGCGTCGAAAGCAGCTGTGCGTGAAGCTGTACTGATAGTAACCTTTATTAAAAGAACTAAAAACAATTTTATTTAAAATGAACAAAAATCGTAAGAAACGTCGTTTTTGGGTGAGGCAATGGATATTAAGAAGAAATCGATTCCTCTGTTCCCATTCCACTTTTTTTTATTTGCAAACCAATGAACGTTCTTCTTAATACATCGTTCTAATCGTCTTAATTTTGTTCTTCAGATCAGCAATATTAAGACCAGCAATTTCCATTTCTTTGACAATAGAACCCAAAGCATTTTCTCCTGCATCTTTATTTTTATATTTATCCAGTCGGTGGTTCCAAAAACAATCATGCTTATGATAAAGTTCTAAGAATTTTAGCATCACACTTTCAGACCACTTGAGGCTCATTTTTTAACTAAAAACACAACACAAAAAACTAAAAACAAAACACATGCAGGAGTGGTGTGACCAGTTGAAAGCAAACTTGACAATCAACTGAAGTTCACACGTTTCAAGACAGGATTCAACTTGAAAGCAAATGGCGGATGACTCATCACTTGAATGATAAAGTTTGACTGGGTCAAACTTTTCTTGATCCACTAAAAAGTTGATCAACTCTATCAAAACAAAGGTTCTCACTACAGATTTCATTCAACTTTTGTTGATCAACTATAATTGGTCAATTAAACTTGATTCGTGAGAACGCGCCTTTAGGTCCTCTCCTTCCTGATTCAACCTGAAACAAAGTTATTTATGGACAATATCCGTCATGTAGACATACACTGACATGAATATTCCTAGTTTCCAATTATGAAGCGTTCAATAAGAGAATAGTTACGAACACAAACTTACAAGTATAGGTTATGTTCCAGCAAGTCCAGTAGCAGCCGAAGCTGCCAAAGGCCAATTTAAACAAACAAGTTACAACACCAATCAAAAGAACAACGTGCGTGACCTGTAGCTGCCCTGCGTATTGAACTTGTATGTGAAAACAAGTCAACATAGCTTGTTAGCAGCGCCCTTCACTTTCCACAGTATAAACGCCACACTTGCTATATTGCTGCAGTATGGAGCTGGACTGTGGGTTCTCATGCACAGCGTAGCCAATCAATGACACCAGAATACAAAAGCACTGAATGATACTAGAAATTAGACAAGTAGTGATGGGAAAACTTACATTGTCCACAACTCGAAGCGCAAGGAACAATTCAACCCAGTTCAGCAATCATTTGGCAGCAAGTCCTTTAACCCCCCTCTCTCCAAGTAAAACACTTAATGATGCACCATTCTGCAACAAACCAAAACCAAATTCACAGATTCCTCACCGTCATAACTACAGACAAATTAGGTAGACTTGAAGCTCTGCACTCAGAATACCGATAAATCACAATTGTCATACTGGGGCGGTATATTCACATCATTGTCACAATATAGATATACCAAGGCTTATGCTTTGGTATGCTTTCATTCACTGCATATAGCAGAAATGTAAATTACTCAGAACTTACAAGAGTTAGGAGATAATCTCAATCTATGGACCAATACGTCCAGATTGAGTGAGATTAGTTGGTTAACCATGTTCAAAACAAGTTGAGATCACTGGTGCAAACAGCACTTACAAATGTAACATCATATTTACCTCTCCTTAGTACAATCTCACGTCCTCCACATCCAAACAATATCCTGAAAAAGAAGTAGGAATGTCAAAACCACCGTCTTACGCAGCATGACAACAGATGCAAAACTGAACAGCTCAGATACAAGAATAATCACTGAAATCATACGAACGAGACTATTTTAATCATCACAGCCACCACTTGTTACAGCTACATTAATAAAATCCTATTCCACTAAGCACTCTAAAACATCTATCTTACAAATACTTGGTATGTAGGAGTGAGGTGAAAACTGCACACACAGCACAGCTTTAACAGTCTCCCCATTAGGATTTTTTTTTGCAGTACAATATTACATGATATAAAGAAGTCTCACTTCTACTCTGCAGCACTTACTCAACCAAAAATTCCCAGGTATTATAAGACATGTAAGCAATAGTGGTTATTCTTTCTTGTGCAATTATTTTTCCACATGGACATATGCCACATTCATCAAACACACAAGAAGAATTTCTACATTCTGTGTGCACTAATCACGTATCAAACTTAAAGTAATGTTTGTTAGTCATTAAATCATGAGAATTCACCTCTCTACACAAGGAAAACCAGGCCTCGGGAAAAACATCAACTTCTCCATCAAGTGTAAGCCAGCACCTGCATGGATGATTTTCTCTCATACTGAAACTGTGACCTTGAAAAAGGATAAATACAAAGTTTATGTATCGTGTGAATGATATTCTTAAATACTAGAAAAGCAGACCAGTAGAAAAAACATACTTGTCTGTGAGAATCTCAACAGTCCGATAAACAAGATGAACACAGTTAAATTAGCAATATGGACTGCAACAAGACGCTAATAGCACATATATTAAATTAAATAAATTCCAACTCTTTCACTGAACCCAAAGGTAAAATGATGATCACCACGTTCCCATTCCGAGCCAAATGATCCAATTCACTCTCCAACCGCTTCCCAAAGATTCAGTTTAATATTAGGTCTCCTAACCACGTGGTTACAAATAACAAAACTTCGTAACTGATCGAACAAAAATTTAGAAAAACGCCTTGCAAAAGGATCCAATACATCACAGCTCATGCTACCACTGAAGCAAGTAAACTCTCATAAAAGAATACAAAGTTACACATCCCACAAACCTTTCGCCTTTCCTACCAAACTGTACTACCGCCCAAGCTCAAACTGGATGCTTGAAAAAAATTCTATACTTCAAATAAACAACGCATCTTATGGATTCTCAGTAAAACGATGTATCAATCACAACTTAAATATGCCAGGGATAACTTTAAAACATCACAGAATCCATTTCTTGAAGATAAGCTTGGTGCAACGTGTACAAATCCAGTTCGAGCATAATGTACAAAACATTTTTTTAAAAGTTTTTCGAACGTTTTTCCATTTTAGTAATATATTGTATTCATAACCAAATGAATATAAATTATTAAAAGTTATAGGAGGATAAAAACTGAACAAAACAGAACCCACAAAACAGCACCTATACAACAAACACAACTTACCTCCAACACCTCCAAAAACCAAATGGAAGAGCTTCCTTCCCAGCACACATTAACCGACTCTTACTATCGTGCTATCGATGTGCAATGTAGCGCCGTGAGTGTTGTGCTGCGCCCTGTGAGCGATTCACAATTAAACACAATAGGAACTTCGCAGAAGCACAGTCGGTAACAAGGTTAACTACTATTCAATCTGCAAACTTCCTTCACCCCTAACCCTCCAATAAACACTAAACATATACCATAAGTTATTGGAAACCCTATGAGCAACGTAATCTGTGTGTTAGAGAAACGGGATCAATCTGTAGAGTAAAAATTAGTGTGTATAACAATTTTCATATAACTTTCTGCCATCAGTTAAAGATTTCCCAGTAGCATGAAAGTTCCTTAAAAATAGCATAATTATAACAAGAATTTAATTCATAACAATCCATAATCCCCTTACTGAAATGTACTGAACCATAAAGTAGTCTGATATTCATAAGGACTGCGGTCAGCTGAAGTTCAAAAATTGTCAACGAAAAGCATGTTTTTACACGTATACTTGGATCAACAGAAAACAATGTTTTAGCTGGCTTCAATATAAAACAAAAAGATACTGAAAAGTTTCCTAACATTAAATGATATTCGCGCCATCTACCATAATCACATAAAGAAAAGCAATTTCTAGAATAGTACCAATTTATATAATGTATAGACTGCTACAGCCAGAGTTTCGAACAATTTGTACAATAAACCATACAATTATAATTCCTGAAACCAAAATAAAATTACCATGTTTAAATGATGAAAATCTAAGAATCCCAACAATTTGTACAATAACGCAAGCTATGATCTTGGACTATCTTTGCCACGGTGGACTTGTACTAATCTGTGAGTGTTCTTGCAAATACTGATAATATAAGCGAATTTGAAATACGAGGCGCGTCCACAAAGTAAGTTTCCCACTCGTCCCACAGCTAGCAAACCTTATATTGCGCGAAGCGACTGTGCGTACGTGATAGAGCAATGACGTAGCATGGCGCATGCACTAACGGTACTTCCCGCGTTCTCACAGTAGCATCGTTGCAGCTGTTGAAGATGGAGGTTCTTATTCCAGCTCCCGCCGACTATGAAGTGCGGTCAGTGATAAAGTTTTTGAATGCACAGAGCATAGCGCCGATCGAAATTCATCGTCAGCTGTGCCGGTCTATGGGCCTAACGTTATGAGCAAGCAGATGGTGCGTCGCTGGTGCAGACAATTTTCAGCAGGCCATTCAGAACAAGCGGCGCGGGATGCTTAGTGCCGGTATTGTCTTCCTGCACGATAACGCTAGGCCGCACTCGGCTCGACGGACAGCAAGTCTCCTGCAGGAGTTCAGCTGGGAGGTGTTTAATCATTCACCCTACAGCCCGGACCTCGCTCCCAGTGATTTCCATCTTTTCCTACACCTCAAGAAATTCCTATCCGGTAGGCGTCAGCGTTTTGAGAATGACAGAGAGGCGGAGATGGTTGTCACACAGTGGTTCCAATCCCAGGCGGCAGACTTCTACGACACAGGTATTCAAAAGTTGGTCCCACGGTATGACAAATGTCTCAATTCCGGTGGCGAATATGTTGAAAAATAGCTGGACACTTGCTGTATCTGTTGCAATAAATATTTCCATGAACTTGTGTTTTGTTTCTGTAAACGGCCCCAGGGAAATTTACTTTGTGGACGAGCCTCGTAGATGGACGGGCTTTACCAAGCGGACCCGGCCCCAGGCTGGAAACAGCAACGGATGATGATGACATTGCATGAAATGAGATGTGAACATTCTTCCTGGTCTGTCTCTTGTAATATTAACTATTCATAGGAAATAAGGTGTAATGATTCCTGATATCCTTAACAGTACAGTGTCTTCTCATTCAAAGATACAGTTAGAAGGGTTTGACTGTAAATCTTTAATAACACAAAAATTCATTACTTCTACAACTTTGGTACAAATAGCTCATTTCACACTTAATATGGTAGTCCCCAAAACACAGGGAACAGAAAACCTAACATTATTTGAAAGGCTTATAATCAAATAAAACGTTTCAAGAACTCTTTCCATACAAATATTTTGGCTTTTCGTTCTCTTGCTTATCAGATCTCTTGCATCACCGAGTGGCGTAACCTACACTCCAAAAATTTAATTGTACAAATGAAAACATCTAATCATTCAATTATTAAAACTTAAAAATGAAGTAATATACTAGAAACTCTATCTAGAAACTATTAAAATCCTAATTATACAAAATAAAATACTCATGTAATGCAAGAAACTCCTGAAAAGTCAGTCATTAAATGTTTACAACCCACATAAATACAAACACACAGAAAAAAGAACACTATATGAATATTGTTGTCTCGAAGAATATGTAAAACACAGTATTATCTAAAACGTTTAAACACACTTTCAAAGCGCTTACTATATTCTGTAAATAGTAATATAGCCACGTGACTTCTGCTAGAAGCTTATTTTTGTTAATATATGGTTCTTGCTATGTATTTTGCATGCATAATATAATGAATGCTTTCTGCTTAACTTTTACGACATGTGATTAAATTAGGGCGCTCCCACATTCATGAAACATTTGGTCTACTGCGTACAAGAACAATCCTGGAAAGTACGAACTCGACACATTACTATTATACAATACAGATAACAAAACAAAACTCTACTCAGCAAAGCTAACAAAATCTCACATTCCTACAGCAAGAACTGTCTCTTTGCAGGTTTCATTCAAAACATTGGAAAAGGATTCGATGACTATCGTGCTTAAATAATCATGACCACACTAACCAATGAGGTTGCGCAGATCATGACAAAAAACATTACACGCTAAACGCTAACAATAGTAGTAGAGTATATAATGCCATAAGACTGACACAGAGAACATGACGTAAACAAATCAAAGCACTGTACCATCATGGTGGGTACATGAAGCTAGTTTAGATGAAATCTGATAATTTCAAAAATTGATTACACTTCATTATATTCAAGCATTGTCATTTTGGGGGGGGGGGGGGGTGACACTTAAACATACATACATGACAAAATATCACATGTCACAAAGTTTGAGCTTTCATTTAAATCAAACTCAAAAGCAAATATCATGGAGATCTGCCAGAGTATCATACGAATCACCTTCCCCTAACTACATGGGAACATGGACACATCATGTTACTGTTTAGAAAGTTACATCAATAAAAAAACAGATATTAAAATAAGACAAAACAATAATTTGAATATGTTGCAAAATGGAATCAGGAATGTAACCCTTATGGAAAACAGAATCTGATGTCAGGAATAAAGAGCTTAACTGACAATTCCTGGTTACATTTGCAGCAGACGATGGCACAGATGTATCTCTTGCGTCTGGAACTAAAGGTTACACTGCCACAGTATCGTAGGGTGTGACTGTGAGTCCATTTTGGTGCCCTGCTTCGTTTCTGGTGGAAGAAACAAAACAAACAATAATTGGTGTCACTGACAGTACTTTTCTCAAAGATTCAAGCTTCTTATACTGTTAATCCTTATATTTGTCAAAAGAAACTTCAGAAAATGTAAGTAAATGGTTAAATTTCCACTATTAGCCATAGAATGCTCAAAATATCAGCTGGAGAAAACAATGAACCACAAGTAAAATTTTAATTTTTATCCATCTGTTCCACAGAAAACTTACAACATTAACACAGGGAGCCTAAAAGTATGTTCACACAAAACATCTAAAACTAGACATGGAGGAAGAAGGGACTAGAACAGTTATGTTCATGTTTACATGCCCGTTCCATGAACAAAATCCTATCACATTTGAAAAAATTACGCATAAGCTTAAAACACAGCCATCTTTTTAATAAAATATTAGTGACTGTAATCAACACAACTAATTGTCAAAAACAAAATTATTTTAATTTATTGGCAAGTTCTGATATCACACTATCATCTTCTCGTCAAGCTGCATCATAAAATTAACACAGTGTATCAAGATATATATCTTATAATCTCTGCCAATGGAACTATTTTCTTAATTAAGTTATAAAATGTTGGATGCATTGCTGGTATCATAAAAACATCTGCGCAATTTCACAGACAATCAGCATTACTGGGCACCCCTCCCCCTATTAGTTCAATAAATCAGTGGTCTACTGTATACAAAATTAGCCAAGATTATATCATACAGCAATATGACTTCAATTATCTGATCACAATCAGGTTTATTTAATAGAGATCAGATTTCATATAAATGTTCTTGTTCATTTTAAAAAAAAATATTCTAATCTTTCAAAAGTAGATTCAAACAGTCCATTAAAGTATTCCTAAACTGAGTAGTTAAGTAAATTACAACAAATAAATCCAGTGAAGAGATTTTTAAGTGTTATTTGATTTAGTGTATTGAATAATTAAGTCATTCACATATATTTTAACTATTCTGAATAAATTACTGAAGCTATGTAATATAATCTGTAATGGCTGCAACTATGAAGACAAGACATTTGATGGGCTGAAGAGCGTAGAAAATGGGAGAATTTCTGCACAAGCACACTCCCTTAATACAGTTTCTATTTGACAAGTAATCTCTCAACCTAGGTAAACCTGGAATGGGCCTCAATGTCATTATACTGTTGTTCATAGTACAATAATGATGTAGTATAAATATCTGATAAAGCTCACTGTATGAGCCAGACTGCTATTTCATTATCTTGTCATCTGCTTTGATCTCATTTTAGTGTGACTTTTATTCTCCAGAAAAAAAATATGATGCATCAATAAATTTGTACTATAGTTTTAACACCCCTGCTGTATAATTTAAGGGAAAATGCAAATGGAATTTGCAGAATAAAAATTTAAATGTTAATAGCATAAAATCACAATATTGTGATTTATGTCATATTAACAATAAATAAAGCACATAAATGTTCAACCCTATAAATAAAGCATGCTTCAGAGCAATATCAAGTATTAAGTGCTGAAAATGAAGAAAATGAAATAGTGAGCACAAAAGATTACTGAAACTTGAAACCACTCAATGTCATTCCAACCATTTCTCTTCTAATGAAAATAAATTAAATACGTAGGTACATATTACGTTTGTGTAATATACAGAGAGGAGAACTAGACTAAAACAAGTATTTTTTTCTCTGTACCACACTTGATCATACAGACTAAAGGTACAAATGGTAGTTCATGTCATTTTAGACCAAATAAACACACTATCTCTCTGTACTACAGCCATATGGACTCCATTTTCTTTTATGGAGTCAATGAAAAAAGAACCAATAACAAGTATATATTCAATGTTATATGATTATAAAGCAATTCTTTTGTGGACACATAAACTGTTAAAACTACAAATAGCACTCCTGAGCTGTGCAACTTAAAATAACAGAATACACTCAGGGAAGTGAACTTAAAAGTTTAACCTACAATATGCCCCAAACAGAAATCTGTACAACACAAAGCATTTTTATACATGAGTAGTGACATTTTTTTTTTGTAGTGTTCTGTCTGACGACAGGTCCATATGAACAGGATCCTTCCATCCTTTTCTCGGACTGGGACCTGTTCATATACGTTCTTGGCAGATGATCCAGAAGTGGTTTGCCATTGCCTTCTTCTGTGTGTGAATAGAGTAATTGTTGGGATGCCACGGAGAAACCGGGGAAGCCCCCGGAGGAAACCTCCGTGTTGCCTAGACCACGGCCTTGCTCAGCACAAGTTATAAATTCGGGCACCGCCGGGAATTGAACCCGAGACCCCAGGATTACAAGGCCAGCGTTCTAACCGCTAGACCACCGTGGCACTAGTGACATATACAGTGATTTTTTAAATACTAAAGTTAAATATATCTTGTCACCATTTGTTCAACCATACTGTCACACCTACAGTCGAGTATGCCCCAAAAGACTGCTAGCATTTTATTTTTTCTGGTTTAGAAAAGTGTATAAGTGGGAAAGTGATTAGAAGCATAGAATAACACATTGTTTAGAATGTCTTTAAATATATTAGAAGTAAAAATCAAATTAAAAATGTAATTAAATTGCTGAAGCTACATGTTTGAAAACTTTAATTCGCATAAAAGTAATGCCTCTACAATATATTCAGTTACTTATTTTAATCTGTTCATATTAACACCTTAGATTGATGATCAGATCAGATATGACCATGTCACAACGTGACTTCATATTGGCTATACGCACCTAACTTTGTAGCCTGGTGTGTCATAATTTAGTTTATATAACAAGAATTTATTGCTGCGGTTAGCCAAATAAAAATTCTGAAGCAAGTCGAAGTTGTCAATCCCACAACGTCTTCAACTTTGTTGACATGAAGAAACAAAACATTTCCATGTTCTAGGGTACTTGAGATTTAACCATCACAAATCAATAGCGTAATTAAATCATCCTATTATGGAGATGCTGACCAGATTTTAACTCTGGAGCGGTGAATGGTATGCTACAGCAACACATGACTGCACTGCATGTTAGTCATGATACACGGCTGACAAAGGTTAAATACGATTCTAGTAATCTTGGAAGTATCCTATGCTTCCATCAAATTCTGTTGAAACAATAATTCTGTTGAGATCATATTGTAAGGTCAATTCTGAGATGGGATTAAAATTACTATATGGGAAAATTAAGTGAAAGGAGGAAAATATGATGAGGCACTCTCTGTCAAAAAAAAAAAGGGCAGTGTTTTGGAAATTAGACCCCATTTTAAAAAAAAAATGGTACTGATTATATAAACTGTATTGTTTGGATGAATATAACAAATCATTTGTCACATGATATTTACTGAGTTCATGGACTCTTATTAAAAATTCCCCTTAATTTTTTTTCCTCAACCTACATATCCTTATATAACAAACAAAATATTGGTAGAATAAGAATTGGATGTTTAAAAATGTATACAGTACAAACAGAAGTTAATCAAAGCTAATGTCCAGATAAATATTTGTAAAATGAAGAGATCTATGTTCATGTGAAAATACACACTCTGAATGACAAAATCACTATCTTTCCATGAGTATGTTTCTGTGCACTTGATCATAGAAGATCTTACAAATAAGAAACATTTAATTCTTCTGTGAATTTTTTTTAAATTAATTTTCAAAACTTGCACAGATTCGTACATGAAGTGTCTTGTTGACGTAAATGTTGGAATTTTTACCAAAAAACTTCAACACCACTTTAACTGTATGGTCTTTCTATGACTTATAGTCGCATTTCAACTGGGCCACCTGTTTTATTTTTAGTCCTTTCAGGGGACAACCTGCCTCAAGAAGTTTCATCCTTTCAATTACCAGAGAACTCATAAACTAGGGTTTAAATAAGGTTCCATTCAATGCAGAGCTCAGCATTCGTAGTGCTTTAGTATGCAAAGAAAGAATAACAGAACACAAATATCCAACAGGCTTTTCACTACAAACTACTTCTGTTAGTAAAACTTACGCCTCCTTATTCTGAGCTTTCATCGGTAACTTACGGTTTCCTGTGTTTTCATGAAATGAGAAATCCCCCAAATATGTTATACACCAATTTCTACATAAAAGCACAATCTATGGCTACTTTGACCACTGGAATGGACTGAACTATTAAATGTTAAGTGCAGCGTATCCTCATGAATTTCACTTTTAGTGTTGGGGAAAGAACTGTCTATTTGACTTTATGTTGGCCAAAATTCCTAGATGGTCAACTATGGACACCACCATAATACTTGATTATTTTTGTCTAAAGCATTAATTTATTACAGCAATTTCGTTGTTGTTGTTGTGGAGTTTCTCAAAGTAAAAATCTGAAAATACAGTAAATGGGTTAACATCTTCATATCTGCATTTGCATAACATTTAATGGCATTTACAGTGATTCAAAGTAGCCCATGCATGTTAAATACATCTTTGAACACATAAAAAAAAATTAAAATAAAATAGTGTGTTAATGGAGTACAGTTCATTTATAATGGCCATTACATAGTGCTTATTATATTTATAACAAAGTGAACACTGCATTTCCTTATGGTGTAAGTGAAGTTTTACATCGCCAGAGTGGTGCAGGTGTGGGACTTCAAATTCATTTGTATCTTTTGCAACTCCACCACAAGTATGATACGCAGCCTGTATGACGTAACTTATGACAATATTCAGAATGCAGAGGTAAAATTCAACATCTGTCAAGAAAAAGTGTCACCATCAAACCTTGTAAAATATAAAAAAATTAGTGTGAAATTCCAACTGATATGAAGTGAAAGTAGGATGAATCAATATTAAAAATATATTAAAATTGGCCGTCAATCACAATATAAGATAATTAAAAGTTCCTTATCGAGTACTCGATTTACATGTGGAACATTTACGACATGTTTCGGCTATATATAGCCGTCATCAGGTGTTATATTATAAACTTTTTACTGAATTACTGATTTTTACTGATATTTAATGATGATTTTCAGTTCTCATTTCTCATGAATCAATGTGTTTAAAAAACCAACGGCCTGCTCAGAATGTTTAATACATTCACACCTGGATAACCTATACCAGCTGATAAATTTGCAGAAATATACACGGCAATTGGTGTAATTTAAACTGATATACCATGGTACTTAACACTCAAATTTTCTTCAAATCTGTAGCACTCATTTTGCAACGTGTCAAGTACTGTTTGAGACAACAGTATCTTGTGAAAGACTATGTTCTCTGCAAAGAAAAATGCTCTACTTGTAGTAATGCTCAGAAGGTAAAAATAACGTCTGTCACTTTTAAATATCCTTTACATTTGATTTTGTTTTACTTACTGATCTACCAAAATACTATGATGACTAACATGTCAGTTTTCTCTACAGCCACCACACAGACATAGATCAAGAAATTAATTAACCCCAAGTTCTGAAACGTGGTGCATATTCGTGTACCCCTACTGTCTGATGTAAAAACCAAAGCGAGGAAATGTCATTTTGCTGTGAACATGTTAACAATATTATTTCAGTAATACAATTCTTTGGTAGAAAGCTGATATGTGAAATAGTACAGTTTTAGAGGAAACCATTTTAAAACATATGCAGCTAATATAAAATCACATTATCCAGCTATGTACTAAAAAACGTTTCATTATACCATGGCTTTGTATCCCCACACCCCATGTCATGTTTTGCCTGGCAGACGTCACCTCTAGAAGTTTATTTCAGCCCTTATTCAAAAACTGGCAAAACTGCATATATCAGCTTTTGGCCTTCCGCCACAGAACTGTAAAAGCTGAATACATACTATGAATGTGAAATCCCTTTAAGTGAGTGTTTTGCTGCTCTTCTTTAAAGGTGGCGACTGACTTGTAACATTTACTCGTAATGTAACATTCGCGGCGAGCATGTTACATTACACCACAACTGGTGAGGCGCATCGAATGCTCGTTTTGAACGCTCGGCTCGACTGTGCTCCATTCATTTCATTCAATATGTCGGACGTGGAGGTTGTGTTATCTTTGTTCCATTTAATACGCTACTCTTATCTAAAGAATTCGTGAATGCTCGTTACGACGCCGCTTGACTGACTGACTGACTTGTAATGTGACACTCAAAGGGATTCGCGAAAAAACCGACAACACGATGGAGCGCCCGCGAGCGTGAGCGGTTCGCATCGAGCGGCTCCGTTCGCTGTCCTCACTTGTGTAATGCTCGATTTGTAACACGTTACATTACAGGCAAATGTTACAAGTCAGTCGCCACCTTAAGACAAATGTGATACTGAGTAAAATGCTGTAAGAATGAAGGAAATGCAGTGTATGGTAGGATAGAGGGTGAGCAAGTCATTTTACTGACCTCTCTATGAGCTTTCTCATTTCCTCTGTAGTCAAGTCCTTGCTGTTGGCCCTGACATTTACTGAAAGCAAAATAAAAATACAGGCCTTTCCACTCAACTGACTCCTAAAAGGGGAGGGCGGGAGACAGAAAAATAGGACACTACAGGAACAGGCAGTTACACATCTGAAACTGCTTATTCCAGCTTCAAGCATAACACAATGTTAACCTACGTAACTGTTATAACACACAAGGTCAACACAAATCTAAAAATAAAAATAAAATATATATGTAGCTATCATAATAAAACACAAACACAATATAATCACGCAACTGAAACACATAGCAACTGATGTTAACAACTACAACATAAATTAAATTACATGGAATACTTGGTATGCAAATTGTGTGTAGTTAGCATTTATACGAACTGAAGGACCAACAACATGGATAGATACACGCTGTCATCCAAAAACTCCACATGCTGCTGACATCATCAGCTGGTAATACATACAGACACTTGTTGTGGAGTTTCTGGATAATATATTCATATATCTACATGTAGAGTTGATGATCCTGCAGTTCACATGAGCAATGAGCATCAGCACAAATTGAAGATCTTTAGTAATGTTTCAGACCAACACCAGTATACGTTCTTTTGCAAGTTTTGTGGTTATGTGGTTAATGTTGTTCAAATTTTGTTAATACTGTATATATGAATGAGAAGAGAAAAAAAAACAGTGGTGTTGGGTGTTGTATCTGTAATTGATAAATCGTGGATTGAGCATAGTAGATTAATATTTATTTATGTATTTGTTTATCCAAGCAAGGAATATAATTCTAGATTAAACAGCTTTTCAATTAACTACCCTACAACTTGGTTCTGTTTATGCCAGTTAAGCAGAAGTTGTAATGTATATTTTATTGAGATATGTGTTGTTATGTAAGACTTGAGGTTCTCGCAGCGGTGAGTATGCAGATTTCCGTCTTCTGGGTTGTTGCGCTGTGTAGTCTGGTCGATGTTAACCAACGTTTCAGAGGGCCTGATGACGGAGGCAGTATGACCTCTGAAACGTTGGTTAACATCGACCAGACTACACAGCGCAACAAACCAGAAGACGGAAATCTTCATATGTGTTATTATTTAATGTATGAATTACTGAATGAACAGTACATGTGTACCATCCTGCATTGTATTCATGAAGTGACTGTGCTATAATAATTACTTTCTTGTAACCAGTATCCTATCTCTTCCACACATTTCACTTCAAAGCATGTCAGATTTATTTTATCTTCCTATGACTTCAAAACAAGGCAACTCCAAATTTTGGAAAAGCTCAACAGAAAATAAATGTGTCTGAAAAGTTAGGCACCTTTCATGCACACAAGTTACGAGACTACTAAAGTATCATGCAAATTCCCCCCCTGACACACACACATAACAAGCAAGGACCACTGCCACAGAACAGGTATTGTTAAGTACAGAGATACGCCTGATTACACTCTCCACGTATCACATCATGGGACTGGCTAATAAAAGTGTAATAACACTTTCATTAATAATATGTGTTTGCCTCTTTACTTTAACCCTTTTCAGTGTGTCTAAAAAAACACTGCATATGCAAGATATGACATCCAATTTTTAATTAAATGCTTCTGAAGTCTATCAACAGTTTTTCACATTTAACACTAGAAATTATAGCAAATGTTAATATGGAGAATTGATGTACTGGATCTTTGCACTGTAAGGGTTAACCCACTTCACTATATTCAGACTGCAACTACATTTTACCTTGATACTTTACAAAATTGCAGCTATTTTACATTACTTTGTGTATTAAAAATTAAATATTAAAAATATATTAAAATTGGCCGTCAATCACAATATAAGATAGTTAAAAGATTAAAATATCATTTTACGTTCCTTATCGAGTACTCGATTTACATGTGGAACATTTACGACATGTTTCGGCTATATATAGCCGTCATCAGGTGTTATATTATAAACTTTTTAACTGAATTACTGATTTTTACTGATATTTAATGATTTTTAGTTAAAAAGTTTATAATATAACACCTGATGACGGCTATATATAGCCGAAACATGTCGTAAATGTTCCACATGTAAATCGAGTACTCGATAAGGAACGTAAAATTATATTTTTATCTTTTAACTATCTTATATTGTGATTGACGGCCAATTTTAATATATTTTTAATATTTAATAAATCACAATATGACGCACTTACAATATCTTATTACTCTGTGTAAGCCAAGTAGCTCAGGAAATGGAAAAGTACATGTGGGAATCAGTTCTACGCATTGAATAATCTTCGAACATGTCAAGAAGCAGGTAACTCTCCAATAGACAGAAATAGGAGACAGGAAAATAATCACTTTCATGTATAAACATTGCGAATTAAAACCTAAAGAGGTGTATTTTCATGCAAGGAAGGTGTTAGGACAAACTGATAAGAGAAAGAGGGTACATTTCTCCTATTAATTACAACAAAGTGAATATTTAGACCATCATATGATGCAATGTTCTTTAAGTTTTGTCATAAAGTGACACACTTCATCAAACTAATGCAATGACTGCAGTAGTGTACGTGAATAATAAACAGTCTTCTACAGTTGATGCGAAAATGTCTCATTTTAATATTTTATATAGCGGATCAAATCAGAAGCTTTCCCTTCTCAAACTGGTTCAGGTACTTTGAATTCTTTCTAAGTGACTACAATCATATTATTTAGGTAAGAGACAAAGAAGATTCTATTATTCTTGTTAGCATAAATTTAACTGATACTAAATCTAAACTGCCCGTCGCTATCTCGATGCACAAGATATTTAGTTCTGTGGCCATGGTCCTTTCAGCATTAGAGCTTACCAGAACATCGTTGACACACAAATATTCAAAAGATCCAAGTCCCATAATCACTGACTGGTTATCATACACATGATTAATATCAATGACAGCACAAACACAAACTGTTAAGATGACTACTGGAAACAAACAGCAATTGTTAGATTGATTTGCAACAAGTTATGTTGATAAAGGTTTCTTCTCTACAAGTTAGGGTATTTTGTTTGTTAAACAGAAAGGAATCAATAAGATATGTAAATCTGTCTTTTGGTTTAAGCACCACAACATGAAGATGTATGGAGGAGCAGAATCAAAGATCCACACATTCTTAATTCTAGCCCTGGACGTAAATAAGCGATCAGCTTGATTCTACGGCTATCTGCCCTTTAGGAAGCCTCTGGCACCCACTGGGCAGGAGGGTGAGAGAGTCCCAGACAGTCTGGATATAGTGTTGAAGAGACAAATCGTTATTCTTGCTGGGATTCAACCCATCTTCCAGCCTGGAGTCACCTAACTAACTAAGCTGTTCCAGCAAATATGAAAAGTATTGCACATTTGCTTTGGTTCTTTATCAATTACTGAAGTTTTTAAATATTCTTTGCATGAAGTAGATAAAATGAATGTATAAGAGTGAGGTTATGTCTAATCCTCCACATATCTGCATGTTTCATATACAAAACTATTCAAGCTCTGTACTAAAAGTCATCATTAAAATTTAATTTTGACCTGAATTGGTCTACTTATATGACACTCAAATTGAATTTGATCATAATCCTCAAGAACTGAAGTCAGTGAATATGCCTACCAGCATAAATGGTAATAAATTAAGTCTTCATTACAAAGTCAGGTTAACTGGTGTACATTCTGACCCCAGACAAGGTACTGGGTCACGAACTTTATGAAACTGACATCTACAGGAATGAAAATATGAACTTCATGAACCAGAAAAATTATTTATATGAGATTTTAAGTTTTCATTGTAGTGAAAATTTGGACTGCGGTCTTCTGGATTATGATGCTGTTTAAGTCTTGTAGGTGGTTACAAGATTGCATGCAGTCATAACCCAGAAGACTATAATCCAAATACTTTGCACTGCTGTAAATAGATGAAGCCTTCAGACATGAGATTTCTTGTAGAGAAGATATCTCTATATCACAATATAATTCTGATTAGAGGTTATATTCTTTTAAATACATGCTAATTAGTGTAGTCTTTGCTCACCTCCATAGTTGCGATTTACAAGCTGATCACGGTCACACTCAGCTTCTGAGATCTCGTTGCTTTCTTTCGAGTCGTTGAAGGATGAACTGTTAGGATCGTGGTTCCTTGGAGGTGGTGGAGGAGGTTCAGGGCTCCCAGACAAAGGTAGGTTACGGGCAGAACCTGATAAATAACAACAATAATAATATAAACAAATCAAGGAACAAAAGTACCATTTCCTACTGCTAAAATGATTTTTGAATAGATGTTAAACCTTCAATATTCACTTCATGATATTGAACTGCTGTCTCTTAACAGTAAAAGTTTTAAATTCCTATAATTGCTGTCATAATGTTTAAAATATTTTCTTAATATTACAGTTAAAATAATTTAACACTTATTGACAGAAAGTCACATTTATATATTCCCTTTTGTGAATAATTATGCTCATATTAGAATGCTGATGTATTTCTTCATATCCTAGACTTCATTTCAGATTAATGTCTTTATAAAAGCTGATGTGGTAAATTTACAGACACATTGTGTACAAGTTGTAAAACAAAAGCTGATCTACATTTTACCATCTGATATTATTACAATTTAGCTCCACAAAATCTGTAATTATATTTTTTTTAGTATTTCCTGTAGGAAACAGAAAAACATTTGATAAAGTGCCAGCATCCTGTACTGAAAGTGTTAAGGATAGCTTGAAATACGCACCTACGCTACGTCGGCTGACAGAGCCTCGACTGCCATAATGATCATACGGAGCACCATACTGGCCGTACTGGCTGCCATACTGATCCTCTTCTGGAGCACAGTTGGCAGGATCATCATACTCTGGTCCGGGTACACAGTTGGCAGGACCATTCTGGTTGCCTACTCGAGAGTAACGCCCATTGGCTCGAGGCTGTACATACCACGTCACTCATATGTATTATTTCACTAATGGTTCCTTATTTCAAGTGCTCAAATTGCTGATAGATCAGTGATGAAGGGGTATTTAAAAGAAAAATTCTATGGAAAATATATGGATTCAAGAGAATGGAATTAACAATCCACTTGTTAACAGACTCCCAAAATTTTTATATGAAAATGTAAAAAAGAAAATTAACATTATTCATTACAAGTGTTAATATTTATTAATGGTGGTGGTAATTAATGAAAATTTTGTATGAATGTTACATGTTTTTACATACGTTTAGGGAGATAATGTTAACCAGAGTTTATGTGTACAGGGAACGTCTATGTACTCCACAGAGTACACCTTACCAGACTTGTTTTTTGGGAGGGAGGGGCAGTGAATGAATGTTATTTTTGAAAGTTATGATGCAGTTTCTCATTTGAAAAGGAGTTTAGGTGCTCCACAATCAACTTTCTTGACTCAGTTCCACCTTACGTTTGACTGTTCCCAGTAATGCAACATTCACCTTATGTAACCCAAAACCAATCAATGAAGAAATGCATTGGGCACAGTAATTCATTGGCACAGAATATACACCACTAAAGAACAGAAGATAAAATATATAATCTGAAGCTTTCACGGTGATGAAATTCAATAAAATCTTCTTGGGCAATCAACCACATCAAATGGTTTGGCGGGTACTGACATTTCAGGACCAATCCGTCCCCATCATCAGGGTTCTGATGTCAGAATAACATGTCCTTCCCATAAAGGTTAGTGACATATGATTTGAAGCTTTCGTGACAACTAAATTCAATCAAATCTTCTCAGGCAAACAGCCACAACAAATGGTTACATGAAGAAACCACATAAGATGTGATCAAAACCCTGACAATGGAGACAAAGATGGTTCCCAAAATGTTGGTTTCTTTGTGTGACCATTTGTCGCAGCTGATCGCCTGAGAAGATTTGATTGAATTGATAAAATGTTTTCAAGGTGAGGTACACAAGTGGCAAATATGTAAACAGAGACGAGGGGAAACATGTTGAAAAGTGAATGAAGTATTTATCTCCATTTTTAGAAATTAAACGTTTACATCAAAATAATACTTACTTTTAAAATGTAACTTGTTCTTCCTTAACTCTGATAATGAAACTCACCATGGACTGAGATCCACTGCGCTGATGGATGTGCCCATTTCCAGCCATCCCACTGGGGCCCATGGGACCAATGGTACCACTGTGAGTACGTTCATGTCCATTCTGGTGTGGAAATGTCTGGAACTGCATTGCCTTGTTAGGGTCCATCTCTTCACGGAATCCCAGCAAATGGAATGTCGCGTAGGGACAGATCTCATCTTCCATACCTGGAATGGTAAAGCAGAATGCCAAAGCGTAGAAGTGGCTCATTACAATCAAATGAAATGAAATGAAAAACAAAAGGAAAGGCACCCACTGTATATTTATCTTTCATAAAAGAAAATGTTTCTTTTTGTTTTCATGTACAACTAGCAAGTGCTGACATGGTGCATTTTATAGTTTTGGTTATAGGTTTAAACACTCCTCTTTGTACTCATAGACTTATAAGAATTTTTCATACCCATATAATTTTCATCAAGTTACAATGAGTCATCAGCACACCTACATATTTCATACGGCTACCATGTTGCAATTTTCAATTTACCTAAAAACTTCAATTAAAGTTACATGCATATCAAAGCTCTGCAAATGTATTCAATGACAGTGGTGTTCTTATCCCGTATAAATTCACATGGCTAGCATGTTGGTATTGTTGACAAAGGGTTAAAAACATGAAGACAGAAGACATCCAATGGTAAGACATACATATCAAGTTTGTCAAAAATCAGTGTATTATTATCTATAATAATGCATGCCCATATATCAATCAGAGAACGGATCGATAGACATGCATACTCGTTAATAAAGTTTGAAAGAAGTAGACATGGAATCCTTAAAAGGGAGTAAAAACTCCTAGTGTTCCTTCACTCAGTTATCCCATAAAACATGAGACAAAATATGAAAACAGAGCATTCACATTCACTTAAGTTGTGGCTACTGTTTTTAGTTTAATGAACTTTCTTGACATGTGTGCACCTCAGCAATGATGATGGAACCCCTTTTTTTATGAGGGTACCACTACTCAAAACAGTAGGATTATGATGGCCAGCAGGTTTGGTATTTTATAAAATACTAGGATACAGACATTTTCGACCCTTCCTGAATGTTCCAACCACCTAATTTAAAATTATTTTATTTTTGAAATGATATAAATTGTTTTCAGTTCCTTTCACGTCTGCTCCATACTTTTGATCATATAGCCATTATCTAGCAACTGCCCTCAGACAATGTACCCCTCCTGCCTCTATTTTGCTTTCTTTGTTTCTTGTCAGTACGGAAACAATTAAGTTTATTTCATGAGAGTAGTTACTGCCATTCAGCTGGGCAGAACGAGCTCTTCCCTGGAGATAAACTGGGTGGAACATGCAGCTGACCACTCACCTCATTTAGTCCTGAAGCTTATAATCTGTGGAAATTTACCATCATGTCTCTAATGTGGGGTGTTACTTGGACATGGAGGCAACTTTACCTTAACTTAATCAGAACAGTTAAATCTGATTTTCAGGCAGGGGCCAAGTGTTTATGTTAACTGTGTTAGCCCACTTTGAGAAATGATGAATAAGAAGTCTTCTGTCTTACTTTCATAGCTCAGTAATATTTTATATACTGTAACACAGCAAAACTGGTAAGATAAAACATATCATTAGCAAGGCCCAGCCAGCAGGCACAGTCAGAACTTTGCTAGCTAATAATACAATGTACTTTATTTGATCAGTTCTGCTATGTTGAAGTGTGTGGAGAACCAATGAATCACAAAAGTAAGAAAAAAATTCAAATATATATTTATTATTCAAGTCTATACACAAACTTTTAAATTGTTGATGTTAAAATTTAAAATCACCATTAATATTCTGCGCCATTCATCGTTATCTCGATGTTACAATATTGCGCTATATATTACTACATGTTTCAATGTCATAGCATCATCTTCAGGTTTTTATCATTTAAAACTATTCTATATTTATTAATGCAAGCTTTTCATTGATTTCATTCATTTGAACAAATAACATAATACGCAACATAATATGCAAAATAATAAGAAGATCAAAGGAACACCCACAACAGTAATCTACAATCAATGAAAAGCGTGCATTAATAAATATAGAATAGTTTTAAAGATAAAAACCCTGAAGATGATGCTATGACATTGAAACATGTAGTAATATATAGCGCAATATTGTAACATCGAGATAACGATGAATGGCGCAGAATATTAATGGTGATTTTAAATTTTAACATCAACAATTTAAAAGTTTGTGTATAGACTTGAATAATAAATATATATTTGAATTTTGAACACAAACATGACGCATCTAAACTATAAGACAAAATATGTTTATTTTTAGTTTTTAAAGTACTAGCTGTGCTAAAAACATTTAACATAAACGCTCTGCCCCCATTTTCAGGTACAGATTTCTAGAACAGAATGAAATCAATCCCATAAACTGAAACTGTCTTAAGTATAAACTTGGGAAGTCAAGAGCAAATTCATGTCTCTGTTTCTGCTGTTAAAAGTAACCATACATGACTGTCATGCCAGATACATACAACAAGCATATTTTGTGTGGGTTTTTTTTTTCTTTGCTATACAAAGCTCTGTAAAAGAGTTAACTATAGTTAGAAAACATGCAGCAAGAGAAAACACTCAAGCACAACATGCTAGAGGGCAGCAGTAACTTACCTCAATGTTCTCAAAGTTTTGGCTGTCCTGTTGTCTATGCAATTACCATTATACCTTATATAAAAGCAACTAATTAACTCATTTTGTCATTTGCTGCAGACAAGACAGGGAATTTCCATGTTCTGTGAGGAAGTACTACTTCTCATGATATCTTAACATTATTTCTATATACATGTAGATTTTCAAGTTCATTTGAATATATAGTCTAACATTGAAGATAATTTCAGTTTAATTTTCCCATGTTGGCATGTTGTTTGGTATGATTTTCTCTTTAAAAAAACATTGCTTACAAGTTTATATAAATACTTGACAGTTTACATTATGATGAGAGAAAAGGAAAATGTGTTTTAAAAATTTTGATCACAAAAATTATAATATTAGTTAATTATTATACTGTTTACTGTCTGTCTTATGAGAGATGTAGTAAAGACTGTGAAGCCAGTTTTAGTAATAAATCATAGCTGAGACCAGAATGAACTGGAAAGAGAGGCTGGTCACTTATGAACATGACCGTAAAGTGATCATGGCACCAATGACAAGAGAAACATTGTAAGACTTGAGGTTCTCACAGCGGTGAGTATGAAGATATCAGTCTTCTGGGTTATTGCGCTGTGTAGTCTGGTCGATGTTAACCAACGTTTCAGAGGTCATACTGCCTCCGTCATCAGGGCGATGAATATGCCAATAGGGTGTGAGGAGCTGGATTTATAGGCCGGGAAGTGAAAGGTGTAGCCTGCCCCGAGCCAATGGGAGCAGGCATGGGAGTACACTAATGGTAGCACGTGGGCGAGAGAATACAGAACTCTTCATACTCATCGCCCTCATGACGGAGGCAGTATGACCTCTGAAACGTTGGTTAACATCGACCAGACTACACAGCGCAATAACCCAGAAGACGGATATCTTCAAGAGAAACATTATATTGACACTCTGCCTGATGGTGACTAGAATGAATGTTCAAGTGTTGATATTCCTTTCAAACAAATCCTGGCATTAGTGTAGTTCAGAATGAAACCACAAGTGCAGAGGAGATTAAAAATGTGATCTTTAATGCTGTTTGGAACATGTTATATTACCTACATACAAATCATCAAAATATAACATTTCAACGAAACCTTCAAATGGACTAACATTACATAAAAAATAAATGAAATCACTATTACTGTGACATAACCTAAAGTATCGCCCATCTCATGCTCCTTGTTTTGAATATACTAATATTATTCCTTAGGGTAAAAGATAAAATTTCACAATATTCATAGCAGGTAAGACTACAGTTTTGTGTATTTTAATCTTTAGGTATATGGATAGGACACATGGTTGAAAGATTAATCTGAATGGTAGAAACATTCCCCAAATTTAAACTGCTCTTAATTTCACCATGAATGTAATTTACAGTTTTTAATGTTGTCTCAAAGCATTTGAACGTTGGCACAGAATAAACATATTATACCTACAAACTGAAATTAAGAAACTTCAAAGCAAAACAGATCATGTCAATAGTTTGTTGTCATTCTACTATATTCATCCAGCACGTTTAATTAATGTCACTTCACAGGGTTGGTAGAAAACTGGGTTGTGTATGTGGGGGGAGGGGGGATTGAACACAAATAAAATGTCAATGTCAAAATAAAAATACATAAGAATATTCTAAGAAAGTGAAAGAAAAGAGGCAGAAAATATTTAAAACAAGATTGTAAAGGTAGACAGCTAATGTCTTACCTGTTCTATGATATACTGTCTCATCTGAGCCTGGATGGGCAGGAATGCGACGGATGCCAGGCGGGTGAAGGCTCAATTCCTCGTACATGTGGCGGGGGTGACGAGGGTCCCAAGTGGCATGACTGCGGAAGGAGCCTGAATGACCTAACACCGACAGAACGGCCAAATGGATAAACAAGCAAAAACAAAACATAAACTAAAAGAAACCTGCCCCAAGGAGAGGCAAATCAAATGTAAACATAGTAGCAAGCAGAGGTGTCCAAACCAATAGAGGGCAGTGGGGTCTTGCATGCAAGAGTGGCCACATGGCAATTTGCTAAGGGTTAGTTCTGGATAATTTTGACTGCCTTGTATGTGCACACATTTATGGAGGTGAAAAAGTCCTGTATCTTGGAGTGCAACATACTCTGGAAAAGCCCTCTCATTTGTGTTCTGCAACTTTCTTATTTCTTCCATTCTAATACAAGTTTCTTGCAAAATTGAAAAAAAAACCATTTAATTTAAAACCTAGTGTGTTGAAAACATCTTGTGTTTTACGCCTAATGGATTAGGAAAAGAAATGTGTACAAAATAAAAGACAAACTGATTACCATAATCTGTGATCTACTGATTATATTATTTTAAAAACTATTATACAATTAGAATTACAGTTTATCGTCTCCTGCTATCAGACGTAGGATACGTCACACAAATACAACTTGATAATGAACCTCTGAATACAGACACCAGATCATTATGAAGACGGAAAATTCTAAAAACATACTAAAAGATCAATAAATGCAATGCATTAAAATGTATAATAGTTTTTAAAATAATATAAATTTATAAACCTGAAGATGATGACATAAAACATCGAAACATGTCGTTCAAAAATAGAAGCGCTGAATAATGTAATGTCGTACTACGATAAAAAAGCGCCATAAATATAACATAATATACTTTATACTATAAATGTTATAATATTTTAACAACATCATTTTAAATAAGTTTGTGTATAGACTGTGAAAATAAATATGTGTACTTGAAAATGATGTCGGAGATGGCCCTCAAAATTTTGGCAGAGTTTAACCAAGTGACATGGCTGCTGGCCTGAGAAGATTTATTAAAGACATCCACCATGAAAGCTAACTCTCTATGAATTGCAGAGATGAATTCTGAGAAAAACCACTTCATATTACAGAAATATCAGTTATTCTGTACACTTTCTTACTACACCATCAGCCAGTAAGATACAAAGGAATTTTTGGAACACTTTCCAGGAGGAAAGTACATTTAACAGTAAAGAAAATTCTATACTAATAGAAATTATGTATAAAGCAGATCACAGAGTTACATAATTACTTCCAAAATTTCTATAAAATCAACAGGAACTGACATCATTAGCTGCAGCTGGCTATCTTGTCATGTACATTTGATTATATGGTAATAGAGGACTATTTTACCTCCAGCACAATTCATCTGAACACACAAGACAACATGAAAAACCTGACATGTTTGTTATTCAAATGCATGTGAATGAAGATTAGTATGTTTAATGGTTATTAAAGCTACCTTTCAGACAATGAAAAGTGAAATTTCTTGCTTGCTTTTATGTATCTTGTCTTCTTGTAAAGTGTCCATATGTATGTAACTTTTTACCAATGGTGTAATGTACCACATTATTTATTATAACTGTTTATCATTACTTAAAAGTAACGAACCATGAAATAATATATTTTATTTAACACAAATCTACTCAATAAAATGTCATATAATCCTTGAATTTTCTTATTCTTTAAAAATTAACAGCTTTTGCTAATGCTCCTCGTAACATAATCTTCTCAAGCTATAACCTATACCACAGGTGAATTGTACTCCCATTTGGAAGCTTTCCATGTCTCCAAAATGCTGGACTTCCATTCAACAACAATGTGGATTTCCCCCAAAATTATGGAAGTATGTCACCACAGAAGCTTCAAGTCTTATATAAGATCTTCAGTTTAGCAGTCTCATAAACGTATTTCAATATGTAACACTAATCTGTAGTACTGAATCTCTCAGTGGCTGTTGACCGTCCATTCACGCAGTGCCCTTAGAAGTAACTATCAATTTCATAACGTGTTCCTTGAGCAGCTAATAGTTGTTCACCTGGTCAGGACGTCCCTTACTATCACTGAAACTGACAATTTATCACTGTTTCCAAAAGCCCACTGCTGGACCCTATATTTATTTAGTGTTCTGTCTGATGACAGGTCCATATGAACAGGATCCTTCCATCCTTTTCTCGGACTGGGACCTGTTCATATACGTTCTTGGCAGATGATCCAGAAGTGGTTTGCCATTGCCTTCTTCTGTGTGTGAATGGAGTAATTGTTGGGATGCCACGGAGGAAAACTCCGTGTTGCCTAGACCACGGCCTTGCCCAACACAAGTTATAAATTCGGGCACCGCCGGGAATCCGGGAATCGAACCCGAGACCCCAGGATTACAAGGCCAGCGTTCTAACCGCTAGACCACCGTGGCTCACGCTTTCATAACACAGTTCTCTAAGGTACATTTCAGCATTAAACTAATGTTTCAGCTGATTGATTAGTACACCAACTTTATGTTGAGAAGATTCCATGATCAAGTTTTGGTCTAGAAGTTGAATATACCAAGATTTTCATGGATTTCTTAGCCCCCACAAGGCAAATACTGGAACAATATTTAAAAAGCCATGACTGCGATCTTCCTAATTCATAATCATCCTTCTGTATAATTTATAAAGTACTATATAAACTAAAAAACAATATTATATTTCTATTTATGTCTATACTTAGCAAATAGTTCCTTCCCTTGTGATTTTACAATGTTTGCACATATTTCTTGCTTCCATCATGCAAGATACATGTCCTACTCATCTCATTCTTCTGACTAAATTATCATAACAATGTTAGCTCAACAACACAACTTCCAAAGCTCCTCATTATGTTATACTTATAATTTCCATTACTTTGTCTCTTTTAGGTCAAAATATTTTCCTCTGATCTTCGACACCCTCAGTCTATCAGAAATAAAGTCTCCATTACATGACAAGGTTTTTACTGAACACAAATGTGGAGATGATGGACAGCTCTGTGTCACACTGATGGGTGTTATAAAAGATACTGTCAAATACAAAAATCATGCATTCATATTAACTGTTCACAATTTGGAGTTCAGTAGCATCCAAAAGGGTGTGCAACAATACATGCCGGGTACCATGCAGACACAGTAGAATGCTAAGACATCCTTACTTATTACTGTACCTCTCTTGATGCGATCGCATGTATTGTAGTTGGAGCCTGGCACAGGCGGCAGCTTGCGGTTTGGAGGAGCGATGTAACCAAGCTCATCACGAAGATCTGGGCGTCGCTTATCCATTGTAGAGTTTCCACCAGCTGACTGGTTGTATACCACATCATCTGGAAATATAATTAGTAAGAAATGTGATGTTATGGTTGCATAAATATTTTGGTAATCTGTGCATAAATAATAAAAAAAACTGAATTAAAAATGTATTAATAACTAAGCAATAATTTTATTTTTATTTTCTTAGTAATGATTTATTTAATGAGCTGTTAGAAGCATAGACTATGTACTGCTGAATGATAAGAAACAACATTCTAAAGTCATAATCCTTCAATAAAATGACAAACATCTACCTGCATAAATAAACAAATTATAAAGCACATCAAAATAAAATTATATTCTGTTTTATACAGAAATCCAGATATAAAACCAACATAACATATTACCTCTGAGACGGGTCTGTTCAGGACCCCGAGACCGTCGTGACAGGGCCACACATATCACAACAACACCCACTATGATGACCACTACGGTCGCCCCTATAGGCACAACAATGTTGAGGTCCAACCACTCTGGTACCCAGGGGAAATACTGGTTAACTGATGTGTTATCTTGTTCAGGAGGTGCAATGGTTCCTACAACATATAGATGATGCTTACCTTTCTGATGTGAACTCTTTCCACGTAACACACAGATCACCACAACTGCTAAGATTATCACCAGAATAGCTGACGCTACAGGGACCACAAGTTTCAGATTTGAAAGGAAGATGTGAATTGGGGAATTGGCCCCTTGTTCAGGGATCTCACGTGCTGGAGCAATAGTACCTGCAACACCGAACCAGAAAAAAAACGAAAATCAGTAGTCAATTTTGAAATGCCCTGTGTTGAGGTACTACTGCTCGGCATGTGGGTACATGTCAGATACTGCAACTGTTAGTGTGAACATTAATACTTCAATATTAGCAAACTGGTACCTGAATATGGCACTTTTATGGGTTGTTGTACCACATATTGTGGTAGAAGTTTACTGATATTTCAGAGATGCTTGCACCCTCCATCATCAGGGTGAAGAGTAATCACCCTGATGACAGAGGTAGCAAGCACCTCAGAAATGTGAGCAAACTTCTACAACAACTCAGAAGAGTATGAGAAAATGAAATCTCACTGATTCCAACCACTTTGCAGCAATTCACAAAGCAATATACACTGCCTGATCAAAAGTATCCGGACACCCCTCCGTAAACGTAAACTCGAGCCTAGATATCACTACGACCGCCGCCGCTGCTATAAAAGGAGGCAGAGGGCTCGATGTTGTTCAGTGCTACACGATACCGACAGAATGGGTGGAGCAAGGGAGCTCAGTGACTTCGAACGTGGTATGGTTATTGGTTGCCACATCAGTATGCAAGCCGCTTTCAGTGGTGTAAAGAGCGCCGCCACTGGGCTGTGGACGACTGGAGACGCGTGATTTGGAGTGATGAATCACGCTATACCATGTGGCAGTCCGATGGGAGGGTTTGGGTGTGGCAAATGCTAGGTGAACGCTACATGCCGGCCTGTATAGTGCCCACAGTGAAATTCGGCGGAGATGGGATGACAGTGTGGGGGTGTTTTTCATGGAAGGAACTTGGTCCTCTCGTAATACTACGGAGCACATTAAAGGCAGAAGGATATAAGGACATTTTGACCAGCTGCTTGTTGTCTATGGTAGAAGACCAGTTCGGAGATGATAACTGTGTGTTTCAGCATGACAATGCTCCCTGCCATAAAGCAGGGTCTGTTCGTGACTGGTTTGTGGACAATAAGGTTCCGGAAATGGACTGGTCAGCCCAGAGCCCCGATCTAAATCCTATTGAACACCTCTGGGATGAACTAGAAAGGCGACTGCGCACCAGACCCCAACGACCCACATCACTAACTACGCTTGCTACAGCGTTGCAGGAAGAATGGTCGGCCATTCCCCCGGCGACGTTCCAACACCTGGTAGACAGTCTCCCCCGCAGAGTTAGAGCTGTAATAAATGCCAAGGGTGGGCCCAGCCCGTATTAATGTCCACTACTGGGCAGTAAATCCGAGGGACACATAGAGGACAGTTTCGCGTAGGTGTCCGGATACTTTTGATCAGGCAGTGTATATTATTTAAGCTCAAATAACATGCATCTAATTGGCAGATTCTGTTCACATTTTCAGAGTTCATCTTGCAACATGCCAAGTAGGGCTAGAGAAACCTGCTTTCCTATCGGGGGATCCTACAAGGCAGATACTTCTACCTCTGATAATTGCCCAAATGTCAAGCAAAGAGAATCAACACTTAACCTCATGGGTGTCTGGTATCAGCCACATGAATAATCAGTACTGAAATTATAAATTGATCTCCCTTCCAAAGTAATTTATTTAAGATGCATGTTCACTAACATATTTCATCTCTTTCAGAACTAAACCTGCACATCTACTGTTAATGACACTTTTCAAGTTCAAGTCCTTTATAACAAACTCACATACCTCTGTTAGACTCCTTAATTGTTAAAAATAACACCAGAAAGTTGGTTCAGATACAAAAGGCCTAGGTTCTTTTTAATTAAATAATTTCACAGTGACTATGAAGCAGTCTAAACATTGCAACTATCACAAATTTAAACACATTTAGATGACATAAAAATTTTAAAATTAACTGTAAATTATATTTATTTCATCCAGCTATGTTCAGCATGGTTATGAGTCAAAAAAATTAAAATATATTACATTAACTCTAAACTAAAATTTACCCGCAGTACCGAACAGCTGAGTGTTAATGTTTTCAAGCTCTGAAGATTCCTAGCATTGTACCTGTCATTAATAACGGTAACACATTACCTCCAGTTATGGTAAGTGTGGCAAATTCATATTCTGCAACAGCAAATCCAGCATTATTGTGTGCGGTGACACGCAGATGGTACCAGTTGGCAGGGTCCAGGTCCAGTACGACAAAGTTTCCACCAGGCTTCACATTGTTGGACACCTGATTCCATTCTGTCTGTAGTCTGCAACAGTGTGGACACTAAAATCTCTTCACATTCCTACAAACTACAGACTGTTGCAGTTCCTAACTGAGGATTTTTGTAATTTTCTTCAGCTCCTCCAAACAGGACACATTTGTCTCCAAAGCATAATCATTCTGTCATCTGTCATTTCTTACTAAGTAACTTGTGCAGATGACAATGTTGTCATCAAAAAACACAAGACAAAGTTTTAAAACAAAGACCAATGTCAGCCATTTTATAAGACATCTCATACCATTTTTAAAACACTATTATTCCTTTCACTGACTGTGTTTTTAAAAACAAAGTTCATCAGAGAAACATATTTGGACCTAGGACAGATAAAAGTAATGACTGGCTGGAGAAAATTAAATGAAGAGCTTCATAATAATTTGTAATTTTTACATAGTATTGTTAGCATGATTAAACTAGGAATTATGAAATGAGTGGGATATACAGAATGCAAGGTAAAAATGAGAAATTCTTACAAAACTTTAAACTTTGGCCACAACACCTCAGGGGAAGAGACCTCTTGTTAAACCTCAAAAATAGTATTCAAATACATCCTACATGAAAATGCATATAAGATTTTACTGACTCCACTGGAGGGATTTGATGAACATGGTGCTGGACCTCACAGTTCTACAGATGCATGGAATTTGACCAGGTGAGTAACTAAGCATGAATCTGTAACGTGGAATAAGATTGTTAATACTTTCTTCACTGCTAGTGGAATGGTGATCACTGATATATGTATAAACAGAAGAAAAACTGTAGGCAGTCCACGGTGTCCTCCGAGTGCCTAATTTTTACACTAATCTTATTCTGCATTCCTATTTTCTTGAAGAAGGCTGTCTTCTAGAACGCTGTATACCGACTCCATGATCAGGGTCACATACTCCTCTGAAATGTAGGTCAATATCTGAGACTACCTGATGCGACATCCGAGAAAACAGCCATCTTTGTGATTTTTAGAAACAAATGAACTTACATTATGGCCAAATATGCAACACCAATAGTCTCATTTCTGACAGACATCATATTTAGCACAGACTAGTCTACAAATGTAAAGACTACTTACTTCTTCTTGTGTTCCACAACAAAGTAAAGCATAGGGCAGCCCCCATCAGACCATGCACTCAAGTGTAGTGTGATGCTATTGGTAGAAACCTCAATGAAGCGACCTGCCTCTGGGATCACGGGTTTGGAGCCTTTAGTACGTGTGTTCAAAATGTCTGATGGTTCTCCTGTACCAATGCTGAAACAGAAATAATTCTGTTTGTATGCAATGTACAATCATTAATATAATCAGTCTTCTTAAACATCATTAAAACAAGAAAATTTCTGTCTTCTGGGTTATTGCGCTGTGTAGTCTGGTCGATGTTAACCAACGTTTCAGAGGTCATACTGCCTCCGTCATCAGGGCGTTGGTTAACATCGACCAGACTACACAGCGCAATAACCCAGAAGACAGAAATCTTCATATTCACCGCTGTGAGAACCTCAAGTCTTACATCATTAAAACAATTCATCCAAATCTTTAACGTTTCCATTAAACATTTGATATTTCACATACATAGCTTAATTAGATTTGGTTTTAATTACCTATTGTATCCTGTAACATAGACTTGGTAACGTGATCCACACCATAGGTTCTCAACTGTATACTTCTGAGCTTGATTTGAGACTTGCACAGTCTCCCAATCTCCAAACTCAGGTTTGTAATGAACCGTGTAACCATGCAGAGGGGCTGTATCAGTAAAATGTGGGCGCAACTTCATGGTAATTGAGTTGGTTGTCATTGATGTTAGGGATACCTGTGGAGAGTGTGGTGGAGCTGCCAACAAAATAAGTTTAATTGTAAGGTGACATCCCACATTATCTTATAACTAAAACACTTTACATTTACAATTCAGTAATACGCCCGTTACATCCAACAATAAACAAAACATATAATTCTGCCATGAAATCACAGATTTTAAGAATTGTATGAATTATTTATTAATAATTAACAAATTAGGGTACAATTTGGCCAAAAACAGTATTAGCTATTCATTATCGTCAAGCTGTCAAGAAGGTGAGCCATTTATTAACATAGTGATGTTTGAAAAATCTAGTCTCTTTAATAATTCCAATTGTAGAATATTATAAGATATTGTAGGTGCGTCATACAAGAAAAAATGAAGAAATGATAAGAAAATTAAAAATTAGTAATTGAATTAGAGTTTATAACATACACCTGATGACGGCTCTATGAAAGCCGAAACATGTCGAGAATGTTCCATATGTAAATCAAGTACTCGATACGGAACAAAGGATAATATTTTAACCATCTAATTATCTTATATTACTTTATTGTGATTGACGGACAATTTTAATATATTTTAATACTATTGTAGAATATTATTTGCATTGTGCTATGTGAGACAGATAGGGTACTGGTTCTCTCAGAATCCACCGTTGTTTGACCAGTCCATGAATTAGAAACAGTTAAGAACTGCTGTCAAATGGGATGGAGCAGCTGAAATAAAACTAGATTTTGCTTTAGGTATCAACAATAAACAAACTACACACTACCATGAACAATAAGCTGGTGAGTGACTGTGTCATGTCCAAATGAATTTTCCACTGAGCATGAATATTCTCCAGCATCCTGACGTGTCACAGACTTGATGAATAGTGAGCCATCAGGCAGTTGGCGGATGTGATCATCCTGTTGGAAGGCGACACCCTTCACCTTCCACTGAATGTCTGGAGCAGGAATTCCCACGGCAAGACATGGAAGCTTAACATCTTCCTTGTATGTTGCCGTGAATGAGTCATCGAATGAAGCAATCTTTGCAGGAACTGGGAAATTAAAATACATGACAATCAGACACTGGCAACTTTAACACTTTGTTTGTTATAATATGCCAGAACAGCTGTATGGGCAATATGTTCTCAGATAATATGTCTATGGACATTTTGCCCACTTTTCATTCTGTTGAATCAACTGTTTCTTCAAGATAGTTCTCTTCTGGGTTGTGGAGACCACATGGCACTACAACCCAGAAGACAGCTATCTTCGAACTCACCACCATGAAAACCTCAAATCCTAAATATCTGTAGGAATCTACAAAGTGCAGTGGTAATATAATATGTTGAATCAAGATCATGTTAACATATCAAGATACAGTGAAACCTCGATGCATCGTTTTCGGCGGGGGTGGGAAATAAAAACGATGAATGCGGGAAAACGATAGATGCGGGAAAGCATTAAAAATTTAAAAAAAAACAATGTTTCTCTTTCAAAGTTACTTCTTTTTACCAAAAAAGTCTTTAATGGACAACTGGTTTGTCGAAACTTTACGTTTTAGACCAAACAGAGCACTTTCCACGTTCAAAATGTTTTCCTCGTCACGTTCACTAATATTAAGCGCATAAAAGAACTTCACTTTCGCCAATGCAGCGTGTGCTTCGGCAAAACTCGGCAAAGCTTCGGGCTCGCATTCGTCGTCTTCCTCTTTCTCACCGCTCCAACCCCCTTTGCGGACAATAACAGGAAGAATGGAAATACTATTACTGCCGAACTCAACGAAACGTAGCTGTAGAAGACCCTGAACCGCTGGAAACAAGATGAACCAGAAGAATGAAAAGTTCCGCCAGCCTTTCCTTTGTACTTGTAATAAAAGCATTTGTGAAGAAATTCACACTGCACATGCCATCTGGCATCGCTGGAACGAAATATGAGTGCACCCTAATTAAAATCGTAAAATTTCTGACAATGAGCACCGCCATTCACTCCAACTATCACCCCTGCACCGCTGACCCCTCATTCCAAAAGAATGTGCTGGTTGGGCGATATAACAGGTTACCGCTACTGCGTATTCCAAAAACATTGTGCGTCTTTCGGTATTAATTTATCTCAAAACCCAGCATTTTAATTTCTCAGAAACGATCATTGCGGGAAAATTGTTGGCCGGGACTGAGATTTTTGAACGGTCGATGCGATAAAACGATAGTTCGAGGAACGATAGAAGCGGGAAAATGTAACATTATTTAATATGGGATGTATTCGGGACCGAACAAAACGGACGATGCATCCGGGAAAACGATAGTTCCGGGAACGATGGATAGAGGTTTCACTGTAATCTAGAATACATAAATTTATATCAATAAACAGGGATGCTATGGATTATATAAGACTACAGAAATTCATCGAACCAACCTCTGTTGCTTGGAGACAAAGAAACAGGTTTTGATGGCTGGCCTTCACCAATTATAGTGGATGCAGTTACCCAGAATTCATAGCGCTCCTTTTTCTTCAAATCTGATGCTTCAAAACTCATTTGGAAGGGTGGAACCTTTGTGCCTTTTGGTTCTTCCTACACAGAAACATGGTATTAAAGATCACATTTGAATGTACAATCCTGTTGCTGCGTACTCCGAAAATTCTGCTCCTGGTAACCACGTGGAAAGGAAACAATCGACTTCTAAAATTTATTACAGATCAAAACATCACATGCATAATACATATTTTTCAACACATTTACATTAAAATATGACATAGAAATGTTACAGAAAGATGGATGTCTTCTCATTCAGGACAGCCAGTCTTCAGGTGAGTATCAGAACCCAGAACTCATGAATACAGAGCAGGAGTGCTAACCACTCAATGTTTGGTCTACATTTTGTATCAGCTGTTCACATTACTGCAATCAAAGGACATGACAGATATAAAACAAGTGAGCCATGACACTTACATCTTTAGCCTCTTCGCTGTCCTCACGCACATACACGGTATACTGTGACACAATGCCATTTGGTTGCTCTGGTGGCTTCCAGCTCACCAAAATGGAATCTCCTGACATAACAAGTGCTTTCACTGCACTAGGAGCTTCAGGAACTGCAATGCACAACTCATGTTATAATACTCAAATGCAAAATGCAATCAAAGCCTTTCACAAAGTTGAGATTTCTGCACATTACAAATGCCTAAAGGTGGCGACTGACTTGTAACATTTACTCGTAATGTAACA
This sequence comes from Zootermopsis nevadensis, assembly GCF_977971745.1. Classification (NCBI taxonomy): domain Eukaryota; kingdom Metazoa; phylum Arthropoda; class Insecta; order Blattodea; family Termopsidae; genus Zootermopsis; species Zootermopsis nevadensis. The sequence continues at coordinate 1,824,380 of NW_028259135.1, forward strand.
TTCGCGGCGAGCATGTTACATTACACCACAACTGGTGAGGCGCATCGAATGCTCGTTTTGAACGCTCGGCTCGACTGTGCTCCATTCATTTCATTCAATATGTCGGACGTGGAGGTTGTGTTATCTTTGTTTCATTTAATACGCTACTCTTATCTAAAGAACTCATGAATGCTCATTACGACACCGCTCGACTGACTGACTGACTTGTAATGTAACACTCAAAGGGATTCGCGAGAAAACCGACAACACGATGGAGCGCCCGCGAGCGTGAGCGGCTCGCATCGAGCGGCTCCGTTCGCTGTCTTCACTTGTGTAATGCTCGATTTGTAACACGTTACATTACAGGCAAATGTTACAAGTCAGTCGCCACCTTAAGGAATATCCCAGTCATGTACATTTCTGTGAAATAAATCTTATTACTCTCCACTGCCCCATTTTAAAGAAAGACAAAATTTAAACTGTGAGCAATTAAACAATATGTTGTGTAAGCAATGGAGAAGAGAGTTCAAACACTGATGCTTTGGGTTTTGTAAATTATGGTAGAAACGTAGTCTTAAGATGACATTTTATCAGTCAAACAAATTTAAGTCACAGTCATTCAGTCTGGTAATAATAATTATTTTTATGATGCAATAGTCCATATAAAATACTTACAGCTATACAATAAAATTGTTAAAATATAAAGAAATGCTAATCCAATGATAAGAGGTGAACACACTAACACATAAAATTAGGAAAAAATCTTTATTTAAATTTTAAACAAATTTTATTACAAATGAAAATTTATAATAGACGTACCATCTTGCTCCGTCTGGCAATGGATTGGAGCACTACGAACACCATCTCCACCTGACGTGAAGGCCAGAACTTGCATGCTGTAATTGGTGTACTTCTTCAAACCATGGAGGATAGTTTCACTTGATGACGTTATCTTTGTATCTTTGCTGTTCTCATCTACAATAGACAAGATTCTGAATTTGATTTACAACTTTAATGGAAGTAATAACAAGAAACTTACACCTGTTTTCCTGGTAACTTTACTTTGGAATTGTACTGAATATAAACAATGACTTCACAACTTCTCCATAATCCGATCTGCAAATGAAGATGTCGGGTATAAATTAAATTTAGTGAAACTGAATAATTCTATTTTACTATACCGGCATATCACCCTATTAAAACTATGCAACATAATGGTAGCACACTCCAAAAGTTCAATGCTGACAATACCAAAGCCTACAACTGAACACAATTCTGAGCAAGTTCCATCGACCTCCTATTTTCAAAATCCCCTTGGTTGGATCCACCTTACTTTCAACAGGACATCTCCCAAGATGGTTCTTCATTACATTACCTTTTCAGATTTTAACTGAAATGTACAACATACTGGCTATAGCGTGGTACAAAACACTTTTGCTGTTATGGATGGGACAGTTCAACTAAATGAACCAACATAACTTTCCAACCATCTAAGGATAAGAATTTATGCCTTTAATAATTGTATGTGAAAATGGCCATGTCATAAGCACATATCTAAACATTAAGCATTGTTTATATAACTATCAAAGTAGCCTTTTCTTATTTTGTAGCAATGGTCTCTTAATGCAAATTAATAAAGTTGGAAACAAAGAAGTCTAGGCAGACAAACTGAATTAATTATAATAAATTTAATTATAAAGACAGATCACCTAACAAAAGTCCCGATTTGTCAAAAATGCAACTCACCATACCATGTGTCACTTGGACCATATATAACCTTGTAGCCTTTGATTATGCCATTTGCAGCAGTGAGAGGGGGAGAGACCCATGACACTCGGATGGTTTGGGAGGTGAGCGTTGTGCATGTAGTATCCTGAGGGGGCTGCTCAGGAATTCCTTCAGCTGTATATTGACGTGTCTCCTCTGACATAGGTCCTGGACCAACCTTATTGAAAGCCTGAACCACTACTGAGTACTGGGTATATGTCCTGTGTTGTAAAACAATCATTAAACCACATGCTATTACTGTAATAAATTTTATGATTCTGAACAATTAGACCTATTACTTTTCAGTATTAACATGGCCTGTTCAGTGTTAAGAATATACAAATGCTATTCTGGCAATAGCAATATAATGTATAGAACAATAATGCAGGCAGGTAATAAACAGGCCACAAATCAAGTGAACAGCTACAACATTTTGAAGCAGGCCTCTCAGATTCTACTGTCAACATGAGGTGGTAAATCTGCTCTTATGTGAAGAAATGCAAATTCACAAAATAACCTGTACAATTTATTACAAAACTTCATCCCTTTCTTAAAACACAAGATTTCATCAGCAGTTTTAATCACAATTCAAAACATATTTTCTTGGGATTTTTGCTTTTGCAGGCAAGTGTGAGAAAACAAATGAAAATTTTTATTTTGGACAGATGATATCACTGGATGAAGAAGTCCATAAAACAAAAACAAATTATTGTTAATAACAATGAACCATGACATTTGCTCATTTTATCTTACATACAAAAACTGAAGTTACAGGTATGTATATATGTAAGACTTGAGGTTCTCACAGCGGTGAGTATGAAGATTTCTGTCTTCTGGGTTGTTGCGCTGTGTAGTCTGGTCGATGTTAACCAACGTTTCAGAGGTCATACTGCCTCCATCATCAGGGCGATGAGTATGAAGATTTCTGTCTTCTGGGTTGTTGCGCTGTGTAGTCTGGTCGATGTTAACCAACGTTTCAGAGGTCATACTGCCTCCATCATCAGGGCGATGAGTATGAAGATTTCTGTCTTCTGGGTTGTTGCGCTGTGTAGTCTGGTCGATGTTAACCAACGTTTCAGAGGTCATACTGCCTCCGTCATCAGGGCGAAATCTTCATGTATATATGTGTTAGCTCAAGAAGAGATATGCCAATTTGCCTCAATTTGCATGCTTATGCCTTGAAACCAGGAGATTTCAGAAAGGTCGGAGCTATCAAATAGTGTCCTGGGCTTGAGTACTGGTGAGTGTGGTTTTTGTAGCTTGGAAACTAAGCAACATACAAGAAGGAAGCAAAGACAGAAGTGGTTTGTTTTAATGAGGAGATTACAGGAGCAAAGCCACAAACCTTAAAAACTGTCCTGTGGGTTGTAGCACCGTGAAAGTCTAGCGATGAGTCATCACCTTGATGTAGGAGGCAGCAAGAACCTCTAAAATAGTGGTAAACTTCTACCAGACTACATGGCACTACAACCCAGAAGATGGCCATCATACTCACTGAAGTCGTACAATGTCATAATGCCTAAAGAATGGGTCTTACTTCAAATTACTGATCTGCAGGTGATGTTCTTTCCCTTCCTCTTTGCTGAACTCAACTGTCTCAAATAGGTATGGTTTGTCAGATGAAGCAAGCTTATAGCCCACATAGTAGCCAAGAATCTCGCCATTCCACTGATCTCTCTCTGGAGGCTTCCATGAGATCTTGAGTGTATGCTGGTCTTCAGCTTCTACCTTCACAGCTGTGGCTGGGCCACCAGGAGCTAAAATATAGATGTACACACTACAATACAAAAAATAGCACTCAAACATGCCAACCTCTTCATATCATCAAATAATCTTCGGTTACTAATATCACATTCTTATGGTTATACAAAGAACAGACATCAACCCTTTAAACTTGAAGCTCATCTAAATAATATTTAAGAACTCAGTCCATATCCCAGAGAAAACACAACACTTCACCATTAAAAACATCAGTTTGTAAATCCTGTTATAGGAAATAATCTGTGTTTACAGTGATAATTATACAAAACCCATAAATACATATTTAAGAGTTACTGATTGTTAAATCACCTGGTACGCATACTTACTATTCAGATTTGAAAGCTTAAACATTGTGGAAAGGGTGCAGTGTTATTGTTGTAAGTCATTCAATGTGAATTTCATGGATTTGTTTCTCAAATTTTTGTTGCTTGTTTTAGTTATGTACTGTAAGTATCTTGTAAAACAAAAATGATACCTTTCACGAAAGAAATGCAAAATAAAAATACTTTCAGCTAACAATTATCATGAAAAAGCTTTCTATACTTTCAAACTCATTCTTCGGTACATTTAAAATGTTGAGAAAACAGCTCAAAAATATGCACCTCAACCCCATAAATTATGTATATAAAAACACAGAAGCCTATGTTCAGTCCGGAGTTGGATATATGACAAGTTCTTCGTGGTTAACCTTAGTATTTTCACACAAATGTTAGCAGTACCTTAAAATATGCTTCTGCTCCGCACTACATTTGACTTATGAATTTCACAAAGTTATATAAAGTTTTTTTTAAAAAAAAGTTCATTAAAGAACATTTTGCTAGAAAATTATCTTAACAACAACTAAGTCTGAACATTTTTGTTCCCTGAATGTTGTTATATATAGGTTTAGCCATGACATCTATAAAATACAGAGCACCTATATATGATCAGTGGGCTTACCCTCTTCTGCAGTGATGATGGGAACAGTGTCAGAAGGTTCTGAAGTTCCAATTTCATTCTCAGCAACGATGCGCAAGTGATACGTGGTTGCAGGCCTAAGATTGAACACACCAGCCACTGTCTGCTGCCCAGGTACCAAAACCCGGTCAATATCTGCTTCCCACGTGCCTAAAGAGACAAATTATGTTACAATCCAAATGTATCTTGTGGTTTACATGTTAAATTCCACAGTTTTACTGAACATAAAAACAGAAAGGAACACAGAACATAAGTTACTGCTCAAAAAGCAGGCAAGACAGAACTGGTAAACATTTCATTCCGAGATTATATTGAGTTGTTTGTAACAAATTACATCACAGGGGCAAAATCACATCCAAATGTCAACCTGTTCACTGTCCCATGATGCATTGTTACACAAAATTATCATTATTCCACGAGGCTAAACCCTGAAAGCCAGTCACACACAAAATTGTTAGACATTAAATAAAAATTGAGAACAAAAAAAATAACAAGCCCCCCCACCCTCGTTACAGCCAAATGAAATGCAATGGCAGATAGAATTTGTGAACTGGTATGAATTAGGACATGGACCAAAAGCAGGCTGTAAATCACCAGCTGGGATTACCTTCAAACATTATTAGTATCAGGTGGAACATAAAGTCTCACCTCTAGAGATCTTGTACTCGATGAGGTACCGCTTGATTGGAGAATTGCCGTCGTAAGGGGCAGCCCATGACAGCTGAACAGAACGTCCAGATTTGTCCAACACCCTCAAGCCATAAGGTACTTCAGGCACCTCTGGAAAATAAAAATTATTTCTACTGTCAGGACTAAAGCAGCAAAGCTGGAAGATATCAAGATCCTTAGTTCTCCGCACAAGCCAATTCAGTGTTGCATGTTGACCATAAAGAGACAAACATAGGAACATAGCTGTGATTTCTATAACACATATGCAGTTTAAGTGTGAGACTCCAAAACCAATTATAATTTAAAAAAATAATGTTTATCGTATATATTTCAAAATTCTCACTGCAGTCAATTTAAATAAATTTCCTCAAATCCAAGTTAATCTCAATAATAATCCCTAAATTTATCTGACACTGTAAATCTATATAAGGTCATGTCAGTTTGCACTTGTTAACAAACCTTGAATGATCAAGTTGATGCTGGTGTCATCGATTCCAAATGCATTTGTTGCCTCGCAGGTAAACAGCGCTGAGTCAGTACGTTCTGTCTGTTTGATGCTAAGGTCAGAGAGAACACCATTTGGAAGTATTTCTTCTCGCATTGTGTACCTAAAAATACCACAAAGAATAAAAAAAAAAGCAACACTTTCCTTCAGTAGTAGTATACTCTATTTGCTTTACCAATTACAAAATTGTAAGACTTGAGGTTCTCACAGCGGTGAGTATGAAGATATCTGTCTTCTGGGTTATTGCGTCATCAGGGCGATGAATATGCCAATAGGGTGTGAGGAGCTGGATTTATAGGCTCCCGAGCCAATGGGAGCAGGCATGGGAGTGGACTAATGGTAGCACGTGGGCGAGAGAAGACAGAACTCTTCATACTCATCGCCCTCATGACGGAGGCAGTATGACCTCTGAAACGTTGGTTAACATCGACCAGACTACACAGCGCAATAACCCAGAAGATGGATATCTTCAATTACAAAATTCTTTAACTTGTATTTTCATTTATAAATTGGAAATGGGGTATGCCTTATATTCAACATAGAAGAGCATTAGAAATAAATCTTATTTAATAATTTCTGAGAAAATATACATCTGGCAACTGTGACATACCTCAGAACTTGCATTTCCATACATTATCAATAAATATTTCAAAATCAATATCATTAATTTTTTCTGTGTCTGCCATAATGACACGCAATTTGTTTTAATATTCTCTGGAACCATATGACTGCAGTTAGTGGTTCTGCTTTTGAGGTACATCTTGTAATACTGCACCATCCATTTCACATGACTTCATATTTCCAGTGTTTCTGCTTCCACTAAACTGAAGAGAATTATGCATGCACTCTAATGCTGGCTCTGGAAATGTTTCTCATGTCAAAACTCATTGGATGTATATACATTGAGATATGCCATAACTGTTAAATGTCGTACAGTTCATCACTACACAGTATGTGCTGATTGTTGAGAGCCAGTACGTTGTATGGTGCTAGTGTTTAACACTGAACATACACCAAAATAAAGCAGTTTCAAGAGTCGTGATTGACAACGAAGACTCGGGTCATGTTGGTAGTACTTGCCGGGTGTCAGTCTTGGGATCAAGTCGTTTGTTGTTCATATTCCACCTAATTCCAATTGGTTTTTCACCACGGGCCTCACATTGCAATACTGTTGGCTCACCGCGTCGTGATGTCTGGTTCCTAAGTTTGATTTCGAAGTGTGGTGGTGCTACAATAAGGCAGATATAAAAATTAAACTTTGGCCAAATTTTCAATTATAATTACAGGATATGTTTTCATTGCAAGACAATTATTAACACTTTTATTTGTTATGTTTCCTGACATTTTCCAAGCTGCTGGGAGTGCCATTTGTAAAAAAAAATTATGACTGCAATAAACATAATTCAATTCAGGCCACAACAAATCATCTAATTCATCATCTGCATTGATTATTTCCAAATTTGTACAGAATCTTCTGCAGTAGTAAGAAATACACATCATGCCTATGGGAAATTGGCTGATACGGACGGTCAGTTTTGTTTTATTTATGTAATAATTACAAAATGCATATAATACACAATTTAAGATTAATTTAGCTGAATAACTGAACATATAGCAAATAACTAACTCCACGGTCAGGGTATATGCCTTGAACAGTTGACAGCGACTCTCAACTGAACTAGAAATGCCCTTTTATATCAAGCCTTCCATACAGTCTCTTCAACTGAGGAATTTCTCATCAAGTCATCAGGTATGAGAAATGACATTTTCTAGGACCAGAGCAGTCTCACTAGCCTCAGTTTCAAAACATCAGAATATGATTACGTGTGACATACCTTGTACACTGATGAGAATAACAGCTGACAGTCCAGAACCAATACCATTGACAGCCTCACATAAATAATAACCTTCATTTGTCTTCTGAATATTGTTAATAGTCAGAGTTCCATCTTCCACCTTAATGTTGGGGTTGTTTGGTTTCAGATCCTTGTAATCACCAGGGGTTTCACCTGCAATAATTACATTTCCCAGTAATATAAACAAACTAACACTACAGCATGGATTATGCAGTGTTTTCCCCTGCTCACACGACTCAATAATTTTGCAAGAGCAAATAACTGCATTCATACACCTCACCACATGCAAGAATACACACAAACATAAATTTATATTGAATTTGTAGGAAAACAGTTGTTATCCACGAATCAAGGGCAGCTTTTTCTAGTACTAGGGCAGAACGCTCCTTTCGGAGCTCCTCGGAGGGGGTGGTCAAGTTTTTAAAAAGCAACCAACCCCTTCTGGGGGGGGGGGGGGTTTGGTTGCGTTTTAAAATCTTGTGTAAGAAACTAAACTAAACCCCCCGAATGGAGGGTTAAAACACTTGACCAACCCCTCATTCGGGGGGGTTGGTTGCGTTTTAAAATCTTGAGTAAGACACTAAACTCGGCATTGTTGTGGAACACAACAATGCCGAGTTTGTTTATAGTTGACATTGTTGATGACATAATTTATTGACGACGACAAAATCACAAATTTTTATAATAGACTGGAATATACTAGTGCGCTCATTTCAATTCCTCAAAGATGTGAAGGTCTTATGACATTTCAATGACATCTGATGGGGAAAAGGAGAAATATTTCAGCAGTCACTGGCAGTGAATATGTTAATAATTATACACTGATGTTCTGATTAGTGTTTATCATCTTACAACACAGCCTTCTCCGTTATCTCTGCATTCCCATGAATGTGTTAATATGACACAAAATTCAATGTCCACTAATCGTACTGCATGTATTAGCCTTACCAGCAGCCCTCTTCCAAGTGACCTGGGGCCTGGGGAACCCATCAGCTTTGCACTCAACTTTTGCATCACTGCCTTGAGCAAATGCTTTGTCAGTTGGTTCCAGAATCCATCTTGGTGGCACTACAGGCAGAGCACAGCTTTGGTCAGTCACACAATTATAACACACGCATTATCTGACAAACACTCCTACTTCAGCTAATTAGTTCTCAAATATTTAATGTAATTGAAATAATTCTTTAAAATAAATCAGATGTAATTATTGTACTGAAACCAATTTTAATGGTATTTACTGTAATAGTACAGGGGTTCTCAAGCAAAAATTTGTCACGGTCAAATTCATGAAATACTTCAAACATGCTTTTTCTGCAATTACAATATTGAATATAAAATTTGCAATGACCTCATTCATAGACAAAGACAATTCACAGCCATATTTATGAACAGAAAATTGTTCTGGCTGAAATCACAAAGATACACTTACGTCAGAACAATATTATGATGAGAATTTTAAAAAGTTCTGATTTTGTTTAAGGTATACAGCAGAAAAGATAACCTAAAACTAGAATATTTCTGACATTTTTGTAAATTTCATCCTAGAGAATCACTGTACTAGAAATTCATCAGTCAGATTCTGAATGTTTACTTTTTAACAGTGAAATTATGCTATGACTTTAACAACAAATTTTGAAAGAAACAGTCTTAAAACTAGTTTAATTTTGTCTCTTACTACTGGAAATAATCAATATAATATGGCAATTTACAGAACCAAACAAACTCAACTAAATTTTACAGCCACAGAAATGTCTGTTTCAGCTATGGATTTATTCTAGTCATAGCAGCATGTTATCACACCTGCTGCATATACACATGGATTGGAAGATGTGGTCAATTCAGAGATTAAAGTGTAACAGCTGTATGGCAATTGAATAAAAATTTTCTTGGATATTATCCATCGTCTAGTAAATATAAAACGTAAAACAACGTTTCGGAGATGGGACTCTATCTCCGGAGATAGGGATTAGCTCTATCTAGTGGGCCCAACTGTGTAGGAACCTGAAGACGGAGATAGAGTCCCATCTCCGAAACGTTGTTTTACGTTTTATATTTACTAGACGATGGATAATATCCAAGAAAATTTTTATTCAATTGACTCTTCACCATCGTCAAGAAGGTTTAGATTTGATAAGCTGTATGGCAATTTAAATACACAGAACTTCTTGTCAAAAATTTCCAGTTACTTTCATTTGAACATTTCCTATAGTAAAGAGACAAAATACACAAATGCACAGCAAAATCTCTTGAATAGTTTTTAAAAGGAAGCTAAGAACAGCAAAAATCTGAAATGAAAACCATCTGGTGGAATAGCAGATCCACTACATGAGCAGAAATACATAGGACAGGACAGAAAATTTCAACATGAGATTAATAGTCTTCGCGGGCTGTTTTACAACATCCAGAGTGCAATTTGAAATGGGCTATACAGAACTAAGAGATACTTAAAACAAATCTTACAGTGAGGAAAATTATTTAAACTGGTAATAATAATGTAATTTGACATACAATGTGCCTCAAAATTGGATCATTCCAAGTGTTAATACGGTCACAGCCACTCAACATTTCAAGTCTGAAATCTCATTAGTTTAAAATCTACCCTGACAAAATGTAAAACCAACTGTTCCATTGCCATTTCATATCTGATCTTCTTAATTAAAGTTTTCTTGAGATTCTATCAACAACAGTTTCATGGGCAAAATAGTCTGGGAAATATTATCTTACATTACAGCTGCAAGTAATCTTAGAAACATCGTTTTCTAAGGAATTTATATTTGAATTACAGTACTGATAAATGCTGTTTAGTATTTTACAAATCAAAGACTCAAAATATCCAGAGCACGTACACTATCAAAGTTTGACTATAACTGTAATGCAAGTATGATAATACAGCTGTCAGCATGGCACCTACTTGGCTACTCCTACAAAATGACATGGTTTAAAGAATGCCTTTATAAATGTTATGTTTCTAAGTACAAGAGATTTTGCTGTAAACACTGAAAACATAATAACACAAATTAACCATTAATGGTTTGGTGCATAGGCATGGAATTCTACTTGTGAGAAACGACTAAAAACTGAATAATTTATGCATTATGAACCACATTCACAGAAATTAACACATAATATAAGTAGTGGATTCTCATGATTATTTTAATAATATAGCATGGTTTGCTAAATTAAATGATAGCAGAAAATTATTATCAAATGTTTTTTTGCACCAAACCATTGAATTATAATGTTGTACCTACAGATGCCTCAGTTTACTCAGATGCAATAATGGTATATTACCTGCAGAACTTCAGCAGTCGATACTGTACACTGCAGAAGCAAACACCAAAATAACTCTGCTCTTCTGAACAATTCTTAAAACAATTTCATTTTTAATCTTTCAGTGCCAACCTACATTCCAAGGATAAACCTAAGTTTTATCACATAATGTTGCGGTATAGATCAGGTATATGTGTTTTAGATTTCCTCTATCTACAACGTAGGACACCATTTTAATGGCTGCCTACAATGAATGGTCAATGAAACCATTATATACCATCCCAGTGAAAAGCTCACACCCTACTAACTTAAATTTACAAAAATGAATTTAAAACTGACCAACTCTAACAGTGAAGTGGAGCATGATATTCTGAATTTCAGATGAATTTAAGAGACAACGCATTTTGGTTTCTTTTTTATTTAAAGACAAAAAATGCCAGTCTAATTTCAAGTTATAATGCATTAAATTTAAATAGTCAATGTACATCAAAATACAATTTTTAAAATGTTAGACTGGTCTTACAATGATATATCTTCGTTATAATTTCAAAACAAGAGAGCAAAACTGTTGCCACATCAGATGTAATAATCACTTTGTGAAATAGCAATTTTAACATAAGAAATGCCAAAAGCTTAATTTAACGTTGTGCTAAGTAATAATTTTGTAAGGCTTCAGCTTCCTCTGTGTGTAAAAAAAAAAAAAAAAGAATCTTAGGTTCTAATTTACTTTTCTTCTCACACTTTTATAGTATGTTTCAGGTGTTGTCAAATGAAACCAGAAGTTTACACAAACCAAATACACTGCCAAGCTTCTACTACACATGACCAAATTAAATGTGGAAAATGCACACAGCTTTAAAAAAATTCTTTACTATCTCTTCTACAACCATGTCTCTTTTTTTTTCTTTGTAAAACCCTATAATTTTGCTACTTTAGTTATGGATAATGCAAACAATTCATAAATTAATCAGAACACTATCTTTAAGTCATTATCCTTACGGATGGAGGAGTCCAGATCTATTATACCACATGTTCCTGTTTTCTTTAAAAAACAAAACAAAAAATAATTGCATAATATGGAAAATGTGGATGTTTCACGACTCTTATATAAGAAACTGAATAAGTAATGTATTCTTGAAATACAAGATGATTAATCCAGAAAAAAATGAAAGAATGCAGTCATCACTAACAATTTTCCTGGGGTTTCAAAAATACTTTAAATATCAGTTAAGACAGAGCAGAACTTTAATCATTACATGCTCAACATTGTCCCCCCCCCCCGACCCCCCATGGGGAATAATTTAATGGGGTAAGTCTGTTCAAGAGAAAGCCTGAGTGCAGAATAGATAACAACAGACATTATGACTGGTGGTAACTCAATGCCCTAGGAAGGGTTTGAACCCAGAACCTAACAAGTTGATGCTGGAAGTATAATGTCTTTAACTGCTCTCCCACTCTAGTACACTCAGTTTTACTCTTGTTGAAGTAGTAGCAACTGCAATCACTGACAGACAAAACAGACATCAGGAACACAGCAGCTCTATTTCAGTAAACTACAGATTTACATTTTCATAGTTAGGCAGTGTAATAATTAGCACTCAGAAATTCATATTCAAAAGGTCCTGGTTTCAAATTGTAGCTAATACATCCATTTATCCACATAATTGTCATATCAATAAAAAAATATTTCTAAAACACACACTGTAGTGAGCTTGGCAGTAAAATATTTAATATACACCTTTTAAAATGCTTGTTTTTATTAAGTTGTGCATTTTTATTATGGTGACACAAAATTAATGTTGTGTGTGAAGTGTCAGTATTTTCAAATGTAAATATGAACATATTTACTCCAATGCAAAACAAAGAAACAGACAACTGAAGTTTTCATCTCCCCAAATTATGAACCATCAGCTCTTACCGCACTTCAAAACTTTACTGTGACAAACCAGAACAATGCAGTAAATTCAAATACCTGCATACACATTGGAACAGACAAAACTACACTGACAAACTATTCTTCAACAAATTTAATTTGCATTTGTACCTATGTTAAATATACCTTAATGGGAAAAGCTCTTTAATAAAATGTGACTAATCGTGGAGGTTTTATTTTATGAAGGCGCAGAGGAAATCCAAAAGGAGTAGACACACCAATATTGCATCATAAATAAATCTGTAGTTACATCACTATTATTTTAATATTTCTTAATTTAATGATTAGTACACATGCATGCACAATCATAGATCTATTGGTAGAAACAAAGGAAGACATAACAGAACCAAAAAACCAAGCTAAAATGAAGAGATAACATGCAAACAAGAAATGAACCCAATGGTCTGACTTTAAGACCCAATGGTTTATTTATAAAGGAACATACCGTAAATTAACGAACTCAACTGAAAAGGGCAGTAGTTGGTAGGGAAGGAATGCCTATCCAAACCTAAATCCAGGCACATTTTTCAAGGTTGGGCAAAGGAGAGGACAGGAGTTTGCTCTGGATTTCAACCTATTAATGATGATGACAATCGAGTGAGGAACAACCAGTTGACATGCAACAAATTATATTGAGTCGAAGAAGATTATTCCTTTCACTGACCAAAACACCGACAACAAGTGTGTAAACAGTTTCTGTTAATTATTACAAACAAGACAGACAGTTTCACCAACACGTAATGAGACAAATATAACTATAACAACCTCCTGAATTTCCACAACAAACAAAATACCAGTATGGCAATGACTGGCACTTACTGCTAAGAGATAAATCTAACTATAACAGCCACAATTTTCAAAGAAAATAAAACAATGAAATTCAATGCTAATTAGACAAATCTAACTCGTAATTCCTATAACACCACCAGAATTTTGACAACAATAAAACAATATTGGCAAGGCAGCAACCAATTGTCACTGCAAATCAATTCACAACCACAACAATTAAGAGATGTGTGCCAGACTCCAATGTTCCTCGTTATCTTACAACCATACTCCATCTGCAATAAATCCACACCATCATGGAAATGGCAACTATGCACTCAAATTCCCATGTCCATTCTGGGTTTTGAACCCAGAATAGAAGTCGAACAATGAGCCCAATCCATTCATATGGAGAAATTGTGAAGAATGGCAGCTCTGGAAACAGATTTACCAAAGAATATAATACAAAATCAAATCTCCTCATAAAAGTTAATTCTCTTGCTATTGAAAAATTAACAGATGACAAAATATGAAATATTTCTATCTTCAAGCTTAACAGCATATCTGATAGCAAGATTAATGATAAGAGGCAAATGTTCATGCCGTCAGCAAGGTGGAGCTGTTGAGTACACCATAAAAAATACATCACAAGTAAAAGAGAGCAAAAGCTTTCAATCATGAGACAGGTCACACAAAAATTCCCATGATAATAGAACATTAAAGCTCTACACACTCACAGAAATCTGAGCTGCAAAGAATAAAATATCTATATAACACACAAGTTTTGCAGTAAACATCATGGAAGTTTATATCAATGAAAAATTAGTCTCCCTCCAACATTTCAACACAAAATAAGTAGCAGACTACCTCCTATTTGACCTATCTTAAAGAACAAACATGTGTGCCTTGGTGTTTTGGTTGAACCCCGTCCTCGCCAGTCAACTAACTGAAACAGTGAGGCAGGTAGTGTTAAGGCCTGCAATGATCTGATCTAGTCCATGTTTACAATCTGGCACTCTACTGCAGGTAATTCATAATATATACATTACAATATGGCACAACCACACAGAACACTGCCATTTAATTTCTTAATAACAGACTAACACTTCTTGTATAGCCTCTACATTCTAGTTTGTTATGAGAGTTTTGACATATGAATAAGCTTAGCAATGGATACAAACTTTTTATCCTCAGCTGGAAGATGGGTTTGAATCCCATTGCTTGTTTTAAATGATATATGTGATTGACTTCGAAAGTATATATTCATAAGTAACAGAATAGGCACTCTGAATTACCTTTAAGAATAAATACAGGTTTAATTAAATGCATACTAACTGAAGAACATACCAATTCACAGTGGCTGCACTATATATTTTTACAACAGCAACTTTTAAACCTTCCTCATGCAAGTGGCACAATAAAGAAAACTTTGTCATTAACTAATGAACCAATTACAGGACATTATTAGACGATGTTGCAGTTAGCATATAGTAAAAACAGTTTAAATAGTCAGGATATACAAATATTGACATAAATCTGAATAAAACGCGAAATAGAACGAGGACATTGCAATCTGGCATAGGCAGCCCCAACTATAGAGGGGACCAGAATGAACTAAATAGCAGAGTAAACATAACATTCAGCAAACCAACTTATACCTCACAACCATGCTATGAGACAGTTCAGTTACTAGCCCCACATGAAGGAGGGAAAGAAGCCATTCCACAGCTTTATTACCAAACTTGTGAAAATGGAGAAACAAGCCAACGCACAACCTCCTAGTTTGCAAAGTGAATGCTGGACCAAGGCTTGTAAAGCTCAGAAATGAGCAAGAAGACTTTCTCTTTTATAAAACCTTCAAAGTGGGCTGCATACACATGCCTTAATGTTGACAGAACTGAAGAACAGAAGACAAAGGGGGGGTTCCTGCAAGAGATGATACTCATGCACTTACAAAAATGAAGGCTGCGTACCGTGGATATCGAGACTGGTCGTGAAGTTGACAGAGCCTGCAGGGTTCCTAACTGTACAGGTGTAGTTTCCACGATGCCCAGAACTTGCAGGATCTATCAGCAGGAGGCTGGCCTTGCGACCCACTTTGGTGGTAGAAATTCCCATCTGGGAGGAGAGCTCTGTACCTTGGAAACTCCACATAATATCAAGAGGGGCATCACCCTCCGCAACTAGGCAGGTCACCTGTGTTGCCTGGCCAGCAAAGATTGGGACATCAAAATGGAAAGGGATGATCCGGGGCAAAACTAGAACCAATACAAATGGAATGTCTTAAAACATACCCTTCACTTTCAAGATGGAAGAATGAACAGTGGTGCCTGCAGAATTTGATGCTGCACATGTGTAGTTCCCAGAGTCAAAAAGAGAGAGGCGGGACAGTGAGAGGATCACGGTGAAGTCATCAAGATGCTGCACGCCCTTCTGAACAGACTGGCCATCTTTAAGCCATGTTATGTTGAGGGGTGTGTCACCAGCCACAACTGTGCACATCAGTCTTGCTGAACCACCACCACTGATTCCACTTTGTTTAAAACTGAATGGTTCAATCTCTGGCACAACTATTTGAATAAGAGGATATTGCAACATCAGTACAGTGCTGATGGGAAAAGAGGTCTTTCCAAGTACTGCTAACAAATTCATGCTTTGACCCCACACTGAGCATACCATGAACCTCAAGGCTCGTCGTATAGTTGACAAAGCCAGCAGGGTTTCTAACAGAGCAAGTGTAGTTCCCTCGGTGGCCCGAACTCGCAGGGTCTATTAGCAGTGCGCTGGCTTTCCGACCAAACTTTACTGTGGATATTCCCATCTGTGATGAGAGTTCAGTCCCCTGGAAACTCCATGCAATATCTAAAGGGGAGTCTCCTTCAGAAACAAGGCAGGTCACTTGTGTTGCTTGCCCAGCAAAGATTGGGACATCAAAATGGAAAGGGGTGATCCGGGGCAAAACTAGAACCAATACAAATGGAATGTCTTAAAACATACCCTTCACTTTCAAGATGGAAGAATGAACAGTGGTGCCTGCAGAATTTGATGCTGCACATGTGTAGTTCCCAGAGTCAAAAAGAGAGAGGCGGGACAGTGAGAGGATCACGGTGAAGTCATCAAGATGCTGCATGCCCTTCTGAACAGACTGGCCATCTTTAAGCCATGTTATGTTGAGGGGTGTGTCACCAGCCACAACTGTGCACATCAGTCTTGCTGAACCACCACCACTGATTCCACTTTGTTTAAAACTGAATGGTTCAATCTCTGGCACAACTATTTGAATAAGAGGATATTGCAACATCAGTACAGTGCTGATGGGAAAAGAGGTCTTTCCAAGTACTGCTAACAAATTCATGCTTTGACCCCACACTGAGCATACCATGAACCTCAAGGCTTGTCGTATAGTTGACAGAGCCAGCAGGGTTTCTAACAGTGCAAGTGTAGTTCCCTCGGTGGCCCGAACTTGCAGGGTCTATAAGCAGTGCGCTGGCTTTCCGACCAAACTTTACTGTGGATATTCCCATCTGTGATGAGAGCTCAGTCCCCTGGAAACTCCATGCAATATCTAAAGGGGAGTCTCCTTCAGATACAAAGCAGGCCACTTGTGTTGCTTGCCCAGCAAAGATTGGGACATCAAAATGGAAAGGGGTGATCCGGGGTAAAACTAGAAACAAAATAAACAACCCACAAAAGTAATGCATACCCTTAACTTTAGGAATCAACGTATGATGGCCCCAGCCAGTCAGATTTGACACAACACTTATTCATGTGATCGAACTGTGGTAAAGCCATCAAACACACATCCACTCACTAAGATATTATATCTTTGATCCATATGGTATCCAGGGGAGGACTTCAGTCACAAGAAAGTGCAACATCTTTACTGGGTCACCTCTACCAACTTCAACACAACTGGAACTGAATGGTTCACTCTGAGGCTCAACTAAGACTGAGAAGAACTGAGCATCAAAAGATTGGATATGTTACAGAAGACAACATGGAATTGTACACATTCTCATGAAATTTCAGTAAAAGGATTGCCATTAAATATGGTATGTGGAACTGAATTTTTACCACTCAGGTAATGTTAAAATCATGAATGCTTTGCAACTGACAAAGAGAACATAAATTTTAAATAAAGCAGCTTAATTTTTGAGTAAATTGTTATTAAAATTATTCATGATAAGCACCCTGGGCATTGCCCAACTAACAAAGGTTTCTTTCCTGATCAGGCTTGAAAAGCCACCACTCACTTAAAATTCCTACATTAACAATTCATTTCATTCAAAAGTTTCACTATACATTTAAGAAAGGCCTCAAAATGGATGGATTCTTTGGAATGATCTGTTCTTGGAATGTTATCAAGTTTACATAGAATAAATAGATGCTTGGGCCATTAACTTTGGCTAGCCACACATTATGGCATACTCTTGGTCCAGCTGGCCATGTGTCATAGTAGCATATCATTAACCCTTTAAACCCAGAGCTAAAGTCTGGCTGGCAGCCCTGGCAGGGGTTTAAATCCCCATTTCCTGTACAATAAAGATTACGATGAACTTTGATGAGATATGTTGTGAGGGTGTGAGGTGGAACGAACTGGCTCAAAATCATGTCCAATAGTTGTTACCACAATGTTCGTTAGATATGAGGAAACATGCCTCAGTGCAGTTTCGTCCACAACAAATCCAACATGAAAAAGCGAGGTCATGAACTCAAGTCTGATCAAAGCGAGATCAATATGCAGCCTTGTATGATCTCTTACAATGCACTGATATATGAACATGTGGCGCCACTCTACATTCATCATTTTAAAAAAATATCACCAGATTCACCAAGGTCATATTCATACACAAAAGTGTGAGTTCCATTGCCAGGAAACTAGATGTCAAGCTTCCACCTTGAAAAGTTTGAGCTCACAAATGCAGAACAAGCCACTAATATATCCTTACTGAAAACACAGTCATAGACTCATGGAGGTTGGGGTGAGGTAACTGGATCAGAACCCTCAACGTATCATACCAACACTGAAAACTATCACCGTACCATGAACATCAAGACTTGCCGTGTAGTTCACATAGCCAGCTAGGTTCCTAACTGTACAGGTGTAGTTCCCACGGTGGCCAGAATTTGCAGGATCTATTACTAATACACTGGTTTTCCGACCAAATTTAGCTGTGGATATGCCCATCTGGGAGGACAAATCTGTGCCTTGAAAACTCCATGTAATATCAAGAGGAGAATCACCCTCTGATACTTGGCAGGTTACTTGTGTTGCCTGGCCAGCAAAAATTGGGACATCAAAGTGGAAAGGGACAATCCTGGGTAAAACTGAAACAACACACAATTTCTCCTAGTCATTAAATCAAACTCCCACGGAAAGAAAGTCAGAACACAGATAGTAAAGGGCAAAGGCAGGAGTGGATGTCATCTTTCATGAGAACTAAGGTCATCTCAAAGCTGAGTATATGTTATGGTGAAATATTATGCTAAATCTAATATATTCAAAAAAAATAGATGAAAACTGGATTTCACATAAATTCACGCTGCACTGTAAAAATCAAAATAAACTATACACAAAGCAAAGTTCTGCAGTCCTAAGCAATGTCGTACAATCAGCCAAAACCATGATTATATGTTCTTCAATAACAAAAAGGTTCATTGTAATCATGAATACTTGAAAATATTTGGAAAGTCTCTTCTATATATTTGACATATATTCTTGCTGTGTGCATGAGAAAGCGTGAAGAAACTAAGTAAAGTGGCTATTAGCTTAGACAACACTCAGCTGATGCATAATATTTAATGTATCCATATATCAACACCTCATGCCACTGATTACTAGCACAGTTGAGCAGGTAATGATGCCAGCAAGGTTCTCCACAATGCACATGTAATGTCCTTGATGAGTGGGTGAGACTAGGTTCACCATCAGTTCACTTGCTTCACTCCCTAGCTTTGTGAACAGTTCTCTTGGACAGATCATCAGATGTGTTCAGTTGTACTGGACTTCCCAGGCAATATCCAATGGGGATCAACCTTTGTCACAAAAGAAGTTCAACTGCGCCAAGTCACCAGGGTTGGAGAGAATGTCAACGAAAGAGAATGGTAAAATCACAAGTCTCGCTGAAAGTTATTAATGTACTGAACCATGCAACAGGATTCAAATCTCTGCAGAGTGATACATTATGTTGTCCTTAGAGTTAATATGCCAATTAAGTGCACTGTCAAAACTGAAATTACAAATAACAGAATCCCAGCTGTAGTAACTACAAATGGATAATCACAGAAGGATATCAACATGCAATTGAAAAAATAATA
The DNA here is from genome assembly GCF_977971745.1 of Zootermopsis nevadensis. Taxonomy (NCBI): domain Eukaryota; kingdom Metazoa; phylum Arthropoda; class Insecta; order Blattodea; family Termopsidae; genus Zootermopsis; species Zootermopsis nevadensis. The sequence continues at coordinate 1,844,160 of NW_028259135.1, forward strand.
GGATACAAAATCTGGACAGGTACAGTCACAACATTAGAGTGGACTATGATAAAAGCATGGGATGAGTCACAAAAATGTATCACTTACAACTGCCTTCTTTCATGTACAGACTGAAATATTTTAAAGCTCTTTCTGTCTATTATGCAATCAAAACAAATTATGAACACAAAACATTGGGGTACTCTATTAGCTTTCACACAAAACTAAAAAGCTTCTGTTTAGTTGTTACCACTGAAAAGAAATGCCCTTCGAGAAAGATTTTTGAACTCATAAACAGTGAAAACAAAATTATATGAGATAAATACAAAGCTCAAATATGCAACTTCTGTAGAATTCCAAATTTGATCCAATAAGTTTCCAAAGATCATTTGTTCAGTTGTTTTGAGTTCCTGTTATCCTCATTTTAGGGACATTAAATTGTCCGACAACTGGCAAGATAGGTAGGTATCTGCATGCAAGTTCCCATTTTTTCAAGGAAACCACATAAAAGAACCATTAGATACGATGGCTAGTAACAGAAAAACAGCAATGATTATGAAACGTAAGACCTGAAATAAAATGTGTACCACACAAAATTCAGAAAGAAATAATCTTAAGACACTGAAGTGGCACAAACCATTGACAAAACCAGCTGTGCTGTATAACTTGCTACACCAACAGAATTCCCACCATGACAAGAGTAATTGCCAGCACGACTTCCTGCCACAGACTCAATAGCAAGAGCACTAACACGATGACCAATCTTAGCAGTTGAGATTTTTGCATGGGAAGAATGGGCTGACTGTTAAGTATCCTGACAATGTTAAGTAGCAAGTCACCATCTGACACTGTGAACTGAAGTGCTGCTGACTGATCAACATGGAATGGGTCATGATCAAATGTGAAAGGCATCATTTTGGGAGGAACTGAAACATCCAAACCAACAGGTACGATGACATGCAAATCCTCACCGCACAACATAAAAGAAACAATAAACATTAATCTGCTAAAAAATAATACCATTGACTATTAAACGTGATGAGTAGTTTGCTATTCCAGCCAAGTTACTGGCAATGCATGTGTATTTTCCAGCGTTGTTGGCCAAAACAGAACCAATTGTAAGTGTACTGTGCCTCTCACTTGGCTGTGTGATAACAGCTCCAGAAGTCCCAAAGTCATCATTTGAAAATAGCCATGTAATCTTAAGTGGGGAGTCCCCTTTCACCACAGCACAGTTGACCATTACAAAGTCACCGGAATTAATAGGTTCACTACCAAATGTAAATGGCAGAATCTGAGGAATTACTAGAAAAGCAACACATAACATTACCAAAAAAAACCCTGAACATACAGTAAATTAGTCCTGTTGAAACAAAATAACTGTTGAGGAGTATCATTTAAGAAATCGAATACGAGTATCACCAAAAAGATAATATAAATGTTGCATCACACACAAACAACATCATTTCCTAAATTTTCCTCTTTAAATTATATCTCAAATTCACTTCTTGGAATTCTGAAGCCATGTGAGTTTCACCTGCAGTAAGAGCCAGTCCATTGCAACCCCCCCCCCCCCCCCGCTTCCCCCGCACTGAGGAATTCTAAACCTGAGATACATAAAACAATCGACAAGGCACACATGTCACATGTATTATAAAAGAGCAGTTTTCTGTATGAATTTAAGTTTATCCCTCACCCTGCCAGTGAACTGACTGAGCTGATGCCTGCCACAATCTGATCTGGGCAAATCTTAGACTGGTCTATTGCTGAAATTCATATGTGCTTTAAAAGATGCCTCAAACATAACCTCTTCAGCAGAGAGGTGACACACAGTGGGAAAACACAAAGAATAAAGCACATTCAAAAGATCACCACATAGATAAGTGGATAATAATTAAATTGAATTTCTTTGTTTCTTGCTTTACTTAATGATTCATCAGCTGCACACTATGTGCATTAAAATGACAGGTTATGGCATAGCAATTGTGATAAGGGTGATCGATAATAAATTGGGAACTGATAACTGTGAGAAAATACACTCACAGCCTATCAAAAGAACTGCATCAACTTCTTACTGAGAGAAACTATGAAAAATCTATTATAAAACTTGATATTTCTCATAACGAGCAATATCAGAAGGGAATTATAAGGTCAACAGTTAAATAAGCCCCATAAATAATTGATTAAGTTTATAAACCTTATGGGATTTCACTCTGCTGAGAAAGGCATAAAACCATGCGGATACATCATAAAAACTTCTAGTTTAATTAAAACAGCTGACTGACTGACAGACTTAATCACACTGTTAAAAATACTAGACCCCAAGAAGAATATAAATTAAAGTAAATAAAATTAAATCACATTAAACTTTCACAAAAGAATTAACTGAATATGAATCAACTGCAGAAACATGAAAAGTATGCTGGTACCTAACATTAACTATGTAATTCCCCGCGGCAGAAATATGCACCACTTACTTTAACAATCCGCAATTCTACAATTCTCCCAGAGAGTGTATTTATGGGTTTCATGTAATTCTTAGAATAAACACTGATTATTTCCCTAAACAGTATTAACCAACTGATCTTTGCTGTTTTTTCATGGAGGTCAGGATTGAATCTTGAAATATTATTCAGGCAAGCTTTGGCTTTGAATGGTTAAATAGTGAAACTATGCCAAAAAGACTGCATAAGCTAAAGAAGCAGTCTGTCTCTGTAGGAATAAACCTAAGTAACAGATATCAAGTTTGTTTCTATGTAACATTTACGCACAGCTCAACAGAGTATGATGTCAGGACTGATGTACTGGAAACTGCAGGTTAGTTACAGAGTTGATGGTAAGAACACATCCAGCATCACAACGAGGAACAGTGACCATGCCATGAAAACCACTCAGAGACTACAGCAATGGCACTGGTTTGTCACTTCCAATCACAGCATACTTGATAGTCACTGACTGACCAGCACTCAAAGGGAAGTCACCAAATGTGAATGGTATAATCTTTGCTGACACTACAATGAATTCATGTGATCAATAAAAACATATTGATTCTCCTGCCAACATTAGTAATCAATAATCTTGTTGCCAATTTTAATTTTAATTTCTGAAAAGTTTCTTTCCTGTATCTCTAAAGATCCTGAATGACTCATTTGCTCAATGTACCAGGTCTATCATTGGTAGTTTATCACTATCCAGCTAAATGAAAAATTCCCTGCTTTTATGAAGTCTGAAAGTACAGCACCAAGATCACAAAAAACCTGCCACGGAACCTTATTTTAAACCAGCTAAATCTAGGCCAAATCTTACAAACTATTTCTAGACCTACTGGAGGAAAAAGGCTTCCAGGTATGGAAGGACGCTACAATTACACTCAATAAGCAGTCATGAATATCAACAAACAGATGATCTATGGCTTTGGGGTTGGGTATGAGGTTGTCAACCCTTCACAATATTATTATGAAATTCTTCAGAGTATGTTACACCTGAGCAGTGTAAAAATCTGAAAGAATCTAGAAGACAGGTATGAAACTCAAGGTTAAGATGTAAAACTTTGGATTTTGGGGATAAGCCATACTGGATATTGAAAGTCTTTCAACATTTTGATAAACAATAAAGTTGCCAGAATGTTTTTTGGAAACTGTAGTTGTTGCCAAAACTTTGGAAAACCATCCACAAGCAATGTGGCTTATCCCTGAAAGTTGAAGTTATACACTGAACTGCAGCCATAAAAGCCTAAGGACATGAAAACTAAAGCATCTGTCATAATTCTTTAATAAATACAGGAAGAAGAATGTGAATAACTGTTGAAAATTATACTGAAAACACAATAAATATTTTCCAAAGTAACAAAACAAAGAGAACCAAAGTAAATGAAAATTACAACACACCCACATTAACTAGGAAATACCAAATCCTTTAAAAAAAAAATGTGAATGTGAAGCAGATGCATCAACCTTTCAGTCATAAGTTGCCTTTTAATAACATACAAAAGATGAGAGTTTCATAAGCAGAAAACTTGCCAATTAAGTACCATTGACAGCCAGATGTGCAGTAAAGCTAGCATTGCCAGCGGAATTTTCTGCCATGCATGTGTAGTTGCCACCATGATATGACCTCACGGATTCTATGGTCAGAATGCTGGTCCGAGACCCTATCTTCAGTACATATACCCCGGCCGAACTAGAAGCATCAGCCCCATTAAAAGTCCATGAGATTGACAAGGGATCATCACCAGTTAGGACTACACAATTCTGCTGCACAATCTGACCAGCATTCACAGCATTTTCACCAAAGGAGAATGGGGCTATTGACGGGACAACTGAAATGTAATCACAGCATGTTAACACTTCATGCAAGTATGAAGCATTCTCATATGCAGGATGAATATAATACACAGGTCTAGGAACATAAGAACAGATGCATCTATCTGTAATGAATAGGAAAGGTGAAAATTATAACAAATACAATTCACTACAATGATTTTAGAGAAATTTTCTACAAGTTTCCTGCTAGAATGTCACAGAGATGGGACAGCAGAATAAACATCTCATCTAATAAACAACCCTAACATTATCTGTCTTCCAAGCGTTCCTCCCCCTCAATGTACAACATACTTAGAAAATTAGATATCTGTAAATAGCCATAACAATAATGTATTTATATTTGTATTCAGTGCACAGAGCATGTTTTCCATCTTTAGCTTCATTTTTTGAGGATTTATGGAACGTACGTAAATTCAAACTCTCCACGTACATCACAGTTTTCATTATGTGTAGAATTTATTAAAGGTCTACATAACTGTATGCTGTTGTACATATGTTATTTGTTACTGAAGACTGTGGTGACTGAAGAGAGGATGAGGCAAAGACTGAACACATCCCACATAACACTACGCTGTGCTAATAATGTACTTACAGTTCCAAAATCATAATTCCAATATTAGTATTATCAGTTTGTTGTGTAATTTTGAACTAACTGTGTTCCTTATTATTCATACTTTCTCTTCCCTCTGTTTAGCCTGGGTAATGAAGAGTGCATTGTAATTAAAGCCAATCATATCAAAGTTAGCTGAGGAGTTACACATTTCAATACGAGAATATGGTATCAGCACCTCTTAACTGAAACAGTCTGACTGTTTATCCTTGATTTTCCAATTGCTCTGTACTTTGTAACAGTTAATTCATGCTATCATTCACAACTTCCACCTAAAACTGCACACAACATATAATGAAGTCAGATATACCAACAGATGTATACCATTGACAGCTAATATTGCTGTGAAGGATGAACTGCCTGCAGAGTTGCTGGCAGTACAGGTGTAGTTGCCAATATGATAAGAACGTACGGACTCTATGGTTAAAATGCTTGTCCGAGATCCCAATTTAAAAACACTGATTCCTGTCGAGTTAGAAGCATCCCCCCCATTTAGAGTCCAAGTGATCTTCAGTGGCTCATCACCATCCATAACGAGACAGTTCTGCTGGACAATCTTTCCTGCATTCACTGCTGTGTCACCAAATGAGAACGGAGCTATTGATGGTAAAACTGTAATCAAACACATACCGCTGACTTCCCAAATATGGAGATACTAGTGACAAATTGCATCAGACATTATACAGAACTGTACACCTAACACCAACTACAAAGAGATCTTAAAACTTGTACAGATTCTGTGTCTAAATACCATTCAATGAAGACATAAATGGGACAAAACGGTAAACTTCGTGCACCCGTATCCTTGGTACTAATAAACAGTGTCAGCTTCAATCTCTGGTCATTTAGCCCTTGTAGAAAGAGCTTCTTCGAACCACAGGATAGGAGGTTTGGTGGGCTCTTAGAGCTCTTCTGAATGTGATACATAAGAGAAAACGCTCTGCCCTGTTTGTGCTGTAAGCTGTATTGTTGGTAAACAATGGATCGAGTAAGAGGATCAGGATACGGTCAGAGTCTCATAGACTCGGACGTAAAACATTATTATGAAAACCCAGCGATGATACATAAACTGAACCGTTCAAAGTTGTAATTTTCTAATACGGTGGAAACATCCATACAGGATTAGAGTAATAAAGGAATGTGTTCACTGCTGGTTTAGGTCGTGAGATATAAATCACAACTTAAAGGCATGCAGAAAATTAAAATAAATTTGGAAAAGTTTAAAAAGAATATTAAATCAATATTTAAAAGTAATTATTTAATATTCCAACATTACAACAAAATATTTAATATCTAAGCCATTCCAATCCTGTATCACATAAGGTAGTGGAATAAAATGTTGGAAACTCTACTGATGAACTTTACAGAGCACAAGACTACAGATTAAGAAAGACTACTGAAGACACAGACATTGATAGTAATACCATTTACAGCCAAGTGTGCTGTGAACTGAGACAAGCCAGCTGCATTTGTAGCTGTGCAAGTGTAGTTTCCCCCGTGGTATGCCCGAACAGATTCAATGGTCAAGATGCTGGTCTTTGAACCTATCTTCAACACATATATCCCTGATACACTTGAGGCATCTCCCCCATTGAGTGTCCAGGTGATATTCAATGGTTCATCACCTTTTGTTACTGCACAGTTCTGCTGGACAAGTTCCCCAGCATTCACAGCATTTTTGCCAAATGTGAAGGGAGATATGGAGGGAATTACTAAAACATGGGAAAACAACACAATCTGTTCAAGATATGATGTACTGTCTGACAAATAGATGTTGAACCCCAGACAAATGTACACTTATGAGTGAAGATTCCCAAGCATGTCTTCCTTCTGTGCTAATCTGCTCCGACATACAGAGTTTCCCTGACAATGATGACTGTAATTTTGCAATTAGTTATCAAACTGTATACAACAGATCTTAGTGTTTAGAAAACTGTGTATAATAATTTTGCAGTACACAGTATACAAAAATGTAACCTCATGTGGCCAAAGCTTGCATCTGAGAGAAATTACAGATTCAAAATAAAGAGATGTGGATTGAGATGATACCTTTGTTCCAAAGATGTACACCAATAAAAATGGTTTTCTGTTGACAGTTACAGCAAGAAAAGTATAATGAATTCCACTTGAAAAAGTTTCATCAAGAAAGTAAATTATCATATGTATAAAGCGCAAAATAATAAAGTGAGTTCAACCTGAAAACTCCGTTTACACAATGGAATTGCACGAGGGGATCTTTTTTTAAGATTATAAAAAATCCAAAAACCATTTCTATCTCAAGTAATCCATTACATGCCAAGTGTTTCAGAATTTGGCCTCCCCACCGCTACTGCCAAAAGTAAATTCGTGGTTACAGAAGTATCTATATGAATTTGTTATTTATTGAAATCCGAAATATAAACCTCTACTATGCTAACCTAAATTGCTTTTGATCATGTAAAAGCGAAGCATCCTGTCTCTCTTCCTCGCATCATTATTGAGGTTACTCCTTCTCTCATTAGTTCTCCTGCTGTTTACCCCATTCCTTTCATCCCCCCTTTCCCATTGGTTCACACAGGGCTCTGCCAGCTTCAACCTACCCCTTACCTCTTCTTCTCACAGATTCATCAAAAATGTTTTCACCATCTCTTTTCCTTAACCATGTGTTCTTCTCCCACTGGACAGCAGCCTGCCCTTCTGCTCCAATAAAACCAACCTTCACCTGCCTATCTAAGGCTTCCAAAAACATCCAACTACTACATATTCACCCTGAAGATAGCAACTGTGATGTTCACCGAAACATTGTATAATTCTCAACATTCAATGCAGCTTATCCCCAAAATCAAAAGAACAAATTTTCATTCTGCCTCATTTGCTGTCTTTGATGTATTAGTCATGTGTACATAAAGGAGAATAAGATGGATAATTCAACAGTTAACTTTTCTGCTCCTAAAAACCACACAAAACCTTCTCTCTTCTATTTCAAACAATGTTCCAAGGCAAAAAGGGTTTTATGGCCAAAAGAGGTTGGAATACACTGAAAAAGGGAATAATGAATTATCAAACATGATACCATTAACAGCTAAGCAGGCAGTGAAATGTGTGCTTCCAGCCAAGTTGGCAGCAGTGCAAGTATAGTTGCCCCCATGGTATGACCGAACAGATTCTATAGTCAAGATGCTTGTCCTAGAACCTATCTTCAACACATGTATTCCCAGTGTAGTGGAAGCATTAACACCATTCAATGTCCACGTGATATTCAAAGGCTCATCGCCTTCCACAACAGCACAGTTCTGTTGGACCAGTTGGCCTGCATTCACTGCTTTCTCACCAAATGTGAAGGCTGATATGGATGGTGAAACTATACAACAAAATATATGTTAAGATATTGTAGATGCGTCATATTGTGATTTATATAGTATTAAAAATATATTAAAATTAACCGTCAATCACAATCTAATATTATTAGAAGATTAAAATATCATTTTACGTTCCCTATCGAGTACTCGATTTACATGTGGAACATACCAGCCACGATCCAATACAGTACAGTACATCTCCGATCTCTCATAAACCTGATATGATATTACTTCTTGGTCCATATACAAAACATTGACATCAATACGAAATACGAAATACAAACATATTAGTGACCTGTGATACTACAACGAATGAAGAAACAATATAAAGGACAAGAACATCATAAGAAAAATGAAGACTAAAAATCATTAAAATCAGTAAAAAATCAGTAATTCAGTGAAAAGTTTTAATACATAACACCTGATGATGGCTATATATAGCCGAAACATGTCGTGTATGTTCCACATGTAAATTTGAGTACTCGATAGGGAACGTAAAATGATATTTTAATCTTTTAATAATATTAAATTGTGATTGACGGTTAATTTTAATATATTTTTAATAAAAATATATGTTATTTCAGTCTCTTCTTACAAACTGACAAACCAGTATAAGATACAATGACAAAGAACTGTCAAGCAATTAGTATTAAGAAAGAGGTGATTATAAGTTTGTAGGTTGTTCAACTGCTAATAGCCTAAACTTGTTTGATATAAGTCAGAATACAATTTGTTTGTGGCACAGAACTGTTTTTCATCGATGTTTCAATTGTATGTGAACATGATAAAACAGCAAATGCAAATACTTCAGTGAGGACACACATTAGCGGACTGAATGAAGAAAGAGTGAGATTCTAAACAGCGAAAATATCCAATATCCAAATGTAGTATACTGTCCATGTGCACTCTATCCATACTTTCTTTTAATCTTCATCACTTCTTGAATTTATCAAACATGTATAAAAACCACATGATGAAATATCACAGGACCTAATAAACCTATGTTCATTCTCTTTACCTTCCTCATTATGATTGTTCAATCAGCCTTTCTCATGGCATTCTTTACATCTGAATAAATTTTTTGGATATTATCCATCGTCTAGTAAATATAAAACGTAAAACGACGTTTCGGAGATGGGACTCTATCTCCGTCTTCAGGTTCCTACACAGTTGGGCCCACTAGATAGAGCTAATCCCTATCTCCGGACTTTTTCCTTGGATATTATCCATCGTCTAGTAAATATAAAACGTAAAACGACGTTTCGGAGATAGAGATTAGCTCTATCTAGTGGGCCCAACTGTGTAGGAACCTGAAGACGGAGATAGAGTCCCATCTCCGAAACGTCGTTTTACGTTTTATATTTACTAGACGATGGATAATATCCAAGGAAAAAGTCCGGAGATAGGGATTAGCTCTATCTAGTGGGCCCAACTGTGTAGGAACCTGAAGACGGAGATAGAGTCCCATCTCCGAAACTACGTTTTATATTTACTAGACGATGGATAATATCCAAAAATTTTATTCAATTGACTCTTCACCATCGTCAAGAAGTTTTAGATTTTATATTCTTTACATCTCATGAATGAATGTAACCGGTTGAGTGGTAGAACTCCTGCTTCTTATCCAGAAAACCCTAAGTTTCACTTACAACCTGGAGATAGTCATCTTCAATTTCTTTCCCTCCCCCTTGTCTTGCCAGGCAAATGCTGGAGCAGTATCTTGATACAGACTACTGTTTCTGCTTCCTTCCCAATTCATAATTTAAAATCACCCTCCCAACTAGTGTTACATAACCTACACAGTTGGGAGGAACAGGAATTCACTTTATAAAAGTTGTTTGTGAATGCAGAAGGTTAATGGCAGCAAACAGGAAAAGAAACCCGAACCTTCTTCCCTTACATAACATTATATTGTGCTACTACTGTATTAAAATGGCATGGTATGGTGCATGGCTCAATTTGTGTGTTTCTTATTACTTTCATTAATCTGAATGACCAAACAAAGGCCTTTACTTTGTTCTGACGAACTGCTCTGTATCATAATCATTTTAAACTTTCTTCTTTTCTGTAGCCTCTCAAAGATGTTAATTACATGTTTTAAACATTCGTATCAACATACTTTCCTGATTACAGATTAACTGCTTATTCAGAATATAAGTATGTTACATAACCATGAGACTTTTATGTTGCAATGAAAGTTGTCAAAACTAAAATTAAAATACAAATATGCAGCAAATTGAAATAACCCACCTTTAAAAAAATAAACTAGGGCAAACAAGACAACTGTTCAATAACTATCAAAGGTAATAAATATACTTAACAATATTTTTGTGTAGTCTATGTATTTGTATCTGTAACTGCTACACACCCCAACATCACAAAAATTAAAATTCCAGTATTCTGTAAGATTAAAATAAAACCAGCAGAGTCTGGCACCTTAAATACAAATGAAGGAAGCGATATTAATTTTATTTCTGATAAATAAACGTAGGAAGACATTAAATAACTTTGGTTGAACCAACATACAACTTCTGACTAAAACAACTGTTTTTACAAACAATAAAATCTAAAACCTGGAAATAATGCAAGTCTGAGAAAATATACCAATAACAATACCTACAGCAACATGACTGAAAATGCTGACTAAATTCTCAGACCAAAATAATGTGTCCGCTATCTGCATCAACATTCCAACACCGCAAAGAACAACTATTGTTTCAACAAATTACTTGAAAACATGATATCAACATTGAAAATAATATGACAAGGGACCATCACAAATAATGAAATCTATAACACGACATCTGTGAAACAATGATTAATAAAACCAACCCACTGGTTATAGTGGCTGATGCCTACCGACCAATAACATGAAAGTCAACCAATTGACAAGATACTGATAATAATTACATCAAGTGTATCTCAGACAGTGGAAAATATCTGATATAAACCACAGCTACAAAACTTTGCAGAATCACTAACAATGTGTGAGTCAACATGCACATTAGCAAGACTGTAGAACTGTAAAAATGTAAGGGTGGTTAAAAATGACAGACTGAGAGGGTGTTAGAGAAGGCCTTGTACGAGATTGACTTGCAATATTCCCCTGGAGGGATAGAGAAAAATAACAGAAAGCCTCAACAGCCCTCTTGAACACTATACCGAGACCTAGCCAACAATCAACATTAAAATTATACTTGCCAAGATACAGGATACTTAGGAGGGACAAATGGTAGGTTCAATTGTTATAACAATGCTGTATCGACTGCAGATATTATTTGTGTCAAGAAACAGACTTGGTAAGAGAGTGGGCATGTTTGTACCATTCACATGAACCATAGCTGTGTAGCTGACTGTTCCTGCAGCGTTCTGGGCTGTGCATGTGTAGTTCCCACTGTGGGCTGCCATGACAGACACAATTGTCAGGATGCTAGACCTGTCACCAATCTTCGTGGTTGTGATCCCCATGTGTGAAGACAACTCCTCCCCATGGAAATTCCAAGTGATCTTCAGGGGTTTGTCCCCCTTGGACACATGACAGTTGAGCTGTACACTATCTCCTGTGTTTACTTCTTCTTCGACGTCAAATGGGATGATGTGAGGCATAACTAAAGCGTTGAATGCACATACAAGACATGAGAGATGGATATAATGGTTAGATGATACTCATGGAATGTAAGGTAGGACTATGAGACATTGGGTACATACAATATGGAGACACAAAGACATACTCATTGGTTAGATGCAGAAGAACCTGAAGTTTTCTCTCCAAAACCTTTTTCACGACACACATTTTTGATTTCAGACACTCACACTAGTCACACGGTTATTACATTATTTAATAAGAATGTATGAACTTCAAGGTTATGTAGTGTTAAATGATATGAGCATAAAATGAACAGTGAAATGTAAAAGAAGTGAGGATGATATTTTTACTGAGTGATACTACCCTACATTCAAATGGGAAAATATGTTAAATATTCTATATTTCACTGAAAATAATCAGAGCTGTACCCAAGATTTGAACAAGATACTTCTCTCTCCAAGACAGAATGGAAAATTCCATGAAGACATACAGTATAAAGTAACAATAAAATAATTAAGAAGAATCTATAACACTTGTAATGATGGTGTATGTAGAATAAAGATCATAAAGTCTTTATAATGGTGATGATACGTAAATTCGAAAGTGAAAAAAAGGCTTTTTACATGTGTGTTCTGTCAATACCTCTTATGCAAATCAATCATAAAAATTACAGAATCAAGTTTCCCACATCCTGTTTCATTGTATAAGTCACTGAACAACGTCTTAAGATGAATGGTAGGATATTCATTTCTTGACCACAAACAAAACGAATAAATTCTACAAGAAAAAAGTCAACTTACGAAAGAAAATCAAAATGCTACTGTTGACAAAATTATTAGTGCACAAAGAGAGCACAATGCCTACGGACACTAACGTTAACATATTTTGTGGTTATGCAACTAATAGAGCCAGCAGTATTGTTCACAGTGCAGTTGTAATTTACTGTGTCTGGCCATCACTGATGAGACAGTAAGTAAGCTTGCCCAGCCACCGAACTGCAAATGCAATCACCATGTGAGATGAAAATTCTTCCCCATAACAGTTCCATGTTTATTTAGAAGTCTATCTCCTTCAGACAAGACAGCTGAGCTGCACTCTCTCCACCACAAAAAAGTGGTATGATATGGGGAAAAACTACGCATGAATATAACAATTAAACTATATACACCAAGGCACCACATATTATTTGACTGTATCAGCTAACAACTATAGCAAAATACAAATGATACATACAGGAAAAGTTACAAGAACTGTGACAATGGAATAAATAAATTTTGATGAAAAAGCCTGGAATAAATTAAAGTTGTAGATGAGGAAACCCGAACATTTGGGGAAAAAGGAAACCTAGGAGGAAGAGAAAAAGAAAGCTACAAATCAGAATGGATGTCATTTATGGGAAGAAAAGAGAAGAATTTCCTCAGTTACAACAGACTTCAAAATAATTTCAATGGAAACAGTGACTCTAAACCTTCCACATTAATAACAACAAAAACAATTTTGTAAAAGTGAGCAGATCATCACTTCACACTACAAGTTTGTATATTTGTAGCGAGTATTAGTAAGCTAAGTGACATTGTATCACCACGATCTTGAACCAACTTTTGGGTGATAGCACCATGTAGAAGCTGGCTTGTTGCTGGAATGAAGTGAGAAATATCAAGAAGCAGATGGTTTATATCAGAATCCTACAAATGCTTTATATTTAGGTCATGGTAATTGGCCAATCAGAGCCATAGATGAGGAGGAAAGAGACAGACATTCCAACATTCTTCACTTCAGCTCTGATAATACAGGCAATATAATCCTCCGAAACAACAGAAGCAAGTCAACTTCTACATGGTACTGAAAAGCAGGTTCAACATCATTAATGAATTGACATGAAAGCTTCAAATCAGTTATTATATTATGTTCTTGGTATACCATTGACATGAACTGCAGTCGTGTAACTAACTGTGCCTGCAGGGTTTTGTGCCCTACAGGTGTAGTTTCCACTATGTCCTGCCATCACAGATGCAATCGTCAGGAAACTAGTGCGATCACCAATCTTTGTAGTTGAAATACCCAAATGTGAAGACAACTCTTGTCCATAAAAGTTCCATGATATTTGGAGAGGTATGTCTCCTTTGGACACATGGCAGGTTAGCTGTAAGCTGTCACCTGTGTTCACTTCTTCTTCCAGAGAGAAGGGAATGATGTGAGGAAGGACTGCGACACACAGCACAATATTCACTATGATCCTTTCCATGTATGACCTGACACACACAGGCAAGCATTTTTGTATGTGCGCATGCGCACATGCAACTTCTTCAATAAATGATTATATATTGGCATAAATAAGTGTAATTAATGGATGGTACAAGAAGTCACATACAGACAAATGCAAGGAGATTACGAATAACTGGAATGATGATCCTGCTACAAGCTTAAATTACTTCCAGTTTGGGGCTTCCAAAATTTGATGCACTTAACTTTTGTTGTACAGAGTGTGCAAATCTTCCAACAAAGACATATCTATCCCCCCACTCCATCTCTTTCCTTCCTGCTCCTGTCCTAATCGACTGTCAAACATTCAGAAATCGTGCAGGGTCATCTGCATGTTACACAGCGTTCACTGAAAAGTGCCAGAATGAGTATGAATGAAGAGTTTAAAAGAGTGTGTCAATTTCAAGATAATATCATGGATTTTTATGAAGCACCAGAGAAACAAATAAAAGAGACAAAGAAGTAACTAAGATTACTGGTCTCACAAATGACATGCAAACCAGGGACTTCAACAACATGAAATGAGTGCTGCCACTTTAGAATGATAAACCATCTTGACAGATAAAACAACAGTGCTTAGTTTCCTGATAGTCTAAAAAAAATAATCTTTAAAAGCCAGGTCAAGATAAAGTTTCAATACAAGTACAGCATGAAAAAAATTATAAAATGGTAACAGAACAACAGGAAATGAAGTTTATATATGCATGTTGTACCATTCACATTTAGGTGAGCTGTGTAGTTCATTTCCCCCGCAGCATTTCTTGCCCTGCAGGTGTACTCTCCACTGTGATGAGCACGCACGGCTTCAATGCTCAATGTACTAATTCGCTGGTTAGTCTTAGATAATGATATGCCCTGATAGCCAGGTGTGATCTCATTTCCACTGAACATCCAAGAAATGGTGATGGGGAAATCACCCTTGATGACAGCACAGTGAACAACAGACATATCACCTGCATTCGCTGGCTCATCGCCAAATGAGAACGGCAAGATCTGCGGAGTAACTGGAATTGATCCACATCCTGAGGTAATATGCTGTTTCAATTAATCTTTCCCACAAGGAAAAACCAAGAAATGCAGAAGATGCTGTGGCATCTCTAAAATATTTGTTGCAATCCAAACATTTATGTTTTAAATACCCACTCATTACAGTTAATTGCCACTGTTACATTTCTTTGACCATACTGAACTCTGCCCAACTGGCAAGGGAAGGTGGTTAGTTTGAAGAATTCATATGGCATGACAACAGATGAAAGCAAAGAGGAAGATGATGGCCAGCAGATGGATGGAAGCCTCTGATCCACACACTCCGAGGACTCCGAGAACGAGCAAGAGTGCGCCGCCAGAACCAACCAGACCACTAACTCGGCCCCTTTCAGGGCCTTTATCCATACAACTAAACTCACCTTTCTCTCTCTACTTTCTCTCTCCCACTCTCGCCCACGTGCTACCATTGGTCCACTCCCATATCTGCTCCCATTGGCTCGGGGCAGGCTACACCTTTCACTTCCCTGCCTATAAAATCCAACTCCTCACACCCTATTGGCATATTCATCGCCCTGATGACGGAGGCAGTATGACCTCTGAAACGTTGGTTAACATCGACCAGACTACACAGCGCAACAACCCAGAAGACAGAAATCTTCATATTCATCGCCCTGATGATGGAGGCAGTATGACCTCTGAAACGTTGGTAAACATCGACCAGACTACACAGCGCAACAACCCAGAAGACAGAAATCTTCATACTCATCGCCCTGATGATGGAGGCAGTATGACCTCTGAAACGTTGGTTAACATCGACCAGACTACACAGCGCAACAACCCAGAAGACAGAAATCTTCAGACTCATCGCCCTGATGATGGAGGCAGTATGACCTCTGAAACGTCGGTTAACATCGACCAGACTACACAGCGCAACAACCCAGAAGACAGAAATCTTCATACTCACCGCTGTGAGAACCTCAAGTCTTACGCAGTCATGGCTAATGGTATTGTAACAGTATTGTAACAGTATTTGCCTTAAATACTGAGAAAAACCATAAAAACCTCAAATAAATTAAACTACATACATACAAAAACATAATAATTCCTTTAATGAATCAAACTGAAGCCATCAAAATGAAACAAGAACACCAACATCTTAACAAGACAATGTTTTCTAAGTAAAGACGAGCACAACACAGATGACATTTGGCTACTGTCTATACTTCTACTTGTACCATTTACTGTCATGTTGGCGGAGTATTCATATGTGCCTGCACGGTTTTCTGCTATGCACGTATATTGTCCCACATGACTGGCTTGCACAGAACCAACACTCAAGATAACATTTTTAACTCCAAGAGGAACTACAGTGATCCTCATACGTGGGGTTATCTTTTGTCCATTAAACAACCATCTGAGCGTAACAGGGGCATCTCCTTTCACGACCGCACAGGGTACAGTGACCAGTTCTCCCTCATTAAGGGGGCGTTCACCAAAATTAAAGGGAAGGATCTTGGGAGGAACTGGAAACAAAAACAAGCATATTCCATCCAACAGCATCCATATGATCTTAAGATGGAATCAGAAATAAGAAAATTTCACAAGTTTGCCAATAAAATAGAAAGATATTCTTCACATGATCAAATATTTGATCAACACAGATTAAATGTTAATGAAAGTAAAATGACATTTTTAAATAACCACATTTACAGTTTAATTATTAAGAACATTTTAAAAATGTCTCCTGTTCATGAAAGCCTCACTCCACAGCTATAAAAGAACTGGAATTACTGAAAATTCTTTTTCTCCAATACATAACCAGAATATCAAAATAAATTCTGAACACCTAACAGCCTGATCTAAAGACTTTTGATGAAGTGGCATTTTTCTTCATTTATTAGTCAGATATGCAGAACATATCAGAAACTGGTTGTGCTTCTGATTTCAGGTAAAAATATTACGTAGTAATCATTTGGGTCCATTGAAAAATTATAATCTGTATGGGGATATACAGTACATACAAAAGATGAATTTGTCACATGGTAAATAAGTGCTTATTTAAAAGAGATACGCTGTAAAACAGTTCCTGTAATGATTTCACATTTGATATATAATGAAATATAATTAATATATGGCATATTAAGTTTTACTATTTTACTAAGTTGCATTAAATTAATTTCAGATACCCAAATTCTACATTTTTATTAGACACAGAATGTAAGGAAAGAATTATTTTGTCCTGCTTAGAAAACCAAAACTATAAAAAGAATTCTTCTGTAGGCACATGCTAAATGAAGTGTTACCATTGACATTTAGATGAGCTGTATGGTCAGTCTTGCCAGCAGCATTGCTCGCTCTACAGGTATAATTGCCACTGTGCCTTGCCCTAACAGCTTCAATGCTCAATGTGCTGATACGCTGACTCATCTTTCCGATAAGCACGCCTTGGTAGCCTGGTGTGAACTCCACACCATTGAAGAACCATGAGATGGTTATTGGTGAGTCACCCTTAATGACAGCACACTGAACAACTGTCATGTCACCTGCATTCGCTGGCTCATTGCCAAATGAGAAAGCTAGAATCTGTGGTAGGACTGAAGGTAAAAGATTAAGGTAACATGCAAACCAACACTGTTAAATAATTCCAATTACAAACAAGGATACTTGAAACTGAGGTAAGTAATGGGAAAGAATCATGAGAAGAGCCTTGGAGCAGTGAAATAACATGGAATATTTAGCCCCGCGTAACACAACAAAATTGTAGAAGAGCAAAAGAACACAGCAGTCCTCAAAATCAGAAAGCTCGCAAGAGTCTGCTAGAAACTGTCTTATCACGGCAAAGTGCTATAAACACACACAATATCTAAAACCACTATAAGTGGTAGCAGCAGGAGAGGTAGCAGACCTGTAAAGTCTCGAAAGAAAGGCATTGTTCCACAGAAAGCATGTTGCAACATAACACATTTAACCCCTACATGAGATAACTACATTCAGATCAAGTAATCACAACAATACAAAATAAGAATTTTCCATTATGCTTAAGACAAAATTTAAGAACAGAAGATGAATAATTCTGAAGAATGACTGCAACACGGTAATTATCACAGTACATAAAGACAGTAAAAAGCATGTGTTCAAGAATGAAGAATTAAGTCAGTGGTTTTTATTATAAATATATTTTTGTCTACCATATTATATAACTAACATTTTCAAACTTCTATCGTCTCAAGAACAGGCACTATCAGCAATGCTGACTGTAATAGAAATCAAAATCAACCATTCAATAATGTGTCATGTATTTAGAGCTAATGAGATGTAAGCAAACAATAGGAATGAAACATGACAAACAATTCTGAACACCGCATATTTTCTGCTGGATATGATTCAACAATCACTGGGGTAATCTGTGGTAATAAACATAATGATTTAAGTTATGGCACTGAATACGGTTATAAATTAAAATTGTCCAAAGCAATACTTTTCTAATATATAAATCATAAAATTATAAAAATAATTAATGTGGGGGTGGAGGGAATCATGCATGAAATTGGAACTTTCTAGAGCACCACCGCCTTGCATATCCTTACCATTTACTGTCATGTTGGCTGTGAATTCATATGTGCCTGCATCATTGTATGCAGCACACGTGTACTGTCCTGCATGGATAGCCTGCACAGAGCCTACACTCAGAATCATATTCCTTTCCCCAAGAGGCACAACTATGACTCTCATGTGAATGGGAATTGATTGACGATTGAATAACCACTTTAGAGAGATGGGCGAATCTCCCTCGATAACAGCACAGGGTACAGTAATGAGTTGGCCTTCATTTAAAGGTAGGTCACCAAAT
Source organism: Zootermopsis nevadensis (assembly GCF_977971745.1). Taxonomy (NCBI): domain Eukaryota; kingdom Metazoa; phylum Arthropoda; class Insecta; order Blattodea; family Termopsidae; genus Zootermopsis; species Zootermopsis nevadensis. The sequence continues at coordinate 1,863,094 of NW_028259135.1, forward strand.
TTAAAGGGCAAAATCTTTGGAGGAACTGCAAGAAACAATTGAACAAGCAGTGGTAAAATGTTGTATTCAAATTGTGGTAACTGAAACCACTATAAAACCATCTACCTTGGGCAAAGCAGGATTTATGAGCACTAGAAGACTTTGGGGAAAAAAAAACAGAACTGTTCATGAACACCACATAAAAAGATATATTTTCAGCAGATGTGATGACAAAGAAACTTTTACGAACAGTAAAATTATCAATAGAATGGCAAAGGAGAATTGACAGTCACTACACAATATCTATTTTAGGCAAAACAGAACTCATTACCAGTAAACAATAGTTCAGTATGAGTAAAGCAGAAGTATCACTATAAGATATAAAGAGTGGCCACAAAGTCCCTATGCATGAGATTGTGTCCTCTGTTACTTATTTGTTTTATACTTTTTCTAGACAGGGCTTCAGTATGACGGATACTAGTGAGTATACAATACAAGAGTGACTGATTACTTGTGTTTGGGTTCACGACCACGCACAAGAAGGAGCAAGTTTTGAAGACATAATGACAAGATTTTTCACAGAGGTTGGGCAAGCCTATTCCTACGCATGAAACTATGCAGGCATGGGGGAAGGCTTTTTCCACAGGAAGCATCCATGATTTAAAGCGTTCTGGTCATCCATCATCACATCAACACCACGTGGACATTGTCAAAACGTCCTGCTCAATATCACCACTAAAATCTTCTCAAAAAAGGCATTCTGAGTTAGGCATTCCATGCTCCACAGTCCAAAAAATAATGAAAAAGGATTTGGGATTAAAGCCATTTAAGCCTCGATGTGTTAATAAGCTTTCCTACAGTGACTTGGCCACTCATGAGGTCACTAGCAAGGCTCTTTTGCAGTGATTTCCCACCAATGAATCAAGACGAAGAGTGTAAGACTTGAGGTTCTCACAGCGGTGAGTATGAAGATTTCGGTCTTCAAGACAAAAAGTATTTTTTTTAGGATGAGTGCTATTTACCTTAGTATCTCAACTCTGACTAATAGTTGACGACCTAAAAACAGCTATCAGGGACTGCTTTAATGACTTCCAACCATCAACATGGAAGAAGATGTCCAGAAGAATATGGGGACAAATCAAAATTTGTGCGGAGAATGGAGGGGAGCATACAGATAACTTCTAACTAGCATGCATAAGAACTTTGTGGCCACTCATAATTTGAACAAAGCTTAATGAAGAGAATGGGGCAAAGGGTGAGAAAGCTAATTAGCATGCGGCATCTGCACATAATGTGGTACCAGTAACTGCCAGTTGAGCAGAATGTTGGGTCACACCAGCAGTGTTTTTGGCTATGCAAGAGTACCATCCCATGTGCTGTGCAGTCACACGAGGAATTGCAATGATGGAGCTTGCATCACCTAGTGGTATCACACTGACATTCATACTGCCATCAATCTCCTTATCATTCAGCATCCAGTGCACTGCAGCAGGCTTATCTCCATCAACAGAGCATGTCACAGTTGCTGACTGACCCTCAGATCGAGGCTTGTCACCAAATGTGAAAGGAACTATTTCTGGTGGAACTGAATACATATTCAAAAAATTATAGTGTTTCAAAATTATTCACCACTCTATAACACTGCATAATGCAGGAAACCAAATCAAAGATTATTAATGAAGATAATAGATTAAGAATACGAGACATGTAGTTTTCACAGCAGTGAAGACAATGGTGTTAGTTTTCTGGGTTGTAACACCATGTGGAAGACTTACAGGTCAACACAAACATATCCCTAGTATGAAGATATCTGTCTTCTGGGTTATTACGCTGTGTAGTCTGGTCGATGTTAACCAACGTTTCAGAGGTCATACTGCCTCCGTCATCAGGGCGATGAATATGCCAATAGGGTGTGAGGAGCTGGAGTGCGCCGCCAGAACCAACCAGACCACTAACTCGGCCCTTTTCAGGGCCCTTATCCATACAACCAAACTCACCTTTCTCTCTCTACTTTCTCTCCCTCTCCCACTCTCGCCCACGAGCTACCATTGGTCCACTCCCATACCTGCTCCCATTGGCTCGGGGCAGGCTACACCTTTCACTTCCCGGCCTATAAATCCAGCTCCTCACACCCTATTGGCATATTCATCGCCCTGATGACGGAGGCAGTATGACCTCTGAAACGTTGGTTAACATCGACCAGACTACACAGCGCAATAACCCAGAAGACAGAAATCTTCATACTCTGATGATGGAGGCAGTATGACCTCTGAAACGTTGGTTAACATCGACCAGACTACACAGTGCAATAACCCAGAAGACGGATATCTTCATACTCACCGCTGTGAGAACCTCAAGTCTTACATATCCCTAGTATGTTCATCTGAAATGCTGTATCTAGCTACAAGTCAACATGAACTATAAATGAAGAAATCAGTCATATAAATAGTATGACAACAAGAAAATATTTTTAAAAGTATCAGTCCCCAGTCCATCCTTGCCATAATATCATATACGAAATGATTAGGTCAGTCAGTGCCAGTTGCATGTACTGGTTACAATTGTTCAAGAACTCAAGAAATGGAGGAGGGATTATAAGAAAAGAACGGTATCAATTACCGATGATAGAAATTTCTCCAATGTGTTGCTGGACCTCACGATGCTGCAAACAAAACCAAGAACGCACTCCAACACAAGGCAGATAAAGTAACAAGCAGAGATTCTACTGTGTTGTACTAGCCTGCTCTTGCTTAACAACGCACCTGCTCTGAACGTTCTAGTATGACATTTCTTTAGCTTCCAGAAGTTTCAAATTCTGTTAATGGTGTGTTAAGAAGATGCACAATATTATCAGCTGGCACGTGTTCACTAACACTGAACTTTGTCAACCCTTCTACAAACAAAATTACATCATACACTGTTTGAAAGCATATATATTCATAAATCAACTTTTTTAAATGTGTTCACTTGTTAGTTCAGAAGTTTCTGATATATTTTAACCAAATTTCACATCAAGTAAGTTATCATTCAAGGTGAGACTATACAAATCTGAACTGAACTTCTTGGGAGCAAATAGACAGGAAGGGAAGAATATAATGATTCTTTTCTATTTTAAGCAAATAGCAAGATTTATTTAGAAGGAACACGTGTAAGCTTAAGTGTGCACATAAAGAGAGACTGGCAGAAAGGTAAACAAAGGCTCATGCAGTCAATAAACAGATATGAGGTTCACAACAAACCATTGATGACAAGGGGTGTAGTGAAAGTGGTCCTTCCAGAAACATTTGAGGCAATGCAGGTATAATTGCCAGAGTGCTTATTATTGAGTTCACTTATCATGAGGAGACTGACACGGTCAGCAACTTTGATGGTGTTTACATGGTCATTATTGGGGTAAACCCATGAGATGGTTATGGGGAGATCACCATAAGTTACAACACACTGCAGTTGTGCAATAACGCCAGAATTCAGTGGTGAGCTGCCAAAAGAAAACGGTGAAATGGAGGGTAGTACTGGAAAACAAGACACAGGTTAGCATCAACACATACATATTTGGAATGACTTGATGATAGCAATGATCATGCAGTTCGTATGTGTATAGAGCTATCGGTATTAATCTTAAATAACGAATATGAAAATTCTACAGCTGAACAAAATTCAAGTCACAAGCCAACATCATTGATAAGTAAGATGAAATCTTTAGATGTACAACGTACCCAGATATGAACAGTGTGAACATTAAAACAACTGTGATCAATTTGAAAACTGAAGAGGACAACTGAGGAAACTCATAATCATCTGGGGGGGGGGGGGGGGGGGGGGGTCCATCCACAGTGATGATAACATTTTCAACCTCTGAAATACAACTTCTGCTACCAGATGTGAAGAAACTGGTAGGAACAGTACCATAACAGGTGGAAATGTGATAAAACACAAGGTGACAGAATTAACTAGGATACAGCTGTAAGAGGAAGCTTGTAGAGCACAAGACGAGCAGAAATGTAATCAGAAATAGGACAGAAATTAAGCTGTCAGAAGAGGATAACACTGGAGTTGGTTGTTGCCATACCATTCACCTGTAAAGTGGCAGTGTAGTTTGCCATGCCAGCTGGATTGCGAGCTGTGCAGGTGTAGTTGCCACTATGACCAGCCCCCACTGATGCTATTACCAACACACTGATACTATCACCAATCTTGGTGGTTGTTATACCCATGTGGGAGGACAGTTCACGCCCATGGAAACTCCATGACTGCTGCAAGGGACGGTCACCCTTTGACACGTGGCAAGTCAACTGGGCATTATCACCTGAATTGGCTTCCCCATCGAATGAAAATGGGATGATGTAGGGCAGGACTGAGTGAGACAACATATTAAGTTATAAGATGAGCCACAGCAGCTCTGGTAAGCTGACAAATGTGTCTGGAGTTGTGATGAGTGTGAATCAAGCTGACCAAAAACATTGTTCACTGCATAACATTACAAAAATTTGTAAGCACTTTGGTTCTAAAATTTTGTTAAAAATAATTCAATAATTTAAACATGTTTGTGAGTAAATTTTAGGTTCTCAAAACCTCAGTTAAATTCTAAAATTATATCACTTACATAATTTTAACAAAGGGCAGGATGGTAATTTATAATTATAAAGGACTTATTTATAGAAATAATTACACTGAAACATAATGTTCCATTATTTGAAGAAACAGGGACCTTCTATTCTGAGTAAAATTATCTAATTCATATCCAATACATGCTTCTTATTAACAACAATTAAAATTATTAGTTCAGAACTGGGTTAACATATGTACAAAATGTCATTAGCCAATTTATCATATATACAATAACAATTTAATATTTCGGTGCATGGGAGATAACAGTGAAAGAAACACCTACTTTACTGAACTTTGCCCACAATTTTAAATGGCATAAACAAATAATTCACCCTAGAAAGAAATACAATGGCCATAACTTTGACAAAAAGACATGAAAAAAGTGAAACATATAAATTTGCCAAAAAAGCATAGTCAGTGAGGGAACTCGTCAACAATAAACGTCCACTGCAAAGAATGTTTTAAAAAACATATTTAATGGCTTTAGGTCTTCGTGCTAGACTCTCAATCAGTGTTTTCATTCACATGCTTATCTTTCCTCTAGATCATTTCTCAGCTCACCACACGTTTATGTACCATTAACTTCTAACTCTGCTGTGAAGTTGGCAACTCCTGCCATGTTACTTGCAGTGCAAGTGTAGGCACCACCGTGGCCAGGACCCACAGAATTGATAGTCAGTATATTAGCCTTGGCACCAAACATGGCAGTACGAATGCCAACAGCATGAGAAGACAGATCACGTCCATGAAAATGCCACTCAATGCGTAATGGTTTGTCACCCTTTGAAACATAGCAGTTGAGTTGAACGCTATCGCCTGCATTCACAGGTCCATCAAACTGGAATGGGCTAATATATGGGGCAACTGGGAAACCAATGCCTCAATCAAACAATCAAAAACATACAGTATTGCCACAAACATGAATTGCAACTCACTGACTGAACGGCTAGACGCTGCCCCAACTCAACGACCTGACCACAAAAAACAGCTGTTAACATTTCTACTACAAAGCAATGTTGTTAAAATGTTTTAAATATCGCTCATACAAGTGTCTCATACAAGATACTCAGTGGTTCTGCACTTCTTCATTTCCACAATGAACTCGTCACTTACCTGATTATAACCCCTCTGCAAAACAAGCACTTCCTCTAATGTTGAAAATATCATGAACATAAGAACGTGTCTGAAATTTAGACCATGTGGACATGTTCAGTGTTCTGATGTAATACACAAATTGGCATAGTTTCAGGAGAAACATCTGCCCCCCCAAATTTTTTTTTGCCAATGGCGACAATGTTAAATTTATGACATTAATCCTGAAAATACAACAGATAAAACAACAATATGTGCTGCAGTTTCTGGCATTCCAGTTGTTAAATATTGCTAACACCACGCTCTGTTAGTGCCTAATGCGATTCAACATAAGCTGTTAAACAATAATTCCCAAAACGTTAGAAAATTATATGATGCTGGTAAAATGGTCACAGTACGTCTTTCAGAATGAGATACTGCGTCCCTACATTGCCACATACTGTAAAACAAAAATTACTTTGCAAAGTTTCTCATGGCCCATCTCATGTGAATAATAAAATTAATATATATCTATCATGTTACAAATTTTATACTGAAAAATAGAGGTACTCACGTTAAGAACAAGCACAGAAACTGCAACACAGTTAAATAAAAACAATGATCCTTGAAATGGTTTCCATGGTTTCACAAATCACTCACACACACTTAAGTAAACCCACATCTTTCACAAATAAAGACAATGCACATCATTTGGCACCAAAAGCTTATATAATCACTATCAGCTGTGTGTCAGACTTGAAAGCTATTACGGTGACATAAATCAGTGATATCTACCTAAATGGTGATATAAGTTGTATAATAAATTAAATCCTGACATTTCATAAATGCCAGCTTACATCATCATACGCTGATGTAGTAATGCATTTTTAACAGATTTGGTTTCTGGATATGAATCCTTCAGGGTAGCTTGATGTGAAAACATCTTGCATTTTCCTGTTCATGGTATTTAACCATCTCACTGTTGTGAATAGCTCCACTGCAAACAAAAGTATGCTGTGCATTATGGACAGAACTTTTCCATCAAATACACATTGTGATATAACAGAGATTTTTTTTTGTTTCAACAAATTTTATAGCCACATCAAAAGTTATAAATTACAAACAAGTAAAGTCTTAAAGTCTCATTTTTCTTCCCATCATAAAGCCTGATGTGGATACCGAAGAGATGGCATCATGATCTTAAAATCATCAATCTTAAAAATAAAATTAATTATACTTACAAGTGAAAAAACAAATATCACATGGATGTCTAAATTATGGCAAATAGATTATTGTTTAAAATGTTTACTTTTTACCTACGTCACCATATGCCTTCATGGTGCCATACTTAGGCACAGCTACAACTTTACCTTCAGCACTAAGGGTCCTGTGAAGATCTTCGAAAGATGAAACCTCAAAAGTCACGGATGAGACACAGGCTTACTTAACTGGAGCTTTATAAGCATTTTTACTGAACTAAACTTTTTGTGAAATTTTACAGATGACGAAGGACTGTCAAGCAAACACGAATATGGCATTTTTATACAATCCATGGAAAAAGTTAATTAATATTCAAATATCCTGAAGAACCTCAAAAAGGAATAAAGTCCTTAGTCTAATTAATTTTATGATTATCTTATTTTGAATGTAGAGATTGGCAAGGTCCAAACCTGATTATAATTATTATCTACATTGACATTATATTTGTAAAATATTTTATTCTTAGCCTAAGATAAAGTTGCATATAAGGAAGAAAAATGTTAGATGGAATTTAGCTTGTGTGTATCTATATTCAAATTCTTATGTCTTATCCTTCCTACATTTTGTACCCATTAACTATAAAACAATTTATGGTTGCAACTTTATTGCTGTGGTTTGCTTCAAGTAAGATCATATTACAGGTTATAATAATAATAATAATCCATGGTGTAACAGCCCTCTGAGAGCCAAAGCTAGCAGTGGGCCCCAGAGCCGGTCTGGACGCAGAGGCTAGAGGAAAAATCCTCTGCCCCCGTCGGGGATCGAACCCGTAGCTAGTCACTATACTGAATGAGCTATCCCGGCTCGTGATATTGGAATATTTACACTTCATAAACAATATGAAATCAGTACATACTTAGAAACACAAATCTATTTAAAACATGTAACAGTATTTAATATGTACATGGCACCTGGAACAAAATCATCTGTTTTGAAACAAGCCACATCAATTTCTAGGAACAGAACCATTTTCTGACATCATCCATGAAAAACCATTTCAAGAATCAATATAAACAATATAAGCTGTGCACAATGTTGAAATACAGACAGAAGACCAAAGTGTGGAACGTGACTGAGAACGAACACTACTAATGTCACAGCAATTCAGTGGATAATACCATTAATACTGAGTATGTCACACAACATTTTGTACTTAGCTCAATAAGTACATTAAATCTAGTATATGAAAAAGAAAACATTTAGACAGGACACAATTCCTATCTAAAACCATAGTCCAGGATGTTCTTTGGACAAATGAGCACGTTCAGAAAAGTTAAACACTGGATCCTATCCTAAGCCAATATTTTGTTAACAACTCCACGGTATAGAATTTTCCCTGTAAAGTTCATTGTTACTCAGTTCATTAATTCCTTGTTTTCATGGAATCCATTTTAAAAAGCCCGCCAATTTATGCTAACTCAGATAGCTGAATTCAGTCTACATCAATACAAATAAGTTCTCCAAGATCAGTTTTCCTAAATTACTCCTATCTATGCCTAAATCTCCTAAGTGGTATCTTCCCTTGCAGTTTCCTATTTAACTTTGGCAAGATCTTGATTCCCTGATGTGTCACACACATCCTACCGGCCTCACCCTTCCTGATTTAGTCATCCTAACAATTTTATAAAAAATGTCAAGTAGGATTTTCTCAAGTGAACAATCACAGTATGTGTAGCCTCTCAATTATTTGCAAACAGCCACAGATAGGAGGACTGATCTTCATGAGCCACAGTAAATGTTCCTCTACAGTGACTGTAAAAATATGTAAAGACCTGTATTAGGCCAGATTTCCTGAATGGCACACAATTCATAGTCTGGAAACAAAATATACAGATGCCCGAACTAATATAAGATCAGGATCAGGTTCAGTCTCAGTCACTTCCAGTATCTCTGGTGATGTCCATCAAATATGGAGCAATAACATCTTATTTGTGCACAGCTCTAACAGACAAAATAATAAAAAGTGTACTCACCCATGACTTGAACTTCAAGAGTACCACGTGCACTGTAACCCTGTGCGTTACGTGCAACACAGGTGTACGTGGCTTGATCAGATAGCCGTTCCACATTTTCAATGATAAGAGTTCCATTGGGAAACACTTTCTGCTTCCTGTTGATTGGCAGCACACGTCCATCTGTGTACACAGGTCCAAACTGCTGTTAAGTTAGCTAATACAATGTCAGTTACATCTGGAATAGGATTCAATGCATCGTCTCTCTTAGGTCAAAATATTATTCCCAGCACTTTTTATCAGAGACTCTTAACATACAACAAGTATTTTATATCTTAATTGCGTCATGTTTGTGTTTTATTGATACAATATTTTATTTTCCGTCTATACACAAACTTAAAATAATGTTGTTTAAAATTACTTAAAATTATAACATTCTCAGTAGATACTGCATCTTGTAACAAGATGCAGTATCTACTGAGAATGTTATAATTTTAAGTAATTTTAAACAACATTATTTTAAGTTTGTGTATAGACGGAAAATAAAATATTGTATACAACAAGTATGTTCTTTTTCAGGCTGAGAGGCCAAGTTTTACACCCATTAATAAATGTTATGATTATAGTTTAATTGAATTGAATTATACATTTCAATGGTTGCAGAACCCAAACAAAACAAATGCGGATAATCTATGTAACGTGAGACGTGAGGCTAGTAGAACCTTTAGGACTAAGAAAAGGGAATACCTGAAGGGCAAAATTGCTGAACTTGAGACAAATAATAAGGAAAAAAACATCAGAGACCTGTACAGAGGCATTAATAACTTTAAGAAAGGATATCAACCCCAGACTAATTTGGTAAAGGATGATAGTGGCAATTTGCTTGCAGATCCAATAAAAATTGTGAATAGGTGGAAAAATTTCTTTAGCGAGCTCTTAAATGTTCATAATACTGGTGATATTAGACAGATTAAAATGCATACAGCTGAACTGTTGGTGCCAGAACCTAGCTTAGATGAAGTGGAACTAGCCATTGGGAAGTTGAAAAGTTATAAATCTCCAGGAATTGATCAGATTCCGGCCGAATTAATTAAAGCAGGTGGCAAAGGGTTGCATATGAGGATCCATAAGCTTATTCAGTTAATTTGGGATAAGGAAGAGATGCCACATCAATGGAAGGAATCCATAATTATTCCTATTTATAAGAAGGGGGACAAGACTGAGTGTGGTAATTACCGAGGAATATCGCTGCTATCAACCTCATACAAAATTCTATCCAACATTCTTTTGGCAAGATTAACCCCATATGCGAATGAAACTATTGGGGATCATCAGTGTGGGTTCAGACGAAACAGATCAACGATTGATCAGATCTTTTGCATTCGTCAGATACTAGAGAAAAAATGGGAGTTCGGTGGGACTGTACATCAGTTATTTATAGATTTCAAAAAAGCCTATGACTCTGTGAAGAGAGAAGTGCTATATAATATTCTTATTGAATTTGGTATACCAAAGAAGCTAGTGGGTCTAATAAAAATGTGCTTAAATGAAACCTGCAGCAAAATTCGAGTAGGTAAATATGTATCTGAGACATTCCTCATCAAGAACGGTCTAAAACAAGGAGATGCTTTGTCTCCCTTGCTCTTTAACTTTGCGCTAGAATACGCCATCAGGAAGGTCCAAGGTAGGCAGGAGGGTTTGCAATTGAACGGGACACATCAGCTATTGGCATATGCTGATGATGTTAATTTATTGGGGGACGATATAAATACAATAAAGAGGAACGCAGAAGTTTTACTAGAGGCTGGTAGACAAGTGGGGCTGGAAGTAAATTCAGAAAAAACTAAGTACATGTTAGTATCTCGTCATCAGAAGACAGGCGGGCAAAATTATCTTAGGGTAGCTAATAAATCCTTTGAAAGGGTTACAAAGTTCAAATATTTGGGAACAACAATAACAAATCAAAATGATACTTGTGAGGAAGTTAGGAGGAGACTAAATTCCGGAAATGCTTGCTACTTCTCAGTCCAAAATATTTTGTCTTCCCGTCTGATTTCTAAGAACCTGAAAATTAAAGTATACAAAACAATAATATTGCCTGTTGTTTTGTATGGGTGCGAAACATGGTCTCTCACTCAGAGGGAGGAACACAGATTGCAGGTGTTTGAGAATCGGGTGTTGAGGAGGATATTTGGGCCTAAGAGGGAAGACGATGGGGCGTGGAGAAAACTGCACAATGACGAGCTTAAAAATCTGTACTGCTCCCCCAGTATTGTGAGGGTGATTAAGTCGAGAAGAGTGAGATGGGCGGGACATGTAGCGCGCATGGATGGGACAAGAGGTGTGCACCGGGTACTGGTTGGGAAACCTGAAGGGAAGAGACCGCTGGGGAGACCTAGACGTAGATGGGAGGATAATCTCAGGCGGGATCTATGGGAGATAGGAGTTGAAGGAAACTGGATTTTGTTGGCCCAGGACAGGGTCCGGTGGAGGGCTTTGGTTAATTCGGTGATGAACCTTCGGGTTCGGTAAGCCATCTAGTTAGTTAGTTATACATTTTAATATTTAGGTTTCTCAAAAGGAGAATGAATATTGTGAAGCAAATATACACACAAAATAAACCTTCACAAACCTCTCTCCCAGACAATTGTGTCAATAGGATAGCCAGCAACAGGACAGGTCACAATCAGCATCTCTCCCGCAACGATAGCCTTCTTCTCCATGGGGCGAATAAATGGCAGACCATACACATTCAGTTTGGCAGCATGTTCAACTGATCCAACTTTGGATGAAGCGATGCACTTGTACAGGCCCCCATCATTGGTGTGTATGGATGAAATGTTAAGATGAGAGACAACATCACCGTTCACTGTCACATACTGGCCAACCTGCAAACTGCGTAACACATGCATATCTGTTAAGATGTTAATGAATCAGATGATTTAATAAAACTGTTTAAAATGCAGAGGTTACATAGTGACAAATGACAGGGGAATTACCAACTACGAGTCTCGTCCACAAAGTAAGTTTCCCTGGGGCCGTTTACAGAAACAAAACACAATTTCATGGAAATATTTATTGCAACAGATACAGCAAGTGTCCAGCTATTTTTCAACATATTCGCCACCGGAATTGAGACATTGGTCATACCGTGGGACCAACTTTTGAATACCTGTGTCATAGAAGTCTGCCGCCTGGGATTGGAACCACTGTGTGACAACCATCTCCGCCTCTCTGTCATTCTCAAAACGCTGACGCTGACCGGACAGGAATTTCTTGAGGTGTAGGAAAAGATGGAAATCACTGGGAGCGAGGTCCGGGCTGTAGGGTGAATGATTAAACACCTCCCAGCTGAACTCCTGCAGGAGACTCGCTGTCCGTCGAGCCGTGTGCGGCCTAGCGTTATCATTGACCGCACTTCACAGTCGGCGGGAGCTGGAATAAGAACCTCCATCTTCAACAGCTGCAACGATGCTACTGTGAGAACGCGGGAGGTGCCGTTAGTGCATGCGCCATGCTACGTCATTGCTCTATCACGTACGCACAGTCGCTTCGCGCAATGTAAGGTTTGCTAGCTGTGGGACGAGTGGGAAACTTACTTTGTGGACGCGCCTCGTATCATCATAAAACACTGGCACAGCAAAAGGTTGAGCTTACCGGTCACTGTTAGACAACTTCTTGCCATCCAATTCCCATGTTATTTCAGGAGTGGGGTTACCTGATGCAATACACTTAAGGAATACTGATGGCCCTGGTTGAAGGGTCTCCTCTTTGAATGCCTGTCGAATCTGAGGAGGTTCAACTGTAACAAGAAGTGTTATATACAGCTATGAAGTTAGATTACAAAAAACTTAAATTCTGTGTTAAAAATCAGTTTGCTGAAGTAAATATTGCTTTGTGTTTTGATATGATATGCTAACACATGAAACATGAAATTGTGCAGTTGCACTGCTATCAGTACACTGAGAACCATCTACATGAGATAATTCCACATCTGATAACTGGTTAACACTAAAGAACTTCAATGCATTAAATAAATAACATACACTGGAGTATACAGGAATGTCTACAGATTCTCTCCTGGTTCTTCCTAAATTTTCAATTATTTCACAAATATCAAATCTCCACATTAGAAACTTCTGATAATCATGTGGGTTCGCTTGTGCTTACCAGACCAAGACAGGATGGTAGACCTCTAATATTTTTGCCCTCTTGTCAAATTTCCTAACAGAAATGGGACTTCTTCACTCAAAACCTACTCTACCAAAGATATGTACTACAGCTTGTGCAAGTTTAAGCATAATCACTATTGTAGTTTCTGAGAAACTACTTGTCAATGTAAAAGCTTGCCTCCTGAGATATGGATGTGTTAACAAGAGAATTAAGAGTTATGTATTAATTTTAGACTTATATATTAACTTAGTTTTTTTTATCTCTACATGTACTTTGTATAGGCAACTCACATCGTCCACCAAGTTTCAGTTCTGCACTGGCCTGTGCATTCTCCTGGTCATTGCGAATAAAACACTGATACATG